>NC_060144.1:45070026-45695026 GCF_021461385.2 Schistocerca piceifrons | reverse complement strand
CTGGTGAAACGTTGTTGTGATGCCTCGTGTAAGGAGGAGAAATGCGTACCATCATGTTTCCGACTTTGATAAAGGTCGGATTGTAGCCTATCGCGATTGCGATTTATCGTATCGCGACATTGCTGCTCGCGTTGGTTGAGATCCAAAGACTGTTAGCAGAATATGGAATCGGTGGATTCAGGAGGGTAATACGGAACGCCGAGCTGGATCCCAACGGCCTCGTATCACTAGCAGTCGAGATGACAGGCATCTTATCCGCATGGCTGTAACGGATCGTACAGCCACATCTCGATCCCTGAGTCAACAGATGGGGACGTTTGCAAGACAACAACCATCTGCACGAACAGTTCGACGACGTTTACAGCAGGATGGACTATCAGCTCGGAGACCATGGCTGCGGTTACCCTTGACGCTGCATCACAGTCAGGAGCGCCTGCGATGGTGAACTCAACGACGAACCTGGGTGCACGAATGGCAAAACGTCATTTTCTCGGATGAATCCAGGTTCTAGAATTAATCCAGGTTCTGTTCACAGCATCATGATGCTCGCATCCGTGTTTGGCGACATCGCGGTGAACGTACATTGGAAGCGTGTATTCGTCATCGCCATACTGGCGTATCACCCGGCATGATGGTATGGGGTGCCATTGGTTACACGTCTCGGTCACCTCTTGTTCGCACTGACGGCACTCTGAACAGTGGACGTTACGTTTCAGATGTGTTACGACCCGTGGCTCTACCCTTCATTCGATCCCTGCGAAACCCTACATTTCAGAAGGACAATGCACGACCAGATGTCTCACCAATTGAAAACGTCTGGTCGATGGTGGCCGAGCAACTGGCTCGTCACAATACGCCAGTCACTACTCTTGATGAACTGTGGTATCATGTTGAAGCTGCATGGGCAGCTGTACCTGTACACGCCATCCAAGCTCTGTTCGACTCAATGCCCACGTGTACCAAGGCCGTTATTACGGCCAGAGGTGGATCTATGCACCTAAATTGCGTGAAAATGTAATCACATGTCAGTTCTAGTATAATATATTTGTCTAATGAATACCCGTTTATCATCTGCATTTCTTCTTGTTGTAGCAATTTTAATGACCAGTAGTGCATTTACGTGATCATTGCTGAAACTTGTTACAGAACTCAATTAGTCTTTTCCGTACTGGCCATCCCTGGAACGTGTTACTCCCACCAACACTCTCTCCACCCCAAAAAAGTGGTGTCAGTCATTATGTGGTAATCAGCAGCATACCAGTGGACGGTTGGGATGGAGAAGACAGCATTACTATAGGACGATGTACTGTAATAAGCACCAGTGTTACAGTGCGATCGGTTTTAGCAATTTTACCAGGTTTTCCGTAATTTCAGCGCCAATGAAGGACATGGCAGCTCGCTTTCCAATTTCTGTATCATTTCTAAACCATCCCACCGCTACTTTCAGAGTACCATAAACCACACTGTAAATGTAAATAAATGACTGTACACATTCATGGTTAGTTCTCGGACATACACTCCAAAGTATACCAACAGCGTGCTATACTAATGGAGTTAGGTTATCTACTTATTTCTAGCAGTTTGATCATAGTGCAGAATTTATGATTATGATTGGCCATGTTTACCTGTGTGGATGGGAGTCACAGAGCACTTTCGTATTCATAAGCTTAAGTTGGAGATTAAAAGATCTCTCCGGATTGTCTTCGACCAGCCTTCCCTGCAGCACTGTCGCACATATAATGTGCAACTGACCAGACTATACCCGCTACATTCAACGTCTCGTGAAGGAAGAGAGCGAACTGAGTCCGTAGCTGTTGTTCAGGAAAGACTGTTCTGCACTAATCTTACTGACGGCACCTATCCAAGTGCACAGGACCTCTCCAGATGCGTGCATGTCGAGGAGGGTAGTAGCTCTTATCGGTGTACAGTAGATATGAAAGTGTTGTGGTGATTTAACAGACAGTTAAAAAGAAACGTGTGGTTTATGCATCCAGTCCGACGGAGCTTGAAGCACTTTATGGTTCAAATGGCTCTGAGCACTATGGGACTTAACTTCTGAGGTCATCAGTCCCCTAGAACTTAGAACTACTTAAACCTAACTAAACTAAGGACATCACACACATCCATGCCCGACGCAGGATTCGAACCTGCGACCGTAGCGGTAGCACGGTTCCAGACTGTAGCGCCTAGAACCGCACGGCCACCTCGGCCGGCATGCGTTTTGTGTATATCACCTTTGCTATCAATTCTAAAGTACTGTTCTAGTGTTTTGGGTTAGTACCAAGAAGGTATTAGCAACAGAGAAATGATCGTAGAACATAAGCACACGCACTGCTAAGGCTACATGGTTCTGCACTTAAACAAGCTATAATGTCAAAGCCATGTGGCTTCCGAAATATTAGTAACGCGGAGTGCAACCCTCTTAATACTCTAATGCAGGACATTTATGTCCAAAATCTGAGACACATCCACCCTGCAAGGTTTCTGTCCCACTCACTATAGTGACAAACTTTAAGATGAGAAACATACTTCCTTCTACCCTAAAGAAAAACATAGATTCCGTGTGATACATGTAAAACACGGCTTTCAGGAGTCCTATAGAGCCGGCCGCGGTGGCCGTGCGGTTCTAGGCAGTTCAGTCCGCAACCGCGTGATTGCTACGGTCGCAGGTTCGAATCCTGCCTCGGGCATGGATGTGTGTGGTGTCTTTACGTTAGTTAGGTTTAAGTAGTTCTAAGTTCTAGGGGACTGATGACCTCAGATGTTGAGTCCCATAGTGCTCAGAGCCATTTGAACCTTTTTTTTTTTTTTTTGAGTCCTATAGAGCCCATTGCTGATATCCGACTTTGGTTCAGAAATTATGCTATGCTTGCATCAGTCCAATAAAATGATCGCCACCAATGGATTATGCATCTTATAAGGCAACAGACAAATGCATAGCACCTGTTTGACATATGACATTGTACTGGATGCTTTCTCAGAAAATTATTTTGAACAATTAGTTCATGAGCCCACTGGTAGCGTAAATGGTTGCGAAAGCATACTTGATCTCTTAGCAACAAATAATTCTGGGGAAATAGTCAGTATCGTGACGAATACAGGAATTAGCGACCACAAGGCAGTTGCTGCTTGGTTGAATTCCGTAACACCTACAACCATCAAAAAGAAACTCAAAGTACATCTATTTAAAACAGCTGATAAAAATGCTCCTAGCCTTTTTTTAAGAGACAGTCTTCACTCCTTTCGATCTGATCATGTAAGCGCAGAAAATTTGTGGAATGATTTCAAGGAGGAAGTATCGACAACAATTGAGAGATATATACCACATAAATTAGTAAGTGATGGTTCTGTTCCCCCATGGTACACAAAACGGGTCAGATCGCTGTTGCAGAAGCAGCGAAAAAGCATGTCAAATTTAAAAGAATTCAATATCCTCAAGACTGGCAAAGCTTTGCAGAAGTTCGAAATATAGCGCTTGCTTCAATGTGACATGCTTTTAATATTTTCCAAAACGAAACTCTGGGTCGAAAATCTGGCAGAAAACCCAAAGAGATTCTGCTCCTACATAATACACACCAGTGGCAAGACGCAACCTTCACTGCGGGATAAAACGGTGAAGTCACTGATGACAATGCCACTAAGGCAGAGTTATGAAACACGGTTTGCCGAAACTCCTTCACCAAAGAAGACGAAGTAAGTTTTTCTGAACTCCAATCAAGATCAACTGCTAAGATGAGAAACATAGAAATAGATATCCACGGTGTAGTAAAGGCAAGGCCTCCGGTCCAGATTGTATGCCAGTCAGGTTCCTTTCAGAGTATGCTGATACAATCCATATTTAGTAGTTATAGACAACCGCTGGCTCACAGAAAGATCCGTACATAACGACTGGAAAATTGCTCAAGTCACACCAATACCAAAAAAGGGAAGTGGGATTAATCCGCTAAATTACGGGCCCGTATCACTAACGCCGATTTTCAGTAGTGTAACCGTGCGGTTAAAGGCGCTGCAGTCTGGAACCGCAAGACCGCTACGGTCGCAGGTTCGAATCCTGCCTCGGGCATGGATGTTTGTGATGTCCTTAGGTTAGTTAGGTTTAACTAGTTCTAAGTTCTAGGGGACTAATGACCTCAGCAGTTGAGTCCCATAGTGCTCAGAGCCATTTTTTTGTGTTCGAACATTATGAATTACGTCGAAGAAAACGATTTATTAACACATAGCACGGATTCAGAAAATATTGTTGTTGCGAAAGACAAATAGCTCTTTATACTCATGAAGTTATGAATGCTATCGCCGCGGGATGTCAAATTAATTCCATATTTTTAGATTTCCAGAAGGCTTTCGACACCGTTCCTCACAAGCGTCTTCTAACCAAACTGCGTGCCTATGGAATATCGCCTCAGTTGTGCGACTGGACTCGTGATTTCCTGTCAGAAAGGTCACAGTTCGTAGTAATAGACGGAAAGTCATCGAGTAAAACGGAAGTAATACTCGGTGTTCCCCGAGGAAGTGTTATAAGCCTTCTATTGTTACTAATCTATATTAACGACATAGGAGACAATCTGAGTAGCCGTCTTAGATTGTTTACAGATGATGCTGTCTTGTAAAGTCATCAGATGACCAAAACGAATTGCAAAATGATTTATATAAGATATATGTAGTATGCGAAAAGTTGCAATTGACCCTGAATAAAGAAAAGTGTGAAGTTATTCATATGAGTATTAAAAGAAATCCGCTAAATTTCGATTACGCGATAAGTTACACAAATCTGAAGGCTGTAAATTCCTGAATACTTAGGGATTACAATTAAAAACAACCTAAATTGAATCGATCACATAGATAATGTTGTGGGTAGAGCAAACCAAAGACTGCGGTTCATTGGCACTTAGAAGGTGCAACAGGTCTACTAAAGAGACTGCTTACACCAAGCTTGTCCGCCCTGTTCTGGAGTACTGCAGTGCGGTTTGGGATCCGCATCAAGTGGGACTGACGGATGTCATCGAAAAAGTACAAAGAAGGGTAGCTCGTCTTGTATTATCGAGAAACAGAGGAGATAGTGCCACAGACATGATACGTGAATTGGAGTGGCAATCATTAACACAAAGGCGTTTTTCGTTGCGACGGGATCTTCTCATGAAATTTCAATCACCAGTTTTTTTTTTCCTCCGATTGCGAAAACATCCTGTTGGCACCCACCTACATAGGGAGAAGTGATCATCACAATAAAATAAGAGAAATCAGGACTCGCACAGAAAAATTTAAGTGCTCGTTTTTGACTGGCGCCGTTAGAGAGTGGGACGGTAGAGAGACAGCTTGAAGGTGGTTCATTGAAACCCTGCCAGGCACTTTACTGTGAACAGCAGAGCAGAGTAATCACGTAGATGTAGATGTAGAACGGGAGTAGGATTCATAATAAATAGAAAAGTATGGCAGTGAGTGTGTTACTGCGAACAGTTCAATGATAGGATTATCCTTATCATAATCGACAACAAACCAACACCGTAACGATAGTTCAGGTATACATGCCGACGTCGCAAGCTGAAAATGAAGAGCTAGAGAAAGTGTATGAGGGCATTGAAGGGGTAATACAAAACGCAAAAGGAGATGAAAATCTAACAGTCATGGGGAAACGGAATGCAGTTGCATTGAAAGGAATGAAGAAAAGATTACAGGATAATATGGGCTTGGGATAAGGAAAGAGAGAGGAGAAAGGTTGAGTTCTGTAATAAATTTCAGCCAGTAATAGCGAATACTCTGTTCAAGAGACGCTTTAGATTCCATCTGTCTGAAGTTCCATCAAGTATGAACCACACGTTTCTTCTTAACCATCTGTTATATCACCACAACACTTTCATATCTACTATACATCGATTAGGGGCTCTAACCTCCTCGACAAGCGCCCATCTGGAGTATTACAGGGAGGGGGGGGGGGGGGGGAGAGAGAGAGAGAGAGAGAGAGAGAGAGAGAGAGAGAGAGAGACTGTGCTATGAACGAACACTCAGACACCATAACACTGACGTATTTCCAGCGTGATACTCGTAGGAACACAATAAAGGAGATTAGGGCATGTGAAGAGTGATATTTATAGACCGTCATTCGATATCAATAAATTGTAGGTGTTATTATAATTGCGTAGGCTTCCGCGGCCAGAGTCAGTCGACATAAGTTTTCTGGGTATGGTGCCACGTAATAATGTAAAAAACTGCTGTTGCTGGAGCAAAAACCAACGTTTCGGCCACGGTGGCCGAAACGTTGGTTTTTCTCCAGCAACAGCAGTTTTTTACATTATGACGTGGTACCATAACCAGAAAACTTTTATGTCGACTGTAGGTGTTATGCTTCTGATTTTCTTTGTACAGACCGCATATGCAACGCTTGGTTGTGAATTTCCTCCTGTACGTTAGTGTGCTATCTGTTTCGCTGCGATAGCTCTCTACGTGTCAGTCTTGTAACTAGGGGTCTGTGACTTGGCAGATTCCTGAGAATATGGTAGATAAGCAATACTCTGACGAAAGGGGAGTTGAGAGGTGAGCTACGTACTGTTTCCTTTTAGGTGTTGTGGGCAAACATATTATAACCTCTCACATTCGTCTCGCAAAGTGACTGCAATGAGAAAATTAGGAGCTGATACGAAAATTTTTACCAGGAGACAATGACCATCAGAAGCACCGTCTTTTGTTTTCTCGGTAAATAAGAGACGACATTCTTCCGTGAGTTTTGTGTGCCTGCAAATGGATGCAGTGACATCTTAATAGTTGGACTGAATTTACATTTACATCTGTTAGAAAATGAGGAGGTATCTTGAGACAGAGGTAGATCTTAGCACTCCTTCATGAGCAGAAAATGAGTTTAATATTCAAGTTCTGTGATACAGGACGTAACAGATATTAATCTGATTACCTCATGAGAGAATACTTAGAGGAAATGTAGCCTACACCATAGTGTTGTACAGGATTTTCACAACAAGTAACGATACTTCAGCGATGTGACAATGTGTGTATGTCCCAATTTTTTTTGTTTTCGGAAATAACTCATATAAAAAGGAGAAATCTACACTCCTGGAAATTGAAATAAGAACACCGTGAATTCATTGTCCCAGGAAGGGGAAACTTTATTGACACATTCCTGGGGTCAGATACATCACATGATCACACTGACAGAACCACAGCCACATAGACACAGGCAACAGAGCATGCACAATGTCGGCACTAGTACAGTGTATATCCACCTTTCGCAGCAATGCAGGCTGCTATTCTCCCATGGAGACGATCGTAGAGATGCTGGATGTAGTCCTGTGGAACGGCTTGCCATGCCATTTCCACCTGGCGCCTCAGTTGGACCAGCGTTCGTGCTGGACGTGCAGACCGCGTGAGACGACGCTTCATCCAGTCCCAAACATGCTCAATGGGGGACAGATCCGGAGATCTTGCTGGCAAGGGTAGTTGACTTACACCTTCTAGAGCACGTTGGGTGGCACGTGATACATGCGGACGTGCATTGTCCTGTTCGAACAGCTAGTTCCCTTGCCGCTCTAGGAATGGTAGAACGATGGGTTCGATGACGGTTTGGATGTACCGAGCACTATTCAGTGTCCCCTCGACGATCACCAGTGGTGTTCGGCCAGTGTAGGAGATCGCTCCACACACCATGATGCCGGGTGTTGGCCGTGTGTGCCTCGGTCGTATGCAGTCCTGATTGTGGCGCTCACCTGCACGGCGCCAAACACGCATACGACCATCATTGGCACCAAGGAAGAAGCGATTCTCATCGCTGAAGACGACTCGTCTCCATTCGTCCCTCCATTCACGCCTGTCGCGACACCACTGGAGGCGGGCTGCACGATTTTGGGGCGTGAGCGGAAGACGGCCTAACGGTGTGCGGGACCGTAGCCCAGCTTCATGGAGACGGTTGCGAATGGTCCTCGCCGATACCCCAGGAGCAACAGTGTCCCTAATTTGCTGGGAAGTGGCGGTGCGGTCCCCTACGGCACTGCGTAGGATCCTACGGTCTTGGCGTGCATCCGTGCGTCGCTGCGGTCCGGTCCCTGGTCGACGGGCACGTGCACCTTCCGCCGACCACTGGCGACAACATCGATGTACTGTGGAGACCTCACGCCCCACGTGTTGAGCAATTCGGCGGTACGTCCACCCGGCCTCCCGCATGCCCACTATACGCCCTCGCTCAAAGTCCGTCAACTGCACATACGGTTCACGTCCACGCTGTCGCGGCATGCTACCAGTGTTAAAGACTGCGATGGAGCTCCGTATGCCACGGCAAACTGGCTGACACTGACGGCGGCGGTGCACAAATGCTGCGCAGCTAGCGCCATTCGACGGCCAACACCGCGGTTCCTGGTGTGTCCGCTGTGCCGTGCGTGTGATCATTGCTTGTACAGCCCTCTCGCAGTGTCCGGAGCAAGTATGGTGGGTCTGACACACCGGTGTCAATGTGTTCTTTTTTCCATTTCCAGGAGTGTACATTTCACATGAATGGTTAGAACTTTTATATACGTCCAAGCCGCTGTTGCTTCACTCGCAGTATACTGTAGTTAGCGGTAGGAGTGGTCACCAGGAGTCATCGAACGGATGCCACCGATTTGCTTAGCCTGTGGTCGGTTAAGTTCAAAGAATGCGCCAACCTGTCTGCTCGTGCCCATGGCAGCATGGATAGTGACCACTGTGCTGGGTGAATGGCGAGAGAAGCGAAAGTGTGTTTTGCGCGAGAAGATTCAAAATGGTGGATGTTGTGCCGGATGATTATTCCTCCCATGTAAATTGATCAGTTGACTGCTTGGTGACAATCTCTCTCTAACCTGTTAGCATTTGGTGGGGAGAACATTTGGATGCTGCGGGATGGGCGTGCAGCTGGTGGTAGCTGATACGTGTGCAGGTGTCTCCTGACCAGCACCCGTGGGACGGCGACATGTCCCTGCCGGTGGCGGACGGAGCAGCAGCATCTGGCGGATGGCGTGCTCTTCACTATTGCGAGTGTGTGAGTGATCGGTTGGATTATATCATCTGATACGTTTAGTGGAAACCTTGGGGTGGATGAACACGCTTGTGTTCTCAAACTTTGGTGTACACAGAACCTTAGAAATGTCTAGTGCTACGATCTATTTGTAGCGTAAATTTAATTACTTGATTTGCATAATGTTTCTGTGTGATACTCAAACATCTAAAATATGTTATATTATGAACAAGGATCATCGTAAGGTGGTGGCGAATGCTTCAAGTGAACAATTTGAGTCCTGTAATTTGTTAAACAATTAATCTGATAGGATAACACTAATGAACTATTTTCCTCTATTTCTGATATCTGTCCCTTTGTCCCCAGCAATAGCCAATAGGAGCACAGTGTTCTGTAGAGAGATGTAAACCTCTGTTTGCATGTTTGGAGATGTTAGTTCACACACATAATCAGGAAGTTGCCTCTTGAGAAAGACAGAGACAGGAAGCGAGTCTGGAATTTCCCTATCAACACAATGCCACCACTTTGTTTGTGGCCACGAGATTAAAGAAGGTCGATATCCGGTTCGTGGTCGGAGGTATTTAGTATCTTGGTATCTTGATCTGTACTTACGACATTGGGTGGTTTTTAGCTTCATTGCACCGCACAGATGACAGATATGCGAGAAGATGACCTCAAATGCTGGCTGCTGTACCGCACATCATTCCAATACTCAGTGCCAACAGTTATTACGTCATGGGAAATGGGCGTGTGGGGCTCTCGATATGATCAGTGTAGTGACGTAACAAGACTGTTACGCCACACGGTAGTAGCCAAAAGAAAGGCACGCTAGACTAATGCAGACGGGCGTGAAGTCTGGAACATGAGAACTTATGAATGAATAAGAAGAAAAGTATGTAGATGCTTTTTACTTAACTTTTATTGATTCCTTGGAATACATCTCTCTTGAATACTCGAAGCTATAGGCACTGATACAAATGGCTCCTTGCTAGTTCGTAGCCATTAACTTAGATGGCTATTCTGTCTCTCGGCTAATGAGAGAGAAAGGCTTCGTACAACTGGGCGATAGCTAGGTTCGCGTACAACTGGGCGGTAGCTTGGTTCTCGTACAACTGGGGTCGAGTCCACTCTCGTATCACGAGACCTGCCTTGGTGGTGGCGCTAGGTCTGCGATCACAGTGGCGACACGCGGGTCCGACATGTACTACATGGACCGCGGCCGATTTAAACTACCACCTAGCAAGTGTGGTGTCTGGCGGTGACACCACATTCCTCCCCCGCAAATCGGCGAACGGTCGTGTAATAAGGCTTCCGCCCGCCGTGGGGAGGACCACATGTTGACGTATGCGATGAGGTGGGGAGCCTAACAACAGGCGAGGCTGTGCCACCCGCACCCGGCCATCCGGTCCGAGGGGAGCTAGGAAACGCCTGCAAAACTAGTCCAGGGTGCACGTCAACATGCGGTGTATGCGCCCGTAAAGAAACATGAGGGGCCGAAGTGTCGACCTCCATTGCGTCGGGGTAGCCGACGCGCGATGACGTCACGTGGTCCGGAGCGGGCGGGCGTTCCATGGCGGAGGACAGCTGGTCACTGGAAGCGATCGGCGGCGCGTGACCCTGGGAGGCGCTGGGCGGCTGCAACGAAGCGTCGAATGCGGTCGGCGGCGGCGGCGGCTGCTGCTGCTGCTGCTGCTGCTGCTGCGGCGGCGGCGCGTCGCCATGGGGCAAAATGGAAGGCATCGTCGGTAACACCTGGGGATGAGGCGAGCCAGTAGATGGGTCCCCAGGGCGCTGACCGGACGGCACCGTCGCTGAAAGCAGACGGGGAGCGGCAGAACCCGAGCGACGACAGAGGCGCAGCTGATTGAGATGCCGACGCACCTCACCAGAGGCCCCCAAAACCAAATACATCGCGCGGCCGAGGCAGCGAAGAATGCGCCCTGCGAGCCAACGCCGTGAACCTCGATAGTTGCGATAAAATACAACGTCGCCTGGAGCAAAAGCAGGAGTCTGCCGCTGCGCAGGAACCTGATGCGGCGGATGCAGCAAAGACATCAAGGTGCGATGAGGACGACCGTGGAGCAACTCAGCCGGCGAACGACCATCTCGGGGCTGAGAGCGATACGAAGACAAAAAGAGCAACAATGCGTCCTCCCGAGAATGCGACTCTTTCAATTTCAACATCTGTGACTTGAAAGTCCGGACCAATCGTTCAGCGGCACCGTTGGACTGAGGCGAAAACGGCGCGGATGTCAGATGTTGAATACCATTGGCCTGGCAGAATGACTGAAATTCTGCGGACATGAATTGTGGGCCATTGTCGGAAACAATAGTCTGCGGAAGACCTTCAATGCAAAAGATAGCAGACAACGCTTGGATGGTGGCGGAGGACGTCGTGGAAGACATCCGAACAACAAAAGGAAAATTACTGAAGGCGTCGACCAGAACCAACCATCGAGCATTCCAGAATGGACCAGCAAAATCAATGTGCAAGCGTTGCCAAGGGGAAGTGGCTTTTCGCCACGCAAAGACTTTCCGCGGCGGTGCGGACTGTTGTTCGGCACACGCCGGGCACGAAGAACACATATTCGTAATCGCAGCATCGATTCCGAACCAAGTACAGTGCTGACGAGCAAGTTGTTTCGTTCGCACTATACCCCAATGTCCTTTATGAAGAAGCCGTAAAACAGAGGACTGTAACGAACGTGGGACCACGACTCTGGACTGATCATTATCAGAACGCAACAACAAAACACCACGTCGAACAAAAAGTCTCTCCTTGTGAGCAAAAAATCGGCGAACCACCGGATCCTCGATCCGAGACTTTGACAAAGGCCATTGCGTAGCAACAAAACGTAAAACAGTAGCAAGGACAGGGTCAGCAGCTGTGGCTGTAGCGACACGACGAAAATCAATCGGAAACGATTCGACCACGTCATCGGTTTCCGAATCAATGAACATGCAAGCAAGTTCGGAAGAATCGAATGCTTTATCCTCAGCAACAGGCAAACGGGACAACGCATCGGCGTTTCCGTGCTTAGCAGTGGACCGATACAAGATATCGTAGCGGTACTGCGAGAGGAAAAGAGACCAGCGAATTAATTTCTGCGCTGTACGTGGAGGTACAGGCTTGGTCGGATGAAAAAGCGATGTCAAAGGTTTGTGGTCTGTGATGATGGTAAAGTGACGACCATACAAGAAATCATGGAACTTAGTAACACCAAACACGAGAGCCAAAGCTTCTTTCTCTATCTGTGAATAATTTCTTTGCGCAGACGAGAGCAATTTGGACGCAAAGGCAATAGGGCGATCCTGTGAGCCAACGTTGTGCGCAAGCACAGCACCGATCCCGAAATCCGATGCATCTACCATCAACAAAAGGGGTTTCTGGGGATCGAATGGCGTAAGGCAAGTATTAGAAAGCAACGCCGACTTCAACTGGCGAAAGGCGCGTTCACATTCCGTCGTCCAGACGAACGGAACACCTTTACGGCGTAAGCGATGAAGCGGAGCTGAAATGGAAGAGGCATTGCGCACATATTTATGATAATAGTTAATTTTACCCAACACACTCTGTAGCTGTTTCAGATTTTGAGGGGAAGGCAAATCGTGTATGGCACGGAGGTGCTCTGGACTTGGATGTATGCCTTGGGCATTAATGACATGTCCCAGGTATGGTAAGTCACGAGCAAAAAACACACATTTGTCCTTCCTCAAGCGAAGACCATTTTGCCGCAAGACCTGAAATAATGTTCGTAAATTCGCAAGATGATCTTCTTCTGTCTGTCCGGAGATCACTATATCGTCCAGATAGTTTGCTGCAGTAGGGACCGACGCACAAATAGTTTGTAAATATTGCTGAAACAAGGCAGGGGCGGATGCACACCCGAAAGGCAGTCTTTTGAAGCGGTACAATCCAAGATGCGTGTTAACCACCAATACGCGCTGGGATTCATCGTCCACCGGTATTTGCAAGTACGCATCGGCTAGGTCCAACTTTGAAAAATATCTTCCCGGGCACAGTTTAGCAAAAAGATCTTCCGGGCGGGGCAAAGGAAAAGTAGCAGTCACTAGCTGTGGATTCACTGTGGCCTTGAAGTCCACGCAAAGTCTCAATTTTCCGGAAGGTTTTGGCAAAATTACTAAGGGTGAGGCCCAGAGAGAAGCTTGCACACGTTCAATTACACCCTGTGATTCGAGATCGTGTAACGTTCTTGCGACCTCATCACGCAATGCGTGGGGAACATTGCGCGCCCTGAAAAATTTCGGTTGCGCGTTTACCTGCAGTTCTAAATGTGCTTCATAGTTTTTAGCGCAACCTAAGCCCGGTGCAAAAATGTCTGCAAATTCGTCACACAGCCGAGAAACACTGTCTGTAGGCACAGTCTGATTCACAGATAGGACCTGATTTACAATAGACATGTTAAACAACTTAAATAAATCTAGACCAAATAAGTTCACTGCAGAAGAAGAACGAAGAACGTAAAATGACACAAGTTTTGTTTGTCCCTTGAATGTTGCAAGAAGGCTGCACTGTCCTAACACAGGAATTTTCTGTCCGGAATATGTAGTTAGCTTAACATTTGCGGCACGCAACGGAGGTTTGCCCAGTTGTTTGTACGTGTCGTGATTGAGCAATGAAACTGCAGCTCCGGTATCGAGCTGGAATGGTATCACTTTGCCTTCAAAGTCTAAGTCCACAAAAAGTTTATTGTCCTGCTGACGACAAGAGCGACTGTTTTGTGCAATTGGAACAGACACTGGTACAGAATCACTTGCTAATTGACGTGATTTCCTGCGACGTCGACGCACAGTTTTTGTGGGACGATCACAGTCACTGTTAGAGAAAGTGTCACTGGACGAAGTGGAATTAACGACATGAATGTCCATAGGCGAAGGTCCACGAGCCTGAGTGTCCTTGGTTCGATTCCGGCGCGAAGCAAAGGGCCTGGAATGATTGTGATTGTCTGATCTGAGCTTTTTCTGGCAAACACTTTGAACATGTCCTTTCTTATTGCAGAAAAAGCAAATAGCTTGGCGTGACGGGCAATGTTCACGCGAATGTCTAGTAGCACACCGCGGGCATGATTTCACTGCATTTGTGGGCTGGCGCGGCACACCTGGCTTAGCACGCGGCGTCAGCTGTGCGGACGGCCGCGAGGGCAGTTGACCGGGCCGCGTTGCGCGAGCGCGCCCGGCGGGCCGGTTAATGTTACACACAGCTGGCGAAGTTTCAAAAGATTCCTGAGCACAGTCAAGTGTGTCCTGTCTATCCAATATGTCTATCACTTGTTGAAGGGAGGGATTAACTAGTTTCAAAATTTGCTCCCGTATGCGAACATCAGAAACGTTCTGTGCAATTGCATCACGCACCATTGTATCTGAATAAGAAAGACCACAGTCACATTCAAAGGCACAGTCCCTAGTAAGTCCTTGCAATGTTGCGACCCACTCCCTATTAGTTTGACCGGCCGTACGTTTTGTACGAAAAAACGTATACCGTTTTGCAACCACATTAACTGTGTCTTTGAAATAGGCATCTAATGCAGACAAAATTTCCTCGTATGACAAAGTTGCTACGTCGCGCCGGGGAAACAATTTCACTATCACCCGGTATGTGGACACACCGACACAAGAAAGCAAAAACGGCTGCCGCTCATTACCTTGAATTCTGTAGGCAGCAAGGTGGAAGGCGAACTGACGAGACCACTCTTGCCAGGTCTCGTGGTTCGGGTCGTAGTGCCTAAAAGGCGGTGCAACGGCAGGTTGTGGCTGCGGTAGCGGTGAAGCGGCTGCGGCCGCATCGGTGTGCAGCGCACGTTGACCCTGGACGAGCTGTCCAAGGGCATCCAGTAACGCCTGCGTCTGCTGATTCTGCAAGCGATAAAATTCGGACAGTACATCTGGAGAATGTGGCGAAGCCATGACACAATGAAATGTAAGCAATCAGAACACTTTAAAGCGGCGCCAACGTGGCAAATGAATTAATACAAACTCTTTTTCTCGTCGCCAATCTGTAGTGACGTAACAAGACTGTTACGCCACACGGTAGTAGCCAAAAGAAAGGCACGCTAGACTAATGCAGACGGGCGTGAAGTCTGGAACATGAGAACTTATGAATGAATAAGAAGAAAAGTATGTAGATGCTTTTTACTTAACTTTTATTGATTCCTTGGAATACATCTCTCTTGAATACTCGAAGCTATAGGCACTGATACAAATGGCTCCTTGCTAGTTCGTAGCCATTAACTTAGATGGCTATTCTGTCTCTCGGCTAATGAGAGAGAAAGGCTTCGTACAACTGGGCGATAGCTAGGTTCGCGTACAACTGGGCGGTAGCTTGGTTCTCGTACAACTGGGGTCGAGTCCACTCTCGTATCACGAGACCTGCCTTGGTGGTGGCGCTAGGTCTGCGATCACAGTGGCGACACGCGGGTCCGACATGTACTACATGGACCGCGGCCGATTTAAACTACCACCTAGCAAGTGTGGTGTCTGGCGGTGACACCACAATCAGTACCAAAGTGGGGGATCCCTGTCTCCCGCAAACTGATTAAATAAAGAATATACATCAACATATTATTGACACTGATTTGAATTTATTGTCATGATATCCTTCCTCTCCATCACAGACTGAATCTTTTACTTTTTTTTTACCTGTCAATTTTTTCTGCCAGGGGTGGAGGAGAGGGTGAGGGTTGTTGCGTGCGACGTCCTCTTGTAGTGACTTTGTGCACTAGCTCAGTCGATTCCTGCATGTCAAGGTGAGAACAAATACGAAAATTTTCCAACAGGACAACACCTCCAAACTGCAGCAGTTTAATTACATATTTAGGATATGTAGCTGCTGGATGTGAGCTTTCCCTGTCAAAGGCTAGAAATTGAACTTTATAAATAAACAGCACATCCTCTGCTATGTAACTGACATTGTTCCTTCCTCTCCAGCAGAGAGTGTGTCCCTTTCCAGACAGTTTCCAGATGGGAGAGGGGATCGTAGTGGCTGGGTTGGAGGGAGAGCTGGGGCATTTCCCAGATGGAGAGGGGTTAGCTGATTGATTTGATTAATTACTCAATTAGTTTGGCATCAAAGTTGTGCTCATATCGGCAAGGTGGGGGGGGGGGGAGATGTTGGGAGTTTTCAAAGAGGCTTAGGGAACGAGGAATGGGAGGGGAATGGGTGGGGTCAGTGTTTCTCAGAAGGGCAGATTATCCCTATAGGATCATAAATCAACCCTCAGGGGGTCACAAACCAATTAGCAGAACAATAGGTTAAAATCATAAATCAAATATGCTCCTGAATATATGCTTACCCCTGAATATATGCAAACTGCACTAAAAATGTGGCTCAGCGCCCCTTTTGCCTCACTACTTATGGTGCCCAAGAGAATGACACCCTGTGGTTCAAGGTTCAAGTCGTTCAAATGGCTCTGAGCACTATGGGAGTTAACATCTATGGTCATCAGTCCCATAGAACTTAGAACTACTTAAACCTAACTAACCTAAGGACATCACACAACACCCAGCCATCACGAGGCAGAGAAAATCCCTGACCCCGCCGGGAATCGAACCCGGGAACCCGGGCGTGGGAAGCACCCTGTGGAGCGGCAGTGCTACCAAGAGGAGAGACACACGCTTAAGTCACTGTGCATGAGCAGAAGTTGTCAGCTGCAAATTGTGAGTCAGTCCGACTTTGGTAGGGAGTTCCTGCAGAACGTTCATTGTGTCTTCAAGCTGTCATGTCGGTGGGTAAGGTAGACACAGTGTCCGACAGATAGGCAGTGGCTAGTCTACAGCAGAAACATAACAGCGAATTATCGTGTATGAGCAAAGGCTGTCTGCCTAGAAGTGAGTACTGTCAGCTAGTTTCGAATTGTTCTACGAACAGTATATCAAAACAAAAGGTTATTTTCTTACGACTTTAGTTCAGAGAACATGTCCATGGAACTGTAGTCAACGCAGAGCAGATAGGCTGAACATACATTCTGAAATTGGTGTAACCAGTGTTACCAAAGTTGAGTAATATATTTTACTATTCGCTGTTCTGTGTTACTTTCATTCTGTGTGTGCTGTCCTAGAACCCACCCACCCATCCCATCACGACACCTGTATTAGTCTTTGTCAGCAGCAATGAGATTTTCTCTAAGTCGATGCTCACAGTCCACAACAAGTAACGTATCATGTACCTGGCTGAATGGTGGGTTTCCTTCTCTAGAAGTTAGTGTTTTCGAGTTATCCAATTGCTATAAAGGTAAGGAACCACTGAGAAGTAGAGCACAGAGGTTTGAGCAGCTTGGAATTTACGCTGTATTGAATTTCCCCGATATTTCTGTATAGACGTGGGGGATAAGCCAGATGGATACAGGCCAACGCCCAAAGAGAGAGAAAGCGGCGGTGTCTATTAGGGGTTTCAGTTTCTTTGTTATAACAGATCAAGTCATAGAGTTTGTGCGATTTTCAGAAAATGTGCAGTCTAACTGAGAAAAAGATATGCATTTCCTTATTACAACACAAGAGAAAGTCTGTGGAATTGTTTCCTACTTTCATAGTAGTTGGTCTCAGGAAAAGCTTACATACATATATGAACTGATGAGCCAAAACATCATGACCACCTGCTTAAGAGCTTATTTGTCTGCCTTTGGAACGCAATACATCACTGGTTCTGCATACCAGGGATTTTCATCAGGCGCGTTTGGTCGCCGAGACATCAACCTGAGTTCACGATAATACCCCTCAAATCACTATTGCACGGTTCTGGCTCCAAGACATGGACAATTATACTGCTGAAAGATGACATTGCCTTCGGGGATGGCATCAAGCATGACGTGATGCAAGTGGTTCGCACCTGTCAGCATGTTTTCGATTACTACCACAACTCCAATATAAGCGCAGGAGAGTGTGTCTGCCATAGCATAACACTGCTCCCACCGGCCTGCGTCCGTGGCGTGCCGCACGTTTCCAGCCGCCTTTCACGTCGATGACGACGTTTGTAAAGACGACCATCGATCTAGTGCAGCAAAAATGTGATTCACCTGAAGAGTCGACACGTTACCGTTGATCGACTGTCGAATCCCGATGATCCCGTGTCCACTGCATCCGTAGTGGACGATGTCGTTGGGTCAACATGTCAACAAGTATGGGTGGTATGCTGCGGGGCTCCGAAACAATTGTGCGTGCACCGGCACTGTGCTCTTTTGGCAGAGATGCCACAGATCACCATGTATCCTACTTTACAGAGCAGACAAGCCATCGAACCCTGCGTTTTGTGAAGAGTCGTGGACGTCCAACCACTTAGCGCGTAGTGGTAATTTCACTGCCCTTCTACCTCTTTCCGTAGATGCTCGCGACAGTAGCACGTGGACATTCGACTAGCTCTTACTGTTTCGGGATACTCGTTCACAGGCTCGGAGTTATAATAATCTGCTCTTTCTAACAGTCGCTTGTCTCAATGGATTTCCCCATTTACAGGCCATATCTTTTCCAGGGTTTTCCCCCGTCCGTATCTGCTCCGCTTATATCCTTTTACTACCGCAAATGGTTCTGTTTGGTTAGTTACATTTGTAACAAGACGGTTTTACTTGAAATACAGTAAGAATAATAGACCTGAGAAATACCTATCGCAGCCATGTGACAATATAAAGAAAGGAAATGGTAAAGAGAAATTTTTGTAGGGGGAAAAGGAAAGTATGTACGGTATTCTAACTACAAAGAGAATTGATCGTGGTATGTAACACGTCTGATTGTTGAGCGGTTTTGATTTTTGTGTTACAACTGTTTGGTGTAACAAAAGAACTAGCTTGACTTAAAACAGGGAACAGATGTTTACTTAAATTCAAAATAATATTTCAAGAAGACTTGCATTCATCTCTCACGAATTATCTTCAGTATAACTATTTGATCCAAAAAAAGGCCGGGAATTTACATGGTCGCACAGGCCTACACACACTGTCGCTTTCATTGTAGTAAAATACTGAGAAAACTAATGTAGAAGACCTACGCTCATAGTAAAGCTTTCACAATTAAATATGATTCAGTAGTGACAGATTCTCCTACACCTAATGCACTTACAGAAATCTCTCCAATCGAGAGTATTGCAACAGCGGATTTCGTAATTATCATCTCTAGCAATGAAAGACTTGACGTGCAGGGAGCCAGAGAAGAGTTATAAAACGCAGAGCAAGATAAGATACCAGCGTTTGCTGGCAATGATAAGAAAAACCAGTTGTTGTCATAACATTCGAAATGCACAATGATGGCTTTAAGTAATTACTGAAAAATCTCAGTCTAAAGAGAAACTGATTTTTAATCTATGCTAACACACGCGTGACCACTGAATATGTTCTGTCAACAAGAGCGAAATGATTGTGCTGCAAAAATTATCGATTTACAGAAGACTTAAGAGGAATGAGAAACAAAACAATAATTACCAAAATATATGTTATTGAATCGTAAGTGTAAAAGTAGGAGATATCACAACTGTGTCTTGAAAGTCACCGCGTTAAATATCAAACGTGGTTACGCTCACTAGCTGGCCAGATTCATGGTTCCAAATGGTTGAAATCGCTCTGAGCACTATGGGACTTAACATCTATGGTCATCAGTCCCCTAGAACTTAGAACTACTTAAACCTAACTAACCTAAGGTCATCACACACTTCCATGCCCGAGGCAGGATTCGAACCTGCGACCGTATCAGTCGCGCGGTTCTGGACTGAAGCGCCTAGAACCGCTCGGCCACTGCAGCCGGCATTCATGGTTCAAACTACACGAGACAAACCTGTAGACGTTGCTGAATGCGGAGAACGAGATCCGCTGCCGTGCAGTGTGCATTCGGAAATGTTCTGCTCTATTGCCATGGTCCTATGCTATGAAAATTTGAAGGAATTTCTGTTAGTTTAATAACAGGGCTTACCAGTTTAGTGAATGAAATATTAAAAAAGGAGATCAAGACTACGGTGACGTGAGAATATATTTCGACAGTCAAAGTCGGAAGGAGTACTGTCAAATTCTACTTCGTCCAGTAATTCAGGAATATCATAGACCATTCCTCGTTCAATTTTAAAGTGAGCTGACTTTCAATCCCTGATTATCTGCTCTCCGAAAAGACCTAGCTTTAATGCAAAAAAATAGAAGATTTATTTTGCAGCGGTATCATAGTAATTTCCTTTGTGTGTCCCACCCCTACCGCTACTTAGGAGAATCGAATGTTTCCTGATTGGTTATCGCTGCACTCGTTGGGTGTAGAGATACCGCAGAGCCGTTAACACGCCCGGAATGTAAACGCGAGCAGCGGCGTAGCATCTCGGCGTCGTAAATAGGAACAGTTAGCAAAGTCGTTAGCGTTTACTCGCCGACAGACCTGTTGTGGAGCTACCGTCTATTTGTGAACTCCAGCAGCGCAGCGACTCCAAGTGCGCTTGGACAACTTCCCATATCAAAGCAATGTCTGCGATGTGGTGGCTCAGATTATAAACCAGTTTCTTATCAATATCCGGTTCTTTTCTTAACGCCTTCGACCGAGAGAGGTGGAGTAGTAGTTAGCATACTGGACTTGCATTTGGGAGGTCGACGGTTCAAACACGCAATCTACCATCCAGATGCAGGTTTTCCGTGATTTCCTTACATCTTTCCAGACAAAAGCCGGGATGGTTCCACTCAAAGGCCATGGCCAATTTCCTTCCTCATCCTTGACACAAACCGAGCTTGTGCTCCGTCTGTAATGACCTCGATGTCTAAGGGACGTTAAACCCAATCTTCCTTCCTTTTTCAAGCACCTTCGCCGGCCATCAGTACGCAATCATTCATTTGCAACAAACCAGCAAACTTGAGTACCAGCAAACACTATTAAAAGTACTAATTTTTCACGGCAGTGTTCGCAGCTATTGTAGCCTGTCAAGTGCGGTGGCATTCGTTGGAGCTATGTGACATCGTCTTCAAATGACCGTAATGGTTACTCCTTTTCCTGCAAAAAAAAAAAAAATCCCCATTTCTGGCGTCATGCCACTAAGAGGGGGGAAGAGTGGCAAGCCCAACTATGCCGGCCGCCTTTTACTCCCGGGAAAGCCGGCCGCGGTGGTCTCGCGGTTAAGGCGCTCAGTCCGGAACCGCGCGACTGCTACGGTCGCAGGTTCGAATCCTGCCTCGGGCATGGATGTGTGTGATGTCCTTAAGTTAGTTAGGTTTAAGTAGTTCTAGGTTCTAGGGCACTGATGACCACAGATGTTAAGTCCCATAGTGCTCAGAGCAATTTGAACCATTTTTGAACTCCCGGGAAAGAATGCCGGTACTCATCTGATAGCAGACCGTGGAGAGCTGGGAACGAAGAAGATGGGGCACGCCTAACCAGGACTGAACTCGGTACCTCTATGGCCGGCGTCCAGCGCTCTAACCCTCTAGACAACCGGGGCCACAAGAGATGGTAGCATCCGGATGAAATACAGAGGACGAGTAAAGAAGAGAAGACTAACTGTGGAGAAGATATTTTAAGAAAATGTTCTCTTTGCCATACTGTTTCACTATACTGACATAAGCAAGCTACTTATGCAGCCAGCAACCCGGTCGTGGACCGAAGTGATATATCCAGAGGAAAATCGTGTTCCACTGCAGGCACCGAGTGCAGTGCGACAGTTGTGCTCTAAAGTGTTTTTGGCGCTGATAACTGGAACAATCTAGTTTCCTGGGACCTCCGAGATAACATAGCAGACAGGTGGCATTCAGTCGATACGGCAGACTGACGGCGAATCAGTTTCCGGCGAGCTGATTCCTTCTGCTCTTTTCCGGGACAACATTAGCTGCGCAGAAAGGGAAGTTGGAATTCAATAGAGGAAGGTGGAAAACGCACTTTGTATATTTGAAGCTTTTTTCCTTTTATCTTTCGTGAAGTATATCGCATCATCGCAGTCCAGTTGTGTTGGGTCTATAAAATATCTGTCTACAACTGCCATAATCTGTTTGTTGGGGTCTTCCTTTTAGGTAAGGAAGTGGGGGGAAGTCAGACGATGCCATGATCAACATGGTGATGAACAAACAGTTCGTTCGTTAGACCCCTCATTTTTGGCACTGGCGGAGCGAATTTGATGGTACTAAAAAATATAGGTTTGTACAATCCACGGTACTCTTCAGGTTTTTTTTTCAATCCTGTTGGCCCTGAATACCCGTGTAAGAATCACATGTTATTGTCTATCCCCTTTAAGATAGCCAAAATAATTTCCGTTTGTATCCCAGAAAACTCTGGTAGTAGCCTTCCTCGTCAATAAATCGACTCGACGTTGAATGGTGAAGGATCAGAAGTTGCCAGCCACTTCCCTGACTGATGTTTCACTCGTGGAGAATCTACATCTCATTCACAGTAAGAAACATACGGAAATCAACTGGAATATTCTTAAAACGGTCCATTGAGAAATCCTTGCGTACTTTCATACAAAAAAGGTTCAAATGACTCTGAGGAATATGGGACATAACATCTGAGGTCATCAGTCCCCTAGAATTTAGAACAACTTAAACTTAACGAACCTAAGGACATCACACACATCCATGCCCGAGGCAGGATTGGAACCTGCGACCGTAGCGGTCGCGCGGTTCCAGACAGAAGCGCCTAGAACCGCTCGGCCACAGTTTCATACAGTTTCAACAGATGTGAGCCCGTTTTGCAGTAATATTTCTCGTGGTTAATTTTGTGATGTAAAAATAAGTTTACTATTTACTCTCACATGCACCCTGGGCTCTTGACCTACTTACACTACGCGAGCAAAACTCTCCAAACATGAACGCTCGTCCTGACGTCAGAGTATAACTCCGAGAGTAATGAATCATCGAGATAATTGAGTGAGTATTAACAGGGCATGATCGTAGAGAACAGACGTTTGGGAATACATTAAACGAGGTTGCTCAGGATTTTTAGACTAGAGTCTTCAGGATAAACCTAAATAATCACACTGACAATCCAGTGATGTAAACTGATAGGAACCCCAAACCTCTGAAGTGTTCTGTACCAATCTAATGTCATGTATCATCGTCATCCATCGCGCGTCACTGTATGAGCGCCGACTTCAGTTTCGTAATTCGACAGAAGATCATTTTTCATGGCCTACAACTCGATGCTCATAAAAAAAGTCTTGGCTGGTTCACTTGAGTTGTGCAAAAAATGTTGTCATTCATTAGTAAAACGACATAAAATGGTTTTACGGGGTGTAAAGTCACCGTACGTGACGTGGAATCCATATGAACGTGTGTGATCGCCGTGTACAAGTATAGTTCTGAATTCAAACTCCTTTTCTTGTGGCAAAAAAAGAAAGTAACTATACTTGTCAGAAACTCTAGGGCTGTTGGGACTGTTTTTCATGATTTTTGTCGGGATTAATATGTATTCTGTGGCTTGTAGAATGAATTGTGATGTCTCTGAAAACATTTTAGACAATCATATGCCTTTCGCATTGAGTAAAGAGCTTGAAGTTGAACATCGTCTGTACCAGAATGATAACGTTGCTGTCCACAAATTAACGGCGTTATATAGACAATAGAAGATTTGGAGGGATGAACTCCTCAAAATCTTCATCGTCGCTGGATAAATTTAGGACAAGGTAGTGTGTGGTAGGACTGTTGATATTTTTAGAAATATCGGGAATCTGATATGTCAGTATTTAAAAATGTATAATTACGAGCTCTCGATATATCGAAAAAAGTACCAGCATATCTTTATATCCATACATCGGCGGAAAACATATCGACATACCGGCGTATAAAAATATCGGCTGCATATTGTAAATATGCCGCCAACTTTAGAGCTGTATATTTAAAAAAAAAAATGGTTCAACGGGCTGTGAGCACTATGGGACTTAACTTCTGAGGTCATCAGTCCCCTAGAACTTAGAACTACTTAAACCTAACTAACCTAAGGACATCACACAGATCCATGCCCGAGGCAGGATTCTAACCTGCGACCGTAGCGGTCGCGCGGTTCCAGACTGTAGCGCGTAGGACGCCTCGGCTGCTGTATATTTAACTAATGATGTATTATTAGATATTCTGGACATCAACATCACAGTATCTAATAATGGTAACTGCATGTATGTGGCTCGATAAAAGGTGTCCGATGCGTCCGTCGTTCTCTTTCGTCACATATCGGATTTGTCCGGAACTCTCCATGTCGACCTCCCCGTTTTTTTTTTTTTTTTTTCATTTCTGCCAACGCCATGGACCTAGCAGTTGTTAAGTGAAGACTGCGTGGTGAAGCTAAACGTCACAGCGTCCGATTGCCTCAGGATTTCCCCACACAAGTCTCCGCCCACCTCAGAGACCGGTATTGTCATTCAGATTTTGTTCGTCATTTTCAGGAACTGTTTTTTAAAAATGCCGATGTCAAGAAATAGCACGCTAGTTTCGTCACTCCCCCGCCTCCCCCCCCCCCCCCCAGTACAGTCGGACTTCTTCTTTCGTGCCACCTATACTTGCTTCACAAATTCAAAGACGTGATGAAAGCTAAACAAGTAGTGTCTCCTTCACACAGTGAAAGTATTATGTTCTACTGCCATTTCAAACATCAATATTTACCGAATTTGTGGAGAAATATAACATAAAATAAATACATCAGCACTCGATACTGTCATTTTGATACCGATGTATCGGGAGAAAAAATATCGCCGATATATGTATATATTTTTTGAAAAAAATCTCGATGTATTGATATTTTGTCATCAGCTCTAATGTGTGGCTTATTTATTTTTTAAGTTTCCTTTAATTTACATCTATGGTCACAACCTTTTTGTTTAACAGATTACCGGTTTCGGTCTTTAATGACCATCGTCAAATCTATTTCATAAAGACAAAGTCCTTTATGAAACACATCTGATGATGGCCATTAAAGACCGAAACCGGTAATCTGTAAACAAGAAGACTGTGACCATAGACGTAAATTAAAGGAAACTTATTACATATACGGGTCACTGCGTTTTTTCGCGACGATGTCGCAGCTTGTGTATTTTTTAAATAGCTTACTGTAAGTGGAAACACGTATTCAGCACACTTCTGGAGGTATGGGAACAGGTCGCTTCAAATACATCGGAACTCAGTGAAGAAACCTTCTAGTGAACAGTAGCTTCCGTGCTGTCCTGGAATCAACCCTTGTGTGATAAATAGTGTGGGGGGGGGGGGGGGGGGGGGGGCGCAGCGACAACGAGAGGGAACTACTGGTCATAGAAGAGATGTCGCTTCAGTGGCGACTTAAATATTCGAATGACAGCGGCGATGATGAGACGCCAGCGCGGACGTGTGTTTCGGCTTGCGGCATCGGACAGCGGGCGTTGCGGTGCCCAACCACAGCACACTGTGTTACCCCTACGCCTGCGAAGTTCTTGGTTCATCGTCACCCTACCAGTAAGAAAACCTCCGCTCCTCGGCACCGAACTTGTCCCACTTAGACAGTCATAAGCAGGAGACATCGGCCATAGCTCACCAGTGTGTTCGTCGCACCTGAAGATGTCGGTCAGTTGCGCCGGTGAAATTACATGAGGACTTCACGACGACAACCGACGTCTCGCCAGAGAACCATTTATGCAACTAGTACGTCGGCAAAGTCTCAAGCAGCACAAAAATACTGCTGTTCACGACCTATGTAAATGAACAGACAGACAACGTTATTATTTCTCTGATTCAGAGATGGCATATGTTTTTTGTATGGTTGTTACGAAATGCAAGAAGACTTAAAGATACAGAGTCTGGGAGTTGGTTATAAACATAAATCTAGTATAGTACATGTAAATGGACTTAAAAGACCTGATGACTTGTGATTAAACAATAGCGTGTGGCCGGCCGTTGTGGCCGAGCGGTTCTAGGCGCTTCAGTCCGGAGCCGCGCTGCTGCTACGGTCTCGGGTTAGAATCCTGCCTCGGGCACGGATGTGTGTGATGTCCTTAGGGTGGTTAGGTTTAAGTAGTTCTAAGTCTAGGGGACTGATGATATCCGATGTTAAGTCCCATAGTGCTTAGAGCCATTTGAACAATTTTTGATAATGTGTGTGTGTGTGTGTGTGTGTGTGTGTGTGTGTGTGTGTGTGTGTGTGTGTGTGTGTGCAGTGAGTGAAGTGTTATGAAACAATGTGTGTATAGTGTGTGCAGTGACAGACAGTGAGATACGAGTGAACAGTGTCGCATTACAGTATGTAATAAGTTATTTGTAAAAAAAGTATTGTATACCAGGAGTAAATCCAATGATTGGCTCTAACTAGAGGTCTGTTAGGGTCTGTGTATACAAATTAGTTTATTTTAAATTGGTCTAAACTTGTACATACTTTGACATGTCCTATATCCTTGTAAAAAGAGATCTACGGATGAATAAAGCTACTACTACTACTGCTGCTGCCAGTCACTGAAAACAGCAAGACCGTTAAACGTCTAGGAGTGTAACTCCACAGTAATTTAAAGTGGAACTACTGTGCAAAGCTAGTTGTGTACAAGGGAGACACCAGACTTTGATACTTTTCAAGTTATGTTAAGATACTGAGAAGATTCAAACGTGACGGGTTTGCTTATTCAACGTGTGCGCGTCAGAGTAATGCCCAAAGAACCCCCCAGTCGGAGACGCTCACAGGGGTACCGTTAACAATTAACAACTACGGTCAACGTTTCACTCAGAGGCAACAGACATATTACTTCCTCCAACCCATATCCTGCGAAAATCAAAAGTAATTTAGACGTCTGCAAAAACGTGCCACTTGTTTTTCACGATACTCGAATAGGAATAGTGGAGGAAGAAATTATTGTGTTATGCCATGCACAGCATAATTGCTTCTGACGTACTTGTGAATACACATACACCTAAAGAACGAATGATCTCTTGCAGTATGTAGGTTGTTTGTGAAAAGTGTCAGATATCTCTGCAGGACGTGGTACTGGTCAAAATTAGAAGAAAATTTTCTATAATGATATGTTCGGATACCAATACCTGTTGAGGCATAGGCCAACCTACCTTCTCATTCCAATCTGTCTGTTACGTAATAGCAGGTACTATAGTCAAAGCGGCATGGGGTTACCACGCATCATGACACACCCTTCTGCCATTCTTCACAGTGAATCACGCTCTCTTTGAAATACACCCAGCTTTGTTAGAATTGCATCGCATGTTTTGGTCAAACCCTCCTGTAACTTCTGCACGGTGTCGATGAGTTTGCTATTCAAGAACAGTTGTAAATGTCGCCACAGTCAGAAATATAGCTGGTGAACGGGGAGGCCATGCTACCGGGCCTCCTCGATCAATCCATCGCCCAAGAAACACTGTGGTGAGATACTATTGGACGATGCGTAGAATATGGAGTTCTTTTGTCCTCAAGCAACAGTCGATGCCTCTCTACAATTATTAGGTTCCTGCATAAGTTGGTAGGGCTGTTGTTTTTCATGTTGGTGTTCCGATTGCTACGATTTTATTTATCAATTTTCATTTTTTATTTCTTGTTATTTGAGTTTACATATTGTTATTTTGTCATTCGGAGACAGTGTGTGGAGCTGTGGATTCTAGGAAATGGGGTGCCAAGTGGAGAGGTCGGAACATTTCTGATATATTCATCTGTTTGAGTGCAATGGGGGGTTCAGAGCAGCGGAGGCAGCCAGAAACATTTTATGGGGATGACGCTACTGGACAGAGCACAGCAAGAAAATGGTTTTCTCGATTTAGCGAGGATCATTCTGACATTAGTAAGTCTCCACGTTCAGGAAGACTTTCAGCATTTGATGAAGATCGTTTAAATGCATTAATTCACAATGATCGACGTGAGTGAACTCGAGAACTGGCAGATGTGATGAACTGTGATCATTTGCATGGAATGAAGGAGGTTCAAACATCGAGCGAATGGGTGCCTCGTGCTCTAAGCCAAAATCACAAAAACCAGCAGATGGCCACACGCGCATCTCTGCGTGCTCGTCATCAGCTGGCTCGACATCAACACCGACCGATCCCACCGTGTACCGTTACTGGTGGTGAGAAACGGTGTCTTTGTGCTAACATAACGAGAAGGACGGAATGGTTAGACATAAGCAAAGCAGCAGTTTCTTCTACAAAGACTTGCGCGCAGCCACTGTCAACAACTTTCAACAACTCAGGTGCCTTGCAGACGCAGTCGAAGAACAAGACCACGAAGACTGCGTGAAGTGATGCTCCTCCAGATTAATACCCACTCGCATTCTGCTATACGTACAAAAACTACAATACAGGAGTTAGGTTTGGAAGTCATTCCGCATCCGCCTTATTCACCTGATCTTGCATCCTCAAATTTTCATCTGTTTCACTCTCTCTCGAACAACCTTCAAGGAGCTTCCTTTCCGGATGAAAATGTGCTCTGAACGTGGATCGACGAGTTCTTCGCCTCAAAAACATGTAATTTACACAGCCGCCGGGTCGAAAAGTTACCCAGCGTTGGCAAACTGTTGTAAACAGTGAAGAAGAATGCATTATTGATGTCTAAAATCTCTGTTATATGCGTCTGTTGTGTTTATTAAGCTTACGGCTGAACGCTACGAACTTATAGACCAATATAATGTAACGTTCTCCAAGAGCATTGGTGATTTATCGCACAGAAATCTCTTACACACAGCACAAGTTAATCTGTTTGGTAAAGTGTATGGGGCTGTGAGTCTCTCACAGACAATTCCTGCTTATGGATTCATGCTGACGAGATACCTATGCCGCACCTCCATTGCTGCTCGGGAATTTGCATCTTCTCACCCATCTGCTTTGTGGAAATTTATTATGCCATCTCATGTAACGGTCTACACTGTTGGATCCAGCATATTTCTCGCGTCGACGGCACATACTTAACAGGTATTTGTTTCCGGACGTATGAACATAGGGGATTTTCTTCCGAGGTTGAACAGTAGTACGTCGTGTAGGAATATGTGATACCTTTTTCAAAACACCGTGTACTCGCTATACAAACGTTCGTGATACATTATTAAGTCGGCACTTGACACCGGGAATTTTCAGACTTTTTTTTTGATCAGCTAGACAGGACGACTCGATGTGAAAGTTGTGTTCGCGGCAGGTCTCTTCGTTCCCTCCTCAACCAACTAACTTGTCTTTTGCAATACAAACACCAGTCTTCGAAACGACATTAGGTGTCGCCACGTGGACTCATGTGTAGCACAGCACACGCCCTTGGAGGAATTCGAGTCCCCAGCCTCCTGGTTGTCGCTTCCACAGCGTGGTGACGGCAGCAAGTCGGATCACTGTTAGGGACGGCGGCTCCCGTCCTTACGCGTCCTGTTACCAACTCTCTTATCTCTGCTCATTAAGAACTCAGTATCGTCTGACTGGTGTGCAACATCATGCTTATTAAATTATCTGCAGTGTTCCCCCAGCTGCTGCAAGCGATAAGTGTTTTATCGAGCGTGACGCTGTGTAAAAGGTTGACAAAGTATCGCGCAGTTGAGAGAACTCAAACTGTGGAGTGGAGGCTCCTTGGTGGGAGGGAGGGAGGAAGGTGGTGGGGAGGAGCTCTGTGGAAGAGAGGGGGGAGGGTGGGGCGGCAGGAAGTTCTTCATACCATCACAAGACATATATGAAAAGCATAAAACTCGAAACAGAACTTTTCTATAGAACGAGCATTTTTCGTGATCAGTGGTAGACGCACGTCCTACACGTCTGCGAATATAAGTTGCTGTCAAATAACTTTTTATAAATTCTTCGTGCCTGTGCATTTCTTTCAGTTCATAGAACTGTGTTTTAACTGTACGAAGGGACAGTAGCAGAGAACGACCTAAAATCAGATTAACGACGCACCTACTGAATGAAATGCAAAGCTTTCATCCTGAACGTAAGACCAGTGGTTTTCTTAATCCAAATCATTACCTGGGTTATAAAGAACCCCTTGCATGCGAGGTCGCGAAAGGCCAATGATGTTTACGCCATTCGACGCCCCGCATATTGTCCACTCTGCCAACACCGTATTGTCTGCTAATAGCAACAGGGAAGCGACTGGAGGTATCCGATGATGGGCAGCATGAGACTACGTAGCGTAGCTGAACTGCTTACCCGGCGAGCAACTCACAACGGTGCTACAGTGCTAGTGGTACTGATAAAAAGCAGAGCACTGGCAACGATAAAGAGAGCAAACATTGCATTATACCTACAACAACAGGTGCCGAAGTTCACATTCCGCCGGAAATGAACCCAAGGAATTTCGCGCAATGAGGAGGAAGTGGCAGATGAAATATTAGCTCAAAAATGGTTCAAATGGCTCTAATCACTATGGGACTTGACATCTGAGGTCATCAGTCCCCTAGACTTAGAACTACTTAAAGCTAACGACTTCACACACACAGACACATCCATGCCCGAGGCAGGATTCGAACCTGCGACCGTAGCAGCAGCGCGGTTCCGGACTGAAGCGCCTAGAACCGCTCGGCCACAGCGGCCGGCAAAATATTAGCGTTTTTGCAAGACGAGTCAGTTGAATGTGTGATGTCATCTACGCTAGACTGTGCGGACAGTGTACATGAGGGGTACAATGATGACGGTAAATATTTAACAAGTGGAAGTGACATTGAAACAGGTGTGGAGGCGTGTAGTTCATTATCCTTGTAGGACAGACACCCACGAATCCGTCTCCAGTGAAACGTAGTAGAGGACAATCGCTGTCCAAGGAGCAGTTACAACGGTAAGCAAATCACGTTCATGGAAGTTCATACGCAGCATGGTTAAAAAAAAAAAAAAAAAAACAGATTCCGAATAAATCCGCAGCAATATGACCGTGTAGTGCATAAGAATAACTACGGATATTCAAGGGAGGACATGGTGCCCTTGTTACAAAAACTGGTGTTTTGTGTGCTCCACGAATTCTCGATACAATTTACAGGATGTGCCTGATACTGACCTACTATGTTATGCACGTCAAACTGTACGCGACATAGATTACAGTGATTTCAAAGGAAGCAGTGCATAGTTGCATAACATCAAACAGTGGTACAGAATTCAAAGGCGTAAGATACCGAAATGAACAGCAAACTGCGGAGTCTTCCCGAAATTTTTTAGATGAGATAAACAAACTTATCCCATCGTCCAATAAGGGATTTGTTCTCAACTCCGATCAATCGATATTTGAAGAGGAAATGCATATGAAAGGAACCCTGTATAGCCGGCCGTGGTGGCCGTGCGGTTTTAGGCGCTTCAGTCCGGAACCGCGGGACTGCTACGGTCGCAGGTTCGAATCCTGCCTCGGGCATGGATTTGTGTGATGTCCTTAGGTTAGTTACGGTTAAGTAGTTCTAAGTTCTAGGGGACTGATGACCTAAGATGTTAAGTCCCATAGTGCTCAGAGCCATTTGAACCATTCTGAACCCTGCAAATTATGGGTACCGCAAGAGTTGTATCAAGATCAACTAACATCCACGCCTTAATGCAGTCGTATAAAACTATGCGGACTGTCAATGTGGATGGTAAATCGGCTAGAAAATTTATTGTGCTGCGAGAAGTTGTAGCTGCTCTGCCCGCTACCATTCTTTCTCGTGCGCGTGATCTCGCAAGGGCACTAGGGAATGTTTACGTCACAGCAAGCAAGAGTGGGAAAATGGACGTTAGAGAACTGCAACTGTGGTATGAGCACTGTTTTTGCCAATAGCTGGGCAAAATAACTTGCTTTTTCTTGATTCCTGGTCTGCGTGTGAAAATCATACTCCTTTAGAGCAAACTATTCCTCCTGAAACGTGTGTGACATTGCACTTCATACAACTTGGAACCCCTCGACAAACTCAACCTCTGAATGTTTGTTTTATATGCCTATGAAACATAGTATCACACTATCTGTAGCTAAAGGATAGCTTGTTTCACGATAAGCTCCATGGCGGACTGTTTCGTATTGGGCTGCTTGGCATCGCGTTCCATCAGTTCTCATGACCCTGTTAAACTAATACGATTCTATATGCATTCTTTAATAGTGAATATTTAGCTGAACGTCATGCACGGTGTGTAACTCCCGAGTTCGTGTTTGATGATTCAAACCTCGTGATTACTGAGGGGCACGCATCTCGTGGTCGTGCGGTAGCGTTCTCGCATCCCACGCCCGGGTTCCCGGTTTCGATTCCCGGCGGGGTCAAGGATTTTCTCTGCCTCGTGATGGCTGGGTGTTGTGTGATGTCATTAGGTTAGTTAGGTTTAAGTAGCTATAAGTTCTAGGGGACTGATGACCATAGATGTTAAGTCCCATAGTGCTCAGAGCCATTTGAACCATTTTGATTACTGAGGGGTGCAATCTTTCATTCCGGATTCACGGTGAAAATTACTGATCCGTTTTGAACATTTGTTGAATGTCGTCGATGTCAATTTTGTGCAGTGTAATACACACATCCCACAGAAGGTTGATCTTTCCTGTCGCGCTCCTGATGCTCCGAGGCTCTGAGCACTATGCGACTTAACATCTGAGGTCATCAGTCGCCTAGAACTTAGAACTACTTAAACCTAACTAACCTAAGGACATCACACACATCCATGCCCGAGGCAGGATTGGAACCTGCGACCGTAGCAGTCGCGCGGTTCCGGACTGAGCGCCTAGAACCGCACGGCCACTCCGGCCGGCTTCCTGATGCACATGGTGAGTCATCAGCAGCTAATATTTTTGCCATCATTCTTGTTAACACAACACTTTCAAATGAGACTTACTAAAATTGAACTCAAAAGGTTCCTTATTAGACTTTAGTAAATCGACAAATGAAATTCTGGAACATATGAAAAGCTTACTAACCTTCTAACCGAGGTTGATACTATGTGTCGAAAGAAATAAAATTGACAAGTTGAGCATCGTAATAACACAATCAACCAGCATAATACCCTAAAAACAAATTGACAATTGACGCTTTACTAGATTGCTGCCCTTGGGGGTTTCTGCGCTTATATGCGTCTTGATCTTTAATTTTGTATTGGAGAAAAACAATAACACTTCACAAAATGTATTACTTATACTACATAACCAAAAATAAATAAATAAATAAAATAGAATAAAAGTATAACATTCGGTTAAAATTCTGTACCGTTTAATTGTAGGGAGTGTTAACCATTGCTCACAAGCGTCAGTACATGGCTCGACGTCAGGATCATCAGCAAAACTTTTGTAGCTACCGGTGTTTCATATAACGTAAAACAAAATTTCATTTTTATGCTGTCGCGTTAATTATGTATTTTTACGACGGTATTCAGTTCACTCTGGCATTTGCAAACTTTGGTTCATGTGTTGTTCGTACATCAAGGGCAATTCTTTGACTTTATTTGAAACAAAAAAAGAAATTCAGTTTCGGGGCATTCGTGCTGGCGTGCCTTAACTCTACTTCTCCAATGTTGCGCGAGTAGAGCTGACATTCGGCTTTATCATTATCTGCTATGAATGTATTGACGTGGTAATATCAGAAGCAAAGTCACTATCTGTGGCAAGTCATTGTTTGTCGGAATTGTTCAGAGATAATAACGGGTGTGTAAGGGATTTGAGCAACATACTGTGCGATTTCGTGGAGTGTCAATACGTAGTGGACACATTCAGTTACCAACACACACACACACACACACACACACACACAACCCATATCTTCGATTGTTTGCGCAGAAATACTCTTAAGCTTGAGAGGGGCCTGATGAAACCAGCGAAAGCAGTTACGGGGCAATGTGAAGCAGCACTTTAAACCACTGACTTTACGGGAACTGGGTTCACATCCACGCCCACGCATTCAGATGTACGTTTGCCGTTTTTTATAGAATAAGTTCAGGCGAATGCTTGAATGGTAATTTCATGAAGGCCAATATCGAATCCTTTCCCTTTTTTTTACGTAACAACGTCAGGTGGACGCTTCAGTGGTTCCTTTGTAATGATCTGAAGGTCACTCGATTTGTAGGATTGTGGACAATCCTACTTCTCCTACATCTTTATGAATACTCTACAAATCACATTTAACTGCCTGGCAGAGAGTTCGTCGAACCACCTTCACAATTCTCTATTATTCGAATCTCGTATGGCGCGCGGAAAGAATGAACACGTATGTCTTTCCGTACGAGCTCTGATTTTCCTTATTTTATCGTGGTGATCGTTCCTTCCTATGTAGGTCGGTGTCAACAAAATATTTTCGCATTCGGAGGAGAAAGTTGGTGATTGGAATTTGGTGAGAATATTCCGTCGCAACGAAAAACGCCTATCTTTTAATGATGTCCAGCCCAAATCCTTTATCATTTCTGTGACACTCTCTCCCATATTTCGCGATAATACAAAACGTGCTGCCTTTCTTTGAACTTTTTCAATGTACTCCGTCAGTCCTATCCGGTACGGATCCCACACTGCCCAGCAGTATTCTAAATGAGGACGGACAAGCGTGGTGTAGGCAGTCTCCTTAGTAGGTCTGTTACATTTTCTAAGTGTCCTGCCAATAAAACGCAGTCTTTGGTTAGCCCTCCCCACAACATTTTCTATGTTTTCCTTCCAATTTAAGTTGTTCGTAATTGTAATTCCTAGATATTTAGTTGAATTTACGACATTTAGATTAGACTGATTTATCGTGTAACCTAAGTTTAACGAGTTCCTTTTAGCACTCATGCGGATGACCTCACACTTTTCGTTATTCAGGGTCAACTGCCACTTTTCGCACCATTCAGATATCTTTTCTAAATCGTTTTGCAATTTGTTTTGATCTTCTGATGACTTTATTAGTCGATAAACGACAGCATCTCCAAACAACCGAAGGCGGCTGCTTAGATTGTCTCCCAAATCGTTTATATAGATCAGGAACAGCAAAGGGCCTATATATATCCTACGATGTAGCAATGTCACCAACGATGGCAATTTTGATCTCTGAACATTCATTCATTTTTTTGATTCAGCCAGTGGATAGTAGGAGAGTAGTTTTCCATTACCTCGAAGCCAGCCGCTGCGACCGAGCGGTGCTGGGCGCTTCAGTCCGGAACCGCGCTGCTGCTACGGTCGCAGGTTCGAATCCTTCTTCGGGCATGGATGTGTGTGATGTCCTTAGGTTAGTTAGGTTTAAGTAGTTCTAAGTCTAGGGGACTGTTGACCTCAGATGTTACGTCCCATAGTGCTTAGAGCCATTTGAACCATTACCTCGAAAGATTGAAAAGACTGAATCTTATTCTTTCTCATTTGCTTTGAGCCTCAGTGTTACCCTTTCCAATCCCGTCACACAACTCTCTGTTGTAGTATTCTATCCGAAGACTGATTTGATGCAAGACTCCACCCTGTTCTATGCTTTGCGAGAGTCTTCTCCCTGGAATAACTGCTACAGCCTACATCCACTTGAATCTGCTTACCGAACTCGTGTCTTGGCCTCTCTCTGCAATTTTTAACACCTACATTTTGCACGAGTACTAAACTGAGATTCCTCGATGTCTCAGAATGTATCCTACCAAATGATCACTTATTTTAGTCAAGTTACGCTACAAATTTCTTTTCCCTCAATTATTTTCGGGACCTCCTCATTAGTTGCTTGCTTAAACCACCTAATCACCAGCATTTGTCTGTGGCTCCACGTTTTAATACCTCCTGTTCTCTTCTTGCCTGAACTGCTTCTCGTCCACGCTTCATTTCCACATAAAGTTACACGCCAGGCAAATGTTTTCATAAAATATTTCCTAACATTTAAATTTACTGTGAGATGACAAATATCATGGGATACTTCCTAATATTGTGTCGGACTGCGCGGCGTAGTGCAACAACTTCACGAGACAGGGCTCAACAAGTCGCTGGAAGTTCCCTGCAGAAATACTGAGCCATAGTATCTCTATAGCCCGCCATAATTGCGAAAGTGGGAAAATGGACGTTAGAGATCTACAACTGTGTTACGGGCACTGTTTTTTCCAATAACTGGACAAAATAATTTGCTTTTTCTTGATTCCTGGCCTGCGTATAAAAATCATACTCCTTTAGAGCAAACTATTCCTCCTGAAAAGTGTGTGCCGGTGCAGGATTTTGTGTACGAAATGACCTCTCCATTACGTCCATAAATGTTCGATGGGCTTCATGTCGGGCGATCTGGGTGGCCAAACATTTTTGGTTGAATTTCCAGAATGTTCTTCAAACCAATCGTGAATAACGGCTGTCCGGTGACTTGGCGCATTGCCACCCATAAAAATGTCACAGTTGTTTGGGAACATGAAGTCCGTGGATGGCTCAAAATGGTGGCAAATTAGCCGAACGTAACTACTTCGAGGATCCAATCCATTCCATGTAAACACAGCCCGCACCGTTGTGGAGCCACCACCAGCTTACACAATGCCTTGTTGACAATGTGGGTCCAAGTGTAGTTGAACTGTAATGGACAGTGCCTTGAAACAGAAAATAAGACGAACATTAACAAAAGTAAAACAAGAGTAAAGGAATGTAATCGAATTACACTCCTGGAAATGGAAAAAAGAACATATTGACACCGGTGTGTCAGACCCACCATACTTGCTCCGGACACTGCGAGAGGGCTGTACAAGCAATGATCACACGCACGGCACAGCGGACACACCAGGAACCGCGGTGTTGGCCGTCGAATGGCGCTAGCTGCGCAGCATTTGTGCACCGGCGCCTTCAGTGTCAGCCAGTTTGCCGTGGCATACGGAGCTCCATCGCAGTCTTTAACACTGGTAGCATGCCGTGACAGCGTGGACGTGAACCGTATGTGCAGTTGACGGACTTTGAGCGAGGGCGTATAGTGGGCATGCGGGAGGCCGGGTGGACGTACCGCCGAATTGCTCAACACGTGGGGCGTGAGGTCTCCACAGTACATCGATGTTGTCGCCAGTGGTCGGCGGAAGGTGCACGTGCCCGTCGACCTGGGACCGGACCGAGCGACGCACGGATGCACGCCAAGACCGTAGGATCCTACGCAGTGCCGTAGGGGACCGCACCGCCACTTCCCAGCAAATTAGGGACACTGTTGCTCCTGGGGTATCGGCGAGGACCATTCGCAACCGTCTCCATGAAGCTGGGCTACGGTCCCGCACACCGTTAGGCCGTTTTCCGCTCACGCCCCAACATGGCGCAGCCCGCCTCCAGTGGTGTCGCGACAGGCGTGAATGGAGGGACGAATGGAGACGTGTCGTCTTCAGCGATGAGAGTCGCTTCTGCCTTGGTGCCAATGATGGTCGTATGCGTGTTTGGCGCCGTGCAGGTGAGCGCCACAGTCAGGACTGCATACGACCGAGGCACACAGGGCCAACACCTGGCATCATGGTGTGGGGAGCGATCTCCTACACTGGCCGTACACCACTGGTGATCGTCGAGGGGACACTGAATAGTGCACGGTACATCCAAACCGTCATCGAACCCATCGTTCTACCATTCCTAGACCGGCAAGGGAACTTGCCGTTCCAACAGGACAATGCACATCCGCATGTATCCCGTGCCACCCAACGTGCTCTAGAAGGTGTAAGTCAACTACCCTGGCCAGCAAGATCTCCGGATCTGTCCCCCATTGAGCATGTTTGGGACTGGATGAAGCGTCGTCTCACGCGGTCTGCACGTCCAGCACGAACGCTGGTCCAACTGAGGCGCCAGGTGGAAATGGCATGGCAAGCCGTTCCACAGGACTACATCCAGCATCTCTACGATCGTCTCCATGGGAGAATAGCAGCCTGCATTGCTGCGAAAGGTGGATATACACTGTACTAGTGCCGACATTGTGCATGCTCTGTTGCCTGTGTCTATGTGCCTGTGGTTCTGTCAGTGTGATCATGTGATGTATCTGACCCCAGGAATGTGTCAATAAAGTTTCCCCTTCCTGGGACAATGAATTCACGGTGTTCTTATTTCAATTTCCAGGAGTGTATATCAAGCGATGGTGAGGGGGTTAGATTAGGAAATGAGACATTAAAAGCAGTAGACGAATTTTGCTCTTTGGGCAGTAAAGTAAATAATGATGGCGAAAGAGGAGAGGATATCAAAAATAGACTGGCAATGGCAAGAAAGTCGTTTCTGAAGGAAAGAAACTTGTTAAATTCGAATATGGTTTTATGTGACAAAAATCACAGAATGCGTATACAGGGCGTTACAAAAAGGTATGGCCAAACTTTCAGGAAACATTCCTCACACACAAATAAAGAAAATATGTTATGTGGACATGTGTCCGGAAACGCTTAATTTCCATGTTGGAGCTCATTTTAGTTTCGTCACTATATACTGTACTTCCTCGATTCACCGCCAGTTGACCCAATTGAAGGAAGGTAATATTGACTTCGGGCCGGCCGGGGTGGCCGAGCGGTTCTAGGCCCTTCAGTCTGGAACCGCGTGGCCGCTACGGTCGCAGGTTCGAATCCTGCCTCGGGCATGGATGTGTGTGATGTCCTTAGGTTAGTTAGGTTTAAGTAGTTCTAAGTTCTAGGGGACTGATGACCTCAGAAGTTAAGTTCCATAGTGCTCAGAGCCATTTGAACCATTTTTTTGTTGACTTCGGTGCTTGCGTTGACATGCGACTCATTGCTCTACAGTACTAGCATCAAGAACATCAGTACGTAGCATCAACAGGTTAGTGTTCATCACGAACGTGGTTTTGCAGTCAGTGCAATGTTTACAAATGCGGAGTTGGCAGTTGCCCATTTGATGTATGGATTAGGACGCGGAAATAGCCGTGGCGCGGTACGATTGTATCGAGACAGATTTCCAGAACGAAGGTGTCCCGACAGAAAGGCGTTCGAAGCAATTGATCGGAGTATTAGGGAGCACGGAACTTTCCAGCCTATGACTCGCGACTGGGGAAGACCTAGAACGACGAGGACACCTGCAATAGACGAGGCAATTCTTCGTGCAGTTGACGATAACCCTAATGTCAGCGTCAGAGAAGTTGCTGCTGTACAAGGTAACGTTGACACGTCACTGTATGGAGAGTGCTACGGGAGAACCAGTTGTTTCCGTACCATGTACAGCGTGTGCAGGCACTATCAGCAGCTGATTGGCCTCCACGGGTACACTTCTGCGAATGGTTCATCCAACAATGTGTCAATCCTCATTTCAGTGCAAATGTTCTCTTTACGGATGAGGCTTCATTCCAACGTGATCAAATTGTAAATTTTCACAATCAACATGTGTGGGCTGACGAGAATCCGCACGCAATTGTGCAATCACGTCATCTACACAGATTTTCTGTGAACGTTTGAGCAGGCATTGTTGGTGATGTCTCGATTGGGCCCCATGTTCTTCCACCTACGCTCAATGGAGCACGTTATCATGATTTCATACGGGATACTCTACCTGTGCTGCTAGAACATGTGCCTTTACAAGTACGACACAACATGTGGTTCATGCACGATGGAGCTCCTGCACATTTCAGTCGAAGTGTTCGTACGCTTCTCAACAACAGATTCGGTGACCGATGGATTGGTAGAGGCGGACCAATTCCATGGCCTCCACGCTCTCCTGACCGCAACCCTCTTGACTTTCATTTATGGGGCCATTTGAAAGCTCTTGCCTACGCAATCCCGGTACCAAATGTAGAGAATCTTCGTGCTCGTATTGTGGACGGCTGTGATACAATACGCCATTCTCCAGGGCTGCATCAGCGCATTAGGGATTCCATGCGACGGTGGGTGGATGCATGTATCCCCGCTAACGGAGGACATTTTGAACATTTCCTGTAACAAAGTCTTTGAAGTCACGCTGGTACGTTCTGTTGCTGTGTGTTTCCATTCCATGATTAATGTGATTTGAAGAAAAGTAATAAAATGAGCTCTAACATGGAAAGTAAGCGTTTCCGGACACATGTCCACATAACATATTTTCTTTCTTTGTGTGCGAGGAATGTTTCCTGAAAGTTTGGCCGTACTTTTTTTTATAACACCCTGTATGCAGATGGCGACAGTATTGCTTACACAAGGTATAAAACGGCAGCACACTGGCGAAGCTGTTACTCGTTCAAAGGTGAATCATGTTAAAAGGTTCCCGAAGTGATTGTGGCGATACGGTGAGAATTATGACTTTCGTCGCGGAATGGTAGGTAGAGCAGATGCACGGGACATTCCGTTTCGGAAATCGTTAGGAAATGTAGTATTCCGAGATCCACAGAGTCGAGAATCTGCGGGGAATACCAAATTTCAGGCATTGCCTCTCAGCATGAACTACGCAGTAGCCGATGGCCTTCACTTAATATCCGAGAGCAGAGGAGTTTGCGTAAGGCTGTCAATGCATACAGACAAGCAACGCTATATGATATTACCACACAAATCAGTGCGGGACGTACGACGAACATATCCGCTGGGACAGTGCTGCGAAGTGTGGCGCCAGTGGGCTGTGGCATTAGGCGAGTGGCTTTGCTAACAGCAGGACACGGCCTGAAGGGCGCCCCCTGGGCTCGTGCCCTTATCGGCTGGACCCTAGACGACTGGAAAACTGTGGCCTGGTCTGAGGTGTCCCGATTTTAGTTGGTGAACGCTGATGGTAGGGTTCGAATATGTCGCAGACCGCACGAAGCCTTGGACCCAAGTTGTCAACAAGACTTTGTGTAAGCTGGTGGTGACTCCATAATGGTGCAGGCTGTGTTTACATGGAATGGATTGGATCATGTGGACCAACTGAACCGATCATTGACTGGAAATACTTTGCCATCATTTTGAGTCATCGACGGACTTCATGTTCCCGAACAACTGTGAAATTTTTATGGGTGACAATGCACCAAGTCACCGGACAACAGTTGTTGGCGATTGGTTTGAAGAACATTCTGGAAATTCACCCAAGTGATTTGGCCACCCAGATCGCCCGACATGAAGCCCATCGAACATTTATGGACGTAATGGAGAGGTCAGTTCGTACACAAAATCCTGCACGGCAACACTTTCGCAATTATGGAGGGCTGTGAATTTACTGCATTCCTCTGGTCCTCCTGAGCCGATCATTGGCTGGAAATGGTTATGTTCTGTTACTTGGAAACCATTACGAGCCATTCACTGACTCAGTGTTCCCAAACAACGACGGAATTTTTCTAGATAGCAATGTGCCATTTCACTGGGCCACAGTTGTTAGCGATTGGTTTGAAGAACGTTCCGGACAGTTCGACGAAATGACTAGGCCACCGAGGTCGCCTGTCATCAATCCATCGAACATTTATGGGATGAAATCGATAGGTCAGTTCGTACACAAAATCCTGCACCGGCAACACTTGCGCTGTTATGGACGGCGTCAGAGGTAGCAAGCCTGAGTATTTCTGGAGGGGACTCCCAACAACTTCTTGTTGATTCCATGCCAGGTCGGGTTGCTGCACTACGCCGGGCTGAAGGAGGTCCTACTCGGTATTGGGGAGGGGGCGGAGGGTGGTATCCCATGACTTTTGTCATCTCATTGTATAGACTGAAGTACACAGAAAACGGCGGCTTGTAGCAAAGAAAAAGCTCTTTATGTGGCCAAGCAAGTACACATCTCCGTAAAAACGAACTGGGAAAGTATTACTAACATGAAAATTTGCACAGAATCACCAGTAATTAGTCACGTTCAGGATGCTATAAAGCGTCTAAGGTATTATAGCCTTTGTACAAGCAAAGCAGGAACGAACATGTAAATGGAGATTACCTTTCTTTAGTATTTATTCTACAGTTCACCCGCAGAGCCGCGCGGGATTAGCCGAACGGTCTACGGCGCTGCAGTCATGGACTGTGCGGCTGGTCCCGGCGGAGGTTCGAGTCCTCCCTCGGGCATGGTTGTGTGTGTTTGTTCTTAGGATAATTTAGGTTAAGTAGTGTGTAAGCTTAGGGACTGATGACATTAGCAGTTAAGTCCCATAAAATTTCACACACATTTGAATATTTTTTTCACCCGCAGAGAGTTATTTGTGGCTAATTGAAACCTTGAATTACCTCAGTTTATCTGTGGGTTGCGAGAGGTTTGAATTACCAAAATTTATTTATTTAAAAAAAAAGTTTGTGTTAGAGCATAAAAGTGTTAACCAGCACAAGGTGAGTCCGGAATGCAATAGTTTATTAGAGCCATCTGATTATGGACTTTTAAACGTCCCGAATTGATAGTGGTTAAATGTGAACAAATCTTTTATGCTGTAAGGTAAAGAATGTAAAGTTCCGTGTTCTGGTGCTAGACGGGCCAATCGCGTCCGACCGACCGCCGTGTCGCCCTCTTCTAATGGTGTCATTGTACGCGGTATGGAGGGGCATGTGGTCGGCACACTGCTCTCGCGGTCGTTGTCGGCTTTCTCAACCTTGAAGCCGCCACTGCTCGGTCGAGCGGCTCCTCGGTTGGCCTCGCCATAGTGAATGCATCCCGCACCAGGCCCCCCAACGAGGAAGAATCCCTGACTGCACTGCGCATGGATGGCAGGTCACCCACACGGCCATCAGCAGTGTTGACCAATCGGCCGCGCAGGCGGACTCTTTGTACTGTACCGTATTGCAATTAAACTACAATCCTAATAATTCTACTACAGCCAAGTTTGTCGTATTGTCTGTTTTTGACTAGATGGCGTTGGACATGTATTGCCGGACGTCTTTTTTTACCGTTATATTGCTATTATCAATTTTAACTTAACGGTAGATACTTGGACAGACTAAACAGACAATGTGGGGACGTTCATCTTTCCAGATAGTATACGCTCAGAGCGTTTGGAAATTATTTTAACTGAAGTGCACTGGTTGTTTATAAGACAAAAAAATGTTGAGCAGGAGCAAAGTAAAGTATAAAATTGTCGCACACTGCAACAGGAAAGGGTAAAATCGTACGTTATACGCCAAAAATATAGAAAAGAGGAACACACCTCCTGGCTGCTAGATAGTCGTGTTATGGAACTGAAAAGTGAGTAGTGGTGAAACTCAACCGACAGGAAGTGCTACTAAGAATCTGCACGAGAAAGAATCCCTGATGATGATATGTCGGATAAAATATCTGAAAAGGAATTCATCCGGAGTATCCATTAAGGGACACCTTGGTAGCAGGGAGTAAAAGTTGTGGCGTAAGGTAGTATGGAAGTGTGTCGTACCGACTGCATGTCGCCTACTGAGGCTGATCATTCACGTACAATCTACAGTTTCAACACGGAAACTATACTGACACAACACTGCAATTTAAGAGGCTGGCCATGAAAATCGTTGCGCTGAATACTACTGGATTACTAGCAATTAACGTAAGGTAACACATGCCAGTCATTATTTAAATTATTTGTTTGGAAGTATAATCCACTATTTCCAATTAATTTGGCTTTTCGCTGAACTTGAGCGTCATTATTGTTGTTGATTCCCTGGAGGTTGACAGCAAATAGAGGTTTACTATTAAGCACTTTGCAATAAGCAGTAGAGACCAACCAGTTAACAACGGAATGATGGATTTTATGTCAGCATTTGGGAGATAAACAACGCGAAGTCACTTCGTTCTCTGAACACGAAGTTTCGTCGTAAATGAAGAGTGATCGTATGTCATTAAAGACGTGAATTACCAACAACGAAATTTGTTACCTTTCTTGGCTTAAATGTGCCACTCGTCTTCTACGCTCCAAAACTACCTTTTTCCAGATGTTCTTTCTCACAAGGGTTGGGGTTAAGGGACATGATGTGACAACATGGTTGGTGGGGATACTAATGAAGAGGAGAAAGTGCTACAGGAAACGTTCTGCAAGTATTTCACAATGGTATTTGCACGACATGCGAGTGTTGTTTGTTGAAGGACATGATGTCTCTTAAAAGAGTGCACTTTCTGGAGGACACTTACACAAAACGGACTGTATCTTCACAGGTAGGTCTGGGACGTATGAAACTTTTTAGATGCAGTGGCGTGTCGAAGAGGCAAATAGGAGCAGCCGTTTTAAGTTTTACATTTGAATGACGCTTGTCGGTTGGCAGGGGCGATTCTAGAAGTCGGTCAACGGGGGAAGGGCTAATGGGAGGGGGGGGGGGGGAGGAGGGGGTTTGGGGAAATGGAATATGGCTTAACAAAAGGAGAGTTGGGGTCCTCTACCGACAAACTGGTAAACTTTGGTGTTGCTTAAAGCAGTTTTGGTAACTGCTTTGGAGTTCAGGGCAAAAAATGTGTATTAATAAATAATAATATGCCTGTTTTAAGTCAAACGATATTTATTGGTTTAGGTAGTAAGATATTTGCCGCCCTTATTCTTTTGTTAAAATGTGTTTGGAATACATTGCAACCTATATTGCTACATAATTGTAAAAAAAATGATTGAATCTGTTGGAGTAATATATCCGCTGATTTCTGAAGTAATTTTATCCACTGTAATATGATACTCCATGGGGGGTGGGGGCTGTAGCCCCCATAGCAGCCCCCCCCCCCTTACCACCTGCCCTGTCGGTTGGGACACAGTTGTAGCACATGCTTATACTCGCAGTAGGCAGCGGGGTGAGTTCTACGTTCTTGAATTAGATGGTCATTGAGGGCAAGGAAGCAACAGAATATCTTCCTCGTAAATTAAGCGCTAAACAGTAATAAACGAGAACCGTGAGACATTGTTTGTTGCCCTATCTAACGACGTATTACATCTTTGACAATAAAATAGTCCAACACAAATTATTTTTCAGCAGCTGTTAATAATGAAACCTGTCACAATACTACATTACAAAACACGACCAGAATGTAATGCTTTTACAAGAAAATTATGTGCCAAGATGTATAGTGCATGATAGTAATGTCATTCTTCACTCATCACGGTGGGTGAGATGCTGACTTAGTTCTTGAGGCAGACTGAAGACGTGCATGGGGCAGAGTTGCACGATTACGGGCTCAGAGTCAGTTTTCCGAACAGAGTGGAGTTGGTGCAAGGTACACAACAACACGTTAGTGGTCCAGGAGTCACCAGTGGGTGTCCTTAACCTGTGTAGCGTTGAACCGAAAAACCATATTTTATACGGTATCGTGTTACTTGGAGCAAAGTGTGTGTAAATGAAATAGCAGTGTGGAATAGCGGCTAACTGAGCAAGACAGGACAGTTGTTAAGACACTGGCCTCGTTTTCGAGAGGCTGGAGTTTGTTCTGTCCGGTAATACTGATGTAGGTTTGCCGTGGTTCTCCTAGATCATTTCAGGGAAGTGGTGGCGTGGTTACTTCATCGAGGCCGTGGCCGACCACCTGTTCTGTAATCTGTGTAAATGTATGTTTTAAGCTATTTATTTTCATCGTGTTATAATGAAAAATCGTACATCACTGTGAGATGATCTCTGGATGAATATATAAATAAATGACTAAATAAAAATAAGCAACCTGTGCATTAATATTTGGCTTTCTGATGCACTCTGAAGTCTTTGACGTTGTTGTAGTAGGTGGCTAAAAGATGAATGACGAATCCGGTCAACGTCCGAAAACTGATAGGCAGGGAAACGGCTTGGTCACGCCGAGCTCCCCACTCAGGGCTCCAGCAGAGGGCGTGGCCGCCGCCGCCGCCGCCGCCGCCGCCGCCGCCGCCCCCGCCCCCGCCCCCCCCCCCCCCCCCCCCCCCGCCACCACTGCGCCGGTACTGGGATCCCCGTGGCGTGAGCTCGGTTCTTGCTGATTCACTGGAGCGACTCGGCGCGGTGCAGAATCTGTCGTGTCACTTCATCAAAGAAGCGTGGCCGCTGACGTAAGGAAAGGACGCAGCAGAATTTCGTGACCTATAAATACCGGCCGTAGTGAGTAGTGAAAGCAGGAGTCGGATTCCACACAGTCGCGTTAAGGACTGTCTGTATTACGTTTCGGTGCGACCGGTTCTACACCTCGTCGATCTGGACTCTGCCTCTCTCCAGTTAAAGAAGTCATCGACTGTGGAATCGGAAGCTAACAACGATACACCCAGTGCTGCCGTTTCAAGGTACGTATCTGTCGCGTCAGCACTTGAGTACTCTAATGGCTTCCTGTCAGAAACGTATTCAGCTTGCAAATTCTTGACTTGTCTAAACTGTGATAATGTTGAATAAGATGGAACCGATACGGGTATGCCGGCCGCTGTGGCCGAGCGGTTCTAGACGCTTCAGCCCGGAACCGCGCTGCTGCTACGGTCGCAGCTTCGAATCCTGCCTCGGGCATGGATGTGTGTGATGTCCTTAGGTTAGTTAGGTTTAAGTATTTCTAAGTCTAGGGGGCTGATGACCTCAGATGATAAGTCCCATAGTGCTTGGAACCATTTGAATTTGATACGGGTATTTCGTTGAGCATGTAGCTATCTCTAGTGTGCTTAGATAATCGTTGTTGTTGTACTTACGTTACAACCTGACGAAGTTTAAATTCCGGAACCTGAATTGTGGGTAAAGGTCCGAACGAGGAGAAAGGGTTCGTCACTGGCGAAGCGACATACAGTAATAGCTTTCTTTCATATCAAACAATGACACTGAATGCTGTACTTTTTTCATTCAAAAGGGAATTCGTTGTTGTAGATTTTATGGACTTTGATATTTTCGTTGGTAGTGAACCGTGACGCTCAAAAAGAACAAAATTAAAGTAATGTAAGTGATAATGTGAGCATCGTTTCCCAGATGTATTAGGTAAAATGTGTAAATGTCGTTGGCCATGATTGTCTGGCATCTCCTACGTGCTGTGTTCACTCCCCTTTCGAAAAAGGGTGTTCTTCATCCGCGGGCATTGGCCCCTTTCTTTGCGAATATATGAGTTGTGTCGAACGTACATTTGCAGAGTGTAGGTGCGCATTACTGATGCGCGCGTAGTGCAGCGTTATGTCTGTGTTGCATGACAATGAGGAGAGAAGGGAGATGGTGAAACACAGTGACAGCACACACTCTACTCTTCTCGAGTAGCACCAGGGGGCTTGCCAAGCTTAACGTCCCTATCCAGCGGCCGGATCACAATCAATAGTGTGACACCTCATGAGGCACCGCGGACGGATTTCGAATTTAATCCAGGGTATCGGCATAAAGGCTGGTGATGTGTGGGACTTTATGCCACGACGCCTCCTCCACATACTGGCAGTGAAAATTCCGTCCACCTCCGGGACCCGAACGGGCTTATCTCCCAATGTCGGGTGTCAGACTGTCGGATGGAGCTCCATCCATGCCTGTTGCTCTCGGTCGGTCAATACAGGTACCGTTAATGCTGTTTGCGGATGACGCTGGAGCTGCGGTCCGATAATGTTCCACATGTGCTCCACTGGAGAAAGATCTGGTGATCGAGCAGTCCAAGGCAACATTTCGGCACTTTGTACAGTACGTTGTGTTACAACAGCGCTAAGTGCGTGAACGTTATCCAGTTGGAAAACTACCCCCTGGAACGCTGCTCATGAATGTCAGCACAACAGGCCGAATCACCAGACTGAGGTACAGATTTGCAGCCAGGGACCAGAGTGCTCCTGCCGCCGTGCGAAATCGCAGCCCAGACTGTAACTGCAGGAGTGGGTCCGGTGTGTGCAGCACGCAGACTGGTTGGTTCGAGGCTCTCATCTGACCTCCTTCTGACCAACACACGGTCATCACAGGCACCTAGGCGGAAACGGCTTTCATACAATGAGCTCTCGCTAAAGTCGCAAACGGCGCTGGTTTGGGTCAGTGCAAAGCATACTACAGGGCCTCTGGCTCAGAGATCTCCTTGAAGTAATCGATTTGTAAACAGATGGTTGCGTCACTGTGGTGATAACTGCTGCTCAAACTGCTGCTGCATCTGTAGCGCGATGCGTCACAGCCATACCCCGAGCCCGATGGTCTGCCCGCTCGGTAGTGGCTACCCAAGCACGCAGCGAAATTAAAGCTGCGAGGACGGGTCGTGAGTCGTGCTTGGGTAGCTCAGTTGGTAGAGCACTTGCCCACGAAAGGCAAAGGTCCTGAGTTCGATTCTCGGTCCGGCACACAGGTTTAATCTGCCAGGAAGTTTCATATTAGCGCACACTCTGCTGCAGAGTGAAAATTTCATTCAAGGAAAGATACAGTGCGTCAGATTTTAAAGGCACAATACCCACCTTTACGCAGTAGGTTATGTGTGGAAATAAGCCAAAAGTAACTTACGTAATACGCTACAAAAACACTCGAGACTAAAAGAAAGTAGACTAAGTCATTTAGTAAAAGTAGTCTCTAGGGGTAACGTTCAGGGTTATCCTTGTCACATTTTATTTTTATGTTACCTCAAGCTTTCGACGACTTCCTCTGTTGTCATCGGCAAGAATTGTTCGGGCCGAGTGATTCTTTCTATAGTTTGGCGAATTATGTCATGGAGACGTAACGAAGTCACGGAACTTCTGTTCGGCACCAGAGATTATTTTAATGTCAGCGATCGCAGATTCCGTTACGTGGTGGACGACCCAGGCTTTTTCTCTGTAGCATTTTGGTATCAAGCGCACTACTAATGGTATTTTCGCTGTCTCGGTTAAAGTATTTGTTCCATCTGATCTCAATGGCTTCTTTAATGACAGAACGCCAGTGGGTAGATGCATGGAATATGATGTTCGTTTCATCAAACATCATCGTATGTTTCTTTACGACACTGTAATCGGCAACGGCACATTAGTTGAAATCGCGATATTTAATGTGTTCTGTACATAAAGTTTTGAAATTGTAGGTATGGACTGACCAATGTAACTACTACATCATTCACAGCGGGTTTTACAAATTCCGGGAACTCGGAGACCACGGGTATTACAGAGTGCAGCATCTATTTAGTTTTCTTGCGTGGTCGGAAAATTAATTGAATACATTGCCTTCCCAGGATTATTATCTCGCTCCATAAAACTGTTCTTTTTTGTTTTAGATTACGTTAATCTAAACAAAAATCGTAGCCCCTACACTTACATTCTGAGATTCTGTCAAAGAAGCTAGCGAGATCAGTATGTGCAACAACTACATGAACTGACATCGTGGCTATAGCTTTAGTGGTGCATGGAAACAGCACCACGGTACTGAAATGCCACTGAGAAGTAGCATGATTACGCTCCATCAAGCGGCATCTGCATCGCTACTAAATTTACCCCGTCATACACATTGACGTAATCTATGGTACCACACGGACTTTTCGTGACTTCGTGTCGTCCCCACTATATAATTCGGCCAATTAAATGAAGATGAAGTAGCACAGGAACTACAAATAGTTCCTGAGAATGCTCGAGATTACCTACAAATCTGACGCGGCAAAAAATGCCTGAAGCATTTATGGAAGCTGAGCCATCATTTGAAAACCAAATCGTATATATAATGTAAATAAATTTCTCGATAACCATTTGATGTATAAAACAGTAACTGCCTCCCTCCCCCTCCACGCCCCCACTCCATTCATTAAATATTCGTACTCCAGTTTATAAAACATCCGTTTCAAGCATCTCAATATTTACGCCATATAACCTGAAGTATGAGTCGTAGAATGATACAATTTTTGAAGCGCATTTAGTGTTGTATGTCGATACTGTTTGCAAAATACACTCCTGGAAATTGAAATAAGAACACCGTGAATTCATTGTCCCAGGAAGCGGAAACTTTATTGACACATTCCTGGGGTCAGATACATCACATGATGACACTGACAGAACCACAGGCACATAGACACAGGCAACAGAGCATGCACAATGTCGGCACTAGTACAGTGTATATCCACCTTTCGCAGCAATGCAGGCTGCTATTCTCCCATGGAGACGATCGTAGAGATGCTGGATGTAGTCCTGTGGAACGGCTTGCCATGCCATTTCCACCTGGCGCCTCAGTTGGACCAGCGTTCGTGCTGGACGTGCAGACCGCGTGAGACGACGCTTCATCCAGTCCCAAACATGCTCAATGGGGGACAGATCCGGAGATCCTGCTGGCCAAGGTAGTTGACTTACACCTTCTAGAGCACGTTGGGTGGCACGGGATACATGCGGACGTGCATTGTCCTGTTGGAACAGCAAGTTCCCTTGCCGGTCTAGGAATGGTAGAACGATGGGTTCGATGACGGTTTGGATGTACCGTGCACTATTCAGTGTCCCCTCGACGATCACCAGTGGTGTACGGCCAGTGTAGGAGATCGCTCCCCACACCATGATGCCGGGTGTTGGCCCTGTGTGCCTCGGTCGTATGCAGTCCTGATTGTGGCGCTCACCTGCACGGCGCGCCAAACACGCATACGACCATCATTGGCACCAAGGCAGAAGCGACTCTCATTGCTGAAGACGACACGTCTCCATTCGTCCCTCCATTCACGCCTGTCGCGACACCACTGGAGGCGGGCTGCACGATGTTGGGGCGTGAGCGGAAGACGGCCTAACGGTGTGCGGGACCGTAGCCCAGCTTCATGGAGACGGTTGCGAATGGTCCTCGCCGATACCCCAAGAGCAACAGTGTCCCTAATTTGCTGGGAAGTGGCGGTGCGGTCCCCTACGGCACTGCGTAGGATCCTACGGTCTTGGCGTGCATCCGTGCGTCGCTGCGGTCCGGTCCCAGGTCGACGGGCACGTGCACCTTCCGCCGACCACTGTCGACAACATCGATGTACTGTGGAGACCTCACGCCCCACGTGTTGAGCAATTCGGCGGTACGTCCACCCGGCCTCCCGCATGCCCACTATACGCCCTCGCTCAAAGTCCGTCAACTGCACATACGGTTCACGTCCACGCTGTCGCGGCATGCTACCAGTGTTAAAGACTGCGATGGAGCTCCGTATGCCACGGCAAACTGGCTGACACTGACGGCGCCGGTGCACAAATGCTGCGCAGCTAGCGCCATTCGACGGCCAACACCGCGGTTCCTGGTGTGTCCGCTGTGCCGTGCGTGTGATCATTGCTTGTACAGCCCTCTCGCAGTGTCCGGAGCAAGTATGGTGGGTCTGACACACCGGTGTCAATGTGTTCTTTTTTCCATTTCCAGGAGTGTACATTAGTTGGTTCAAATGGCTCTGAGCACTATGCGACTTAACTTTTGAGGTCATCAGTCGCCTAGAACTTAGAACTAATTAAACCTAACTAACCTAAGGACATCACACACATCCATGTCCGAGGCAGGATTCGAACCTGCGACCGTAGCGGTCGCGCGGTTCCAGATTGAAGCGCCTAGAACCGCTCGGCCACAACGGCTGGCTAATACATTAGTAATAAAGCTCACAGTAAAGAAGTAATAAATAAATTAATTTACTATACGTGTAGCGAAAATGAAATAAGTAAACTTTTTTCCTGTTCATCTTTTTCTGGGGGTGTCTCAACGAGAGAAAGGGTTTGAAATTTTGTGCGGAGGCGGCTAGAAGTCGTTAAGAGCTATCATTCTCAAATACTTTATTACGATCTGCATAATTTGGCCTCTCTGATTTACGCTGCCTCGGGACATATACACCGGTTGTAATATAAATACTCGATTTACTGTGTTAAACCTTTAACGTAAGCTTTAACTTTGCAATGAGCAGAATGTGGCAGTATTAAATTTTCAATTTTGGTCAATAATGATCCGAAATACTGGACAATCAGACTTTGTTGAACCTGAAAGGCGGTAGATTGCAACCTGCAATTAAGCCTAGGTAGCAATGTTACCCGTTCAGTAATCATATCGCTATACATCGTGACAATGAACCCAGAATAATTAAACATGACACAATTTCGAGTTAGTCTCTCCAATAATAGCTGCTGATATAGGTGTTACCAACACTACCGTGAAATTGGTAGCCACATTTTGCTGTGGGCACTTATCCAGTTACTGCCACTCGCCCAACCGAAAAAAAAGTTTCAGAGCCAGTAAAGTGACAGCAATGTTACACTTTCCTACTCTGCATTTGGTCGTACACTCTCTTTCCTCAAATAATATTAGTTACATTGGTACAATGTTCGTCGTATCCCACCACTTCCATAGCGTATTGCAAAAACCCAACATTTTCTTTGCAGACGAGATGAGTTCGTCCCTGGCGTTTGCGTTGTTGCTGTTGGCGGCAGTGGGCGGCTGCTGGTCGGCGGACATCTTGTTCATCGCGCCGACGCCGTCCGTCAGCCACGCGCTGCCCATCAACGCCGTGATTCGCGCTCTCCTCAACAGAGGGCACCGCGTCACACACATCACGCCGGACCCCATGCAGGTGAGGTGCCGGCAACAGCAGCACGACGTCGGGAAATAACTTTCTGCAGCTCAACTGCGACCAGACCTCCTCTTGTAAAAGGAGGCACATATACGTAGGGACATTTACAAGTTCTGTACGGTCCTCTCACTACAGGTGTTACGAAACAGAAATTCGTCACTACAGAAAAAATTCCTTAAAAGATGTATTTGGCCTCTCTACTTAAATGGCGTCTTCAAGTGGACCCCTTCTCTAACGAGGTCCCTCTTATTCTCTTACAGACTTAGACAATGCTACCACAGTTTTCTCCGTTGTTGTGGTCTTCAGTCATGAGACTGGTTTGATACAGCTTTCCATGCTACTCTATCCTGTGCTAGCTTCTTCATCTCCCAGTACCTACTGCAGCCTACATCCTTCTGAATCTGCTTAGTGTATTCATCTCTTGGTCTCCCTCTACGATTTTTACCCTCCACGCTGCCTTCTAATACTAAATTGGTGATCCCTTGATGCCTCAGAACATGTCCTACCAACCGATCCCTTCTTCTAGTCAAGTTGTGCCACAAACACCTCTTCTCCCCAATCCTGTTCAATACCGCCTCATTACTTACGTGATCTACCCATCTAATCTTCAGCATTCTTCTGTAGCACCGAATTTCGAAAGCTTCTATTCTCTTCTTGTCCAAACTATTTATCGTCCATGTTTCGCTTCCATACATGGCTACACTCCATACAAATACTTTCAGAAACGACTTCCTGACATTTAAATCTATACTCGATGTTAACAAATTTCTCTCCTTCAGAAACGCTTTTCTTGCCATTGCCAGTCTACATTTTATATCCTCTCTACTTCGACCATCATCAGTTATTTTGCTCCCCAAATAGCAAAAGTCCATTACTACTTTAAATGTCTCATTTCCTAATCTAATTTCCTCAGCATTACCCGACTTAATTCGACTACATTCCATTATCCTCGTTTTGCTTTTGTTGATGTTCATCTTATATCCTCCTTTCAAAACACTGTCCATTCCGTTCAACTGTTCTTCCAAGTCCTTGCTGTCTCTGACAGAATTACAATGTCATCGGCAAACCTCAAAGTATTGTTGCGTTTCCTTGATCTTTCTTCTGAGATAAGTCGTCGGATCAGTATTGCCTCACGTGTTCCAACATTTCTACGGAATCCAAACTGATCTTCCCTGAGGTCGGCTACTACCAGTTTCTCCATTCGTCTGTAAAGAATTCGCGTTAGTATTTTGCAGCTGTGACTTATTAAACTGATAGTTCGGTAATTTTCACATCTCCGTTAGCAAAACTAAAACTAAACAATTTCTTTGTCCCTTAACGTATTATCTCCTTGTGGATTGTAATAGAAATAAAAAAAGAAATATTAGGTTGGTGCATAAATACGTAGCGTTTTTGTTTTGCATATTGTTATTCCGGTTGCTACGGGTTTATTTATCTACTGTCGTTTGCTATTTGTATTTCACTATTGATATCTGAGTTGGTCGTTCTCCCATCGTGTGACATTTGCAATTGGGAGGATTAAAAAATAGTCTGTTTGGGTACCGCATGCTTTAAACCAGAATCACAAAACACAGTGGGTGGTCATGGTTTAACAATGAAATTCGGAGGATAGTTATGAAGCAGCGGCTGTTGCACTCTCTGTTCAAAAAGGAACGCGCAAACGACGACAAGTGAACGTCGGTAGAGATTCGGGTGTCTGTGAAAAGATGCATGCGCGAAGCATACAACTAGCAACAACACATCTTAGCAAAATATCTGCTTGACATATTCAAGTCGTTTAAATATCTGGGCGTGACATTGCAAAGCGAAATAAGATGAAACAAGCATGTGAGAACTGTGGTAGGGTGAGCGAATCGTCGAATTTATTGGCGGAATTTTAAGAGTGGTTCACCTTTAAAGAAGACCGCATATGGATCCCTGGTATGACCTATTCTTGAGTGCTGCTCGAGTGTTTGGGGTCCATACGAGGTCGGATTGCAGCAATTAAGAGGCGCACTGCTACTAGATCTGTTACCGTTAGGTTCGAACAACACGTAAGTGTTACGGAGATGCTTCGGGAACTCAAATGGGAATCCCTGGAGTGAAAGCGACGTTCTTTTCGAGAAAGACTGTTAAGAAAATTTAGAGAGCCGGCATTTGAGGCTGACTGCCGAACGGTGCTACTGTTGCCAACATACGCTGCGCGTAAGCACCACGAATATAGGATACGAAAAGTTAGGGTTCATACGGAGGCATATACACAGTCTTTTTTCCCTCGCTCTGTTTGCGAGTGGATCAGGAAAGGGAATGACAAGTAGTGGTACAGGGTACCCTCCGCCACGGACCGTACTATGGCTTGCGGAGTATATATGTAAATGTAAATGGAGATATGTGCATCTCTACCTGCTTCTCGTCAATTGCCTCGTGAACCACACCGGCAATTTCTATCCTGTGTAGCTACTGGTAACGAGAAACAGTGTCTTCATGCTAACTTAAGAAAATGAAATGAGTGGTTGATCCAAAACAAAGTAACAACTCCTAGCACAAAGACCTGTGCAGCTCCACAAAACAAAATGTTATGCACCTCACGGAACAGGGATGGTGTGGTGTGCTACGCACTGTTTCCCCGAGGTGTATCCCTCACTGCTGACATTTTTTGTCAACAACTGAGATGTCTTGCAGGCGCAATCCAAGAATAACGTCCAAGAAGTCTGTGTGAAGTGGCGCTGCTCCACGACAACGCGCTCTTCCATTCTGCTAGACTGACGTGGGATTGGAAGTCCTGATTTCGCGTCCTCGGATTTTCCCCTTTTGCGCTCTCTATTGAATAGCTATCTAGAATTATCCTTTGCGGATAAAAATGCGCTCCGAACACAGCTCGACGAGTTCTTCGCCTCAAAACCATTTGATTTCTACAGTTTTGTACAGAAACCAGATGGCAGTTATAAGAGTCGAGGGGCATGAAAGGGAAGCAGTGGTTGGGAAAGGAGTGAGACAGGGTTGTAGCCTCTCCCCGATGTTATTCAATCTGTATATTGAGCAAGCAGTAAAGGAAACAAAAGAAAAATTCGGAGTAGGTATTAAAATTCATGGAGAAGAAGTAAAAACTTTGAGGTTCGCCGATGACATTGTAATTCTGTCAGAGACAGCAAAGGACTCGGAAGAGCAGTTGAACGGAATGGACAGTGTCTTGAAAGGAGGATATAAGATGAACATCAACAAAAGCAAAACGAGGATAATGGAATGTAGCCAAATTAAGTCGGGTGATGCTGAGGGAATTAGATTAGGAAATGAGACACTTAAAGTAGTAAAGGAGTTTTGCTATTTAGGGAGTAAAATAACTGATGGTCGAAGTAGAGAGGATATAAAATGTAGACTGACAATGGCAAGGAAAGCGTTTCTCAAGAAGAGAAATTTGTTAACATCGAGTATAGATTTAAATGTCAGGAAGTCGTTTCTGAAAGTATTTGTATGGAGTGTAGCCATGTATGGAAGTGAAACATGGAGGATAACTAGTTTGGACAAGAAGAGAATAGAAGCTTTCGAAATGTGGTGCTACAGAAGAACGCGGAAGATAAGGTGGGTAGATCACGTAACTAATGAGGAGGTATTGAATAGGATTGGGGAGAAGAGAAGTTTGTGGCACAACTTGACTAGAAGAAGGGATCGGTTGGTAGGACATGTTTTGAGGCATCAAGGGATCACAAATTTAGCATTGGAGGGCACCGTGGAGGGTAAAAATCGTAGAGGGAGACCAAGAGATGAATACACTAAGCAGATTCAGAAGGATGTAGGTTGCAGTAGGTACTGGGAGATGAAGAAGCTAGCACAGGATAGAGTAGCATGGAGAGCTGCATCAAACCAGTCTCAGGACTGAAGACCACAACAACAACAGTTTCGGAATCCTTAAATTATCACAGCGTTGGCAGACTGTTGTAAATAGTGAAGAAAAATGTTCACTGACGACTAGATTCTTTGTTATGTGTTTGTCTTGTGTTTACTAAACTAATGGAAAAGCTCAACGAATTTATGCAACAACCCAATAACTATTCATATATAACCATTTAATTTTCGATCGTAATATATACATCCGGACAGTGTAATATTAATTTTCCCGCTTTCGTTTCATTTCAGACCGAGAATAAGAATTACACACTGGTAGACTTATCATCAATTTATTGGGTTCTGAGCAACCAGAACAAATCTGTCTGGGCAGATACTTGGCCTATGAAATTGGCCGAGGCATACCACGAACTGGGCGTCGGGTGCTGCGTCAATGAAATGAAGCATCCTGCACTACAAGACTGGCTAAAGTAAGTCTGTACTTCACGACATTCAACTTAAAAATTCATGGAAACAATCGTTGCAACTGTATGTCTCTAGTGGTATATGAAAGACATATGTTACGGGTGAAGACAATTTTGGGAGATGCATATTACATGGACTGTACCTAATTATATACGAGGGTTGCAACTGTAATAGTGGCAACTATTTATTTAGAGCTCGTACAAAATAGATACCTGTTTCAAAGTTTCACTGACCTTCAAACTAGTCACCAGCATTGTGTATAACCCGTTGCCAGCGATGTGGAAGTCGTAGGATATTCTTAGCAGTGCCAGTTGTGTTGACAGTTCGAGCGATGCGGTCTACTGTCCGACGAATTTGTAGCAGTTGTGAAGCGAATGCCATGGATTGTTTCCATCAGTTTAGAAATCGAGTTGAACTCACGAGGGCTTAAGTCAGGGGAGTGCAGTAGGTGGTATAGCACTTTGCAGCCCAATCAGTCAAACAAATCAGTAGCAGCTTTGCACTGTACGTGCTCGAGCATAGTCCTGCAAAATGATGGTCAGGTCCTGCAAAAAGTGTCATCACTTCTGTCTCTAAGCTGGTCGTAGGTTGTGTTCCAAAAATAAAGAGCATAGAGACAGAAGTGTTGACAATTTCTGCAGGACCTGACCATCATTTTGCAGGACAATGCTCAAGCATGTACGGTGCAAGCTGTTACTGATTTGTTTGACTGATGGGGCTACTAAGTGCTGTACCACCTACTGCACTCCCCTGACTTAAGCCCTAGTGAGTTCTACTCGATTTCTGAACTGAAGGAAACACTTCACGGCATTCGCTTCAGAACTGCTACAAACTCGTCGGGCAATAAACCGCGCCGCTCGAACTGTCAACACAACTGGCACTGCTAAGAGTATCCTACGGCTTCCACATCGCTGGCAACGGCTTATACACAATGCTGGTGACTACTCTGAAAGTCAGTAAAACTTTGAAACACGTATCTATTTTGTACGAGCTGTAAATAAATAGTGGACACTATTAAAGTTCCAACCCTCGTATGTGCCATGTTATAAATCCACGGGTTTAAGGTTCAGTCTTATTATTTTTTCAATTTTCCTGTTTTTTCTGTAACTTATGGCTTCTTCCAGCTGTGTTACTGATACGTATATGTAAAAAAACTTCCACCGCGGTTGTCAGTCAACGCTGAACTGTACGTCCCCCTACGTAGTTGTCAAAATAAGTCCGGCGCAGAAAATATTTACAATAAAGCTGAGGCACGACTGGCTTTTCTGACTGAACATCACAGAAGGTTCTGTAAATGACAAACTTTGATGCAGTTGTGCCACCAGCTTTTTTACTGCAGACATAGCAGGAGGATTTGCTGCCGATACACTTCCGTTCTATAACTCTTGCACAAACATTTCCCTACAAATTTTCCAGGAACCTACCTCCCAACAAAGAACAAGTACGTAAGGTGAGCACTTAACACGTCTACTCCTCTTTCTCACTTACTCAACGTAACGACACAGTGGATTACACCGGACAGAGCATGTGTGAAATGCGCAGGCGCGGACATATGACGGCAAACCCACTGGTGCACTGAGCTCATCGTGTCCATTTTCTGTGATGGCCCTCTTCTCCTGTTCATTGACAAGGGTCCTGTGAGTCTTACATTTTCTACTTCGCCACTCCTTATAAGGAATTGTATAAGTCGGTTCAAAGTCGGGCGCAGGGAATTTATACCGTGTGCAATGCGGCCACGCCTGTTGAAGCACGTTTGTATTGTGACTAACCTTAAGAATAGGTGATCTTTCGTTTTGCATTAAGTGACTGGAAGGTTATCGTTTCTAAGTGGTGGAGTTAGAGATTCAGTTAAATACTCGCAGCGAGCTAATAGGGAAGTACAGAGGCTATGACCATATCTAAACCATACTTGCTGACGATACACAAATCCTGTGTGCATTACACTGTAAGAGTTTGTGTAATGAGTGCCATTACATCCCTCGTTATCACGAGCAACCGCAGAATATATACCGTCTCCGACAGTGTTCAGACGACGAGAGACAGTGTACTAGAACTCATTTGATGGAAGGCGGGGTGGGGTGGGGGGGGGACATGTGTGTGTTGTGGTGAGGGGGGGAGGAGGGGGAGGAAGGGGGAGGGTAATGGGAAGATGTGCAGGAGCACTGAAGATGCTTTTTAATGGAAGATAAGTTAAATATTAACATGTCGACTACGTTGTACCCATTACAACAGAGCATTGGGTCAGCTGGACAAGGATGGAGTAATGAAGTGACCTTGGCCTTTTTAAGGAACTATTCTGGCGTTTACCAGGAGCGACTAACAAAATTACAGGAAAAAATGAGGAGAATGAGGTGGGCGAACGGTCACTTGAACGACATGCCACCGAACAACTGAGAAATAGCATCGCTTTACCTTTGTTTTACTATTTGTAAGAGTTATTGTTTTTGTAATTTCTGTTGATTTCGCTGTGGGTACCTGAATTGTTATTGTATAGGAAAACCCTACGTATTTAGCACGTGTATCACTATTATTACTAACGAGAATCACACATTCCAGGTCCGAACGCCGGTTTGATTTGGTGATCATGGAACGACTGCCGTATCAGTGTTACTACGGAGTGGTCCATAAAGTTGGTTCACCTCCGTTGGTCGGTTTCCTAACGCTGCCCGCCATGCTACCGGCTTACTACGCCATAGGGAACCCTATAAACCCAGCTTACCTACCAGACGTCTTCATCGGTTACAGCGACCACATGAATTTCTGGCAAAGGCTGTACAACACTTACTTCACCTTGAGGTTCCTCGATTATTGGCAGAGAACTGTATTGCCTGCTCACGAGGCCATCATGAGGGAACATTTTGGCCCGGAACCACCTTCCGTTTACGAAGTGGAACGCAACTTCAGTATGCTGATTGTAGCTGCCCATTTCAGCGGTCACTACCCGAGGCCAAATGTACCGAACGTGATTGAAGTCACGGGACTACACGTAGAAGATAAAGTGAAGCCTCTACCGAAGGTACGTGCAATATTTTCTTTATTTTGTCTGTGCCCATCCCTTTCACCCTCTCTGTTCATCTCCGGCTATCCGCTCCTCTCTCCACAAGATCAACCCCATACCAATAGAAGTTGCTGGTCCTTACCCCTATAGTATTATTTTCCATTTAGAACGTAGTTTGCTTGAAATCGGTCAAATGGTTTAGGAGGAGCTTTTAACACGTGGATTTGCCCGCGCACGCAAATGTCACAAATATTTAACATACTTCACACATATTTGTCCACCGATTTCACTTGTATCTCCAGAGAATCTTTCCATGCTGTTTCCTTTTAACGCAGCTCAATATTTATGATACAGTACCTCCTGAACTGTGTGTCGTATAATATAATTTTGTAGGTACATTCATCGGCATAAGTGGATACTGCCTGCGAAACATGTTGCGAATATAATCAGTAGCAAAGAAGTAATAAACTGAAAAGTCATGCATCATGCGTCAGTGTTTCACGCACCTCAGTAATTATGAGGTCATCTCTTCTGAACTATATGTAGTAAAATATTACAATTTTGTAGGTACATTCAGTGGTATATGAGAATACTGTCTGAAAAATGTGATGAGAGTACATTAGTAGTAAAGAAGTGATAAATTAAAACCTCAGCGCTGAAGTGGCAGATTTACGTTATGAACAGCGAAGATTTAGTAAGCGTAAACTTTTTTCCTGGTGGTGTCAACGAGTAAAAGTTTCTTAAAGGTTTGAAACTTTGTGTTAAGTCTGTTACAGGTCACTAACTGCTCTCATTCTCAGATACTGGATGAATATACTCTGGCTATTAGCATGTCATGGGCTACACTGCTTTTTCACCCACACCATCACCCTTGATTGGTAGGTGGTTCATACTCACAGACAGTAAGTGTTAGGTGTACCAAGTTTGGCTGAAATCGGTCCATTGGTTTAGGAGGAGATGTGGAACATACATTCATTTTTATAATGTGTGTGGATATAAGAATGCAATATTTTTTCCCGATCATTATTATCATATTCCTTTTATTTAAGTTGTAACACCCCACCCGTCACTTAGCTGGTTTTGGCGTGTGTTCACCCCAACTAATTGATTAACAGATCAACAGAGAGTGCAAAACTGCCACAATATCGGATAACGCAAAAAAGTAATATGGCCCTGTGACTCCTGATTGAACTGCGGTGGCAGTGTTGACTTTAATTTATTCAGAATTGATCACTTTCAATTTAAAGGGGTACACATTGATGTTATATTCAGCTATTGAACACCAGATACAAATGTTGAACATAAAATTAATTAAGAAAGTGATTTGGAATTTCAACTACTTGACTGAAAACAGATGCAGTCGATTAGCACAAATTTATTTTAACTCCCGACCTTCAATCATCACATTACAAGACTCTCCTATCAGACAGTGGTAATAAATTGCGTTTGCGTGGAGTAAAGTGCGATAACTGAAAAGTAATTCCTATTGACTGACCCACGCGTAATGCGAGGTGCGAGAAGAATTCTACAATACACGGCCCATGAAACCCTCGTGGAAACTTTGCCGATGTGATCCAACAAATTAATCAGTGGCCGGAGCGGGCGCAATATCACCGAATACAGCGTGGCAGAGCGGCGTTGTTGTATGGACATCAGCCGACCTCGTGTGCTGCAAGGCTGTGCTCGTCTATTCCCTCCTAGCTGTCTTGCTCAGTACATAGCTGAACCAAAACTTTCTGTCTCCAAGCTCAATCGTTCCAGAATGCCACATCTACACTCTAGGCAAACTGGGAACAGAAGACCTCTACGGAGACCTCTCACAGTCCGCTCTTTGCCTTGGTTTCCCCTGCAGCAAAATCACTTACGCCAATTGCAGTGCAAGTCGCGTTAATTATGTGTCACTTCCCAGCGCCGACCAATGCCTGGTCTGGGAAGTGAACAAATTCCCACAAAATTTCCCTTCCTCTCAACTTCTGTTATTTAGCTCCTCCCAGGCCACCCAACAAGGTTAACGTCTGCACAACACCAAGTTTTCCGGAATTCTGACTCCCAGGAGAGTACTTCAAATTCCTTGGTCCTGCGTTCCCATCAGAGACTGGCGTATTTCATTCCGTCGCTCTTCACCTGATTTGCTTCAGACTCTGCGCACTGTGAATTCAGTGTGAAGTTGCTATAGTCACGAACACGTATATTTTGACCTCTGTTGACCACTCCACCGTAGCTTTGTGCGGCTTTCTCGCATGTTTCACAGAAAACAGGACGATGGACATTTATCAACAGGCGTACAACTTTTCTGTCTGTTTCCCGGTACACCAGCATGGAGTCAGGGTCAAAAACCCACTCACTGTCACTCATCTTAAGGCGGCTTGAGGCCGCGCCCCGTTACCGCTTTCTCAGAGCTTGAGCTGCCCTAAGCTGCCTATTGTCGCTTCCCTTAGCCACTCCCCCGGCGGCCACGGTCATTTCTGGGTACTTCCCTGGAGTAAACTAGCCTCCAGTAAATCGATTTCCACAAAGTTTTCATGTCGTGTGAATTACTTTAAAACCATCACCCGACATTAATTATTCCAATACGTCCATACTATACCCTCTACAAGATGCATTGTGCCTTGTCAGTCATTTTTGTTCAGCCCTACTGTTCGCCGATCTTTATGACTTCATGTAAGGGGCATAGTTCTTGCCATCTTACAAAGTTAATATTAGAAAGGTACGTGAATTGTAGGGTCCAATTTAAATATTGAATATTGTTTCATATACAAGATCTCGATACCTATGATCAGATCTGTGTTTTTAAAAGACGAATTTTTGGTTGGTGTAGGCATTTTAGCTTTTCACTTGTTGATATCTTAAAAAAACCAAAGACAGGTTTTTCATGTAATAAATTATTACAGACATGAAAGTGTGCTATTTTTTTTCATGACGGTTATCATAGTCTTCCAAGATGAGTTAATATCAGAAACGAGTTTTCATGTAGTTCGGAATTACTATTCGTAATACGCAATGCTCTTCAGGAGTGTTACGTTACATAAAACTAGTAACAGCTGTGTTGATTTTCTGTGAAGGATATCCAGAAGTTTCTGGACGAAGCTGAGCACGGAGTCATCTACTTCAACCTGGGCTCGAACGTCAGGAGCAGCGAGCTGCCGGAACACAGGAGGCAGGCGTTCGTGGACGCCTTCAGGGAGATACCGCAGAGGGTTGTCTGGAAGTGGGAGGACGACAACATCCCTGACCTCCCAGACAATGTACTCGTGAGGAAGTGGCTCCCGCAGCAGGGCATTCTGGGTAAACAACGTTATCTTATCCTGTGACTGCGTGCAAAACAGCGTATCAGAAGTCAAGCCTATGAGCTGATAAGATCTTCATACATTCGCTTCTACTAAATCTAACCATTGCATTGCATAAACCAGAATTGGCAGATTCAATCTCAATGCAAATTCATTCAAGCTTCCAGATTGAGATTTTCACTCTGCAGCAGAGTGTGCGCTGATATAAAACTTCCTGGCATATTAAAACTGTGAGGACCGGGCGTGAGTCGTGCTTTGGTAGCTCAGATGAGTACTTGCCCGCGAAAGGCAAAGGTCCGGAGTTCGAGTCTCAGTCGGGCACACAGTTTTAATCTGCCAGGAAGTTTCATATCAGCTCACACTCCGCTGCAGAGTGAAAATCTCATTCTGGAAACATCCCCCAGGCTGTGGCTAAGCCATGTCTCCGCAGTATCCTTTCTTTCAGGAGTGCTAGTTCTTCAAGTTTCGCTGGAGAGCTTCTGTTAAGTTTGGAAGGTAGGAGACGAGATACTGGCAGAAGTAAAGCTGTGAGGACCGGGCGTGAGTCGTGCTTCGGTAGCTCAGATGGTAGAGCACTTGCCCGCGAAAGGCAAAGGTCCCGAGTTAGAGTCTCGGTCGGGCACACAGTTTCAATCTGCCAGGAAGTTTCATTCAAGCTTCATTAAATAAGATTACCCGTGATAAAATTTGTAATTTAAATCAAAGCACAGTGGGAACATTTGTCGTTACGTAGGAATACCAGTTCTTTAAAAGCATCTGAATGTGCAGGGTGTTCGGAAATTCCCGTTACAAACTTCTAGGACTTGTGGAGGGGGGGTGAGTACGGAGTATTTTGAACAGGAACCGGAAACTACAGTTTCTGTTGTACGACGGTTTCAATACAGACGTTCAACTCACCCACTTCTGCTTGAGGAACTGAATTAGGTGTGACGCAGTACAATTTTCACGTAATAATAACGAATCAGCAGTTCATCACTTACACATTTCTTTGTATTAACACTTAAAGATTAAGTGTTTACATTGTTAAAAGAAAAAAAGCAACAAACTATACGAACAGAAGGCTACTGATACAACAGCGGCTCGATGTGGCGACCACCAACGCTGTCACAGATATTGTACCTACAGGCGTTCTGGTACAAACTCTACATCCCACCTGGTGTCTCTTCAGTTTCTAGTGAAGCGGCCAGAACTCGTGCCAGCAGATCTTCCTCTGTCTCTACAGGCGTCTAGCCAATTAAACTTTGCATCTGATCCCACAAGATGTAATCCAGAGGAGTTAAATCCTGCGGCCGGGCGGTCGGAACACCTCTGCCTATCCATGTTTAAGCCTACCGTCTGTTTAGATGTCTCCGAGGCGCACATGAGAGGTGAGGTGGTGCACCATCGTGCTGCAACCACATTTCCTGACGGACGTCCAGTGGAACAGCTCCCAAGAACGGGTCTAATACGTTTCGTAGGAAGATAAAGTATTCAGGATCAGTTAAGTGGGAGGAGGTATCGTCACATCTGTACTGAAACCGTCGTAGAAAGGAAACGGTACATTTCCAGACATGGGTTCCTATTCAAAATATTATGTACTCACTCCCCTCTACAAGGCCTAGGTTTGTCACGGGAGTTTCGGAACACGCTGTATGCGCAAAACAAGTTCATACTTTGCGTCCGATAGGGAACTGCTTAAACACAAAAACCATGCCGCCTTTCATAATTTATAGACACTGACAATTTGTCACTACATCTAACTTTCATTTATAATTTCATTTTATATAACATTTATTGAACTCAAAGTAGCGTTCCGATGGTGAAACCAATAGCCAAAAATATACAACTATAAATCCAAGAGTGAAGAGAGCTGAGGTAAAACTATTTGTTTACCATGACTTGTGACAGCGTAAGTACTAATGCACTGTGGTAGTGCGGTTGATTATTATCTCAAGAAATTTCTTGACCACTGGCGCAGTGTAAGCTATGAATTGCTGATTATACCACGTTTCATTAGGTCGCTTTCTTGTCTGTCTGTCTATCTGTTTGGTACAAATTTTTCAGCTGAATTTAAACTAACTTCCCAGTTATCTAGAGGCATGAAATGTTAAACATAACTCAGGACTGTATGACAATGCTATATTAGCTTGCTTTACTGTCTGGCGCGTGCTGGTAGACACCGTATGTACCACTGCCGTTGACCGGTTTTCCTGTTCGACTCGCGAATGGTTTCCAGGATAAACGATTGCTGGTAAGCATCCGTGTGAGCTCGAATTCCTCTATTTTTGCTCTCACGTTCTTTTTGAGAGGTATGCGTGGAAAGTGGCCACATACTGGTTGAGTCACGTGAAATGAAACTGGAATATACCTGATATTTGCCAGATGTAACTGTTGTAATCTCGTCAAAATGTTTGAAATCTACTGAAAAATTTCACGCAAGCAGGAAGCTGTAAGTATTTTTTTAAAATAAAAACGAAATTGTAATGTGCGACTCGTTTAACTCTGACTAACAAGTATAAATTTAATTTTCCAACCTCATAAAAATTCCCAACACCATACAGATAAAAATGAAAACTTGTGACCATGAATTTTTAATAGCTATGAAAATTCGTGAAAGGTTTAAAACGGAGAATGTGGGATAAACGCTACACGTAATCGACGCAAGAATATTTCATCTTCTTATTACTGTATTACACTACTTATAATCGATGCGTGAATCGATCACCTTCTTACTCTCATCTGTTGCATGCGCCCCATGTCTTTCATTCAAAACTTGCATAACTGTCAAAAATTGACAATCATAAATTTCCAGAACTATCTGTATAGAGACAGGAATCTGTATGGGACCGCTGGCCGTTGTGGCCGAGCGGTTCTAGGCACTTCAGTCTGGTACCACGCGACCGCTACAGTCGCAGGTTCGAATCCTGTCTAGGGCATGGATGTGTGTAATGTCGTTACGTTAGTTAGGTTTAAATAGTTCTAAGTTCTAGGGGACTGATGACCTCAGATAATCCAAAGTGCTCAGAGCCATTTGAAACTTTTTTTTTTTTCAGGATGTTCTCCTGATGGATAAGGCTCCAAAGTCTGTCCAACTGCCGTATTCGATCATCCCAATCCCGAGCTGGTTGGAGGGCCCCGCCCATAATGCAGCAAACGTTCCCAATTGGGAAGATATCCGGCGACCTTACCGGCCAAGGTGGAGGTTGGCAGGCACGGAGACAAGCAGTACAAACTCTCGCCGTTTGTGGCCGGGGATTACCTTTCTTAAATGTAAGCGAAGGATGGATTACCATGAAGGGCAACAAAACGGGGCATAGAAAGTCGTCACCGTACCGCCGTGCTGTAGGAGCGCTCCGGATGACCATCAAAGGGGTGCTGCTGTGAAAAGAAATGCTTCCCCAGCCCACCACTCCTGGCTGTCGTATTGCAGGTGACACTCGCGTTGGTACCCCGCCACTGCCCGAGGCATCTCCAGACACCTCTTCGTTGGCCATCGGGGCTCATTTCGAAGCGTAATTAATCACTGAAGCCGGTTCTACTCCAGTCAACGAGATTCCAGACCGATGACGTGTCTGGAGACGCCCTGGACAGCGGCTGACTGTCGCCCGACAACCAGGAATGATGGTCTGTGCAGCCATTTCTTTTCCATAGCAGGACCCTTCTGTTGGGCATCCACGGCCGCCTTACAGCGCAGCGATACGTCGACGATATTCTACGCACAGTTTTTTTTTTTTTTTTTTTTTTGCCCTTCATGGCAAGCTATCCTGGGCTTACCATTTCATCAAAATAATGCCCGCCAGCACAGGGCCACAGTTTCTACTGCTTGTCCTCCTGCTTGCAAACTCTACATTGACCAGTAAGGTCGACGGATCTCTCTCCAACTGAGAACGTTTGGAGCATTATGGACAGGGCCCCCAACCATCTCGGGATTTTAATGATCTAACGTGCCAACTGGACACGATTTGGTACGATATCTCTCAGAAGGACATCCAACAACTTGTCAAGCCGAATAACTGCGTGTGTAACGCCCAGAGGTGGGGGTAATACGTTATTAACTTGCTCAGTTCGTGAAGCTGTTTTTCTGAATTTGCAATCACTTATTTGTCTGTATAGATGAGCATCACATCTACCGATTTACGTCCCATTCGGACAATTCCTTTCTTTCTCTTATAATGCACTTTGAGGATATCAGCTTGAGCAAACAATAGTTTACTTCAACACGTATCAGTGGTTTTTCACCGTCACATGTGGGTCGGTTTACTCGAAAATAGGAGCCATAATGAGAGGCATGTGCATCTGGACATGGTTTTCGTCATCAATCAAAGTATAATTTTTTTCAAGTACTTGTTCTGTAAACCTAAAGAGCGATATTGACGTCTGACATCACGCATATAATATGTGATCAAAAGTATCCGGACACCTGATTGAAAATGTAGTACTGAAGATTCTGTAAAACCAGAATCAGATTCAGAGATGATTACAAGAAATTTGACCTCAGAAAATGTTGAGATAAGTAGAAATATGACTGAAAGTACGAGGGCAGTTCAATAAGTAATGCAACACATTTTTTTTCTCGGCCAATTTTGGTTGAAAAAAACCGGAAATTTCTTGTGGAATATTTTCAAACATTCCCGCTTCGTCTCGTATAGTTTCATTGACTTCCGACAGGTGGCAGCGCTGTACGGAGCTGTTAAAATGGCGTCTGTAACGGATGTGCGTTGCAAACAACGGGCAGTGATCGAGTTTCTTTTGGCGGAAAACCAGGGTATCTCAGATATTCATAGGCACTTGCAGAATGTCTACGGTGATCTGGCAGTGGAAAAAAACACGGTGAGTCGTTGGGCAAAGCGTGTGTCATCATCGCCGCAAGGTCAAGCAAGACTGTCTGATCTCCCGCGTGCGGCCCGGCCGTGCACAGCTGTGACTCCTGCAATGGCGGAGCGTGCGAACACACTCGTTCGAGATGATCGACGGATCACCATCAAACAACTCAGTGCTCAACTTGACATCTCTGTTGGTAGTGCTATCACAATTGTTCACCAGTTGGGATATTCAAAGGTTTGTTCCCGCTGAGTCCCTCGTTGTCTAACCGAACACCATAAAGAGCAAAGGAGAACCATCTGTGCGGAATTGCTTGCTCGTCATGTGGCTGAGGGTGACAATTTCTTGTCAAAGATTGTTACAGGCGATGAAACATGGGCTCATCACTTCGAACCTGAAACAAAACGGCAATCAATGGAGTGGCGCCACACCCACTCCCCTACCAAGAAAAAGTTTAAAGCCATACCCTCAGCCGGTAAAGTCATGGTTACAGTCTTCTGGGAGGCTGAAAGGGTTATTCTGTTCGATGTCCTTCCCCATGGTCAAACGATCAACTCTGAAGTGTATTGTGCTACTCTTCAGAAATTGAAGAAACGACTTCAGCGTGTTCGTAGGCACAAAAATCTGAACGAACTTCTCCTTCTTCATGACAACGCAAGACCTCACACAAGTCTTTGCACCCGAGAGGAGTTCACAAAACTTCAGTGGACTGTTCTTCCTCATGCACCCTACAGCCCCGATCTCGCACCGTCGGATTTCCATATGTTTGGCCCAATGAAGGACGCAATCCGTGGGAGGCGCTACGCGGATGATGAAGAAGTTATTGATGCAGTACGACGTTGGCTCCGACGTCGACCAGTGGAATGGTACCGTGCAGGCATACAGGCCCTCATTTCAAGGTGGCGTAAGGCCGTAGCATTGAATGGAGATTACGTTGAAAAATAGTGTTGTGTAGCTAAAAGATTGGGGAATAACCTGGTGTATTTCAATGCTGAATAAAACAACACCTGTTTCAGAAAATAAATGTGTTGCATTACTTATTGAACTGCCCTCGTAATATGCCAGTCAGTGAACAGCTTTAAGTCCCCATGAACTTGAGGGAAAAGAAGCCGCATCCTCTTCAAATAGCGTGCAGAATACCCTTGGCAATCAATCCCTTAGCAAGTCCGTGACACCCCCCATCGGCAATGCTGGAATTAAATACGGTGTTGGCTCATCCTTAGCCTTGATGACGGCTTCCACTCTCACAGGCATACGTTCAATCAGGTGCTGGAACCTTTCTTGGGGAATGGCAGACAATTCTTCACGGAGTGCTACACTGAGTAGAGGTATCGGTGAAGCCTGGCACGAAGTCGGCGTTCCAAAATATCCCAAAGGCGTTCTACAGGATTCAGGTCAGGACTCTGTGCACGCCAATCCATTACAGGGATGTTATTGTTTTGTAAGCACTCCGCAACAGGCCGTGCATTATGAACAGGTCCTCGATCGTGTCGAAAGATGCAATCGCCATCCTCGAATTGCTCTTCAGCAGTGGGAGGCAAGAAGTTGCTTAAAACATCAATGGAGTCGTGTGCTGTGATAGCGCCACGCAAAACAACACGGGGTGCAAGCCCCCTCCATGAAAAATACGACCACAGCATAACACCAGTGCCTCCCAATTTTATTGTTGGCACTACACACGCTGGCAGATGACGTTCACCGGGCATTCCCCATACCCACACCCTGTCATCGGATCACGACATTGTGTACCGTGATTCATCACTCCACACAACGTTTCTCCACTGTTCAGTCGTCCAATGTTTACACTCCTTACACCAAGCGAGGTGTCGTTTGGCATTTACCGGCGTGATGTGTGCCTTATGAGCAGCCCCTCGACCATGAAATCCAAGTTTTCCCACTTCCCGCCTAACTTTCATAGTACATGCAGTGGATCCTGATGCAGTTTGGAATTCGTGTGTGATGGTGTGGATAGAGCCTCTTCGACTGTCGGCGGGCTCTGTCAGTCAACAGACGAGGTCGGCCTGTACGCTTTCGTGCTGTACGTGTCTCTTCACGTTTCCACTTCACTACAACGTCTGAAACAGTGGACCCAGGGGCGTGTAGGGGTGTGGAAATCTCGCGTACAGACGTATGACACACGTGACACCGAATCACCTGACCATATGGGTTCCGCTGAGCGCCCCATTTTGCTTTCTCACGGTGTCGAAAGACTACTGAGATCGCTGATATGGTGTACCTCGCAATAGGTGCCAGCACAATGCACCTAATACGAAAAACATATATTTTTGGGGGTGTCCGGATACTTTTGATCATACAGTGTAGATGCACTTGTTTCTCAGTGTAGCTTGCAACACCTTTAACGCTAAAGAAGATAAACTCACTGCCAATGTCTAGTTAGGTAAAAGTGGAAAGCTGAACTTTGCTTGAGGCAGCATGCTCAATGTATCTTACGTGTTAAGTTATTTCAAAGAGATAATTTATGAATATATTTTTTTACAGCCCACCCGAAAGTAAAGCTGTTCATCATGCAAGGCGGACTGCAGAGCCTGAACGAAGCAGCTTACCGGGCTGTGCCCCTGATTGTCACTCCGTACTTCTCTGACCAGACGCACAACTGCGCGAAGATAAACTCAGCAGGCATCGGCATCCGTATCTATTTGAAGGATATCAGCAAGGAGACTGTGCTCGACGCCATCAACAAAATTATACATGATCCCAGGTACGAAATTTTAACGTAATCTCTAGTGAAATAATTCTGAGTTTAGTTGTAGAATGGACACTGATGACATATTGAAATGCATGATATGTTGGTATATGTAAGACCACTGTGCTGTAGCGCATAGAAGTACTGTGCGTCCCATGTACCGCAGACAGGTCTGATATATCGATTCAAGGTATCCAAACATCTTACTGAAGAAGCAGCCATGCGCGAAGGGGCAAGTATTTTGTTGTGCACTGAATACTCATTACTTTTTCTCTGCAAATGACTAATCAGAGATTTGTAGAGATTAAGAAAACCATGTAGTGAAACACGGTCGCCGGCCGTTGTAGCCGAGCGGTTCTAGGCGCTTCAGTCTGGAACCGTGCGACCGCTACGGTCGCAGGTTCGAATCCTGCTTTGGGGATGGATGTGTGTGATGTCCTTAGTTTAGTTAGGTTGAAGTAGTTCTAAGTTCTAGGGGACTGATGACCTCAGATGTTAAGTTCCATAGTGCTCAGAGCCATTTTAACCATTTTTTTGAAACATGGTCAGTAGGAAAACCGGAACAGAAGAGTATCGAAGCATTTAAGATGAGGTGCTGCAGACGAATGTTGAAAATTAGGTGGACCGATAAGGTAAGGAATGAGGCGGTTCTGCGCAGAATCGGAGAGGATAGGAAGATATGGAAAACACTGACAAGGAGAAGGGACAGGATGATAGGACATCTGTTAAGAAATCAGGGAATGACTTCGATGGTACTAGAGGGAGCTGTAGAGGGCAGAAACTGTAGAGGGAGACAGAGATTGGAAACATCCAGCAAATAACTGAGGACGTAGGTTGCAAGCGCTACTCTGAGATGAAGAGGTTAGCACAGGATAGGAATTCGTGGCGGACCGCATAAAACCAGTCAGAAAACTGATGACCGAAAGAAAGAAAATAAGAAACGATCCTTGTACTAACTCAGTGAGTCGTCGTGTAGGACTCTTTCCTCATGGTTTACCGTGAAGTTCTCGAAGTTTATGGCCCTCGAAAAGGCAGTATCGGCGCCGTCGAGTTCTTTGTAAAGAGCAATTGTACTTCCTGTGCTTCTGAGTGACGAAGCGGGAAACTGTATTATTCGGAATAACGTTGACGTAGGATGCCATTATGATGTACTTATTTACTAAACACCATAACGATGGTAGGCAACGTAACTCCGGTTCGTTTCATTTTATAGGAGAAGTAAATAGGGTTTCTTAAAAAATATGTAAAGTGATACAGATAATGTTGCTCCATACAAGAAGCTAGTTACAGACAGGTTAGAGAAATCTATGCACTTTCAAATCTGTCTTTGACAATGGAGTTGCTGGTTATTGGAATTCCAAAGCTTTCACAGAGTGATGGAGGTTGGGGATTTTCATTGCCTACCATCGATAAACTGATAATTTCGACAGAATTGATAGTGATTTAAATGAAAATTAACACTTTGCTGGTAAGGATGGTCTTATGACAGAACTAGATCGGAAGGCATCCAGTCGGCGACCGTCCGACTATGGCACGTCAGTGTGTACCTCGTACTTACACTCGTGATATTTCGTAGCCGTTCGTACATTTTGGTTAACTTAAACTTTGTCAAAAAAAAAAAAAAAAAGGTTCAAATGGCTCTGAGAACTATGGGACTTAACATCTGAGGTCATCAGTCCCCTAGAACTTGGAACTACTTAAACCTAACTAAACTAAGGACATCACACACATCCATCCCCAAAGCAGGATTCGAACCTGCGACCGTAGCAGTCACGCGGTTCCGGACTGCAACGCCTAGAACATTCAGATAATGAATCCAATGAACTGATTGTAAAGAAGGTTACTGTTTCATCTTTCTGCGGAATTTTTGTCAGTGATGTCAATGAATATCTCTCAGTACTGACGTTCACCGTATCAAAAAGTCAAATTTGTGCCAATATTGAGCACCTGTACTGTGAATTAAAAACTTGGATAGACTATCTATCCATCGACATGTACCTCTATATGTCTTATAGATCTGAGGCAGTTTTCTGAAACCCCGGAGGTATCTGTGAATAACCCTGTATTATGAACCACAGTGCCAGTAACATCGGTAAACGTACGTGATGATTGCAAAATGATGAAGAAAGAGGGTTCAGGAATTATTTTACATTGTTGTACTCTACTCAGAGTACCTGCAGTATTGCTTTAATAGAAATCCTTTTCATTCGCTGTAAAGTCCAGACTTTACGAATGAACATTTCGTTTCGTAGACATAACATACAAGGTGACAATTATTGATCTATATGAAACAAAATCGTCATAACTTCTGAACGGTTTGCTTTAGGACGCTCAAACTACACGGTTGGCTGCGGAGCATGATGGGAATTATTAAGGGAATTAGTATCTGCATGTATGGCTTGGTTTAGCGACGAAGCCCACTTTCATCTGGATGGGCTCGTCAGTAAGCAAAATTGGCGCATCTGGGAGACTGAGAATCCGCATTTTGCGATCGAGAAGTGTCTTCACCCTCAGCGGGTGACTGTTCTGTGCAGTGTCCATTCACGGTCACAGTGACAACCGAACGCTACGTGAAGGTTTTGGAACATGCTATCATCCCCATTATCCAAAGCGACCCTGATTACGACAAGATGTGGGTCATGCAAGACGGAGCTCGACCCCATACAAGCAGGAGAGTGTGTGGTGTCATGGAGGAGCTTTTTGGGGACCGCATTCTGGCTCTGGGGTACAGAGAAGCCACTGTCACAGGCCTCGATTGGTTGCCATATTCTCCAGATCTGAACACATACAACTCCTTTTTGTGGGGCTATATTAAAGACAAGGGGTACAACAATAAACCCCAAAACCATTGCTGAAGTGAAAACAGCCATTCAGGAGGTCATCGACAGCATCGATGTCCCGACACTTCAGCGTACCGTGGCAGAATTTCGCTATTCGTCTGCGCCACACCGTTGCCAATGATGGCAGGCATATCGAAAATGTCATAACCTGAATATCTGTAGTGACGTTTACATGTTGAATAAACTGTGTGCACGCCGTAGTTTATAACTAATTTACGTTTTTTATGTTGTTGTTGTTGTGGTCTTCAGTCCAGAGACTGGTTTGATGCAGCTATCCATGCTAGTCTATCCTGTGCACGCTTCTTCATCTCCCAGTACCTACTGCAACCTATATCCTTCTGAATCTGCTTAGTGTATTCATCTCTAGGTCTCCCTCTACGATTTTTACCCTCCACGCTGCCCTCCAATACGAAATTGGTGATCCCTTGATGCTTCAGAACATGTCCTACCAACCGGTCCCTTCTTCTAGTCAAGTTGTGCCACAAACTCCTCTTCTCCCCAATACTATTCAATACTTCCTCATTAATTATGTGGTCTACTCATCTAGCATTTGTTGACTTAGAGAAAGCTTTTGACAATGTTGACTGGAATACTCTCTTTCAAATTCTGAAGGTGGCAGGGGTAAAATATAGGGAGCGAAAGGCTATTTACTATTTGTATAGAAAGCAGATGGCAGTTATAAGAGTGGAGGGGTATGAAAGGGAAGCAGTGGTTGGGAAGGGAGTGAGACAGGGTTGTAGCCTATCCTCGATGTTACTCAATCTGTATATTGAGCAAGCAGTAAAGGAAACAAAAGAAAAGGTCGAGTAGGTATTAAACTCCATGGAGAAGAAATAAAAACTTTGAGGTTCGCCGATGACATTGTAATTCCGTCAGAGACAGCAAAGGACTTGGAAGAGCAGTTGAACGGAATGGACAGTGTCTTGAAAGGAGGGTATAAGATGAACATCAACAAAAGCAAAACGAGGATAATGGAATGTAGTCGAATTAAGTCGGGTGATGCTGAGGGAATTAGATTAGGAAATGAGACACTTAAAATAGTAAAGGAGTTTTGCTATTTGGGGAGCAAAATAAGTGACGATGGTCGAAGTAGAGAGGATACAAAATGCAGACTGGCAATGGTAAGGAAAGCGTTTCTGAAGAAGAGAAATTTGTTAACATCGAGTATAGATTTAAATGTCAGCAAGTCGTTTCTGAAAGTATTTGTATGGAGTGTAGCCATCTATGGAAGTGAAACGTGGACGATAAATAGTTTAGACAAGAAGAGAATAGAAGCTTTGGAAATGTGGTGCTACAGAAGAATTCTGAAGATTAAATTGGTAGATGACATAACTGATGAGGAGGTATTGAATAGAATTGGGGGGAAGAGGAGCTTGTGGCACAACTTGACTAGAAGAAGGGATCGGTTGGTAGGACATGTTTTGAGGCATCAAGGGATCACCAATTTCGTATTGGAGGGCAGCGTGGAGGGTAAAAATCGTAGAGGGAGACCAAGAGATGAATACACTAAGCAGATTCAGAAGGATATAGGCTGCAGTAGGTACTGGGAGATGATGAAGCTTGCACAGGATAGAGTAGCATGGAGAGCTGCATGAAACCAGTCTCAGGACTGAAGACCACAACAACAACAACAACAACAACAACCCATCTATTCTTCAGCATTCTTATGTAGCACCATATTTCGGAAGCTTCTATTCTCTTCTTGCCTAAACTACTTATCGTCCATGTTTCACTTCCATACATGGCTACAGTCCATACAAATACTTAAAGAAAGGACTTCCTGACATTTAAATCTATACTCGATGTTAACGAATTTCTCTTCTTCAGAAACGCTTCCATTGCCATCGCCAGTCTTCATTTTATATCCTACTTCGACGATCATCAGTTATTTTACTCCCCAAATAGCAAAACTCCTTTACTACTTTAAGTGTCTCATTTCCTAATCTAATTCCCTCAGCATCACCCAACTTAATTCGACTACATTCCATTATCGTCGTTTTGCTTTTGTTGATGTTCGTCTTATATCCTCCATTCCACGTTTTTTTTTATACAGTTCAATAATTGTCACCCTGCATCTGTAATTGCAGAATGAGAAACGTCGTATTTGTGAGTGACTCTCCAGCGCATTTCCTTTGCAGCTACAAGGAGAGGATGGCGCAGTATTCTCGGCTGTTCCGCGAGCACCGCGAGCAGTCTGTGGAGACGGCGGTGTGGTGGCTGGAGTACGTAGTCCGCCACAAGGGAGCGCCGCACCTGCGCAGCGCCGCCCTGGACCTCCGCTGGTGGCAGCTGCTGCTGCTCGACGTCGTCGCCTTCGTGCTGGCCGTCGCCGCCGCCACCGTCACCGCCCTCTGGTTCGTGGCCAGGAGGCTGCTGGCCGCCTTCACAGCGCGGAAGGACAAGCTCAAGACCCACTGAGCCACACCCACGAGTGACAACGTGCCGCGGCTTCATCTCCCGAGTTTCGACAAAAATACGAGGTTATTCGTAATTGTCTCAAGAGGACTGCTTGAAAACTAGGCAACCTGCAGGAAACAGACACATATCAGTGGCTATCGCGTCTCTACAAATTTTAAACCCACATTGAGTATTAATATGGGCACCGTTCGTGACGGCGCAAAATATCAACACTCGCGTGCAGTTAATTGACACAAACACCCTGGGGTAACGCGGCGTCAGCAGGCTTTGGAAATCTGTTGGCTATTCCATGCAACAATATCGAGCAGACGATTCGCCTACTCGTTCTTGCTCTGACACGCTTGCCCCTAGTGCGACGCTCTGATAACTGCTATTTGATATTTTTGCGGTTCCATAATTCACCTACAGGATCACTTTCTTGTCCGCATACCAGTTTGTCTCACTGTGCAACTGTTAACAGCTCTTTTTCTCAAGAAAGGGTAAAGTTGAAATATAAGTGAAGTGCCAAGATCTGTGGTCCCTTGACGATGCAAGGAATTTAAGCTTCTAAGTCAGTGTAGTCAGAAGATGTAGCCATCTATGTCACACATATTCATACACCCAAACGTACTCATCAATACTTGCTGTTGACATAGAATCATGAAATTTCACAAAAAGCTAGGTTTCCTAGTAAAAGTAAAGCAAATATCCGAAAATTAATTTGCAATAGCATAACCGTTATTTTTGTTCTTCCCATCTCTTAAGAGCCCCTTTTCCTCAGGAACGGGTAGACATACCAAGTTGAAATTTATGTCAAATACTAGAGTCTACGGTCGTTTGGCGGTGTAAATAATCTGAGCTTCTACGTCAACGCTGTGAAAAGACGGCCATATTCGCTATATATTATCATACACGCAAACTCTCTATTCAAAGCTATGGATGAACTGTTTACACAGATCTGGTGGTCTATGGGAAGTCGTCTTCTGAACAACCAGAGATACATTTAATAACTCAGTAGTGCATGACCAACCGAAACATATTCTCATATGTCGACTGCATTTTCTCGAAAAAGTTATTACCATCGTGATCTCTAGTCCTCAATAACTTGGAAGAAAATAACGGTACTTGGAAGTACTTTTGTTCAGTTAATTTACAGTGCGTTGTGCAAGCTACTATCATGATAAACTCGCAGCCTCTGATGTGAACACAGTTCAATAAAATTAGACATTGTTGCCAAATTGGCCATATATCAACGTGCGGGCCAAGACATCTGTTCTGTTAACCGCAAATATTTGCCCGTCTCGATTTTCCTATATTGCGGGGAATATTACATAAAACAAAGTTAATCTTCACATCTCGTTAATGGACAACGCCGTGCTGATAAACAAGACGCTTAATGTGGACGCTGTAAAAATTCACATGATTTGCTACATAATTTCGATACCTTTGACGGATGCCTTAAGGATGTGAGGTTTATGGCTTTGGGTACACCACTGCCTCTGAATTCTTCAACTAGCCTGTCCCCCCAAAGTCTCCTTATCTCTCACCACTCTCTGACTCCCTAACCTCTTCCCCTCTATCTCTTTCTCTTTTCGCCCCCCCACTCACCCACTCATACATATATACATATAAAGACAAAAGACATTGACAGAAATGGCACAGTAGCTACTACCCTGCAAAAGCTCTGTGAATGACCAGTTTAACAACCTATATATATTCACCCATATTTAGGACTTCTGTGTATTCCCTAAATCGCATAAGGTGATTCTTAGAACGTTTCCCTAGTAACGTCTAATTATTCCCCTCTTACTTGAACGTAATTCCTGCTTTGTCCAGTGTCTTTAGTATCTCCACCGTCTACAGGACGTTACAGTAGCAACAGCTGTGCAGCTGTCTCCTTACTGATCCGGTGAAGGTATGTAAGTAAAGTCACAGGACAAAAAGAAAAGGGGATTTAAGATACATTTTTGTTTTAACACATCTATATCTTTTGGTGGATATAAAGGTAGTGTTAAACATCTGTAGTTCATTACGCGTGATTTCGCAAACAATTGAAGTCCCATGTTACCTTCATATACCAATACTACAATTGTATAAAGTATATAAAGTAGAACAACAACTACCTTTTAAGGACTTATTATGTCATATATCACTATGATATTTGTAACTTATTTTTCAGTGCCGTATACTTGTTAGTCAACTCAGTCAAATTTAGTTTACAAAAAATGGGATATCTGTAGCACTATCACTAATCCTAAATGTTACGCAATCGTAATTGTTATGCAAAGACTGTGATATTATTCGACTGTGATGCCATTATGTGTATGTTATTACTAAAATGACATGTAGTTTTAATAAACGTATTAATATATTTACTTTTGTAATACTCTGGTGTTTGTGTTTTGTCTTCATAGTGATCCCGTTTGTAACGTCCCAACCAAACTTGTTTCTGTATGAAATTTAGCACAATTCTACCTCCCACTCTATAAAAGTTTATGTACTACCAGCTCTGTGTACCCACAGACTGTTATCCAAGCAAAACTCCTATGCTGACCTTTGACTAAACTGAACCTAATCTGAATTGAACTTCTTGTATGATAAAAGAAAAAAACAAATAGGTTAAATATATTTCAATTTTTTTTTCAATTTTAATCTGATAGAATGTCATGTTCCCAGTTTGGCACAGCTTTGCCACAGGAAACACGAATGCTGTCGAAGACGTCCGTCTTCTGGTCGGCTCCTGATCGTTGTCAGAAGGAGGCTAGTTTTTTTGATTACGCAAAGGCTTCTATTATTTGGAAAAGAACAACCCGGATTTCTTTACGTAATCAGCATGAAATTTATAATCACCTAAGGGACCGTTCGAATGAACTATAAAAAAATTGCATTTGCAAATGAAATCATTAATAAATGGGGCAGCTATGAGTTGTATAGAAGACAAGGAGCGGCCTTCTGTCTACGACCAAGATGCTTCAGTATTCTCTGCTGTAGTAAAGGCTGTTTGATATTTAGAAAAATAATATGACATGGAGGTAAAAAAAAATATAAAGGAAGAGAATAGAATAAGAAATCTGGTAAACACTAAATATATTAAAACAATTCTCGCAAGCAATTAGGGCGTATTTATAAACAGTATAACTTACGTCAGTACTTTTCTAACTGTATGGTGCGATCAGATTTCAGCCTGTCCTGTGCTAGCTCCTTGGTTCACGTTTTTGTCGCAAATTACACTCATTACTTTTCTCCTTCCTTCAAGACAATTCTTGCACCGTTCAACACCTTCATAACAATAACTCGTCGGTTTACAGTATCGAACATAAATTACTCGAATTTTATTAATTAATAATGTTGTCTGCACGCTGACAAGACCGCTCACTTTTATGGCTTAAAGTCGACCTTCTTTACGCTTTCACATTACAAGCAGAAATACGATAAAATCTAAAGATCTACAAAAGTTTTTACTGTCATCTTTTATTTAGATCGAAGCGGAATGTTCAGTTCAGCTTCTGTTAAAATGTTTCTTTGACTGCGCAATCGATGATTAGCGTCTGCGCTAAATGCGCATTTTACAGTTACGTGAATTATATGAAACAAATGTCTTTCAAAGAATAGGTCTCATCTCATAAGTTGATCATTTAATATACAGATAGGTGAATGCCTTTCCAAGGGTACTCACAGATTTCATACGACGGAAATCCCAATAATATTACAAACTGTAACTGATCTGAACGCAAATTGTCATTGTATTAAATGCAAAACCGAAGTATCTGGCCCTAATCAAAATTTCCAGTTACTCGCGTCTTGGAAACATTGTTGCAGATTCCTCGAAACCACAACAGCAAACAGCACGCAGGCAACGGCTAAGCTAGATTTCTATTTCTAAATAAAATTTCCAAACTGTACTCAAACTGTTTCATACCACAGGGTAGAATGTGGTAATGCGTAATGATAAACAGTGGGATGGGGAGAGTACCTAGTCCTAAGAAATGACATTCCGAGACAACGATTTTAGAATGAAGTATATATTCAAAAAGACAGAGTAGAACTTCGAGTGATCTTAATACATAACGTAGGTCTGAACAGTACTGTGCTTAACAAAGTGAACTATTATACAAAGAGGATACAGTACTAAGAGAGAATTCCAATAAAAATCAAACAGCTTAATCAGTTGCTATGTCGAAGCATGACTCAGGGAAGTGGGGCGGTCTTTCTCTCAGCTCTGAGCAGATGAACGAAGTCAACCAGCTGACAATAGTCTCTCGTACAAACTAGCTGCGCTGTGCTGCAGTCTTACCTCACACTTCTTCTCTTCAAAAAATAGTAACATTATTAAAATTTAGATTTTCTTCGCTTACTAATATACAGGGTGTTACAAAAAGGTACGGCCAAACTTTCAGGAAACATTCCTCACACACAAAGAAAGAAAATATGTTATGTGGACATGTGTCCGGAAACTCTTACTTTCCATGTTAGAGCTCATTTTATTACTTCTCTTCAAATCACATTAATCATGGAATGGAAACACACAGCAACAGAACGTACCAGCGTCACTTCAAACACTTTGTTACAGGAAATGTTCAAAATGTCCTCCGTTAGCGGGGATACATGCATCCACCCACCGTCGCATGGAATCCCTAATGCGCTGATGCAGCCCTGGAGAATGGCGTATTGTATCACAGCCGTCCGCAATACCAGCACGAAGATTCTCTACATTTGTTACCGGGGTTGCGTAGACAATAGCTTTGAAATGCCCCCATAAATGAAAGTCAAGAGTGTTGAGGTCAGGAGAGCGTGGAGGCCATGGAATTTGTCCGCTTCTACCAATTCATCGGTCACCGGATCTGTTGTTGAGAAGCGTACGAACACTTCGACTGAAATGTGCAGGAGCTCCATCGTGCATGAACCACATGCTGTGTCGTACTTGTAAAGGCACATGTTCTAGCAGCACAGGTAGCGTATCCCGTATGAAATCATGATAACGTGCTCCATTGGGCGTAGGTGGAAGAACATGGGGCCCAATCAAGACATCGCCAATAATGCCTGCCCAAACGTTCACAGAAAACCTGTGTTAACGACGTGATTGCACAATTGCGTGCGGATTCTCGTCAGCCCACACGTGTTGATTGTGAAAATTTACAATTTGATCACGTTGGAATGAAGCCTCATCCGTAAAGAGAACATTTGCACTGAAATGAGGGTTGGCATTGTTGGATGAACCATTCGCAGAAGTGTACCCGTGGAGGCCAATCAGCTGCTGATAGTGCCTGCACACGATTTACATGGTACGGAAACAACTGGTTCTCCCGTAGCACTTCCATACAGTGACGTGGTCAACGTTACCTTGTACAGCAGCAACTTCTCTGACGCTGACATTAGGGTTATCGTCAACTGCACGAAGAATTGCCTCGTCCATTGCAGGTGTCCTCGTCGTTCTAGGTCTTCCCCAGCCGCGAGTCATAGGCTGGAATGTTCCGTGCTCCCTAAGACGCCGATCAATTGCGTCGAACGTCTTCCTGTCGGGACACCTTCGTTCTGGAAATCGGTCTGGATACAAACGTACCGCGCCACGGCTATTGCCCCGTGCTAATCCATACAACAAATGGGTATCTGCCAACTCTGCATTTGTAAACATTGCACTGACTGCAAAACCACGTTTGTGATGAACACTAATCTGTTGATGCTACGTACTGATGTGCTTGATGCTAGTACTGTAGAGCAATGAGTCGCATGTCAACACAAGCACCGAAGTCAACCTTATCTTCCTTCAATTGGGCCAACTGGCGGTGAATCGAGGAAGTACAGTACATACTGACGAAACTAAAATGAGCCCTAACATGGAAATTAAGCGTTTCCGGACGCATGTCCACATAACATCTTTTCTTTATTTGTGTGTGAGGAATGTTTCCTGAAAGTTTGGCCGTACTTTTTTGTAACACCCTGTATGCATCTTATTCATGCTTCCTGTCCTTTCTTCATCTAACAGGTCCAACCATAACTCCACAAAACACTACCAAATACGTTCATCGCCTACCACACTTCAACTAAGAATGTATCAAACTGCGCAGAGCAAAGACAGTGCCACGACAAGACCAAACATTGTTTAACAGTAACGTAACTTGCTCTCTCTCTCTGACATGCACACCGGTAACATACGAAAACCAAAATGACAAGACCACTCAGCGCGGGGTAGCCGCGTGGTTTAGGGCGCCTTGCATGGTTCGCGAGGCTCCCCCACCGAAGGTTCGAGTCCTCCCTCGGGCATGGGTGTGTGTGTTGTCCTTAGCGTAAGTTAATTAGTTGGTTTAAGTTAGATTAAGTAGTGTGTAAGCCTAGGGACCGATGACCTCAGCAGTTTACTTACCACCACCACATGACCACCTTACACGTCCACCCAAGTTATTTATTGACTTGTGGAATTATTTAGTGGTAACACGCATCGATACCATCCCACAGACGTCAAAGTTAGCAATGGATTTCTAAGTTTCCATCACATGCCGATAGCGGTCGTGAAGGATCCGACAGACCCAATTGAGCAGGCCGAATGAGCCACGCCTGCAGCGGCTCTGCCACCACAATACAGCCACACTACCCAACAGCACTTGGAGCCTCTTCGCTCCGACACCATCGTTCGTACTTTAGATCAGAAAGCCACGTCCTTGCTGCTACTGTAATAGTAGTGGCTCTGGTTGAGTAAACCTTCTGTTCACTCTTTTAATTTGTTCGCCAATCATTTCTGCTCCTGTCCAGCTTTCTTATGACAACAGTTGCTGCACCTCTCTGAAGCCCATCTCTCCTTATCGTTGTGTACGAAGTCGTACACAATAATCTGGCGACGAATCATCAACGGCAATCAAGTCTAGTTGCTTTCTTCCTCTTCTGTCGTCGTCTTTTTGCTTGGTTTTTGGCATTTTTGTTTGTCTTTCGTGCTCTTTGTGTTCTAGAATCCATGGTTGCAGTCTTTTGCACTTTTTCCTTTTTCTGTACTTGTTTGTGTTGTTATTTTGTGCATTGTTTAACATGGCTACTAAACTGCAATCGATCCACTTGTTCTGCTAAAGTATGAGAAGACATCCGGAGGATTTCCGGCAAACACAGTCGTTTACCAACAGCAACTGTGCTGAAACAGAGATGTCTCCAAATAACACCCTATAGCATTTTGCAAAGACTACTGCCAACGCAGGCCAGGACCCGGCATTTCGTCGCTGCAGTGCGACTCTAGAGAAGGCAAGCTGGACGTCAAACCCAACAGTTCTGGGTCCTGCAACTCCCATTTCTCCATGTGGGAGCTGGAATCGGCACTACGTGAAACTTGAGACACTACACCAAGTCACTACCAAATCTTTTACCTTTCCCAGGAGCATCAAAGGAAATCCCCCTCAAATGTTTCAGTCTTATATGGCACACAGGAAATTTCCCCAGCTTGTGGAGAGAGGCAGTTTTGATATCTCTCCTCAAACCAGGAAGGATCGGACATGTTCCAGTGGTTACAGGAGTATCGCCTTAACGAAGCGGCGAATCCGCCGCGGCCCGGAGCGAATGGTTAACTGTCGTCTGGTCTGGCTGTTAAAGACCAGGCAACTCTTTAGTCGGTCTCAGTGTGGTTTCTGGAGATTTCGATCCACTGTCGACAACTTGACCCTGCTAGAGGCGGCTATTCAGCAGCTTTTCCTACATAAACATCTATGTACTGGCATTATCTTGATATCTGTAAGGCATATGACGGTACTTGCAGAGTCTGCAGCTCGTGGTCTAGTGGCTAGCGTTGTTGCCTCTGGATCACGGGGTTCCGGGTTCGATCTCCGGCCGGGTTGGGGATTTTCTCTGCCCGGGGACTGGGTGTTTGTGTTGTCCTCATCATTTCATCCTCACCATCAACATTCGTGACAGTGGCTCGATTAGACTGTGTAGAAAAATTGGACTGTGTAAAACTTGGGGCTTTGTACAGGTGCTGATGACCGCGCAGTTGAGCATCTCACAAACCAAACATCGTCAGTACTTGCAGACACAATATTCCCAAAAAGATGCATCAATGGAGCTTTCGTGGCCACCTCCTCATCCTCCTATGCTCTTTACTCTCTCAGCTGCTTTTAGGTCCCAAGCTGGTGCCACGATTTCCGTTTCGAGCAGGAGAATTGTGTCCCTCATGGCATTGTTTTAAGTGTTTCCCTCTGCCATAGCCATAAACAGTATCACGTCTATGGTAAGGAGTCCTCTACAGTGCTCCTTACTTGTGGATGGTTTTGTTCTTTTCTGTTCCTCCTGCAGAGTTGCAACTGTGAGCTGTCAGTTTCAGCTTACGTTGCGGAAGAACAGGAGTGAGCTGCGAAGACGGGTTTTCATTTTTCTGCAGATGTGTGTATTCATTTTAATCGTTCTCGTCGTATTTTTAATTACCTGACTTGCATATGAGGCACATCATTCTGCATCTTCAAATCTCAGTGCAGTTTATGGGCTTCATTTTTGACTTCAAACTGTCGTGGTTGCCACACCTGAGAGACCTGAGAGGCCTGAAATCCAGGACCCTGAATGCACTGAACATCATAAACTACCTTAGCCAGAGGTCTTGGGCGCCTTTGCTCCAGTTTTGTAAGCTTCCGTGCGTTCACGGTTATGATATGGGTCCACGATGCATGGATCGGCGAAACCTATTTGTTTGAAGATCACTGATGCTGTCCACCATGAGGGGATTAGGCTGGCCACGAGTGCTTATAGGACCAGCCTCATACCCAGTCACGGAATGGCCACTTACAGCTCGACGACGACTCCTCATGGCGCGTCAGGCACCTAAGTTCCTCACAGCTCTGAATTCACCCACATACCATACTGTTGCTAATCTCTGTTTGGAACGCTTTTCCCCCCATTGCCCACGAGCAACAAGGCCACTGGCGATCTGCGCGCAACACGCCCTGGAGTCATTTGGTGTGAAGCAGGTACAACCTCAAATCCAGGGTTTTTACCAACTACCACCTCGGTTACTGCAGAGAGCCAGATTCATTTTATATTTAGTGCAGTACAGGAGAGATTGCACCCCTGCTTTTGTTTTTAATGCTATATTTTACGATATTTTATATAAGCACCACAAGTGTGTTGCTGTTTTTAAGGATGGGTCTAAACAGGGGGACTCCGTTGGTTTCTCTGTTGTTTTCCCGAATGGCGTCCTCAGTTTCCACCGCCTCAAGACTTTACTGTCTTCGACGGAAAGTTATAAGTGATCTTGCGGACTCTGAGCAGATGAGACATTCTTCCAGTGCTGTTCCGATTCTCTGAATGCCTACACTCCCTACAACGTCTCCCAGCAGACAAAGTAGTCCAAATATCTAGGATGCCCTCTCAAACTACAACGACTGCGAAAAGAGGTTTCTGATGGGTGCTATTGCACATGGATATTGTCGGAAAGGAAAGGGGAGATCTAGCAGCGAAGGAGGTGCGTTGTGATCCTCAATTATCTCAGTGTGCCATCCCCCTGAATGCTATAGCCTCGCTGTTGAGATCCAGAGTCTTGGATCGGTGGAGTGAGAGGGGCTGGAAGTGGCAGACAGCAAGCTCCGTCTAGTAAAGGCCACATCAAGGCCATGGCGCACCTGTTCCCAGCCACGTTGACGGGATGAGGTCCTTACTTGTCTTCACCTAGACCACAGCCCCCTGACGCTTAGCTTCTTGCTCTGGAAAGAGGACCTTCCAATGTGTGGTGCTCGTGGCATATAGATAACTATGCGCCACATTTTATTTGACTATGTTTTATTTTCCGACCAGCGGGTCGCGGCGGATTTGCCGACTGATTTGCTCTTTATTTTAGGCAACGTTCAAACGAACGTGGTAGGTGTTTAAATTTTTGTGAATTGTCCAATATCTTTTCCAAGATTTTAGGCAGGTGGTTTTAATGTGTTAGCAGGGTGACTGGCTCACTCATGTTTTGTAAGTGGTCAGCCAGTGACCTTTTCCTGTGCCCTTCTTTTAGCCCCTCTGTCGTTTTACTTTGTGTTTTAATCTCACATGTGTCATGCTATGGAGACGCCGGTTAGTCGCGACTCCGACACCATCGTCCATCCTTTAGTTCCGAGGGCCTCAGCCGAGTTACTACTTTAATAACTGTACTTTTTCCTTGTTGCATTATTTCTATTTCTAATGAATGTTCGTATGGTGGAGAAATGCAAGTTCGCTATTATAATAGCTGGAATTATTCGTTGTTGCGTTATTAAGTTTTCGTATACTCGCAGAAATGCGAGTTCGCTAATCACTTCTGCTCTCTTCCGGCTTTCCTACGACGACAGTTGCCATGCCACCCAGTAGAGCGCCTCTCCTTACCACTGTGCACAAAGTCGTACACAACAGTTTGCATCATACAGCATCAAACGGTTCTCTCGTAGTCCATGCGATCTTGCCATCGCATGAGACAAATGTGCAGCAACAGTAAAAGAAGAATTCAAAATTGGAGGTAATGAAGTTTCATTCTAAGAACCGAAATTTTCACAAACCTACATTTTTAATCAACATTATCGAGACTACAAGACGCATATGAGGAACGTTTGATATGATGTGGCAAAATATCTGCTGAATCTGTATGTTTTAAGCTCTCTCATACATGAGATAAAAAAATGTCGTGTGACTACGGCCTCCCGTCGGTTAGACCGTCCGCCGGGTGCACGTCTTTCGATATGACGCCACTTCGGCGAGTTGCCCGTCGATGGGGATGAAATGATAAGGATTAGGACAACACAACACCCAGTCCCCGAGCGGAGAAAATCTCCCACCCTCCAGGAAATCGAACCCGGGCCCTTAGGATTGACATTTTGTCGCTTTGACCACTTTTTTTTTATACTTAGTGCCATAATGCTTATAAGGTTCCTTATCCAACAGGTGGTTCATTCGTTTAATATAAAACGCAGCACACTTTCGGTTAATGTCAGGCACGTTGAGTCCGCCGGCCTGTCTGGAAGATGTCAGCGTAGTGTATTTCACTTTAAACGGATGCCCTTGCCAGATAAATCTGTTAGAGGTTTTCATCACGTGTTTGGCCTGGATCTTGGGGATTGGAAATATTTGGGCCGTATAGTACGCTTTACTGAATATATAACTGCTGAGGAGTCGTATGCGTTGGAGAACGTCAACGGACCGCCAATTGTTTTCATAGATGGCACCTTGCATTTTATTGGTGACCTGCTTCCAATATTTCCCATTCATTTTTAGCGGACATTTGTCGATAATCATCCCCAGAGTGTTGTGGTCTTCGACACGCTTCGCCCAAGGTACAACTGCGTCGAATCCCCGAATGTTGACAAAGATGCATTTGCCGGCGTTGATTTTAGCACCGGAAGCACGACAGTACTCGTCTATCGCGGTCTTGAGGGTTGATACGTCTCCGTCGTTGCGCAATAACACTCCGACGTCGTCGGCGTAAGCACGAACCACGAAGGACGTCCCGGCGATCGAAAGGCCTGCAAGTTTGTCATGAATGGAGAGTAAGACTGGCTCGAACGATAAAACAAATAACATCATGGAGAGAGGGTTCCCCTGCGGCACTCCTCTTTGGACCTCGATGGGCTGAGTAAGCTGTCTATTTACGCTGACTTTGGTTGTAATGCCTGTGACGAAATGTTGCACGATATTAATAACCCGTTGATCAAAACCACACCGCTACAGTAGCTGTAGGAGGTACTCGTGGCGGACGCGATCAAAAGCCTTGCAAAAGTCGATAAACAGCATTGCGAGATTCACTTTAGTGACTGACGCTACGGCTATTACATCTCTTTATTCCGAAAGGGGAGTCATAATAGTGCGACCAGGGAAGCATGATTGATGGTTGTGAATCACTTGCTTCATTAATGGAGACAACCTGCTGTTGAGTGCTCTGGCAAGGGTTTTGTAATCAAAATTGAGTAAAGTAATCGGTCGGAAGTTATCTAAGGTTTTTCGGTGTTTGCTTTTTGGTATCAATACAATTCGGCCTTCCTTCATTTCGGCCGGCACGTCACTCCCTCGCATCACTTCATTGAGAACATCTCTAAATGCGTGTCCGATTATGGGCCAGAAGCGCACATAAAATTCCCGTGGCAGACCATCAGGGCCAGGGGATTTATTCGATGGTGAGCCAGAAATCAGTTCAAGGACTTCGTCTGGAGTAAAATCGTGCACGACCGCCGAGTTGTCCGCAGGCGTGACTACGGTGGGCAGAGCACGCACGATATCGTCGCCGTCATCACCATATGTATCGCATTGCGAGTACAGATCCGTGAAGTACCGGGAAACTACAGTAAGGATATCACTCTGTCGGGTAAAACGGAGTCCATCATCTGTGTCCAGCTCCCCGATAAAAGTTCGCTTGCGATTGGCACGATGTTTTATGAGGTGAAACAGCGATGTAAGTTCGTCCTCTTGAAGCGATTTTGCTTTAAATCTGATCTTCAGTCCATCAAGCTGCGTTCGCTTTATGCCTATAAGCTTCGCCTTTATTTGTTTTATGGTTGCCAGCTGCGTGTTGGTTGGTGACATAGTCGCATACAACTCTCGCACAACTGTCTGGTAAAAATCAATCGTGCGTTTGACATCTTGCACCCGTTGCCAACTGTAGTTTTTTTAAAGGATAATCGCATTTTCCGTTTGGCCACAACATTCCACCAGGCTATCTTGCTCGGATATCTGCAGCATTGCTTGAGACAGTCCGCCCATGTCGTGGAGATGACATCTCGTAGCGCGACATCGGCGAGAATAGAAACATTTAGGCCCCACGGAATCCTATGCCATTTAGTACACTGTTTGGCCAGATTTATCGTGACACAGAGGGCGCAGTGGTCGGAGAAACTAGCCGGAATGACATCGGAGTCTAGAACATGTTGGCAAATGTTCTCAGAGATGTACAAACGGTCTAGACGGCTACATGCGGTGGAGGTCAGGTACGTGTACTTTACTAGGATAGGAAATTTTAGTTCCCACGCATCCTTCAGCTGTAGGTGACGCGCCAGTTCATGTAGTTCACTACAGTAATTAATGTTTGGTGATTGATCTTTCCTGTGGATCACACAGTTAAAATCACCACTAATTATAAACTGGGTTGGGTTGTGGCGTAACAAGTAGATGATGTCTTGTTTAAAGAATTTTGCTCTTTCTGATCCGTTCCAGCTGGAGTATAGATATTGGCGAGTGTGACGCCAAAAATTTGGCAAGCTATGCCTCTACCGGAGTCCAACATTTCGACATTTCTCACTGGGATTCCGTCTCGTGATAGAATGTACCCTCGTCCGCCCCGGTGTTTACGACTGTTGCAAATCCTGATACATGAAAACTTAAGATAGGCACTTCCTGTAACAGAACTATATCAGCTTCGGACTCATAGATAAACTGCCGTAGCATTGCTAATTTTAAATCTATCCTAACTCTATTAATGTTCAGGGACAAAAGCTTGACTCATGATCGTCAGAGACGTGTGGGTGTTGGGAAGCGTTGGAAGCTGAGTCCATCTAACCGTCAGACTTTGAACCTACATCCGCAGGTTTTGTACCAGTTTCTGCGCTGACTTTACTTTTTGACTTACTTCCAGCCACGGAGTCATTTGGTTTAACTTTATTTTTCCGTCGTACAGTCGTCCGAAGCGTCATAGAAGACGGCGGAGTTGACGAGCCTTGGCTGCAAGCAGTATGTGAAAGTCCTTGCTTCGGAACGGGTGACGGCAAGTCCGAAGAAGCGGCTTCAGTAAGCTCACTGTGTTTGTTTGGAGCTGCACTGGCTGTTTGTATACAGCTTTCCGGTTCCTCGCGTTGTTTGGAAGCAGTTCCGAGGTGGCTGCTGTTTATGTTGTGCTCTACACCGCGTGCATCGTTCTCTGCGTTTACGATTTGCAGTTGACTGACTGCAGCCTCTTGTGTGTTGGCCACCCGTGGCGAGTCGAGAACCGGCAGCGTAACGGATTGCTGTAAACACTCGGCTGCACTCGTATTGACAGTTTCTGCGTCGGGAGTTTGAATGTGAATTTGGCGGGTCGTAACTGAGCCATCCGACATATGCGTGTCCTGTGTGGAGGCCCGTGACTCCGCGTCATCGGTTTGATTTTTTACGACCTGGTCACCGGAGCCACTACCGTCACTTGTACGGCGTCGTTTGTTACCGACAGATAATGCAACACAGGCGGCTAAGGGGTGACTGCCCGCGGTTTTCTGAGGTGTGGGAAGGCGCCGTTACCGAGATCGTTGTCCTCTGACACTGACGCACTTGGTTGGGGGTCAGTCACAGAAAGTGTCTGATTCTGAATTAGGACATCAGTCAATGTTAATCTCTGTCGTTGTTGCAGATTGTTCGAAGTACGAAAACAAGCCGTGGTCAATCTTCTCGTAAATGGCCACTCGTGTTACAGATAAAACATGTGCCTACTTGTCCATCGTAAAAGAAATGAGCCTTATAACCACAAACCATTATATAGGATGGGATATTGACTTTAACGGCCATGTCAACTGAGCGATCCCCACCATAACATTGGAGTTTGTGACGGCTCGACCATTTTTCGTTTCTAAGCTGTCGGATGTCACCGTATTTGGCGAGGACATCTCTAAGAAAACAATTCTCAACCTCACGTGGCAAATTGAACACACGCACTTGTTTATATTCGATGTCAGCACTAGTAATTGAAACTGTACTCACCGACTGATCACGATGTCAGAACTCTGCTTTCCCCACCAGTATTCACCAAAATTTTGTCCAGTTGTATCTGATCTAAAAACTTCACACAGAAACAGTATTCCGCCATGTCATAATATGCTGTGTGGACCTGGTCGGACGTGATGCCAATAATATCTACTATCCAGTCATAGATTTCTAGAGAACTCGGTTGCACATTCCTGGAAGATTTCTCAAATGGCTCTGAGCACTGTGGGACTCAACTTCTGAGGTCATCAGTCCCCTAGAACTTACAACTACTTAAACCTAACTAACCTAAGGACATCACACACATCCATGCCCGAGGCAGGATTCGAACCTGCAACCGTAGCGATCACGCGGTTCCAGACTGAAGCGCCTAGAACCGCTCGGCCACAACGGCCGGCGGAGATTACTCAAATGCAAAACACAGTGTATTCTTACGGGGTACACTGGGAGCCATAACTGCACTATATAAGCGTCCGAGACCGCTGTGAGTTAATTAATAAGCGTGTGTACGACGGTAGTGAAGAAGCACTATCACAGGTCACAAACCAAGAATTTCTATAAACACGGCTTGCGGCGCTACGACTACACGGAAGTACCGGAACGTCCGGTCACTGTCGCGTCCCAAGCGGCACTGCCCACTCAGCTACCGGAAGCGTAGTTATATGGGATAACTTCCTTGCATATAACTGCTGATACGATGTTTAATCCATTTGTTCGAACTCCGTTGATAATTCTAAAATCAAACAATTTAGGATCACATCCAAACAGATTGTCAGTCTGCTCTGTATTGGATGAAATAGCGATGACTGTAAAAATGTGAAATAATGGGTTTTTAATATCCTACGAGAGCGGGCGGAAAAATAATGTCTCTGAATTTCTTATGTGAAAACTATTAAAGCTTATTAATTAAAAAAACGTTATTAACATTCTACAGCACTATTTTCTCACATCACAGTCACTCTGGCGATGAACACTTTTCTCCCAATGAGAGACCAGTTTGTTGATACCGTCACTGTAGAATGTTTGACTTTTTTGACGGAGCCCCAACCTCACCACTGCTTGCAGCACTTCCTCACTATCAAAGTGAACTCCTCGAAGGTGTCCCTTAAGTTCTGGAAACAGATGAAAATCGGATGGGGCCAAGTTGGGAGTGTACGCAAGATAATCGGCAACAGTGAATCCAAGACGTCGGATTATTGCAGACTTCGCAGCGCTCGTGTGTGTGGTTTAGTACTGTTGTGATGAAGGAGAGGGTTGCAAATACGTAGACATGACGAACAAAGATGTGGAATGCTAATGTTGCGTACACAGTTCCGTGTAGTCAGCGCGTACACAACTTTCCCACTAGAGCGCGCCCCGCTAAGCACAACAGCGCAGGCGCAGCGCTCGTCTGTCTCCGCACTACGAGATGGCGCTGTCTTAGAGACGGACCAAATTCCGCTTCCGCCGATCGGCGTATTAATATGTAACGCAGCCAATGAGATTGCTGCTAACGTAGAACCTTTTCTCCTCGCGGATCACACTCGCGCAGTGATACCTGTATGCTCGAGGTATTATAATGAGTGTACAGACCTCTGATTAGTCAGTCTGCCTTAGTCTGCATTTGTCTGCACCAGCCTGTACCAGTCTGCATTAGTCTGTACCAGTCTATAGCCAAGTTTCAGTCTGCGCCTAATAAGATTATCATATTCCTGTACATAGCCATGAAGATAAATGAATAGACACTTTTTTCAAGTATCAGAGATACGTGAGAATAAGATTAACATACCAAGACCAAAGGAACTTCAGATTGTCAATTGTAAACAGCATCCTGAATCAAGTTAAGTAATGTTTATGCTTTTTATTATTTTAATAAATGTGTGTGAAAATTAATCAAGTTCTGTTTAAAGTTGGTCACCGTCAATCTGCTACTCTAAGCGTTCAAGTGGCATTTCTATAGTCTGACCTAACGGCAGAAGATAAACACGCCACGATAAGACCACGAGATATATTGCTGACACTCGCCTACTTCGTTAGAGCGACAAGTCAAATAATCTGATGGTCTGTGTACCGAAGGTCTTACAGTACGCACACCACAGCTAATGAAGTTTTATTTAGAAAGCCTTAAGAGTTTCCAAATAAAAAATTCTGAAGCATTACTTTTCAGCACGCCCACATACATGAACGTTTGGTGTAGGTAACTGCGGCGAGTTTGGAGCACGCTCCACGTAGACAAGTGAAAGTGCTTGCTTTGTAAGCGTGAAAACACTACTTCTTATCGGCTGTAAACAATCCAGCAGAAACTATCACATTTTGCTGTAAATGACAATTATTTTCGTGTGTAGTGGTGGCACAGGACTCCTTACGAGAGACAAAAAGTATCCTCTAACAGTTATAGCTCATAGCTTTGTCGTATTCCGGAATCTCAGCAGTCGGTAGTTTAAATGATTCTTCAGCAGATATCGATGCTAACACGTTCTCCCATGCTTACCGCGTTCAGATACCATACCTTCTCCGAAGGTCTCAATACAGACAAGGCCACAAGTAGTCAAATAATTTGTAGGTCTTTCAAGCTGTAATGCTACAACTACGAAGAATGGTGAAACACTCAGAAAGGAATGTAACGGTCTCCACAGTTGAAGTTCCAGTTTGAAACGCTGTAAAAATGGTTCAAATGGCTCTGAGCACAATGGAACTTAACATATGTGGTCATCACCACTTAAACATAACTAACTTAAGGACATCACACACATCCATGCCCGAGGCAGGATTCGAACCTGCGACCGTAGCAGTCGCTCGGTTCCGGACTGAGCGCCTAGAACCACTCGGCAACCGCGGCCGGCTGAAAACGCTGTAGAAAGTGAAGCACTGCTCAGAATGACGTCAATGAGAACAGCGTGTTACTGTCACACGGGGAAATCGTCATGGACAAGAAAATAATAATAATAGTATTACTAGCGAAAATTTCACCAACAGATGGCGCTTTAAGCATCAGAATACGCACGCCAACAGTCGGGCGGCACACAGAACTGCTCCTCAGTTTGGGTTCGAGTCGCCCAAAATGATTGTCTCCGTGATGGATTGAGCGCTGCTGATAAAGCTCTTTTACAGTAGTGGCGACTGTACAGCAGAGGCCACCAGAAGTTCCGGACATTATAGGTTTTGAAAAAAGGCGTTAGTCTGATGTCTGCTAAGGGTGCGCAGAAAATTATTACAAAATTCCAAAACACAGGTTCTTTTGAAGAGCAATCTGGCGGAGGGAGTAATGCAGTCGATCCGACTTCTGTCGAAGATGTGGACACAGCATTGCAGGCGGGGTCGAGTGGTGGTGTGAATACAGTATACGGGGAATTGCCCAAATGTTGGACAGGCCTGCGAGCATAGTGCATAAAATCCCATGAAACATACTGATACGCCCGCTAAACCAGCATGGCAGAACAGGTGATTAGGATTGTGGAAAGGGCCAAATAAGGTGGCGGTCAGTTTCACTTCAAAATTGTAATTTAATGACACATTTAAACCAAAATGGCACATAGCCTAACCATTACAACTACGAGTTTCAAAATCCAATTCTTTCACGGCTGAATGCCTCCAAACAAGAAATCTTAAATATCAACAAGATAAATTTCAAGTGACTCAAGACACGCAGTTAAAATTGCATATAAAATAATTCAAATATATATGTATATATCACAGCTAGGCTGAAAGCCTCAAGGCAAAAGTGGATAGAACAAACATGAACAAGGTGCAATACCAACGGCTGAAGGCCACAATTAAATTTCAATATTTTAAAGTATATTACCATAATCCTTTAAGTCAGAAGGTCGCAATGTTAATTTCAATATTTTAAAGTTGTTGTTGTTGTTGTTGTGGTCTTCAGTCCTGAGACTGGTTTGATGCAGCTCTCCATGCCACTCTATCCTGTGCAAGCTTTTTCATCTCCCAGTACCTACTGCAACCTACATCCTTCTGAATCTGCTTAGTGTATTCGTATATTACCATAATCCTTTAAGGCAGAAGGCCGCAATGTTTCCGCTTAAGGGGAAATTTTAAGAATAAGGCTTTAAGCGGCTGAAGGCCCGCAGTTGATTTTCCAAAAATTCGAAAAACAGCTTAAACCTTTAAGTTTTAAGTGGTCAAAAGCACACTAAATGAAAAGGCAACGCAACGATAATAACTAAATTTAAGAATAAGGTTTTAAGTGGCTGAAGCTTCACAATTGATTTTCCAAAATTGAAAATACCTTAAACGTTTAAGTTTTAAGTGACTGACAGCGCACTAAATGAAAAGATAGCACAAAAACAGTAACTTTCAGCAAAATATCCACTTGCCAGAATTGAAACTTACTTATACGGGCTGAAGGCCCTTGATTTACATAAAACACAATAAAAAGTTTTTTTTCCTTTAAAGCATTGGCTATAATAGATTACCAACAGACCATTAAGCACCCATGAAAAGGGCAGTATAGACAACGGCACTCAGAGGCCACCAGGGGGGGGGGGGGGGGGCTGCCCTCCTCGAAACATTAACGTTCACTTAGGTGAGACAGGTGGTGGTGGGCCCAACTGCACTTGATCCGCCGGTAAACCAACCAAGAGACAGTCACGGACTGACCGACCAAACGACTTGCTAGCCACCAATCGGTAAATGAAAACTCAAAGACCAAACTCTTACGGACGTGGTTATCCACAATGAAATATGTATTAATCTGGCAAAACTACACACCGTGTTGGACAGCGAAAATAGGTGAGGAAGGGACACTTCCTGAAATTACATTAGTGGCCAGGGCAGGTAACCGGAAAAGTAACGGCCACAATGCAGAAAATTCCGCTGGTGCAGTTGAATTGTAGTGAACCAATATAGTTAATTCCACCACACGGCGGATCGATTTCACCACTACAAACACTCGGTGTTGCTCACAGGAAAAGCTCCCCAACAGTGAACCACTGAAACGAACGACACAACACGAACGGGCGTGGCTTGGGTACTTAAGGCACCACTCAACTTTGACGTCCTGGGTCGGTGAGCCACGAAGCTCGTAGCGATCGGACAGCTCCACACACGCTCCGACACTGCGCAGGGACCGCCAGCGGACCCAGCCGATTGCGCCGCACGGAGATATCCTCCGTGGTCCGCACCAACCGACCGACTGCCCGCACAACCCCTATCCGCAAACTATATGCACAAGACCAAAGATGGTACACGATGCAAATATCGATACACATCGCTGCTGCCACACGTAGAAGGAGGAGGAACCACGGCATAACTTCAATAACGGCGGGAAACCAAACACAGATAGACAGCCAAGTCCAAGGAGAAGCATAGTTCGGAGTGAGCAACGCTCACATACTGTATTACTATCCGTAAAAAATCACCCATGGACAGGAATTACTTCCTGCTGCTCTGCCAGCAAGACAAACGTTCGCTCTGGAATTTCTCGCTTGTCTGGAAGTGGACAATGAATGACAAGGATACGTAAATACGCAGTATTGCAGAACATGGACAACGTAAAATCCGCAAGCACGTCAACTGATGCCACTTCATTCTGCAAAGGTGACAGTGGGTGCGGGTCGTGGCACAGTTTATTGCAGCGTCGCAGTTTTTCGAGGAGATGAGTCCTGTGGGTGCTGTTACCTGTGCGTCACTGGCAAATGCTGTAAGAGTCTGTCGCGCACCAACGTCATTGCAACCCGCAACAGTATGGATATTCGGTTAGACATTTTATGCAAGATAGCACTCCTCCGCACATTGCGCAGGCAGTGAAGGGGCTGCTGCAGAGGTATTTCGCAAACGCTATAATTATCAGTAGTCATATCCCTACAGCCCGGGCATCCAAATCGTCCAATCTTAACCCGTGTGACTAGTGGCTGTGGGGTTATCTGAATGATATGTTCAGTGCTCCAATTATGAGCGAATCTGAATTGGAGGCAAGCGTTCCGCAGCGCATTGTGGATGTGATCTCGAGGCACTCCGATCTGTTGTGGAATATGTTTTTCTCGATTTTTACTTGTGGCAGGAAACTGTGGACAGCATGTTGAACATGTCTTGCGTCAGTCTGACGACAGTTAGAAACCGAAGTCATTTTGCTTTCTTTGCGGTTTCTGGTCCCAGGGGAATTAAAAACCGATATCAATTTTACGTGTACTATTCTTGGCGTTAGGACAGTTAAAAACCGATTTTTTCCCGTTCTATGAGGTACGATCTTGCCATCGTGCATAGGCTTACGCAACTTAAAGTGCAGAATTTCTGCAGTCATGCACACTGAACAGTACGGATGGTGTAATATGCAACTCAAACCACAGCCGTCGTACTGCGGTTCATGTGTCGTTTGAAACCGACCCCATTCACATTAAGACGCTGATAGCGGCAGGTATTGGCAAAATTTTCGATAATTCTGTTTTGTCCCATGACGTTTCCACCTGCGTCAATGATACGTTGTTCAAATCTGACGTCATTCTGAGCAGTGGTTCTCTTTCTACGTCGTTTTCAAACTGGAATTTTAGCTATGGACACCCTCCACTAGCCATTCTGTAAGATGTTTTAAACTTTTTGTGTAAATACTACTTTGCCGATGACGTGGTGTCTTGTGAAGAATGCACAACGGCAAGATACCCTGTGAAATCTAACCGTAAACGACACCACCTCGTGTGAGTAATCGCGACTGAAGAGTCGTTTATGTCATATTCTTAGATACAATCAAATCAATGTCTGCACGACATTATTACAGAATTAGAAGCTCTCAGGTGTAGAAACACGTATGGGTGAACAAAAGTAAAACGGAACACCTTATTAGTGCTTATCTTCATCAAATGAATGACAGAGAGCCAACCTAAATAACATCTGTACCAATTATTCTCCATGGAGCCTGCCTGCACCTACCTATCTCCGTCACAGGTCAAGCCGTCGCGACGGAGACGCAAGAGTACATGTGTACTGAAGCCCAGTGGTTAAGGCAGGCCAGCCTGGATTTCCGCAAGCATGGCAAGTTTCAAGGGACCCATTCATCTGCTGCGCCTGACATCAGGTTTCGCGGTCAATTCGACGTGGCTAGTGAATAGCCAGGTATACCGTATGTTTGCGTAAATAGTTTCACTGTAGATCACTTATCGCAACGATTGGAGCAGCAAAATGAACAAACCAAACTTCAGGCAAATAGAGCAGAAATTCAAAATATATACTAGTCTCGAAACAGAGAGCAAGTCGAGCATGGGATAAGTTTTCGTTCGTTTATGAGAGAGCTCCAGATAAATCGGTAAGTGTCTCGCAATGCAAATTGTGCAGAATGTTACTCAGCACTCATTTGGGAAACTCGAATATGTTATGGTGCATTCGTTAATTTGACCATCAATTCCATTACTCCATAAATATTTTGAACGAGGACAAAGAAAATGGCTCTGACCACTATGCGACTTAACTTCTGAGGTCATCAGTCGCCTAGAACTTAGAACTAATTAAACCTAACTAACCTAAGGACATCACACCCATCCATGCCCGAGGCAGGATTCGAACCTGCGACCGTAGCGGTCACGCGGTTCCAGACTGAAGCGCCTAGAACCGCACGGCCACACCGGCCGGCGAGGACAAAGACTTAGAGGCTGACAAACGGATGGAAATTTGTGCTAAAGACATGAGGCCATTTAGCAGCACAGAGGAAGGATTTCTAAATTTGAGGTAAACACAGACTGAAATAGGAAAAAAATATGGCTTAGTGGATATTTAAAAAAATATTATGCCTTCTGCCCCCCCCTCCCCCCCCCCCCCCCCCTCACGTGAACCATGGACCTTGCCGTTGGTGGGGAGGCTTGCGTGCCTCAGCGATACAGTTAGCTGTACTGTAGGTGCAACCACAACGGAGGGGTACCTGTTGAGAGGCCAGACAAACGTATGGTTCCTGAAGAGGGGCAGCAGCCGTGTAACTAGTAGTAGGGGCAACAGTCTGACTGATCTGGCCTTGTAACACTAACAAAAACGGCCTTGCTGTGCTGGTAGTTCGAACGGCTGAAAGCAAGGGGAAATTACAGCCGTAATTTTTCCCGACGGCATGCAGTTTTGCTGCATGGTTAAATGATAATGGCGTCCTCTTGGGTAAAATATTCCGGAGGTAAAATAGTCCTCCATTCGGATATCCGGGCAGGGACTACTCAGGAGGACGTTGTTAGCAGGAGAAGGAAAACTGGCGTTCTACGGATCGGAGCGTGGAATGTCAGATCCCTTAATCGGGCAGGTAGATTAGAAAATTTAAAAAGGGATAGGTTAAATTTAGATAAAGTAGAAATTAGTGAAGTTCCGTGGCAGGAGGAAGAAGACTTCTGGTCAGATGAATACAGGGTTATAAATACAAAATCACATAGGGGTAATGCAAGAGGAGGTTTAGTAATTAATAGAAAAATAGGAGTGCGGGTTAGCTACTACGAACAGCATAGTGAACACATTATTGCGGCCAAGATAGATACGAAGCCCACGCCTACCACAGTAGTACAAGTTTATATGTCAATTAGCTCCGCAGATGACGAAGAGATTGATGAAATGTATGATGAGATAAAAGAAATTATTCAGATAGTGAAGGGAGAGGAAAATTTAATAGTCATGGGTGGCTGGATCTCGATAGTAGGAAAAGGAAAAGAAGGAAACGTAGTAGGTGAATATAGAATGCGAGTAAGGAATGAAAGAGGAAGCCGCCTGGTGGAATTTTACACAGAGCACAACTTAATCATAGCTAACACTTGGTTTAAGAATCATAAAGGAAAATTGTATACATGGAAGAAATCTGGAGATACTGAAGGTCTCAGATAGATTATATAATGGTAAGACAGAGATTTAGGAAGCAGGTTTTAAATTGTATGACATTTCCAGGTGCAGATGTGGACTCTGACCACAATCTATTGGTTATGAACTGTAGATTAAAACTGAAAAAACTACAAAAAGGTGGGAATTTAAGGAGGTGGGACCTGGATAAAGTGACTAAACCAGAGGTTGTGCAGTGGTTCAGGGAGACCATAAGTGAACGATTGACAAGAATGGGGGAAAGAAATACAGTAGAAGAAGAATGGGTAGCTTTGAGGGATGAAGTAACGAAGGCAGCAGAGGATCAAGTAGGTAAAAATATGAGGGATAGTAAAATCCTTGGGTAACAGAAGAGAGATTGAATTTAATTGATGAAAGGAGGCAATATAAAAATGTAGTAAATGAAGCAGGAAAAAAGGGATTCAAATGTCTCAAAAATGAGATCGACAGGAAGTGCAAAATGGCTAAGCAGGGATGGCTAGAGGACAAATGTAAAGATGTAGAGGCATATATCACTAGGGGTAAGATAGATACTGCCTACAGGAAAATTAAATAGACCTTTGGAGAAAAGAGAACCACTTGCAGGAATATCAAGAGCTCAGATGGAAACCCAGTCCAAGCAAAGAAGGGAAAGCAGAAAGGTGGAAGGAGTTACTATAGATGGTCTATACAAGGGCGATGTTTTTGAGGACAATATTATAGAAATGGAAGAGATTGTAATGAAGAAGAAGATAAGATATTGCGTGAAGAGTTTGACAGAGCACTGAAAGACCTAAGTCGAAACAAGGCCCTGGGAGTAGATAGCATTCCATTAGAATGCCTTGGGAGAGCCAGACCTAACAAAACTCTACCATCTAGTGATCAAGATGTATGAAAACAGGTGTTGCAAGATGTGAAAATTATCGAACTATCAGTTTAATAAGCCACGGCTGCAAAATACTAACACGAATTCTTTACAGACGAATGGAAAAACTGGTAGAAGCCGACCTCGGGGAAGATCAGTTTGCATTCCGTAGAAATGTTGGAACACGAGAGGCAATACTGACCTTACGACTTATCTTAGAAGAAAGATTAAGGAAAGGCAAGTCTACGTTTCTAGCATTTGTAAAGTTAGAGAAAGCTTCTGACAATGTTGACTTGAATACTCTCTTTCAAATTCTGAAGGTGCCAGGGGTAAAATACAAGGAGCGAAAGACTATTTACAATTTGTACAGAAAGCAGTTATAAGAATCGAGGGACATGAAAGGGAAGCAGTGGTTGGGAAGGGAGTGAGACAGGGTTGAGGCCTCTCCCCGATGCTATTCAATCTGTATATTGAGCAAGCAGTAAAGGAAACAAAAGGATGATTCGGAGTAGGTATTAAAATCCATGGAGAAGAAATAAAAACCTTGAGGTTCACCGATGACATTGTAATTCTGTCAGGAGCAGCAAAAGACCTGGAAGAGCAGCTGAACGGAATGGACAGTGTCTTGAAAGGAGGATATGAGATGAACATCAACAAAAGCAAAACGAGGATAATGGAATGTAGTCGAATTAAGTCAGGTGGTGCTGAGGGAATTAGATTAGGAAATGAGGCACTTAAAGTAGTAAAGGAGTTTTGCTATTCGGGAAGAAAAATAACTGATGATGGTCGAAGTAGAGAGGATATAAAATGTAGAGTGACGATTGCAAGGAAAGCGTTTCTGAAGAAGAGAAATTTGTTAACATTGAGTATAGATTTGTCAGGAAGTCGTTTCTGAAAGTATTTGTTTGGAGTGTAGGCATGTATGGAAATGAAACGTGGACGATAAATAGTTTAGACAAGAAGAGAATAGAAGCTTTCGAAATGTGGTGCTATAGAAGAATGCTGGAGATTAGATGGGTAGATCACATAACTAATGAGGCGGTATTGAATAGGATTGGGGAGAAGTTTGTGGCACATCTTGACTAGAAGAAGGGATCGGTTGGTAGGGCATATTCTGAGGCATCAAGGGGTCAGCAATTTAGCATTGGATGGCAGCGTGGAGGGTAAAAATCGTAGAGGGACACCAAGAGATGAATACACTAAACAGATTCAGAAGGATGTAGGTTGCAGTAGGTACTGGGAGATGAAGAACCTTGCACAGGATAGAGTGGCATGGAGAGCTGCATCAAACCAGTCTCTAGACTGAGGACCGCAACAACAACATGTCTTCTGGAGAAACAGTAGGCAGTGAAGTCCAAAATTTAGCTGATAAAGGTAATCTACATAGCTGCAAACTATGTGTAATTCTTCCCGTATGAACCTTCGTGCATTAACACATGTAATGAAACTGCTGATTTGTTTTGTGGTCGCCGTCGATAGAACTTTAACACCTTGTCTCTTCTACACTCCTGGAAATGGAAAAAAGAACACATTGACACCGGTGTGTCAGACCCACCATACTTGCTCCGGACACTGCGAGAGGGCTGCACAGGCAATGATCACACGCACGGCACAGCGGACACACCAGCAACAGCGGTGTTGGTCGTCGAATGGCGCTAGCTGCGCAGCATTTGTGCACCGCCGCCGTCAGAGTCAGCCAGTTTGACGTGGCATACGGAGCTCCATCGCAGTCTTTAACACTGGTAGCATGCCGCGACAGCGTGGACGTGAACCCTATGTGCAGTTGACGGATTTTGGGCGAGGGCGTATAGTGGGCATGCGGGAGGCCGAGTAGACGTACCGCCGAATTGCTCAACACGTGGGGCGTCAGGTCTCCACAGTACATCGATGTTGTCGCCAGTGGTCGGCGGAAGGTGCACGCGCCCGTCGACCTGGGACCGGACCGCAGCGACGCATGGATGCACGCCAAGACCGTAGGATCCTACGCAGTGCCGTAGGGGACCGCACCGCCACTTCCCAGCAAATTAGGGACACTGTTGCTCCTAGGGCATCGGCGAGGACCATTCGCAACCGTCTCCATGAAGCTGGGCTACGGTCCCGCACACCGTTAGGCCGTCTTCCGCTCACGCCCCAACATCGCGCAGCCCGCCTCCAGTGGTGTCGCGACAGGCGTGAATGGAGGGACGAATGGAGACGTGTCGTCTTCAGCGAAGAGAGTCGCTTCTGCCTTGGTGCCAATGATGGTCGTATGCGTGTTTGGCGCCGTGCAGGTGAGCGCCACAATCAGGACTGCGTACGACCGAGGCACACAGGGCCAACACCCGGCATCATGGTCATCATGGTGTGGGGAGCGATCTCCTACACTGGCCGTACACCACTGGTGATCGTCGAGGGGACACTGAATAGTGCACGGTACATCCAAACCGTCATCGAACCCATCGTTCTACCATTCCTAGACCGGCAAGGGAACTTGCTGTTCCAACAGGACAATGCACGTCCGCATGTATCCCGTGCCACCCAACGTGCTCTAGAAGGTGTAAGTCAACTACCTTGGCCAGCAGGATCTCCGGATCTGTCCCCCATTGAGCATGTTTGGGACTGGATGAAGCGTCGTCTCACGCGGTCTGCACGTCCAGCACGAACGCTGGTCCAACTGAGGCGCCAGGTGGAAATGGCATGGTAAGCCGTTCCACAGGACTACATCCAGCATCCCTACGATCGTCTCCATGGGAGAATAGCAGCCTGCATTGCTGCGAAAGGTGGATATACACTGTACTAGTGCCGACATTGTGCATGCTCTGTTGCCTGTGTCAATGTGCCTGTGGTTCTGTCAGTGTGATCATGTGATGTATCTGACCCCAGGAATGTGTCAATAAAGTTTCCCCTTCCTGGGACAATGAATTCACGGTGTTCTTATTTCAATTTCCAGGAGTGTATTTCAAACGCGCTCCGATTTTTATTGTGAAAGCATCGCTATAAGCGGTTTTTGTCCTCCTGCTCTGCATAGATATTGCCTGGATGTAACCATTCGCTCAGAATTAGCAATGCGGGAGCTGACCTAAATGGACGGCTGCGAGTCAGCGACCAGCGGCGAAAACAGCGGCGCCGTCCGAAGCAGCAAAATTGTCGTCAGGTTCAGTGACGCTACCTTGAGCTCAGATAAAAAGAGTCTTTGACTCAAAGTTCCCACAGCGTCGGTTGCACTGTCCCCAGCGGGACTCTCCCGTTCTGTGGTAGGATGTCAGGGGCCCCTTCTCGTGGGATAACCCAGTGCACTGTGGGCATTTCTCTACTGCCCGTGCTCTCTTGCGGCGCGCATTGCACCTTGTGCTGACAGGTCGTAGGGTCTGTACGGCACGAATTACATCTCTTTCTCTCAAGGTGAACAAGCAGACTCGTCGGTACTCTCTAGCAGAAATCCTTATGCTGGGCAGAGTGCGAACCCCGCGCAGCAGATTCCAGCCCACCACTCGCGGCACGACGCATGCGGCACAAGCGGCGGAAGCGCCGACTCTTCCCGCCAGCATCTCTGCCCCGCTCGCCGCCGTTGGACAATCGTGGCTCAAATGGCTCTGAGCACTATGGGACTTAACTTCTGAGGTCATCAGTCCCCTAGAACTTAGAACTACTTAAACCTAACTAGCCTAAGGACATCACACACATCCATGCCCGAAGCAGGATCCGAACCGGCGACCGTAGGAGCAGCGCGGTTCCGGACTAAAGCGCCTAGAACCGTTCGGCCACCCAGGCCGGCAGGAGAATCGTGGCCCAGGATCGGCCGTGCATTGTCCAACTGATGGCTGGCGGCGACAAGTCGCAAACAGTGGCACAACACCTACATCTGCATCTACATGGTTACTCTGCAATTCACACTCAAGTGCCCGGAGGAGGGTTCATCGAACCATTTTCATACTTCTTCTCTACCGTTCCACTCTCGAATGGCGCGTGGGACAAAAGATAACCTAAATGTTTCCGTTCGAGCTGTGATTTCTCTTATTTTATAACGATGATCATTTCTCCCTACGTAGGTGGGTGTCAGCAAAATATTTTCCCATCCGTAAGAGAAAGTTCGTGATTGAAATTTCGTAAATAAATCTCGCCGCAAAATAAACAGCATTTGTTTCAGTGACTGTCACCCCAACTCGCCTATCATATCAGTGACACTCTCACCCCTATTGCGCGATAACACGAAACGAGCTGCCCTTCTTTGCACTTTTTCGATGTCCTCTGTGAATCCTACCTGGTAAGGATCCCATACCGCGCAGCAGTATTCCAGCAGAGGACGGAGAAATGTAATGTAGGCTGTCTCTTTAGTGGTGACACACAACTAGATTCAACCAAATTTTCTGCTGTACTGAATCACTGTTACTGAATACTATACCATCTCTCAACGTGGTCTTTTGATGTATCAGGCACTTGTGGCTACTGAACATCATTTTCTGTATGCTCGTTGAACGTGAAAATGCTTTGTGGACTTCCACGTAAAAGTGGTAATGAATATTAATTCGGACTTCATAAAAACAGCATCTGCATGTTAGACTTGTGGGAGCTAAAATGCTTAAACGACGTGATGCGACAAGCGATCCGTCTTTATGCCTTCAAGCAATGCGTGCACAGTTTCCTGATACAGCTTCTGGTACACATGAAATCATCAGAATAAAACTAATATGGTAATGATAAAAGGTGATTACAATGAATGCAGACATCAGAAATTATGGATAAAACGATTACTGTTCATAAGTCAGATATTACAACACCTGACTCCTAATGCCTCAGAGTCAGAGCTCACAATACATGCAACTTCAAATATCGAAAATGGTTCCATTGGCTCTAAGCACTACGCTACTAAACATCTGAGGTCATCGGTCCCCTAGACTTAGAACTACGTAAACCTAGCTAACCTAAGGACATCACACACATCCATGCCCGAGGCAGGATTCGAACCTGCGACCGTAGCAGCAGCACGATTCCGGACTGAACCGCTCGGCCACAGCGGCCGGCCTTGAAATATCAACTAGCACGACACATACCCAGTTTCTTTCACAATTTGAGAGTATATGATTCTCACTTTCTTATTGAGCACTTGAGAAATTTTGGTTTCAAAGCAACTAAGGTTAGTGTCTTGGCTGCTAAAGTTGAAAAATACATGTGCTTCGCCAAACGACTCACGCCAAAATTGTCGCTTCGGTTCCTGGGTTCCCTTTGTACCACGCACGCACCTCTCCAAAAATTGGCTGAGACACTACGTCAGGAGAAAATGCGTATTTCTGCACGTCCTGATGACGCAGTGTTTCAGTTTGTGGTGGAAAGGGGAATCTTTCCTTGCGAATACCTAGATTCGAAGGAGATATTCGACGAAATGACATTGTCTGGGATAGCTGCATTCACCAGTAAACTTAACAGACACTGCCATAACGGATCTAGATTACGGGCACGCGGCGAATGTGTGGCAGGAGTTTGCCATCCCTGTTTTAGGGGAATATGCCCGACTCTACTTTGACACAGACGTGGGCCTACTCGCCAACATTTTCGAGGAATCCCGGGATGTGTGCATGAAAACATACACTCTAGATCTTGCTTATTATTACACAGCACCAGGGCTTTCGTGGGTGGCAAGGTAAAAGAGACACATGTCAAACATTTTAGGTTGGACTTTGCCGCGACCATTCTTGAAGGCCTGTACTCCTCCTCCCTCATTCACAGGTTATTCGCCTTGGCGTACCTGTGCACACACTGGTAAAGAGGAACGCGAATCCCGCCTTTGGAAAAAAGAAGCATAACAACATTCGACAGTAATTCGATATCGGCAAGTGTCTCGAATGAAAAAACAAGTTTACTATTGCCAGTCACTGTTTATTTATCTCTACGACGCATTTCGGAAGTTTAAACACCCATCAGCGGATGGACGTATATGTGTTAATACACTACTGGCCATTAAAATTGCTACACCAAGAAGAAAAGCAGATGATAAACGGGTATTCATTGGACAAATATATTATACTAGAACTGACATGTGATAACATTTGCACGCAATTTGGGTGCATAGATTCCGAAAAATCAGTACCCAGAACAACCACCTCTGCCCATAATAACGGCCTTGACAAGCCTGGGCGTTGAGCCAAAAGGAGCTTGGATGGCGTGTACAGGTACAGCTGCCCACGCAGCTTCAACACGATACCACAGTTAATCAAGAGTAGTGACTGGCGTATTCTGACGAGCCAGATGCTCGACCACCATTGAACAGACGTTTTCAGTTGGTGAGACATCTGGAGAATGTGCTGGCCAGGGCAGCAGTCGAACATTTTCTGTATCCAGAAAGACCCGTAGAGGACCTGCAACATGCGGTCCTGCATTATCATGCTGAGATGTAGGGTTTCGCAGGGACCGAATGAGGGGTAGAGCTATGGGTCGTAACACATCTGAAATGTAACGTCCACTGTTCAAAGTGCCGTCAGTGCAAACAAGAGGTGACCTAGACGTGTAACCAATGGCACCCCATACCATCACGCCGGGTGATACGCCAGTATGGCGATGACGAATACACGCTTCCAATGTGCGTTCACCGCGATGTCGCCAAACACGGATGCGACCATCAGGATGCTGTAAACAGAACCTGGATTCATCAGAAAAAATGACGTTTTACCATTCGTGCACCCAGGTTCGTGCTGGCCGCGGTGGTCTCGCGGTTCTAGGCGCGCAGTCCGGAACCGTGCGACTGCTATGGTCGCAGGTTCGAATCCTGCCTCGGGCATGGAGGTGTGTGATGTCCTTAGGCTACTTAGGTTTAAGTAGTTCTAAGTTCTAGGGGCCTGATAACCACAGCAGTTGAGTCCCATAGTGCTCAGAGCCATTTGAACCATTTTTGAAACCAGGTTCGTCGTTGAGTACACCATCGCAGGCGCTCCTGTCTGTGATTCAGTTTCAAGGATAATCGCAGGCATGGTCTCCGAGCTGATAGTCCATGCTGCTGTAAACGTCGTCGAACTGTTCGTGCATATGGTTGTTGTCTTGCAAACGTCCCCATCTGTTGACTCAGGGATCGAGACGTGGCTGCACGATCCGTTACAGCCATGCGGATAAGATGCCTGTCATCTCGACTGCTAGTGATTCGAGGCCGTTGGGATCCAGCACGGCGTTCCGTATTACCCTCCTGAACCTACCGATTCCATATTCTGCTAACAGTCATTGGATCTCGAACAACGGGAGCAGCAATGTCGCGATACGATAAACCGGAATCGCGATAGGCTACAATCCGACCTTGATCAAAGTCGGAAACTTGATGGTACGCATTTCTCCTCCTTACACGAGGCGTCACAACAACGTTTCACCAGGCAACGCCGGTCAACGGCTGTTTGTGTATGAGAAATCGTTTGGAAACTTTCCTCATGTCAGCACGTTGTAGGTGTTGCCACTGGCGCCAGCCTTGTGTGAATGCTCTGAAAAGCTAATCATTTGCGTACCACAGCATTTTCTTCGTGTCGGTTAAATTTCGCGTCTGTAGCACGTCATCTGCATGGTGTAGCAATTTTAATGGCCAGTAGTGTATGACATGTGTGTGTTATGTTAGGATTCTGGAGGAGCTTGTGGCACTACCTAGAGGAGAAACACACTCTATTTCAAAATATGGTTTGGGGGGATTTTTTGACTAAATGCTAAACATCTATCTAATGTGGAATACCTCCAGTGGTAACAGGTACCTTTCACTGTCGTAACGTGTTACGTGTAAATTGTCACATTTTTTAAACAACTAGGTGCAAACAAACTCCCCAAAACCAAGGTCTGAAATAGTGTTTTGTTTCCCACTAGACAGTTCTACAAGTTCCCCCGAAATGGTAACACTCACATGTCATGCTAAAACGTATAAATGCACTTGATTATGGAGATTTAAACCTTCTAAACGCGTCGTGGAGATAAATATACAGTGACTGGTAATAGTAAACTTCTTGTTTCATTCGAGACACGTGTCGATATCGAACTATTGTTGAATGTTGTCATGCGTCTTCTTTCCAAAGGCGAGATCCGCGGGGCTCTTTGCCAGTGTGTGTGTAGGTACGCCAAAACGAATGAGCGAGGAAGAGTACAGGCCTTCTTACGATCTGAGGTACATCATATACTTGGATGCAAACAAGCAACACTATGCAACAGTCTCTGCCGGTTGGAGAGTTCCGATGGTTGTCCGCAAAGGAAATCATCAGACAGGGTAAGTTCGAAGATGTGGCTGCAGGTAAGGGATATGTCGTGGAGGCAGAACTGTCATATACAGTCCATTTCCATGGCGAGCACGGTGACTTGCCACTGTGTCCGGAGCAACCAGCCCCATACAGTGGTTCATATGCCCAAGCTGACGACGACGCTGGAGAAAAAACAGAGATAAATCTTGTACTACAGAAGCCTCTAGCAGTGGATCACTTTGGGAATAGAGCTTATTAAAGTCATCCGCACCATCTCCTTCGACAATCATCCCTGGTTGATACCGAAAAGAGTGCTGTCGCGAGGTATGATTTCGAAAGCATTTTCTTAAAATTAATAAATGCGTCAATTTTTGGGGAAAAGTGTGGGGAAATTCACTTAGTTAACCGCTGATTTAATTAGATCACCAGGTAAAAGCAGGCTACTATCTTTTGTCAAGGATTAGTCGCTGTCGAGATGGCTAAGGTTGCAGTGGAGTTCTTGAAACTCGTCTGTGTTCGTATGTGTGCACTGGATCTTTCCAAACTCCACATAAAGCTTTCCAAGACGAAAATTTACCGATGCAAAGTTACTTTATACGGACGCAGTTTCTTCTAGGAGGTGAAAGGCTGCGATCCATATCAAATAATAAGGTACCACCCTGAAGCTTCGACGCGTTCGGATATGTTTCATAAACTCATGGAAACGAGAAAGTTGTCGGCCCTATAAAGGACGCGGCTGATGGTACACAGACTGTGGAGATTGTGTGGGTATCGAATCGAAAATATACACATACTGTACAGATACAGGCGGTGCTCAGAGAGAGGCTAACGGTATGCATTGCGCGGCCTGAAACGTTCTCTCAGACGACGATTACGAGGGATGCCTGCTAGAGGGCATTGGCACCGTTCCACAAAGTGCTCCAAGTAGTCTTTAGATCGTGAGGCCTTGAGGTTCATAGTCCACGGCAGCTGGAAGTGGGGCTGTTGCGTCATGATGACAAAAGGTTCATCCGTGGGGAGACGATTGGCACCTTGCCGTACTCGTCCTGTCAACTGACTGAGAGTGTGGCTGTGTATTTATTTATTTGTAAACAGTGAGTACGTGTGGAATAGATGGACGAACCACTTGTCATAGTTGTTTTGTTTGTGTGTGTATGTGTTGTAAACATAATGAATCTGTATTTGAATATGTTTTTTCTATTAAAGTAAAAGTAACAGTTACGTTTTTAAGCGACTTTGCAAAAAAAAAAAGTTTTGTAAAAAAATTCTTAATAAAAAAGAATTTTGTTATGTACTCGTTATAATTTACAAAGAGAAAGACCCTGATCCTTCCAGTACTGGGTACAGACCTCGAATGAATGACGAAACTCACACAAGTAGAATAGTAAAAAGAGGGGATGGGGAACTTTATCCCTATTGGCCCAGTGACCTCGGCACACGAGAACAATGGCCCTTTGTTCCAGTACCGGCCCTCTGATACGATGACCTCGCCTTGTGTTCGAGAGGGGTCGGAGGGTGTTACCGTATTGTTGACCCAGGCATACTAAACCGAAGGACCCCTTTGTTCCAGTACCTACTACTCAAGTCATGCTGGTAAGTGGGCTCATATTGCAAAGCTTCCTTGTAAATTTGGCACGATATTGTAATCACAAAAATAATCTCACATAGCCTGTAACCCAAGAAGTTTCATTTCGTTTACTGCTCCCTTTCTGAGTGCTTCATATTTCCTCAGCAGGCGGTGTGTTCTAGTAGTCAAACATCAACCTGCTGTATCACATCACAAGTCTGAGGTGCTTGACATAATAAAACACTGACCTCATTCTGCAGTGAGGTGTGACATCGCTGTCCATCGCTCTAGCACGTTTTACTGTACTATATCTGATCATTAATTGTTTTCATTACCCATGTAAAATAACTTTCGACAGAAGTAAGAGAATCAATGTCAACAAGTTTGGTATTCTTTCGATAGTCAAGTCATTAAACATAGTATGTCAGCTCAGTTTTCTAACAATGTGTGGAAGTAATGGCCGATGATTTGCTTTGGGAAGCACATTTTGTTATTCGTGGTTTATGTAGGATGGCTTCAGTTGGGCTTGATTAGGTTTCCTCTAGGAAACGATTCCAGCTGTGAAGCGTTAAGTATGTTATCTCTGTGGCAATAAGTTAGCCACATAGTAAGTTACGTAGTTAACATGCAGAAGAAAATGTATTCAGTATTTTATAAAAGTGTTACTATACAGTAGACTCGAATTTAATGACGTTGGATAGGATTTAAAATCTCGCGACAGCCGACAAAGAGTAAGTACTTCATTCATTTGTAAATTCTTTGATGGTCTCAGAGGTTTTCAAAATTTATATACACGTTCTGCAAATAGACGGTCTCACCTCCCGACACCCGTCTATTTTTAGTTTGGTTCTAGACAAAGTTATCAGGTAATTTGATAATAAGCTTGAAGATAAGAGTCAAGGACGTATCACAAGTGGGTAATCAGGTGTTTCCGCCGCCCATCCACATCATGTATCGTAGTAGCAGAACTGTTCAAAGGAAGATTGGAAAATCACGCGCGTAAATTGCCCGGTTGTGCCACAATGACATGAGCAAACTCCCTATCTATGGAATAAACGCACGGGGAGATCAATGGAGTCGAAGCAAAATGATTCTTGTCACGTTGTGCTTAAAGTAATATCCGAACATTACTTAGAGTATTCTAACACCTCACTCGCGACAGAAACACTACATTTGGTGACAACATTTTTTTCGATTCAGTGAATCTAGATATAGCAAACAGCAATTTAAGCCTAAAATAACATTATCACTAGCGCTGTTTTCCATATGTTTTCGATGATTTTGTGTATTTTGAGTCTAATGCTTTCGTTGTCTCATTTCCAGATTCCTGCAATCACGCTATCTTCTCCAGGTGCTCTGTTACTTTTCAATGATTCTATTGTTTTCATGATCTTCTGGTACGTCATGGATTTGGGATCGAGGTTAGGTTCTGGCTTCTCGAACTGTAGACTCTGCATCGAGTTCTCACGGTTTAGTTCTGTGTCGGAGAATTGCGCCAATATTTCACAGTTCTTTTTCGGGTATGCCTCAAGCGTTCCGTCTTGCCTTTTGAAACGTAAGCTCTGTGGTCCATATACTGACATATTTTCTCTGAATGTTCAACAAAAACAAAACATGGATTTTTGTAGGAGTCCACTTCTATCTATTTCAATATGTTGTTTTCGTAACCTCTTTTTTTCTACGAAATATTTTCTAAGTGGTCTTCTTTATCCTGTTGAATTCTTCGAACTTAACGGATGTTCTATGACCGTATTTGCCTTCCATGACTCTGTGACGTGTCATTTTCCACCAACTGCGTTTCCTCTTTCTCGGTGGTTGCCCCAATTTTATCAGTTCCTTCATTTTTTGTTACATTTATGTGCAGTTATTGCTGTCAGTATTCTTAATTTTTTTCTGTTATTCCTTTCTTATTTAATTCTAGCTACTCTGGGTCTGTTCTGAAAGTTCTTTTGGTTCTCTTGATCTGTCCGTTGGATATAAATTTCGCTTTGATTACTAGTAGGTGATGATCGGCTTCGAAAAATCCTACCCTCGTTCTTACATTTATAACTTCTCTGGCATTTTTCGTGGGTATTGTTATGTGATCTATCTGAAACTCTATTGCTCGGTTTCTGGAATTTCATTAACATGATTCTGACGTCTCAATTCTTACAGAAGCTTATAATGTTCTCACCATTCTTGTTTGTTCTCTTGTGGGCCGTGCGTATCCCCGTTGAATCTAAGAATTACCTTTCCCAGCTAATTGGGCATTAAAAAAATCTACTGGCAATATTTTCACGTGCTTCGTGGGAACTTTGTTGGTAGTTTCGTACAGGTCTTCCCAAAAATCTTCTGTCATCTGATGGTTTTTCTTGTCTTAGTTATTAGTGTGGGGATAGGCTTTGTTTCCAAATCGTGAGTGTGGGTGTTTTTTTCTAATTTTGAAGCGAACTCTATCACATATTCCAGTAATGATTTGTGTACTGCAAATTCTGTTCCGAAGAGTGAGATTTCTTCCTGGAATGACATCCCCTTGTATATTCTGTAGTTTTGTGGTTAAAAGTGGTTCTCCTCCGAGAATCGTGTTTCCTGTATTGACATTGCCATGGTGTTTGCCAGTTGTTTCAAGTTATCTGGTTTCACTAGTGTGTTAGTGTTGAATGTTCCCATGTAAAATATTTTCTTAGACTTGAGGATTTTTGAGAAGCTCTGATTCGCCTCTTCATGAGATGCCTGATCCCCTGGAAGCCGATGATCAGGCCTATTACCCAGTTCTACTAACTGGGGTCCAGGGTAGTTGGTTCTTACCCATTGTTCTGACGTTTTTATTGGTTTTTGTTGGGGTTTTGGTAGCGAAAACCCAAAGGACTTCAAATAATTTCGACAGTAGTTTTGAGTTCTAGAAGATTCAATCACGGCCAAGCTTACACAGCCAATAGACGCCGCCCAGAGCACCGGTGGCCACCACACACACGTGTCTCGTTTTGGGGGTTTTATATACGGTAATAATATTCACACTAAAAAGTGATCGGTTGAAAAATTCAACTTATTCTTGGGCATAATTCGACGATAAGGGACACTTAACAAGGTGGATTAAAAGAGGAGCGATACGATTCAGAGAAAGGGTGCAACCATCCCACAGGTTCCTTCGTTACCGTGAGAATGTGACAAAATACTGGAAAAACTGTAGTAGTAGATGACTGCTAGAAAGGTGTTGTACTTCCTACAGAGTCTTACAAAATTCCAAGTGTCCGCTTTAAACATAAATCAAATAAGACACTACTTCCTCCAACATGTCACTCGCACGACCTTTATAAAGACCACGCCGGTAACGTTAGAGAAACTTGTGTTTATACAGAGGAATGGCAACAGTGTTTCTGTATGGTAGTCTATTAATCCGCAAATATTTTTAAATGTTTGTATTTGAACATTGCTTCTAAAAACGAAGTTATGAAAAACATTATTCTGGTTTTAAAATGAACGTTTAACATTTACAGTCATTGCTTCCAATACTGAAAACATAAATGGCTCAAGAAGGCATACGTTCCTGGCCAAGAAAGTCGGTAGATCTTCATTTCAGTGTAAACTACGGGGGTATCATTGCTCGGTTAATAAACGCAACTACAAGAAAATTTTATAATACCTATATATTTAATTATATTAGCCTATTATAAAAATGAATTTCCCTTTATATATGTAACTTATAAATAATTAAAAGGCTTAATTATATGATTAAAATTCATTGGTTTTATTTACACTGAAAAAACACATGAAAAAAATTGTAAATTTGATCTGACTTCTTGTAAGGATTTATTAATAGCATAAACAGTTTGAGCTGTTTATTTGTTCATTGTTTACCCAAATCTTCTTAGAATTACTAGTATGAATGTTACCGTTATGTGCTGTTGGTTGCACTTGTTAACAAACATAGATTCACAAAAATTTCGTTCTTTGTTTTAAGTAAATGTGAGACTTATTAAATTATACACTGTGATGTAGTACAACCCCTAATCGTAAAACAATTATAGTCATCTTCAAACATTTACCGAGGAGATGGTACAGTTTTGATACACGGTTACAATTATGACTGGAATCCAGCTTACCTATTATTTTCAGTTTTCTAACAATGTGAAGTATTTGAAATGTAATACGAAATGAAGGAAAGGAATGAAATGTCACCTGACTCATGCGATTTTAGATAAGAATTTCAGTAAGATGCAAATAAGATTGATCATTTCTCCAATGACAACATTATTACAAACTGTAAGTTTTTGATACCAATTTACTAGCAAGTACCTGTAAGCAAAATTAATTTCTCTTTTCTACTTGTCTCCTCAATACTGCCGACTGATGGTTACACATGTGTCAGTATGAAAACTAATAGCCGTTTCGTACACCAATACAGTTGACAATGAACAACAATTCTCAGTGTGTGTGTGATTCTGTGTTTTATCGGTGGATCAACTGCTTGCATTGACGATTGCATCCGAATGGACACCCAAAAAGAGTATTAACAGTTCCCATTGTGGTTTAAAATATGGATGTTATTTGTCAGATAATAATGCAACTGAAAATGGTTTGAAGTTGCTGAAACCACGCAATTTTCAACCAGTACTGCAATTACAACTCACCGGTACATAAGAAAGTTGATATGAATTTGTATTTCATTTGAGCAATTGCTTTTCACACGTGTTTCTCCATTAACGAGAAAAGAATATTACTCTTACTCCAAATCCCATTGCCTGCATGGGTGAATAAGTTCAGTGGTTGATGAAGAGTCCCTTTAAAAGCCCAGTAATGAAGATTGTTGTGTGTTCCCAGTATTACTCAATCTGTAGACTGAGCAAGCTGCGAAGAAAACCAAGGAGAAGATTGGAAAGGCAATTAAAGTTGGCAGAGAAGAAACAGAATTACAGTTTCAGTGGTAAACCTCAGAATTTTTGTCAGAGAGGGGAAAGGGTTTGGAAGAGCGGTAGTCAAAATTTACACTCTGTAATATGAACAACTAGGAAAGTAAAACAAGGGTACTGGATAGTATTCGCATTAAATCAGACGCTGCTGAGAGAATTAGATGAGAAAATGAAACACTACTCTATGTGGGCAGTAAAATAACCGAATTTTATATTCTCTCTACTTCGACAGACTGTCAGTAGCAAGGGCAACATTGCTGAAAAAGAAGAACTTTTTAGCAGCTAACATCAGTCGGAGTGTTAGAAAGTCTGTTTCTGAAGGTATTTGGACGAGTGTAGCCTTGTATGGAACTGAAATGTGGAAGACAAGCATTTCAGACAAGAAGAAAATAGAAACTTATGAAATGTGCTGCTGCAGAAGAAAGCTGAAGATTGGATGCGTACCATAATATCAAATAGGGAGGTAATGAGTCTAATAGGACAAAAAAGAAATTTATGGTACAATCTGACTAAAATAAGGCATGGGTTGTGTTGTGTACTTAGTTCCGCGTAGTCAGCGCGTATACAACTTTCCCACTAGAGCTCGCCCCACTAAGCACAACAGCGCAGGCGCAGCGCTCGTCCATCTCTGCACTACGAGATGGTTCTGCCTTAGAGACGGACCAAATTCTGCTTCCGCCGCTCCGCGTATTAATATGTAACGCAGCCAATGAGATTACTGCTAATGTAGAACCTTTTCTCCTCGCGTATCACACTCGCGCAGTGATACATGAAAGCGCAAGGTATTATAACGAGTGTACAGACCTCCGATTAGTCAGTGTGCATTAGTCTGCATTTATCTGCACCTGTCTGTACCAGTCTACATTAGTCTGTACCAGTCTATAGTCAAGTTTCAGTCTGCGCCTAATAAGATTATCATATTCCTGTACATAGCCATGAAGATAAATGGTGGTGGTGGTTAGTGTTTAACATCCTATCGACAACGAGGTCATTAGAGACGGAGCGCAAGCTCGGGTTAGGGAAGGATTGGGAAGGAAATAGGTCGTGCCCTTTCAAAGGAACCATCCCAGCATTTACCTGAAACGATTTAGGGAAATCACGGAAAACCTAAATCAGAATGGCCAGAGACGGGATTGAACCGTCGTCCTCCCGAATGCGAGTCCAGTGTGCTAACCACTGCGCCACCTCGCTCGGTCGAAGATAAATGAATAGACACTTTGCCAAGTATCAGAGATATGTGAGAATAAGATTAACGTACCAAGACCAAAGGAACTTCAGATTGTCATTTGTTAACAGCATCCAGAATCAAGTTACGTAATGTCTACGCTTTTTATTATTTGAATAAATGTGTGTGAAAATTAATCAAGTTCTCTTTAAAGTTGGTCACCGTCAATCTGCTACTCTAAGAGTGCAAGTGGCATTTCTATCGTCTGACCTAACGGCAGAAGATAAACACGCCACAATAAGACCACGAGACATAGTGCTGACATTCGCCTACTTCGCTAGAGCGACAAGCCAAATAATCTGATGGTGTGTGTACCGAAGGTCTTACAGTACGCACACCACAGGTTGATAGGACACATCCTGAATTATCAGGGAGTTATTATTTTGATAACGGAAGGAAGTTTTGGCAGGTAAGAATTGTACAGGGATGCCAAGATGGTACGCAGGTTCAAATGAATATAGGTTGCGGTAATTCTGCTGAGGTTAAGAGGCTCTCAGAGGACAAAGTAGCGTCGAGAACTGCATCAAACCATTCTTCGGACTGAAAACCACAGCGGCATTCGTTATCAAATTCTCCATGTTGATGCAGATTGTGGTAGGGATCGGGCCGTGTGAGTGACAGAGTGGGGGACTGGGACAGAAGTTGCCAGCGATAACCAGCTCCCCACTCCTGAAAATGACCAACAATTTCTGGTTCGTTCTTTTCCCGCTGATTCACGGCAGACAGTAGCGGCCTGGTCTGAACCCGCAACATCACGCTGCGCTGAGTGCCTCACGGATGACGCAACACAGCTGGACCAGATATAAGCGTGCCGTGCGCCGTGTAGGGTCCAGTGGCCGCCAGAGCGGAACTGCGCGGTAGCGGCCGCCGTCCTGCCGAGACACCAGGAACAAGCGAGCCCGAGGCGCTGCTGCTCACCGGCGGACACGCCCGTTTCTCAGAGCTGCACGGCAAAGCGCTGGCGTTCTGCCGCCTTAGACGGGGATTTTTGGGATCGCGCTCCGAAACACTCGCAGGTACTCGTTTCCATTCTCTATGGTCCCTAATGACTTCAACGCAGTAGAAGATTACTTCAGTGGCGCGTACATCTTAGAGTCCGTGATAAGAGTTGTTGCTGTTGTCTCAGTGCCAGATAAGGGTCTTATCGTTAAGGAAGTTTCAGATATTTTAAAGCGGTACTCAATCTGCCTGTCTGAATTTGATTCTGCACTGCAAAAGCTTTAAATTTTCAGAGGCCGTATTTCAGTCCCTTTATGACTGCATTTTGTTGCAGAATGAGATTTAGTGTTGCTTCCAAGCACTGTGGATGAAACGTGAAGTTCTGAGGAAACTCCAGAATGCGGATTCTACCGTACCCCATGCAGTTGTGGCATCTCGTACATCGGTCAAACCTTCGAGACCGTGGAAGACCAGTGCAAAGAGCACGAACCTTACATATGCCATCAATAGCCGAACGGGCTTGCAGAACATGGCCTTGAAACCGGTCACCAGATGCAATTGACAATGCAGAGATCCCGGCGCCCGCTTTCAGTTACTTGGTTAGTGATACTGAGGTAGCTGTTGATATTAAATTAGCCAGAGGTTTCTTCTTGAATTGTACCTAGAACTTTGTTCTCTCGCTAGTAAAGCAGCACGGGAACACATATGGCGATACTTGCTCATCCGTTGCTGAGTAACATTCTCACGAATTAACAAGTCACGTCTAAGCCCGAAAGCGGGGTCGTCTCTGAAATACAACATTTAACACTGAAAGGACGTCTATGACGGACACTAGCGCACAGTCCTAACAGAACAGACCTCTTGGACGGAGGGAGCAACTATTTATTCAACCGTCGAATATTCCAGAATGCTGGTACTTACACAACCATCGAGAATTCCACAATATACAAGCATTACACACATAAAATAATTCAACAACCTTCCAGAAATTGCATAATAAATAACTCCTGCTGGATGTGTTTGAACTGGCTACCAGTAGCGCAGCAGGCAGCGAAACTGACCATCACGCCGCAAAGCACGCAACACAGCTGGCGACAGTATTTCAGTACCCGGGACGTGTTGCGTAGGACCTGTTCGATTTTAGTTCGTAGTGACGCTAGTTCTTTCCCCAGTGTGATTTTTATTTTTCTCATACGCTATCTTTCATTTCACCGCTACCGCAGCTCCGCACACTGACGGTTTAAGTTGCCGTGCAAAGTAATCGCCCGTTTCATTTGTGCCTTGAAAATAACGGAGTGATGACCAGTCGAAATATCGGCTGTTGCCGACCACGTTAACCTATTGCGTTCCCATAACTCATATAAACATAACGGATGAAAGTTATGACAAAATTCTTGCCTCAAGAGCTACACTACTGGCCAATAAAATTGCTACAGATGCGAAATTTAACCGTCAGGAAGAAGATGCTGTGATATGCAAATGATCAGCTTTTCAGAGCATTCACACAAGGTTGGCGCCGGTCGCGGCACCTACAACGTGCTGACATGAGGAAAGTTTCCAATCGATTTCTGATACATAAACAGCAGTTCACCGGCGTTGCCTGGTGAAATGTTGTTGTGTTGCCTCGTGTAAGGAGGAGAAATGCATACCATCAGGATTCCGACTTTGATAAAGGTCGGAATGTAACCTATAGCGATTCCTGTTTATCGTATCGCGACATTGCTGCTCGCGTTGGTCGAGATCGAATGACTATTAGCAGAATATGGAAGCGGTGGATTCAGGAGGGTAATACGGAACGCCGTGCTGGATCCCAACGGCCTCGTATCACTAGCAGTTGAGATGACAGGTATCTTATCCGCATGGCTGTAACGGGTCGTGAAGCCACGTCTCGATCCCTGAGTCAACAGATGGGGACGTTTGCAAGACAACAACCATGTGCACGAACAGTTCGACGACGTTTGCAGCAGCATGGACTATCAGCTCGGAGACCATGGCTGCGGTTACCCTTGACGCTTCTAACAACTCTACCACAACAAAGGTCAAAAATTAATTATGATCGTAGTGTTGCTCACGCTGCTAAATATTGCATTTTCGGGCAACAACAAAGTTATATTATGTGGCAGATGTCATTAGAGCACAGTTAATAAAGTCATTTCTTGAAATAATGGACAAACTAGGCACTCATCTTTTCGTGTTTCCCACGCTGGTCTCGTTGTGAACTCATGACTCAATCGTCGAAAATCTAAGTTGTGATGATTCCAAGCTCGGATGGAAACAGGCCTAGGTGTTATTCTGCGATATTCAGAAGTTTTATAGATGTGTTTCATAAACCATTTTTGAAGATTAAACTTTTGCAAGTTAGGAGAATGGTGATGTAAAAAAGTAATCAGCACTCCAAATTTAAGTTACACTTCTTTTTTATTACTTTTGTTGCAATATCACGTAACTCGTTCCAAAACAATACTTCATAGTATAAAACCTACTTGAAAATATCTTCCTCACTGTTAAAGTTCACATTTCATAAACTGACTACAATTTGTGTCTTTTTAACATGACGACTAAAGCTTGACTCTCTCTAATAACCGCTTACGCGGCCAAAAATCAGAGTTACAAGTACGTCAGAGATCATAGTGACAAAAGAAAGAATACACATAAGAATATTATCATTGCAATATATACATATCGATGTATCGAAGTACCTCTACATTAATGAAATCAAATCAGAAAGGTGTCACAGAAATATGTTAACTATTTTACAGAAACACAGTAGAATATTGCTGGTATCGAGAGGTTGAGGTGAGGTGTCGTAATGGTTACGTAATTCAAGTACCATTACACGCTGCATCACAGACAGGAGCGCCTGGGATGGTGTACTCAACGACGAACCTGGGTGCATGAATGGCAAGACGTCATTTTTTCGGACGAATCCAGGTTCTGTTTACAGCATCATGATGGTCGCATCCGTGTTTGGCGACATCGCGGAGAACGCACATTGGAAGCGTGTATTCGTCATCGCCATACTGGCGTATCACCCGGCGTGATGGTATGGTGTGCCATTGATTACACGTCTAGGTCACTTCTTGTTCGCATTGACGGCACTCTGAACAGTGGACGTTACATTTCAGATGTTTTACGACCCGTGGCTCTAACCTTCATTCGATCCCTGCGAAACCCTACATTTCAGCAGGATAATGCACGACCGCATGTTACAGGTCCTGTACGGGCCTTTCTGGATACAGAAAATGTTCGACTGCTGCCCTGGCCAGCAGATTCTCCAGATCTCTCACCAATTGAAAACGTCTAGTCAATGGTACCGAGCAACTGGCTCGTCACAATACGCCAGTCACTACTCTTGATTAACTGTGGTATCGTGTTGAAGCTGCATGGGCAGCTGTACCTGTACACGCCATCCAAGCCCTGTTTGACTCAATGCCCAGGCGTATCAAGGCCGTTATTACGGCCAGAGGTGGTTGTTCTGGGTGCTGATTTCACAGGATCTATGCACCCAAATTGCGTAAAAATGTAATCACATTCAGTTCTAGTATGTAAGTAGGCTGTTTATGTTTTCTTTATGTAAGTAGGCTGTTTAGGTTCTTATATTGGTAACGCCGCCGCCACGTAGCGCTCTCTGTATGAAAATGAAATCACTGGCTGTGCTGTGTGCAGTCTGTGGCTAGTTTGCATTGTTGTCTGCCATTGTAGAGGGGCAGCTGGATGTGAACAGCGCGTAGCGTTGCGCAGTTGGAGGTGAGCCGCCAGCAGTGGTGGATGTGGGGAGAGAGATGGCGGAGTTTTGAAATTTGTCATGAACTGCTATATTTATATATGATGATATCAAGGTAAATACATTGTTTGTTCTCTATTAATATCTTTCATTTGCTAACTATCCCTATCAGTAGTTAGTGCCTTCCGTAGTTTGAATCTTTTATTTAGCTGGCAGTAGTGGCACTCGCTGTATTGCAGTAGCTTGAGCAGCGAAGATTTTTGTGAGGTAAGTGATTTGTGAAAGGTATAGTTTAATGTTAGTCAGGGCCATTCTTTTGTAGGGAATTTTGAAAGTCAGATTGCGTTGCGCTAAAAAATATTGTGTGTCAGGTTAAGCACAGTCATGTATAAATGATCAAAAGGGGACGTTTCAAGTATAATATATTTGTCCAATGAATACCCGTTTATCATCTGCATTTCTTCTTGGCGTAGCAATTGTAATGGCCAGTGGTGTAGTTATTTTGTATTTCCTATCACATCTGTGCTTCCGTGAAGTTTCTTGGCACTTGATTGCGTTTAGTTTCAGTCCAGAGGAACTTGCCCTCTTCCACTCTCTCCTACCCCGCACCACCACTGTTCTTTAAGGAATCGAACTCCCCGTCATTTCATGCACTTCAATGTTTATGACGTCATATTCTCTGAAATATGAGTCGTACAACTACAAAATTCTGAAGTTACATACAGCGGCATATGGGACTACTGCCTTCAGAACGTTTTACGAATAGGGTCAGTAGTGAAGAAGTTATGAATGAGAACGTCGCCCCTAATGATGTTTTACTATATAAACAGCGAGAATATAGTAAGCGATAAACTTTTTTTTCATTTCACTATATTGTGAGGTATGTAGTGAAAGGGGACGGGAGATGAGTAAGAAAAGGTTTCAAAAGGTTTGACATTGCGTGTAAATTCTGCTGGATGTCGCTAAGTGCTCTCAAATACTGGATGAATATAATCTGGGTAATTTGCACTCGGTGAGTTATGCTGCATCAAGACGATCGTATACAGTTCCTAACTTTGACACCTTATTGCGTTCAGCTTTCAACGTACAATTACGTCTCTTAATGGTTGGTGTTGTGTTTGCAGAAGAGCCAACACCGTTTTACTAGTGGGGGCCGAAATGTACGCGTTTTAGCTCACGCAGGCTGGCGTGAGGAGGGAAGGACTCTACTGACGTGAGGTCTGGAACATGACAAGGAATTAGAATTCAGAAAGCGGACGTAATTAGTTTGATACTTAACTTTAATCCATTAATGATGAACGTCGCTCTCGACGTACATGATTCACAATATTATCTGTTCAGAATAGTAACTGAATATGGCGCCTTGCTAAGTCGTAACAAATGACGTAGCTGAAGGCTGTCGTCTCGGCAAATGAGAGCGAATGTAGTCAGTGAACCATCGCTAGCAAAGTCGGCTGTCCAACTGGGGCGAGTGCTAGGACGTCTCTCTAGACCTGCCGTGTGGCGGCGCTCGGTCTGCAATCACTGATAGTGGCGACACGCGGGTCCGACGTATACTAACGGACCGCGGCCGATTTAAAGGTTACCGCCTAGCAAGCGTGGTGTCTGACGCTGACGCCACAGTTAGTTTATGACAGCACTTTAAATTCCGTCAGTAATTATGGGACAGACTGAAAATCAAATTATTGTCGCTCCTTCAAGCCTTTAGATAGGCAACCTGCGACTGGAACGAGGTAACCGGGTGACCTTTCATACCTTTGCTCGTATATGGGGCCATCAAACAATTTCCGTTCGATGGCTGCACTGGCTAAAATCGGTATGCCAATATGGTGAAACAGCCGCGAGCAAATGTGAGGGGGGTGGGAGGGGGGGGGGGGCAGTCTGCCCACAGACAGCTGCATTTGGTAAAACACCGCGTCCTGGGTGAAGAAGTCTATGACTGCCTGCTGCACGTCCTCGTCCGAAGGGAACCGTCGACCGTGCACGGCCTTTTCTAAGCGACTGTAGTCGTGATAATGGCATGAGGAGACATGAGGACTACTCAGCGTGTGCTCGTGTCTCCCACTCGTCCGTAACATATGAGGCTGGCTTCCCACATCGACCGGCGTCTCGTGTCGAACCGCGGCCAGTACGGAACTTGACGCACGGTTCCACAACGGTGGTTACGACGGACACACTCTTCACTCTCCGATGGATGTCTATCGGTGTTTGTCCTTCGCAGCCAAGAAAAGAATAACAGCACGCTGGTACTGTTTGGACGGAACTGATAATAGCATCGCCTTAGTTGAAGTTTCGCATTTACGGGACGCAAGTTGGAAGTACGCGAATGGCACATGCCTACATGACGGTGCTTGTGCTGAAGGACCACATAAACTGGTAGACCTGCGTAATACCGTGTAGGGCCCCCGCGAGCACGCAGAAGTGGTGCAATACGACGTGGCGTGGACTGGACGAAAGTCTGTAGTAATGCTGGAGGGAATTGACACTATGAATCCTGTAGGACTGTCCACTAAACACTAAGAGCACGGGGGGATGGAGATTTGTTCTGAACACCACGTCCCAAGGCATCCCAGATATGCTCAATAATGTTCGTGTCTGGGGAGTTTGGTGGTCAGCGGAAGTGTTTAAAGTCAGAAGAGTGTTCCTGGTGCCACTCTGTAGCAGTTCTGGACGTGTGGGTTGTCACGTTGTCCTGCTGGAATTGGCGAAGTCCGTCGGATGCACAATGGACATGAATGCATGCAACTGATCAGACAGGGTGCTTACGTATGTATCACCTGTCACAATTGTGTTTAGGCGTATCAGGGGTCCCATACCACTCCAACTACACACGCCCCTCACCACTATATTCGAAACCAGACACTTCCGACCAGGCAACATGTTTCCAGTCATCATCTGTCCAATGTCGGTGTTGACGGGCCCAGACGAGGCGTAAGGCTTGGGTCGTGCAGTGCAGTCATCAAGAGTACATCAAGCCCCAATCGATGATGTTTCGTAGAATGGTTCGCGGGGTGACTCTTGTTGATGGTCCAGCATTGAAATTGCAGCAGTTTGTGGAAGATTTGCACTTCTGTCACGTTGAACGATTCTCTTCAGTCGCCGTTGGTACCGTTCTTGCAGCATCTTTCTCCGGCCGCAGAGATGTCGGAGATTTGATGTTTTACCGGATCCCTGATACGATACACTCGTGAAATGGTCGTACGGGAAAATCAACAGTTCATGACTACCTCGGAGGTCCTGTGTCCCATCGCTCGTGAACCGACTATAACACCACGTTCAGACTCACCTAAATCTTGATAACCTGCCATTGTAGCAGCAGTAGAAGATCTAACAACTGCGCCAGACACTTGTTATGTTGCATAAGCGTTGCCGACCGCAGCTGTTTACAAATCTCTGTATTTGAAAGCGCGTACCTGTACCAGTTTCGTTGGGGCTTCAGTGTATAAGAGCATCGGATTTCCGCTACGTTGCATGTACGCTGCAGCAACCTCGTCATACGAAAACGTTTCGATCGCCCCTGATAGGAATACTGATTAGATGACCGTTAGACACAAGTTAGGTAAGTGATATCTCTGCGTTTCGCTGACCATACGATACGGTTTGCGCTGTTCGTGCTCTAATCCGAAGGTCGAATGCAGAGTCTGCAGTTGTCCCTCTGTGGCGCGACAAGCGGCGGAGCGTGCGGTAGCAGCTGCGAGCAGGTGGGTGACGTCTGCGCCTCGGTGTCAGCCGCCACCGCCTCAGCAGCCTGTCCGGCTAAGCAGGCGGCCGCGTGGTGAGCACGTGGTCACGCGGGCATAGCGACAGCCGTGCGAACAGCAACGGAGTCCACTGTTACACACTGGGAAAAGAGCAAGACTGACAGCATGCAAAAAAATCGTGTGAATAACCGCTACCTGTACGGGCCGAGCTATCGTAAAGCCGCGTACAACATAGAAAGAATATTTTCTTGTGTAAGTGGATAACTAACCGATGAAAACTTAAGGACTTATTTTCGATTTTAGATAAGGTATGTAATTAAGTGCCGGCCGGAGTGGCCGTGCAGTTCTAGGCGCTACAGTCTGGAACTGCGAGACCGCTACGGTCGCAGGTTCGAATCCTGCCTCGGGCATGGATATGTGTGACGTCCTTAGTTAGGTTTAAGTAGTTCTAAGTTCTAGGGGACTGATGACCTCAGCAGTTAAGTCCCATAGTGCTCAGAGCCATTGGAACCATTTGTAATTATGTTCACAACTAGAAAATTAACATCTCTAAAACAAAGATGGACACGGTGACAGGTGCTATCGAATTGCTCCATACGTCAGCAGTTAGCCATCACACAGGACACACTGCTAGTTATCTTAATTCGTAAGTAATTAAAAATAGACACAAAGGTACGCGTGCCTGCGAGGCAAAAATAATACATAGTAATAAGAGAATTTTGCGTTTATGGATTCATACGTATTTTATGTAATTACAGACTCCAAAACTTTATGACGCTATTATGCTCAGCTAAAATGCTTTGACGGATACTATGTCCTTCACTGGCGTACCAGAATGTCTATTTTGGGACATCCAGAGCCAAGGTAGCTTGTATTTCTCCAATATTGTAAAACAATTAGAGAACGAATTTTCCATTCCGCAGCGAGATATTCGCTGTTTTGAAACTCCGGCCGATTAAAACTGTGCGCTTGGAAAGACAATTGCGTAGAGGTGCAGCAACGAGCGATAAGTCCTGAGATATATGGGGGGAGTAGCGCACAGGTAATAGACACGCGGAGGCAGACAAGGGAAAACGCTGACGAGAGCCTAACTAAGAGCAACGCCAATCAATCTAGGTGGCAGCAAAGCCAGAAGTGCTATTTCGACATAGCGTGTGCCTGTTCGTGGAGAGTAAAGACTTAAACATTTTTCACAGTGTATGACTCTTGTTCTTATTAAATTTGGGACACGGTCGGATGTCAAGGTAACTTCGTACATATACACTCCACCAGCGGTTGTGTAAATGACTAGAGATGCAAGTTTCCGTTGAAACGTCCCCTTTGGAAAATTAAGAATAACAGTGCTGAAAAAACTCTGTGTTATTTGATTTTCAAACAGCTGAGCAAAACTCAGCGCACTCAAAAAGTTTTCTCTTTACTTATTCTGATCATCACTAAACTTACACACAATATTTTTAGCGCAACGCATCTATCAATAATCCCTACAAAAGAATGGCCCTGACCAACAATAACCTATACCTTTCATGAATTACTTAACTCACAAAAATCTTCGTTACTCGAACTATTGCAATACAGCGAGCGCCAATACTGTCAGCTAAATAAAAGATTCTAACTACTGAAGCCAGTAACTACTGATAGGCATAGTTAGCAAATGAAAGATTTTGATAGAGAACAGTGTATTTACCTTAATAGCGTTCAAAAGTCATAATATATGTATACAATTTTGTGACATCCAATTAAACAAATTTCCTTTTTCTGACGGACACACGTCCAGAACGTCCGCTCAAAACTCTGGCATCTATCTCCCCACATCCACCACTGCTGGCGGCTCACCTCCAACAGCGCAACGCTACGCGCTGTTCACATCCAACTGTCCAACACTACACAAGCGAATATTCCAACAATGAGTCCAACCAGCCACAGACTGCACACAGCGCAATCAGCTATTTTCATACAGAGCTGGCATTACCAACATAAAAACCTAAACAGCCTGCTTACACCGTCAGAAGTAGGACGGGCACGAGAGTGCATTAGTGTTGTTCGTGTTTAGTGTTGTCACCAACAAGATAAGGTAGGTACACTGAGGTGACGAAAGTCATCGGATGGCGACACGCACATATACAAAAGGTCACAATACAGCGTACGCAAGGTATAAAAGGGCAGCGCATTGTCGAAGCTATCATTTGTACTGAGGTGATTCATGTGAAAAGGTTTCCGACGTAATCATGGCCGCACGACGGGAACTAACAGACTCCTGGAGTTAGACGCATGCGACATTCCATTTTGGAACTCGTTAGGGAATTAAGTATTCAGAGATGCTCAGTGCCAACAGTGTGCCGTGAGTAGCACATTTCAAGCATCACCTCTCCCCACGGACAACGCAGTGATTGTCGGCCTTCACTTAAGGACCGACAACAGGGGAGTTTGTGTAGAGTTGTCAGTGCTAACAGACTGCGTGAAATAACCGCACAAATCAATGTGGGACGGGCAATGGACGTATCCGTGAGGACACAGAAATAAGTTTACGTTTGTGTAATTTTTATTACAGCTTGAATAATTGCAGGTAACAAATGTCTGCTCCCCTCTTGAGCATAAGCAAGCGATAGCAGTCGACCACGATGACCACGCATTGTTCTTCCGACCTCTTATGTTGCTACTCTTGCACAGTTAACTGATCATAGGCTGCAGTATTTCACCTCAGAGCAAGAACCGTAAGCCACGTGTATAGCACGACGTCAGAGACAATCATTCATGGCGCACGAGTACAGCATTGCAACATATTGAGAGGACTTAATTCTACCATGCATGTTGACAAAAGTGATACGCTCCTATATAAATCTCCCTGCTATGCATAAAGCCATAGTTGTAGCTTGTCTCATTGAAGTTTTGTTGACCTTTGTTTTTCTGGTGCTCTCGCGCTCAATAAAGAAACACACCACGAATTGCGCTGCTATTCATTGAATCTTATATATTAGAAGCGTTTATTTAATTTGTAAATGTTTCATACTGACGCGTGAACCTCAGGAATTGGTTGAACGAAGTTTGTGTAAGCGGCAGCTTCCTTGGGTAAATTATATTTCCTTAGGACTCTCGCTACGGTCGTAGGTTCGAATCCTGCCTCGGGCATGGATGTGTGTGATGTCCTTAGGTTAGTTAGGTTTAAGTAATTCTAAGTTCGAGGGGACTGATGACCTCAGATGTTAAGTCCCATAGTGCTCAGAGCCATTTGAACCTTAGGACTCTACCAATTACTTCGTCTCTGTTATCTCCCTTCTTTGCGAGTACATGTATGTAGTAGTTCAACTGTAAATCTTACTGGACAAATACCCGTAGCTATTTGATGACTGTAATTGGTTTCAGTGATGAACCTCCGATCGCGTTGTGAAACTGTTTGTAGTGTTTTCGTCTATCTATGTTGAGGATTAGATGCCACTCTTTTAATCAAACGCTTATCATCTGCTAATTATCCTTATATCAAATTTTATTTATCGGTTTGAATTCGTTGTACACGAGAATGTCACACAATGATGCACAAATTTTAACTTTAAAAGATTTTTGTGCTGCAACACGTGTTAAATATAGTCATCAGCTGTTCAGGAAAGCTGATCCAGTTGCTGTAGAGACCTTTGTAAACCTTAAAAAGGAACAAGAGTGGCAATATGTATATAGCGCTGATACAGTAGACGATAAATATAATGCTTTTCTCAAGACTTTTCTCATGCTCTTTGAAAGTTGCTTTCCGTTAGAACGTTTAATACAGGGTACTAGCACAAACAGGCAGCCTGGGTGGCTGACTAGAGGGATAAGAATATCTTGTAGAACAAAGTGGCAATTATATCAAAACGTTAGAAACAGTCAAAATCTAAATGCAGCAGCCCATTACAAACAGTATTGTAAGGTGCTTAAAAATGTTATTAGGAAGGCAAAAAGTATGTGGTATGTAGATAGAATAGCTGAGTCTCAGGATAAAATTAAAACCATATGGTCAGTCGTAAAAGAAGTGGCTGGTCTGCAGAGACAGGTCGAGGATATAGAATCAGTGCGTAGTGGGAATGTCCGTGTTACTGATAAGTCGCATATATGTACAGTATTTAATAATCACTTTCTGAATATAGCAGGTGAACTAAATAGAAACCTAGTCCCAACAGGGAATCATATAGCGCTCTTAGAAAAAAATTTTCCGAGACTGTTACCTGAAATGCTCCTCCATGAACTAACAAGAGGGAGATTGAGTTAATAATTAAATCACTAAAGACCAAGAACTCTCATGGATATGACGGGGTATCTAGCAGAATACTGAAGTATTGTTGTATGTATGTTAGCCCAGTTCTCAGCCATATTTGTAACTTTTCCTTTAGGAGTGGTCGGTTTCCTGACCGATTAAAGTACTTGGTAGTGAAGCCACTTTATAAAAAGGGAGACATTGATAATGTTGACAATTTTAGACCTATTCCTATGCCATCGGTGTTTGCTAAAGTTATCGAGAAGGTTGTATATACAAGGTTACTGGAGCATTTAAATTCACATAATTTGCTGTCAAATGTTCAGTTTGGTTTTAGAAATGGTTTAACAACTGAAAATGCTATATTCTCTTTTCTCTGTGAGGTTTTGGACGCATTAAATAGAAGGTTCCGAACGCTAGGTGTTTTCTTTGATTTAACGAATGCTTTTGACTGTGTTGACCACAAAATATTACTGCAGAAGTTGGAACATTATGGAGTAAGGGGAGTAGCTTACAATTGGTTCGCCTCTTACTTTAAGAACAGAAAGCAGAGGGTAATTCTCCGCAATATTGAGAGTGGTAGTGATGTTCAGTCCCAATGGGGCACTGTTAAGTGGGGCGTTCCCGAAGGGTCGGTGCTGGGGCCACTGCTGTTTCTTATTTATATAAATGATATGCCTTCCAGTTTTACAGGTGATTCAAAAATATTTCTGTTTGCTGATGACACCAGCTTGATAGTGAAGGATCTTGTGTGTAATATTGAAACAGTAACAAATAATGTAGTTCATGAAATAAGTTCGTGGCTTGTGGAAAATAATTTGATGCTAAATCACAGTAAGACTCAGTTTTTACAGTTTCTAACTCACAATTCAACAAGAACCGATATTTTGATCAGACAGAATAGGCATATTATAAGCGAGACGGAACAGTTCAAATTCCTAGGCGTTCGGATAGATAGTAAGCTGTTGTGGAAAGCCCACGTCCAGGATCTTGTTCAGAAGCTAAATGCTGCTTTATTTACCATTAGAACAGTATCTGAAATAAGTGACACTTCAACACGAAAAGTAGTCTACTTCCCATATTTTCATACGCTTATGTCGTATGGTATTATTTTTTGGGGTAATTCTTCTGATTCAAAAAGGGTATTTTTGGCTCAAAAACGGGCTGTTCGAGCTATATGTGGTGTAAGTTCGAGAACCTCTTGTCGACCCCTATTCAAAAATCTGGGAATTCTGACATTGCTCTCACAGTATATATTTTCTTTAATGTCGTTTGCTGTTAGCAATATTAGCTTATTCCCAAGAGTTAGCTGCTTTCACTCAGTTAATACTAAGCAGAAATCAAATCTGCATGTGGAATGCGCTTCCTTGACTCTTGTGCAGAAAGGAGTGAAGTATTCTGCTGCATCCATTTTCAATAAGCTACCACGAGAACTCAAAAATCTTAGCAGTAGTCCAAACTCTTTTAAGTCTAAACTGAAGAGTTTCCTCATGGCTCACTCCTTCTATTCTGTCGAGGAGCTCCTGGAAGAGCTAAAAAATTAAGCAAATTCCAGTGTTACATTGTTGATTTTCTTCATTTAAACTTACGACTTGTCACCTGAATATGTTTTTTTATATTTAATTTTATCTGTTTCTAATATTGTGTTATAATTTCATGTATTGACTCGTTCCATGACCATGGAGACTTCTCCTTAATTTGGTCTCACGGGACAATAAATAAATAAATAAAATAAACGAATCAAAATACTATGGAAGTCTCTCTTCATTGATAACAGGATTTCTGTAGTTGTTCCACGATGATTATCCAAAATGTAACGTAAATTTGTGATGAGGGATGCAATTTCTTATTAGTCAGTCTAACTGTATCGGTAGATTTTCTTTTTTTCCTGCGGCCTGTGATTTGAGAGCGGTATCATCCAACGGCTAATGTGCACTTCAGTGTATCCGATCTTCCGTTTGCGTTTCGTTACCTGTGATAGTAGCCAATCAGATGATAGTATACGGCTGCCAATGAGAATCGTTCATAAAATTTGTAATGTTGGAAGTCACAAAGATTTGGCTATTTTCTTTTATCGAATATATCACGATTTCCAAAGCTGTGGTTAGGCTGGGACCTAATATCACAGTTTAAATTACTGCTAGTGGAACGAACAGCAAAGAACTTTGTAATCTTGTCCGTCTCATATATTTCACTGTCTTTTCGGAATATGTTGCGATTTCCGAGAACGTGGTTAGCGCGCGACCACAGAGCACAGCACATCAACGATGTTTACAATCATTTTTGTCACAAACATTTCGCTGTTTTTCCGTAATATATCGTGAGTTAATTGTTCCATAAGCCCTCATAAATATGAATCATCTATCTTCATTTATTTTTTGTTGTTGTCTTCCATATAAATTCTGGTCTGATGAAGCTTCCCACAATCGTCCATCCCGTTCACGCTTCATCATGTCTGTGTAACTTCTGCAAATTACATTCATTTGAACCTGCTTACTGTAGTCAAGCCTTAATCTCCCTCAAAAATTGTTATCCCCCCTACTTTGCCTCACTACCAGATTGATTATTACTTGAATCCACAGCATGTTTCCTATCAATCAATCAATCCCTTCTTTGAGTCAGTTTATGCTATAAATTTCTTTTCTCTCAGTACTCTACCATAATTTGACCTTTGAATGTCCTTTCCTCCCTACTCCCTCCCTTTTCAAACCCCCCCCCCCCCCCTCCGCAGCAGAGCGCCACCCAATGCTGCTCTTAGTAGTCCTACCCTGTCCACACGATGCCCTTGCACACTGCCACATGCAGCACTACATATTCTCCCACCCCTACCCTTCTATCCATCCCCCTTCCAGTCTCATGGTCTTCCTTACTCCCATCAACACTGCTGCTCACATCAGGTGCAGTTGTAGTCATGCCTTGCGGGTGGTGCAAGTGGCCATGTACGCATGAGTAGCTGTTGTGTGAACGTGTAACCGTTTTCTACTTCTAAAAGGTGAAATATTTACCATATTCCATTTCACTAGGGTGAGACCTAATAAATTAAGAACTAGCAATGTTATTAGCTGTCCTTCATCCCACTCGTGGTTTGCAATGTTTACTTCCCATCATTCATCACCCGAACCATTACCAACATGCTACGGAAAAGCCGCTGACACCGTAAGTTCACTTTCACGCATTCAACATGGAATGGAGAATTAACCAGACTTTGGTATGCTATCGAAAGTCTTACAACATTTGCAGGAAACATGGGAATGGCGAGGGCGTGGCTTCTCTTGGTGCTGGCCGCGCACTGCTCCCGGTCGGCGGACATCTTGTTCGTGGCGCCCACGTGGGCTGTGAGCCACGCGCTGCCCCTGCACAAGGTGGTGACCGCGCTGCTCGGCAGGGGGCACCACGTCACCTACGTCACGCCGCACCCCCTGCAGGTAAGCTGGCTCTGTGGCTCTGACGATGCTACGCACTACGCACTGCCTAACAGTGTGCAGATTTCCCGATAGCAAGTGTTACATTGTTAGAGCTCCTGATACTCGTACACCCGAGACAATAATTACGAGGGTTGGAACGTAAATAGTGCCAACTATTTATTCACAACCGATGCAAAAGAGTTACATGTTTGCACCTGTTACTGCCCTTAAAGTAGTCACCAGCGTTGTGTAGGAACCCGCTGCCAGCGATGTGGAAGTCGTAGTATACCGTTAACAGAGTCTTTTGTTTCGATAGTGCGAAAGGAGCGATGTAAAGTTATGGTCGTTCTCGTGTACGACTGTGATGGTGTTATCCTAACGCATTACGTTGTTCCACGGCAGACCTTCAATGCACAGAATTACTGTTCGTTTTTGGAGCATCACCTGCGAACGGATTTGCGAAAGAAGCGGCCGCACTTTCTGCGCAACCCACCCATCATTTTGCACGACAATGCGCGGGCGCATACAGCGCAAGCTGTGGCTGCTCTGTTCGGTCGATGGGACTTGGAAGTACTGTACCATGCACCATACTCCCCGGACTTAAGTCCTTGTGACTTTGATTTGATTCCGAAGATGAAGGAACCATTTCGTGGCATTCACTTCAGAACTGTTTCCAAGAGATTCGACAGGCAGTAGACCGCTCCATTCGCACCATCAACAGAACAGGCTCTGCCAACGGTATACTACGCCTTCCACATCGCTGGCAACGGCTTCTACACAACGCTGGTGACTACTTACAAGGACAGTAACAGGGGCAAACATGTAAATCTTTTGTGTCGGTTGTGAATAAATAGTTGCCACTATTTGAGATCCAACCCTCGTATTTACCTTCTTCCTCTATCATCGAGATTAGTCGTTGTAGCATTTTAGGCGAATTTACACGAAACAGTCTGTCAGATTCAGATAGAGATTTTGACCAGACCAGTCTATCGAATGTAGCAGATTGTTTTTGAGTCACAGTACAATGCTCTTTGCTTTGTACGCAGTGGAATTATGGTAATAAACTAAAGTTCAGATTCCCGACTTTTGCCAAGATCAGAGCGGACAGCATTACCTGAAATATTGTTTTAAGCTCTTACGTGATTGTTCTGCATAATTTTACTTCTGCTATTCAGCTTTAGCTGCTTCTGCTATACAATCAACACTTTGGTGTTGAAAATTCTGCTATTCTGAGAATTTATTTATTTATTTGTTGGTACTGACTTCTGACTAGCTGCCAAGGAGATTTATTATGTCGTCTTACAAGTCGTAGCATTATTATTTTCAATCTATTTTACATTTACAGTACGCTTAACAAGGTGAGGATTCCATTCAGCAATGTTGTGGAGAAAACATTGTGGTAAGTTCCTATGGGACCAAACTGCTGAGGCCATCGGTCCCTAGTCTTACACACTACTTAATCCAACTTAAACTAAGGACAACACACACACAGACACACACACATGCTGACGGAGGACTCGACACTCGCACAGGGGGAGCCGTGCGAACCGTGGTAAGGCGCCTGAGACCACGCGGCTATCCGCGCATCCAGCAATGTTATGTTGATATGCTAATACACTATAGCTGCGTGTATTGTTCTAATATGTTAATATGCAAATACATTAAATATATTATAGAACAATAAGACGGAATTACCATATAATCTATAGTACATGTTACAATATTCCAAAAAAGCATATGCTCTGTTAGCTAGTTTGTGATACTGTAGAGCTGAAACCGGGTGTTAATGTATCGGGGACTACCAAAAATTTTCCGTTTGAGGGTGTTTCTCCAGCGTGTACGTAACGTACGCGAAGCCGGTGAGCATGCATAAGAACCGTCGAGTACGCACGGGATTAATGCGTCGCTTGTGTCTTTCCGATGTGCGTGCGGTAAATACGGAAACATGAACAATGGCGACGTTATTACCAAATGCGTCCAAACAGAACCAATGAACTGTTATTACCAGGTGTAGAAATATGAAACCGGAAATTCCCTATAGACGGTGCTAGCCGTCTGTGTAGGGCCCATGAGACCGCGTCAGCAGCGCCGTCTGCTTCCTGTAACGGCTGACGAAAAATGTCAACACACAGTAACCCAAGTTCCATGCATCGGTATCTGTTTCAAACCCGTAAAAATGTCGAGCTTTGTGCCTACGAACTACTATTTGAAGAAAACTGCTGCAGAATTGCATCGAATGCTTGTCGAAGCTTTCGGCGAACATGCTCTTGGGAAAACGCAGTGTTTCGAGTGGTTCAAAAAAATCAGAAGTGGTGATTTTGACGTGAGAAACGACGAGTGCAGCAAACCACCGAAAAAGTTCGAAGACAAAGAATTGCAGGCCTTATTGGATGAAGATGATACTCAGACTCAACACGAACTCGCGGAACAATTGAATGTGACGCAGAAAGCCGTTTCCCTTCGGTTGAAAGCTATGGGAAAAGTGGAGAAAATGGGAAAATGAGTCCCGCATGAAATGAATTAAAGACAGCAGCAAATCGAAAGACGACTTGTGAAATTCTGCTCGTCAGATACAAAATAAAGTTGTTTCTCCATGGAGTAGTGACAGGTGACGGAAAGTGGATATATTTTGAGAATCCTAAGGCTCGTAAACCATGGGAGACTCCAGGCAAACCATCTATATCCACTGCAAGATAAAATCGCTTTGGAAAGAAAATGCTCTGTGTTTGTTCGGATCAGAAGGATGTCATCTATTATGAAATACTAAAACCTGGTGAAATTCTTAACATTGACCGCTACCGACAGCAAACGATCTATTTGAATCGAGCATTACGTTAAAAACGACCGGACTATGGAAAAAGGCAACACGAAGTCATATTGTTCCATGATAACGCCCCATCACACATCGCAAAACGGCCCAGGGAAACGATCGAGGCGTTCATTTGGGAAATACTAGGGCATGCGGCTTATTCTCCAGACTTGGCTCCGTCGATTATCATCTATTTGCATCACTAGGACACGATCTCGCTGAATAACGCTTCAATTTGTATGAAAATGTACGAAAATGGCTCGCTGACTATTTGTTCAAAAGAAGAACTGCTTCTTTAGCGTGGAATTCGTAGCCTGCCGGGGAGTTGGGAGAAATGTATAAATAGCAACAGAGGTTATTTTGAATAAAATATCGTTTATCAGTTCCAAACAACAGACGTGTAATTATTGCAACCAAATTCCGGTTTCATACTTCTACAACTGTTATTTCCATGGCTGCCGAAAGGACAAATACCGATAAACATTAGTCGAAGAATGAAGAACGTGTAGAGTGCAGCATGTCTGTCGAAAAGCATCTTTGGGGGGTGGTGCGACAAGCGGTGCTGATGCTTCATGGTGACGCACGTTCCCGTATCGGAAATTTCGTAACGCAGAAGCTACACAAACTTTTGTGGGAACCTCTCTAGCACCCGTCCTCCTGATCACTTCTCATGCGATGATTACACGTTCGGTCGCTTCAAAAAGGCCGTGAATGGTCGATTCTTCTCGGACGAGAGTGTGCAGCACGCAGACTTCTTCACGCAGAAGGGCACAGTGCTTTGCAAACGGGTATCTTCAACCTGGCGTGTCGGTGGGATGACAGGCTCGATGTTCACGGCGATTTTGCCAGATTGGCGTACCGATTCTGGACTGCACCGTCTTCGAACGGGCACTTTTCGATCGCCTCGTGTACTTATGACATGGTCCAACAAACGTCATTATTTTACACGTGAGCGGGCGCGCAGGAAAACTGTCAGCTTTGCTTACAAAATAGTGGTACCATAATCGGGCCAAACAATGAACTACAGAGCCACCAAACTACAGCTGGAAGTATTCTCACGGCTGGAGAGCTCGGTGACCGCATGTACTACGTCATATGGTGTTGATAGGGGGTCGATCATGTGAGGCCGGCCGCTGTGGCCGAGCGGTTCTAGGCGCTTCAGTCTGGAACCGTGCGACCGCTGCTGTCGCAGGTTCGAATCCCCCCTCGGGCATGAATGTGTGTGATGTCCTTAGGTTAGTCAGGTTTAAGTAGTCCTAAGTTCTAGGGGACTGATGACCTCAGAAGTTAAGTCCCATAGTGCTCAGAGCTATTTGAACCATTTTGATCATGTGAAGAGCGGCTCACTACGTGGTAAAATATCTTGCATTCAGACAAACAAATCATTGATCACCAAAAGGCTATTAACGATATTAATGCGTTCTGATAATGGAAAAAAAAGTCATGGGAACTCTGTTAATCATTGGTCATCTTTGTCGCATTATTGCAGTGCAGTGAACTTCAAATTTTATTAGACAAATGACGGGGACAAAGTCAGATGAGCGCTTACACACACACACACACACACACACACACACAAAGGCACATAAAGTGGTACGAAGATCGAACCATGCCTCGTTGTAGGTTTTGTAGAGCACCGCATGTGTCAGCCTGCGCTTAGACTGATCCAACCTAGATTTCTATTTTTTAGTTAGTTATATCTAGTAGAAACCCCATCCCTTAATGAATCGAATTCACATGTATGAAACAATTTCAAACGTCTGATTACTTTACAAATGGGTTAATGAGTCAAATGTTTTACGTGAAGCCTGTAAGAACTTTATGGTCTAAGACGCAAAACCTTAATTGTGTGAGTTTCATTAGTTTCGGATTATACACTAACAGAGGTTGGAAATTATGTCTGCAGCTTGTTCGAAGTCGGTAAGGGCTGTCATTACCGAGCACTGGATATGTACAGTCCTGGAAATGTGTGCTCCATTTTAAGAGAAGCTGAGTTTTGACGCATCTCAGTGCTTGTAACGTCATACTCGTGTACGATCTGCCGTAAAATGATATAATTTTCCAGGTACATTCAGCGGTATATGTGAATGTTGCCAGAATGTGTTGCGAATAGAGTTAGTAGTACAGAATGAATAAATTAAAACGGCATGCGTGATGCTGAAACTTTACTGAATAAAGAACGAAGATGTAGTAAGCCCAAAAGCTTTTCCTTTCTTTGTGTGTGTGTGTGTGTGTGTGTGTGTGTGTGTATGTGTGTTTTTGTGTGTAGAGGAGGGGGGGCGGGGGAGGGCGGAGTTACGCAACATGCAACTAGCATTTGCTGACCATATGACCTTTTCACACATTTAGTTTCAATAAACACACCATTATGGCATCCCGATTTTTCACTTAATGGTATTAGAAGCACCATTTTGACCGTTTGCACTGTGATAGCGCCACCGACTGCGGGGGACATCAACAGAATCAAGGGCAATGCAGAGCACTGTCGAAATATTTAGTCAAGAGGTAAACCCATGGCCAAGAATTAGCTTCAGTTTGCCTCCCCCAGCGGTTTCACCCGGTGGATCACAGAAGCGTCTGCTTCTAATTAAAAATGTTAGGGGGCAGTGCGAGGGATATGTAGCAACTCACAGAACCAAAACAACAAGTACACGCGTTCTATTAATTTTACGTGTCTGTAATGGAGCTACATAATGGCGGTTTTCCGAAGTGGCGTCCCTCACATTCATCCGAGTACTAGGTACTGAGCGGTGTCCTCATCGTCGATCGTATCGTGATACCACTTGCTGCGTTTCACTTAGTGGCCGGCCGCTGTGGCCGAGCGGTTCTAGGCGCTGCAGTCTGGAACTGCGAGACCGCTACGGTCGCAGGTTCGAATCCTGCCTCGGGCATGGATGTGTGTGATGTCCTTAGGTTAGTTAGGTTTAAGTAGTTCTAAGTTCTAGGGGACTAATGACCTCAGAAGTTGAGTCCCATAGTGCTCAGAGACATTTGAACCATTTTTCACTTAGTGGCTGGAACTGTCTAGAAAACATTGTATCTGTCCGATGTCTCCCGCTTTCCTTTTTTTCGTCAGTCATCTTAGTGGTCTGATAAGGCCCGCCATCACTTCCTGTCATGTGCCAAATTCTTCATCCCGAAGCATCACGTACTCCTGATGTCCTCAGTTATTTCGTTGAATATGTTCCGATCACGAAGTTCCCCTACACGTTTTACTCTCTACAGCTCCGTCTAGTGCCATGGAAGTTATGTTGATGTTTTCCACATATTTCTATCCTCGCAATTTCTTCGCAGAGTTTCCTTCCATTACTAAGCGCAACGTCGGGACTGCCTCTCCGGCACCTTTAACTTTCCTAAGGCCAAACTGATCGTTATGTAACAGGATCCTCAATTTTATTTTCATCTGTATATTATTCTTTTCCGTAGCTTGTACGCATGAGTTTTTAAGTTGATTGTGTGAAGGTTCTTGCATTTATCAGCTCTTGCTATCTTCGGAATTATGTGAATGATTTTTTCCAAATGTCTGGTGGTACGTTGCCAGTCTCATAGATTCCACACCAAATTGAATATTCGTTTGCTTGCTACTTCCCCCCAATGGCTTTAAAAATTCCTATGGAACGTTATCTATACCTGCTGCCTTATTTGGTCTCAAGTCTTCCGGAACGCTATTAAATTTTGAATAATACTGCTTCTTCCATATTGATTCAAATTTCTTCCTCTAAAACTCTTCTTACAAGTCCTCCGCGTCGTAGAGACCTTGAGTGTACTCTTCCACCTATCCGCACTCACGTCTGAGTTTAACAAAGAAATTCCTCTTGCACTCTTTATGTTGAGTTCAAATGGCTCTGAGCATTATGGGACTGAACATCTATGGTCATCAGTCCCCTAGAACTTAGAACTACTTAAACCTAACTAACCTAAGGACATCACACAACACCCAGTCGTCACGAGGCAGGGAAAATCCCTGACCCCGCCGGGAATCGGACCCGGGAACCCGGGTGTGGGAAGCGAGAACGCTACCGCACGATCACGAGCTGCGGACTTTATGTTGAGTCCTTTACTTTTAATTTCAGATGGCCTACAGTGTTCATTTGGTTGTCCACATACGAAAATAATTTGTGCTAATTACACGACCAGGTACAACGGTATTTCACTAGGTTTCTTCGACTATACACACATACGGCAGTGTCATACTAACCATATGCTCCCCACTTAACCCCCATTACCAGCCATAGCAAATTTATTGCTTCCCTGCACTCTTCAATAGCGCATTTATGGTGTAAATTCCACCGGGACTTTTTGTCAGAGGAAAGATGGGCATAATCTGATCTTATTTTTATGTGCCAATACTATTTATGTTTAGGATTGACCCTGACATCAACATCTTTCATATTTAGTTCGTTTTCTCTATGCAGGTTAGTGTTTGTGATGTAACTGACAACCTTCACATCTCTTGCTTAGATTTGTTTGGTGTTGACCAATATAGATACAAGTTTCAAGCCCTTAAGTAAGGGCTGATGCAAAATGTGTTTTATAGCTACATGTTTGGTTTTGCACTCCCTACCTTTTGATCTGGAAAAAGCGTGAAACTACTTTCAACTAGGAAAAGAAGAAAAATATGCAAGTAAAATAACATACATCTTTTATTATTTCAGTCATAAAATGAAAAATGTTAACCTTCTTATGTTACAGCCCGAGAAGAACGAGAATTACACCCTGGTTGACCTGACTCTACCTGTCATGAAACCTGCAATAGTGAACAGGTCAATCTTGGCAGATACGTGGCCAATGAGACTAGTTGAAGCGTATCACGAAGCTGGTGTTCTATGCTGCAACAGACTGAAGCACCCAGCTATGCAAGAATGGCTCAAGTAAGTGAAAGCTTCTTTATATTCTGTATAATTTTTGATTTATAGAAACTAAAAACAGTGATGCAGTAAGCTGTACATCTGTAACGTGTAGTTCACCGCACGCTGTGTCTCGCAGAGAGTACTTAGTGCCCCAAGATTATCTCCCTCTTTCCCATTCGGTTTCTGGGAGGCACAAGGGAAGAGGGGCTGGCGGAGTCCGTCCTCTATATGAGCCTTCATTTTTCTAATGACACCGTTGAGTGCATGTATGTTGGGGGAAGTAAGATGTTTCCTGATTAATTTAGGGATTTTGTAAGGCTCAGACCGCTGCACGGAGACTTTCTTGTGACCTCCGGCCCCGCAGTCTGCGACGCTCTTCAAATAACTCAGCAGACTCGTGACGAATCGTGCGGGTCTTCTGTGAAGCTTTGCTACCTCTTTCGTCATTTGAACTGGTAAGGAATCATTATCCGTGAGCAGTACTGTAAGAATGGTTGTGGAGTTTTGTAAGCCAGCAGCTTCCCGAACAGATTGCGTATCCTTAGGATTCTTCAAATAAATCTGTCTAGAGTCGCCTAGCTTTACGTATCAGTTTCAGCTAGAATCGCTCCGGGCAAATTCTCCTAGACAGCGACGGAAATGATTTCGAAGACTTATCACCAATCACTTAATCAGCTGCTACTGTATGTTTTCGTCTTATTATCTGTTTTAAATTACGTTCAATCACGCCCAAAGTAACTGTCAATATTTACATCGAGTGCTCACCAGGCATAAGGTTCCCCGCATTTCCTAGCAAGTTTTAAACGGTGTCGTCTCCCTGTACAAAGTTCAAATGTTCAAATGTGTGTGATTTCCTAAGGAACGAAACTGCTGAGGTCATCGGTCCCTAGGCTTACACACTACTTAAACTAACTTATGCTAAGAATAACACAGACACACCCATGCCCGAGGCAGGACTCGAACTTCCGACGGGGGCAGCCGCGCAGACGTGACAAGGAAGCAGCCCCAGACAGTGCGGCTACCCGCGCGGCGGCTCTACAAGAGAAATACATGAAAGGCTATCAATAAAAGTACATTGGTACAATTACATGAAACGTACTTCGTACAAACGGAAGAAGGAAACAATCTATGGAAAATATTGATAAAATACGGGAAATGCACATCATAAAAATGACAGATAGAGCTCGCCAAAATATGTACAACAAATTCTAGAGTAAAACTAAACTGAATTTGTCAGATACGTATACAAAGTATCTGATCTAGATTATTTGATGACATCGGAGTGCAAACTCACTGTTAGTGAATAACAGGAAAACAACATCTGTGTCTGTGTGACCTTCCAGACTTATAAGTCACAACACATTGCTGCTATGTTTTATCTAACGTATCCTGGTTTTATATACTGTTACCTCAGTTTTTATGTATTGAAGATTCTATCACAAGCGGAATATTATTGCACAAAAGCGCTAGATGTTTAGTGGTACGTTCAGTCAACCTTTGATTAGTAGGCTGCACATGATTTGACAGATGCTAATTTTTACATTTTATCTTGAGTTGCATATTAAATACACACTCATCTGGAGTTTTCCTATCCTTAGATATATTATGTTTTGTATTTTACCTCTGCTAAATTGTTACATACCAGATACGCTTCCTGTCATTCTGTGTGCAACCTGGAAAATTTTGTTTTGCCTTATGTTTCGAATGACAATATACCGATTTTGACGTTTTCATGTAAGCATTAATTGATAGTAAATTACGAATTTGGTTCAAGTGGCTCTGAGCACTATGGCACTTAACTTCTGAGGTCATCAGTCCCCTAGAACTTAGAACTACTTAAACCTAACTAACCTAAGGACATCACACACATCCATGCCCGAGGCAGGAGTCGAACCTGCGACCGTAGCGGTCGCGCGGTTCAAGACTGTAGCGCCTAGAACCGCTCGGCCACCCCGGCGGGAAAATTACGAATTTATTGTGATATATTATTTTATCGAACAGATAGAAGTTCACTTATTTTAATTACATTTTTATACATAAGAATATTTGATAGATAATAAATAGAGTGATGTAATAGATGTAATGCAATGTTAGTGGCCATTTAAAACTACATTGTATGAATCAGTTGTATCAGTACTTACGTATTTCAGAACATAAATTTTCATTAATGCCCTATGGTACTGCCACCTGACGTCTTCTTCTCTTACTTCGATGTGTACGGAGACTCAGCTTTCACTCAGATGTCATAATATAATGTAGACCACATATTTTGTATCCAAGTTTGACAAATTCTGTTTCGTTTTACCTAAGATTGTGTTATAGACATTTTGGTGGGTTCTACCTCTCATTTTTATGATGTATATTTTATGTACTTCATCAATGTTTTTCACTAATTGCTTGCTTCTTCCGTTTCTACGAAGTTTTACGTAAGTGTACCAATGTATTTTTACTGACAGCCTTTCATCTGTTTCTCTTGTAGAGCTTTTGAGAATGACGTAAGGCCGAAACGCGTGAGGCAGTATGAAATTAATAAACACTGTGGTCATGACTAATATCAGTTTTTGAGTATACAGCCAATACTAACACATTAAGGATGCTGAACAGTATTAGCACAGGAAGGGGAAGTGACTCCTCGAAGGTACGTGCAGATTTCTTCCGAAGTAGTGCATCGCGAACCGAGGTCAGCAACACAGTTGCATACTAACTGTGTCCGTACACATCCACATGGTCTGGGAACGCCGAGAAGAGCCCAGTTCTGCGGGTTTTCGTTGGAGCCAGTTGCACGCCTCTCCACCATTCGTTCTCCACGTGCCGCAGATCTCTTGCTGTACACATCTGAAGGCTCTTCTACTGATGGGGTCAAGACACGGTCCACGGATTTTACCAACCTCTCCAGTTGAATAGTGAATTGTTACTTGCTAGTGAGAATGTACGTTTCTCCTCTAGAGTAACAGGATCTGAAAATGGCAGTTTGAGACGGACGAAATCACTCATCTGTTAGGATTATTCTAGCTGAGTCGGAAAATTTTAAACAAGCAGATTATTGCTTGTATTTCGCACCAAAATTCAAAAGAAACAGAGAAGCATATACTTAAACGTAAAAGCATACACTTAAACAAGCTCGAGTCGATTTCGGCACTTCTTTTCGCAGGTGACCAAATCATAATACAAGGAACAGTACACGGCCCTCAGAGAGTAGCCCATCAGGTAGAGACCAACTACATAAAATTTTAAATATGAACCGAAAAAACGTAAAGATGTTGCACATTGACAAGTACCAACTGACAGGAAATAGATGGGTAGCTACTCTTGATACGCAAGTGTATAAAAAATTAGAAATTAAGCTCAACAGACGGTGTAACAAGTGCGAAATGCGTAAAGAGCGAATGATAAAACTGTACAAAACACATGCAGTTCCTACTTTAACATCAGGATGCAAGGCATGGGTGGGTGGAAGGAAAGATAAAGTAAGATTACAGACAATTGAAATGCTGTTACTGAGATCAATTAAAGGTAGAATGACATTAGAAATATGAAATAAGATACGTGCATAGTCATTGACTGAGAGTGTAAATGAACACAAACAGGAATCATATCAATAATGAATAATGATGGAATATCTCCCGAAAGTGACAGACTTTGGAACAGGCAGAACTATGGAACCTGTGGTTGGACACCCTTGATGAGGCATTCCTGTCCATCAAAAGTTAAGCTCAGTGGTTCAAATGTTTCAAATGGCTCTAAGCACTACGGGACTTAGCATCTGAGGGCATCAGTCCACTAGACTTAGAACTATTTAAACTTAGCTAACCTAAGGACATCACACACATCCATCCCCAAGGCAGGATTCGAACCTGCGACCGTAGCAGCAGCGCGGCTCCGGATTGAAGCGCCTAGAACCGCTCGGCCGCTGAGGCCGGCCTCAATGGTTCATTGCAGAAAGTTTTTCAAGCCGTGGAAGTAGCCACTCGTTCGCCTTTGACACATACACGGTATAGCGCGCTGACACACTGGCATCGCAGCTGACAGGAGCGGGTCCAAAGTCTAGTTCTGCCATCCGAATGTACGATTTTCGACGTTTTCCATGCCTGGTTAGATCATTTCAAAAGACGAAGTCGATTTCCTTTAAAGTCCACGTCTTATTCAAGCTTGCAGTCCATTTCTAATCAACTCGTCATCGTCGGAACGTTAACTACTATTCATAATAAAAAGTGCAAGGGCAAAGTTTGAAAAGGGCGCTAGAAACGCTGTATTCAATAGAGGCCTGATAAAGAATAAAGAAATATGACATTGGACCTGAGCATTAAAATTCGTCAAGGACCACGCGGAACACAGTCCTTGCGGCATGATACAACGAAGTATTTCGCAAAATATTTAAATAATGTTCATCTTGTGCGTGAAATCTTATGGGACTTAACTGCTGACACACTACTTAACCTAAATTATCCTAAGGACAAACACACACACCCGTGCCCGAGGGAGGACTCGACCCTCCGCCGCGACCAGCCGCACAGTCCATGACTGCAGCGCCTTAGATCGCTTAATGTTCATCTTCTTTGCCGTCAGATCAACTTGTAAATTTGTCTCGTCACGTTTGTTTTCGTTGTGTCTATTTTTCTACCTACCAAGCTACAGCACGCCTGTAAATCATTTCTTGCTTGTATTGATAACAAGAGTAGTAACAGCCTAGTTTGCGGTCGTTAGTTTCCCAATTTGCATTATGATAGCTGTAACTAGAAGCTGTTTAGCTTTCAAAATGTTTCATAGTAATTATACTCCTTTTCCAATCGACTGTAAAGGAGATGTTCCTCATGACATTGTTCGTTCCAGGTCTGACCATAGGTTTGATCTTGTCGTCATGGAGCGTCTGCCGTACCAGTGTTTCTACGGGCTGGTGCACAAAGTAGGGCTGCCCCCCATGGTTGGCATCCTGACACTTCCTGCTATGGCACCAACCTACTACGCCATAGGCAACCCCATAAACCCAGCATATCTGTCAGATGTTTTCATTGGATACACCGACCACATGAATTTCTGGCAGCGGCTGTACAACACTTACTTCATCGCAAGGTTTCTCTATTTCTGGCAGACAACAGTACTGCCTGCCCATGAAGCGATTATGAGGGAAATTTTTGGCCCAGATCCACCATCAGTTTACGAAATGGAGCGCAACTTCAGCATGTTGATAGTTGATGTTCATTTCAGTGGGGATTACCCTAGACCAAATGTACCAAATGTGATTGAAGTCACAGGACTGCACGTAGAAGACAATGTCGAACCATTACCACAGGTAGGTGTAAGGTGATTATATAACATTTATATCTTTGTATCATAATCTTATCTTTTTAATACACGCTATGCGAAAGAACCAAAAAGAGGGGCATTAAAAATTTTATACTTTTATTACACATTCAGATTTTCCATTTTCTAGGACAATATGTTTAGACAGATTTGTATCAAAATCCTCATTTGCTTCTATCCCGTGCGTATGTCACAATCTCTTGTACATATCACTTTGCGGCTCCGAGTACCGCATTGTATCCGTTGCGTTCATGTAATGGTTCTTCCATAGCTAAGTGATTGTATTACAGACATCTTAAGACGTGAACCGACACCTAACGCCTTTAGGTACGAGTTTTGTGCACAGACTTATCCCCCCACCTAAGTCCATAAACGCCTCATATTTGCCTACTGAAGTTTGGACGGATAATATCAGAGCTTGTTTAATCTAATCACACCTTGCCAGGTGCCGGGGCTAGCAGTGTATTTAACACTAAATTCTTCTAGAATATTCATATGGAAATGATGCTCTAAGCCCCCCCCCCCCCTTTTCTAACTCCGACTTTTGCTGTTGCACATGGACTAAGAAGAAACGCGAACTGACTGTAACTGGCCCTGAAAGTGGAGTAGAAAAGAGTTTGGCACCTGCAATAATTTAATTTGATAGAAATTAATTTGATAAAGGAAAGTTTCATTAACGTAGTAAGAAATGAAAGGGTTGCTCTACAGATCAACAGAATGAAAGTTCTGTCCAAAATAACAATTTGATTTATTATAACTAAACTCAAAATAATAAACAAAACACATGAAACATTTACAATACGTCAAATTGCGTACCCAAATAAATGCTGTGAAGGTGAAGTTGTCCATAAACTAGATTGTGACATTTATGTGGAGCCAATTCCTTGCAACTCAAATCTTAAGAGGAACACCCAGGCAATCTAACATTAATTGCTGCTACAGTAGTGAGAACTCAGATAATGAACACCCAAGACAGAACCACTTTATAAAAGACGGGAATAGGCGCACTCTGCTGAGCTCTGAGTGTCACATAGCTAAATTCCCTCATCTGCCGGTGCTGCGGACATACATTACCAAGCTGTCTTCTTAACTACAAGGACACGATGTGGCATACCGGAGGTGATGGCTGGTTGCTTCGACATCCCGTCGTGGTGATGATAATGTTGCGAGTGTAGCCCAAAACAAATTATCCTGGTCTGGTTGCTCCAGACAAAAGACTTCCTAGCAACACAAATGCGCCTCTGAGGGAGACGAAGAAGGCTCGCCACACAATCACTGACGGTGCAGTGATTGATTTTAACAAGCAAAGTCACAAGTAACTCCGATACAGTCAACTTTAGCCAAAACTGCTCAAGGCGGACAACATAAGCCGCTTGTACGCAGCACGCTCAGTTGCCAAAAACTCGGAAAGTTACGTTGAAGTCGAAACTTCAACAACTTCGTCAAACAGTTACAATTAAATGAAAGTATATTAGATAGCCAACGGAAGGCAGGCTGTCCAGAGCAGCAAAGGCTCAGTCTTGTAACCTACTCTGACCGAAAGGCGAGAGCCGACCCTCTCAAGAGCACTCGTAAAAGCCGAACACAGAACATTACCGCCCCCACCACAGTGGCCGTGGTTAAACGTGTCAATCAACAACTCGAGAACCAGCGGAAAATTCCACTCTATTGCCGAAGCACTACTATTCCACCAATGGAGATACTGGGCGCCAATTTCTGCGCCGATTGTGCTACGTCCCGGAGCTATCCCCTGAGCAAGCCAATCACAGTTATGATTTTGCAGAAAACGCGGGAATTTCCCCGCCAAGACTGCCTGGAAACACAAGTAATTCCCATGCCTCGCTGGTAGCCTGTCAGAAAGTGTTTTCACTAAGCTTCTGCGAAGTAATGGAATCTCTAGCCCCAGCCGCTCCTTCAGGCCCCTGTGGGTGTGTCGCCCACGCTCTTATGACAATGTCAGCGTCTGGACAGCATCCACTCGACTCCCTCACACCCGTCGGCTTAACCCTTTCAAGATCAGCAGATCCTGCCTGTCACCGCACCACCCGGGTGACGAGAGACGCTGTGTGGGAATTTCACGTGTGAAGCAATAGCAACTTTTCACCACATGCAATTAGAGAGGAATATATTCATATCTTCTGAGTTCCAAATACTAGCCTTGTAATGACAATACTCGGTCATACTTCCCCAAATCGATTTACTCAGAGTAAGATATAAATATGAGAGGGGGCAAGTCACTGTGTGCATCTAAAGGCATGCCACCTCTCAACCTTAACGTGGCATTTCTTTAATATTCTGTGGAGTTTAGATTGTTCAGCCAGTAATTATAAACTTCAGGTATGTCGGGTATACTCGTTACTTCCAATTTAACACATGAAATGTTATGTACTGTTGACTTTGTTGTGTGGAATGGAAGCCGGAATATTCATGATCTCGCGAAAAGAGGTACGATGTTCGATGTGTATGATAGAGAGATGAAAGCATCACGGCTTCGTAGGTAACCAGTGATGAAGTACTTGAGCACCCTGAAGTGCTGACCATCACCACATGCTGAAAAGGCTTTCTCTCAAAACTTCAGGCACTTTGTCATCCAACTTATCAGCGAAGAAAAGATTGCGGGCGAACGTAGACATGGAAAGCAGATAGTTTCATGGTCACAGAATCGTCCATAGGTTCTTGACGTCGAGGCATTGGCATGTTGATCTAAACAGTTGAATATCGAAAACAATATTTCATTATGGTCGCCCACTCTCTGTTGGAACCAGAATCCTGAAGAAACAAAAACGAAAATTATCTGGTAGAAATGTACTCTTTCAGAATTTTCTGAGATTCATCGTAGTTTCAACACGATTACATTTATTTTGTTGAAAATGGCTTCCTTCATCTGCTTTGTTCTCTTGTTTGATATAATCTTCGTTGGCAGACCACAAAACGCTGTCAGTATTTCTACTGTCAGCTTCTTTCAGTTTTAATTTTTAACGTTCTAACGGTGATAGGACAGCTTTAGATAACGACTGATGCTACACCTTCGTTTAAGGTGAATATACTGTCATAGTCTTAGAAATTCGCTTATACTTATTAAAGGTCTCCTAAATTTAAACATCGTGGTTGCATCCTTTGTCAACGGTGACACCTTGTTCTTCTTCCTCCTTTAACTATCGACTCTTCCTTGTATATCACTTTATTTTTTCCATCTGTAGCACGCGTCAAAAGAGATGTTCTTATTCTTTTTGCTGACGAGATTATTTGTCACGTTTTGTTTCCTGGGTGTCACAAATTTCTCATGACAGTACGATTACCCCTACTCGCTTCATTGCATTATGTACTGTGTGAATCCGGACACATAAAGAAACGCCTTATAACTGAACGTTTAACATATAAATTTATTTTAGTAACTGCTAGCAATGCTTGGCTGCGAAATCTAGAAGTATATGGTAAATTAGTTGTCTTCCTTAAAAACGTTTATTTACAGCAGTACGAGCTGTTGATCTGTATTAGTTGTAACGTGATCTCCACCTGTTCAAATATTTAAACTTGCACCACACTGGTTGGTTGGTGTATGTCTTACGTTTTGGAGATAGATGAGAATATGGAATCTGTTTAAATAGCTTTCTGAATATTTGACACTACAGACATGTGACACGTGGGTGTTGTGATGCCCTACTGTGCAGGATATCCAGAAGTTTCTGGACGAAGCAGAGCACGGCGTCATCTACTTCAACCTGGGCTCGAACGTCAAGAGCAGCACGCTGCCGGAACATAGAAGGCAGGCATTCGTGGACGCCTTCAGGGAGATACCGCAGAGGGTTGTCTGGAAGTGGGAGGACGACAACATCCCTGACATCCCAGACAACGTACTCGTGAGAAAGTGGCTCCCGCAGCAGGGCATTCTGGGTATGTGAACTCTGCGTCACTGTACGACTCACGCAACTATATCACCATCAATGCGCGAAACGTTAGTCAGAGCAGTTTTATACGGTGGGTTACATTTGTAACATGTAACATTTTTTATATTTCGATTAATTAACATTCAAGGAGTAAAACTAGAAGTGAATGACGGTTTAAACAGGTAAAAATTTGCAAACAGTAATAAGTAGCCTGTCTCGTGATTATCTACTACAGTTTAAATATTTCACTAGTTTACCAACATTTTCGGTGTATATACAATTTGTCGCAACGTTTCAAGGGAATAATCCTCACCAATTCGGAAGCAATAATAAATTCACACAATACTAAAAAGTTAGTGTTACACTCCTGGCCATTAAAATTGCTGCAGACGCGAAATTTAACCGACAGGAAGAAGATGCTGTGATATGCAAATGATCAGCTATTCAGAGCAATCACACAAGGTTGGCGCCGGTGGCGACACCTGCAAAAAGCCGACATGAGGAAAGTTTCCAACCGATTTCTCATACACAAACAGCAGTTGACCAGCGTTGCCTGGTAAAACGTTGTTGTGATGCCTATCGCGATTTCGGTTTATCGTATCGCGACATTGCTGCTCGCGTTGGTCGAGATGCAATGACTGTTAGCAGAATATGGAATCGGTGGGTTCAGGAGGGTAATAGGGAACGCCGTGCTGGATCCCAACGGCCTCGTATCACTAGTAGTCCAGATGACAGGCATCTTATCCCCATGGCTGTAACGGATCGTGCAGCCACGTCTCGATCCCTGAGTCAACAGATGGGGACGTTTGCAAGACAACAACCATGTGCACGAACAGTTCGACGACGTTTGCAGCAGCATGGCCTATCAGCTCGGAGACCATGGCTGCGGTTACCCTTGACGCTGCATTACAGGAGCGCTTGCGATGGTGTACTCAACGACGATCCTGGGTGCACGAATGGCAAAACGTCATTTTTTCGGATGAATCCAGGTTCTGTTTACAGCATCGTGATGCTCGCATCCGTGTTTGGCGACATCGCGGTGAACGCACATTGGAAGCGTGTATTCGTCATCGCCATACTGGTGTATCACCCGGTGTGATGGTATGGGGTGCCATTGGTTACACGTCTCGGTCACCTCTTGTTCGCACTGACGGCACTTTGAACAGTGGACGTTACATTTCAGATGTGTTACGACCCGTGGCTCTACCCTTCATTCGATCCCTGCAAACTAAGGCGCTGCAGTCATGGACTGTGCGGCTGATCCCGGCGGAGGTTCGAGTCCTCCCTCGGCCATGGGTGTGTATGCTTGTCCTGAGGAAAATTTAGGTTAAGTAGTGTGTAAGCTTTGGGAGTGATGACGTTAGCAGTTAAGTCCCGTAAGATTTCACATACATTTGAACATTTTTTTGATCCCTGCAAAACCGTACATTTCAGCAGGATAATGCACGACCGCATGTTGCAGGTCCTGTACGGGCCTTTCTGGATACAGAAAATGTTCCACTGCTGCCCTGGCCAACACATTCTCGAGATCTCTCACCAATTGAAATGGTCTGGTCAATTGTGGCGGAGCAACTGGCTCGTCACAATACGCCAGTCACTACTCTTGATGATCCGTGATATCGTGTTGAAGCTGCGTGGGCAGCTGTACCTGTACACGCCATCCAAGCTCTGTTTGACTCGATGCCCAGAAGCATCAAGGCCGTTATTACGGCCATAGGTGGTTGTTCTGGGTACTGATTTCTTAGGATCTATGCACCCAAATTGCGTGAAAATGTAATCACATGTCAGTTCTAGTATAATATATTTGTCCAATGAATACCCGTTTATCATCTGCATTTCTTCTCGGTGTAGCAGTTTTAATGGCCAGTAGTGTAAATTAACAATAAAATGTTCGTGGTATTTGCATTTGTTGAGTCCTGGTTTTGACACGTTAAGGACGTCCTGGCGTTGGCCTGCAGAGTCGACGTTTTGTATGGCCTGCTGCAGTGCGGTGTAAGAGGGCCTTTACACACCTTGTTGCCTGATGCTTGGATCTCTATATATCCAGCCGCGACTGGTGGAAGGTGGCTATTTCTCCACTATCTTCTTCACACACAGTAAGATGTTAAATCCGAGATTAAGTTGGCCGTCGTTCTGAAACTGCTGGAATATACTGCCCCAAATGAACTTGTTCCATTTAAAACTCGTGGTGCAGTGCTTTATGTCTCTTCCTGCCCAGAGTCTATTGCTCCAGTCATGAAAGCATATCCCTATGAAAGAAACCGAAAGCTGTTAGTCTGATGCGCAACGCTATAAACTGAGTGGCAGTCTTCGGCCCGTTCGAATGTCTTCGCCGAATGCTGCGTACGAAGCGAGCCCAGACGCCACGCTTGGGCAACCTGTTGCTAAAGACGCGCGTGTACTGACCGAGCTTGACACAGTCGAAATGGGGCAACATAATCGGGACGAGGCACATGGGTTACGGCACATCGGACGTTACGAACATTTTGGCTTTCAGAGGTCAGCAGTGTTCTGGCTGGATCACGAATATCACAGAGACGATGTTCTCGCACTCGTAAAACCGCCGTACAGGATGACGACAAGTGCTCGACGGATTCCCCCCGCGGCGCTCGTGCAGTCGTGGAGGCGGTCGACGGTCCGCTGCGCCACACGTGCTACTGTACGTTGTCTGCGCATGCGAAAGGCAAAAGAGGAGCATTAGAGACATTTGTTCCGACGCAGTATACCACTACTTGAAATTACGGCGCATTAGCTTTTCAATAAGAATTCCTCAATTCTGAAGATGGTAGTAAGCCTAAATACAGAAACCTTCCATTACATCGGCGATCACTGGTATTAAACGGAAAAGTATTCGACATGATTTCTGATAATGGTGTCTTCTGCTCACATACGAAAGCTCGTAGAAGCAAAGTTTATTGGCTTAGACAGGTTTTTAAGACACAACAATTTCACCACATCTGCAGTTTACTCAGTGGTACATAACACCTTCTCCGGCTGTCTTGTGAAATGGTTTAATTATAGTATTCAATGATTGATTCCGTTACCAGGAGGGTCAGTAGATAAATACTGCACAAAATTTGATTCCAGCCATTAATATTTGTAGGGCGGCCGTACAGGTCGAGCTGGCTGAGGTACCGTGTGGAACCCTCGTTCCAAAAAAATGGTTCAAATGGCTCTGAGCACTATGGGACTTAACATCTTAGGTCATCAGTCCCCTAGAACTTAGAACTACTTAAACCTAACTAACCTAAGGACATCACACACACCCATGCCCGAGGCAGGATTCGAACCTGCGACCGTAGCAGTCCCGCGGTTCCGGACTGCAGCGCCTAGGACCGCACGGCCATCGCGGCCGGCCCCCTCGTTCCAGTCCTACACTGGCCGCGAGACCACTTAGCCTGCTATCAAATGAATAGAAGAGATCTTTCTCGGGGGTAAAAGGTGGCTGAGGTGGTCGCCCTCCTAGTGCTGCGGCGAAGAAAGGTGAAAGACTACTCCACTTTCAGTCCGGCCAACAGTTCAGTCACGAGCTGTGGGCCGCTGTCGGTGTGGGATGTCGGTCGTGGTTGGAGGATAACCCTGTTATGCACAACACCAAACTACAGCGTAAGGAAACGTTCCCAACGATCGTGCAAAATGATTTAAAACAAGGATACTGTTGCACAGTGTAAATGCCTTATTTAAAGCCACGCGGGGTAGCCGTGCAGTCTAGGGCGCCTTGACACGGTTCGCAGGGCTCCCCTCGGCGGATGTTCGAGTCCTCCCTCGGGCATGGGTGTGCCTGTTGTCCTTAGCGTAAATTAGTTTAAGTTATATTACGTAGTGTGTACGCTTAGGGAATGATGCCTTCAGCAGTTTGGTCCCATAGGAAGTTACCACAAATTTCCAAAATATTTCTTATTTAAATGAATATTAACAGAGGTGGCTCAATTAAGCACGAAACTAACGGAAGCCACACGACTCATACAGACAATTAGAGGAGAGATCTCTTAGTTACGAGAGGAAAAAAAGTCGTTATAAAAATAGATTTATTGGCTTTAAACATGAAAATTAACTATTCATGAATTAAAAAGAACCATTGGCAAACATATAAGGAATCATAACTCTAAAACACAACCTTGGCGTGGGAGGATGAAACAGAGTTTCATTAATAATTCTCGGACATAGCCAGTGACTGCCTAAGTTGTTTGCTACGTACTGAAAGCACACGGAAAGATAAAGGCGAACACCACGAGGTTGCCAAAGTGCGAGCTGAGAGCAACCAGCTGGGTGCGCGACTATGAAACAGGGTTCTGGTCTCCTGGAGGGGGGCGAGTCAACTCCACGTGTGAAGTGGCGCACCTTACGAAACACGTGGCGGGGGGCGGGGGGGGGGGGAGGGGTGAATACAGCAGGCGAAGCGGCGGCGGCTGCAGCGACTGGAGGACACGGTTCCAGCCCCCTCTCCGGACCTGATGCTCGACTGCACACATCCTTCCAGCGGCACCCGGGTTCGTCCCATCACACGTCTCTTAAAGAGTGTCTCTCCTGGCTAACCTCAAGTCAACACTCTACCGAATTAAAAATCCAAGCCTTTACTGCCGTAAAAATCTAAAGACCAGTGTGCCGGTGTGAACACTCTACAACTTGGCTGTCTTTTCGCCAGACCGGTAACTCACAGCCTAATGAGCACAGAGACTGCGGTTCAAAAGTACCGTACGTAACTGAATCAAGCACTCTCCTATTCCTAAGCCAACAAGCGGTCAAACAGAACCAGGAGACTTCTCCAGCTCCACGACACGGTTCTGCAACGGACGAACGCCAAACTGGCCACGTAGACCCCAGGTCAAAACCGCGCGAAATCGTGAGAGGGAGAGAGGGTGACCCAATAGGATTTCTGTAGTCTGAAAATTTTGAACAAGCCGCAGACACAGCGACGCCTCCCACACTGAGCCAACGAAGCGACGTCTGTGTACAAATTTTTTATCTCTTAATCATGTCACAGAACTCCACGAATTAATTTTTCCCGGAAATGAAAGAAATCACTAAGATGAAAATGCTTTCACGCTACATGCATCATCATTCCCAACGTAGTTGGCCCCTTTTATTCCGTCACAAAGTTAAAACGTCTGTGACATGCAGCATAGATAGACGGCGAAAAAGATGTGATTTCACCAGCAGGATACTACGTGGAGATATTACAAGAATTTTCAACTCATGTCCTTTCGTTTTTCGTATACGCAACATACACCACCACGTTAAGAAAGAGAGACCTGGTACTTCGAGTAAAATAAGACTATTGATGATAGAGCACATTAATTATTTTATATCAAGTATGCTTGTATGGTAATGGCGAGATACTAACAAATTAAAAACTTATCTAATAGCGTTGCTGGGGGAATGTATATGTCCTATACGCCACAACAATATCTTCTCTCCAGAATGCAGTAAACAATCCATGTCATTCAGAAAGTATTAAATCCAGAGACACAAATTAGTCTGAAGATTACTTCTCATTAGAAAAACAGAGCATCTCGCCATCGCAAGACGTCTATAATTTGCGAAACGACACCTATTCTTTGGCAGCTGTAGATTAAGAAAGAATTTTTAGTGGTTCTGAAAAATCTATGCTCCCTGAAACTATCAAAGCTTACGTTTTTTTCAGCTCATCCAAAAGTGAAACTGTTCATCATGCAAGGCGGTATACAGAGCCTAAATGAAGCAGCGTTTCGCTCCATACCGCTGATCGCCGTGCCGTTCTTCTCTGACCAGCGTCACAACTGTGCCAAGATAAACGCAGCAGGAATTGGTGTCCGAATTTACCTCAAGGATATCACGAAGGAATCTGTCCTTGATGCCATACACAGAGTTCTGGAAGACCCCAGGTAAGTAGCGTAAATGATACACGTCTTTATTACAAGCACGTTCCAGAAAGACACACTCATGTTCAGAAAAAAAAAAACAGAACATCTTGAACGACTAGATATAGAACATTCATATTCACACGACATGTACATTAGTATCTTCTACAGAAATGATTAGCAGTGCAGTCACCTCGGTTCAGCATGTGTCCTGGTGCGGAATAGGTACAGGGTCCGCCATGGCCCCTGGTAAGCTCCATGCGTGATGCCATCGAAGCATATCGGGCACGAATGGCGTCCTCTGGTATAGCCATCCATGCAGCATTTACTTGGTTACGAAATTCATCTGTGGTTGTTGGCACTGGGTCACAGCGCTGCACCCATCGTTTTAATATATCCCACACATTTTCGATTGGCGAGAAGTCTGGTGATCCGGCGGGGAAGGGCAAAAGGCTGACATCCTATGGCACCAAAAGGCATGTGTTCGTGCAGCAATAAGTGGTCATGCATTGTCTCGCTGAAAAATGGCGTCTGGGGTTTTGTGCAGAAAGAGTGTGGCTACGGGTCGCAGGATGTCATTCATATACGTCACGCTGATCACAGAGCCCTGGACACGCACGAAATGTGATCTGTGGTTTCACCCAATAGCACCCCATACCATAAGACGTTGAGCTGGAGCTGCGTGGCTTATGTGAATGCAGCCACTGTGATGCGTCGAACAAAAATGCGGCAATCATTTTCAGATAAACAGAGCCAGAATTCCTCCAGAATAGCTACCTGATGCCATTCCTGTCCCCAGTGACGTCGTTCCATACATCGTTGCCATTTAGCATGTTTCTGCACATTCGTCAAGGGTAGTAGGAGAAGTGGAAGACGCACACGTAGCCCATGCTGTAATGAACATCGACGGACTGTCACCCGTGGTAGCGTACGATGTGTTCCAATGTTGTGCCAGAGCCTAGGAGGACTCTAGGTTGTCTGACGTGACCCATCTCGTCGTATTCTAGTACCATTCTGCACACACCCGTTGCACTGCCTAAACACTCCGTCCCACACGAGCAGCAGTTACCCGGATGCATGCTTCACATTCTCTAGCGCCAATAATGAGCCCTCTTTCACACTCATTGATTTGACGGTACGATTCGCACATATCTCTGCGAGGCATCCTGCACGTCTATTCAAGTCACACTGATCAAGTACCTTCGGTTTATAGCGACAACGAGCGCCGCGTGCATGTTTTACCGGCAGGTGGTGTTGCGCCGCAATATCGATGTCGAACTTGAACCCGCGACATGGTTCAAATGCTAGTCATTTCTGTAGAACATACTAATGTACGTGTCTTGTGAAAATGAACGCTCTATCTCTAGTCGTTCAAGGTGATCTGTTTCTTTTTTTTCTGAACGTGAGTGTACAGCGGAAGGAGTTTAGGCTTATTGCTGCTAATTTATTGCCCAGTTCTCTGAAACGCTCGAGCAGTTAAAAAAATGGATTACCTCACTGTAACTGAATACCTTTACACTTTTGTGCAGTGAATATTTGAATTTAAACTGTTTTACAGTGAAGCATGTTTACCGGCATGCTATAAAATTAATTAGTTATTCATCTAAGGTCTTGCTAAATATTGTTAAAAGATGCCGAAGAAAATATCAGGACTGAATAAAACTTATCCGTTTTCTCTCCTGTCTCTCATTGATATTGTTCTGTATGTAGGCTGACTGGGCAGCTTATGCAAATGTAGACGACGACCAGGCACTGTGCTTTAATGGTTAGTAAAAAGTGTCAGTGCAGGTGAGCAAGCAGATGCGATATGTAAGGATGAACGTGCAAATCTCCAGTGCCAAATTTATTAAGGCTGGTGTCCATGCAACTTTAACGTAATTTCTACTCGAACAAATAAGGCATTTATAATGTGCACAATGAAGGAAGGCTGGCGAGCCCAGTTACAGTTTGTCAGCTGTTAAGCTAACAAAGGTTTCGCTATTTGTGTTGAAAAGTTTGGAGAAGCATATTCAAAGTCATCTATGCAGATTTGGCCCAATATAGTTAACTGTGTTAACGTTAGGTCTTGATGCATTGTATATGAAGATGAAGAAATCAGAAGACAGTATCGTGTAGAATATAGGTTTGCAGTTCTGCGGTGTCTGTTGCGTTACTAATTTCACCAGCCATGTCACTAATTTGACATGGGGTGAACCTATGAGAAATATGAGGTGTGTTATATGTACATAGGTGGGCACTGACGTATAGAAATTGAAGAAAGCTGATGGTGCATAGTTGACTTTGATGGAAGCTGCCGCAAAATTTACGTTGAGAACGATGCAAGTCGATAACAGCTGAAACCTTGTGAGCCATAGGAATCTGTCATGACGAGATCGTGCACTAGACGAATTATGGTTCTTGAGGGCCAGATAACAGCTGAATTTGATGAGAACTAATGTCAAACCCACATTACAGTGGTGCGGTAACTCTCACCGAGGGGTAACCATCTCGAATATTAGGTGTAGAATAAATTGTTATGATGTTTGACAAATGAGTGGAGGAAAGATGGTGGCTTAAAATTCTTGATAGAATCCTGAGTTACAGTTCATTCCCCTGTCAAAGGATGAGGGTTGATACTGTTAAAGGTTATATGTACATCGAAGTGTGACATTAAGGTGGACAGTCCCTTTAGCGAATTAAACGGAAATAGGCTGTGGGACACCAACGCAAACACTATACTCGCCATACATTAGTTAATATGACGAAGACTGGGGGAATATAATAACAATCCAGCGCCACTAGGTCGCAGGTAAGAGAAAAATGTGGAAACCAGCAAATTCCCATTGTTTTTCGATTAATCTCGCTTACACATTTCATACCGGAATACTCTCATGTGTGTTAGACATAATCTGGCAGCTCGTATTGATTAGCGGCTTTGCACCAGATGTTCTGAGCGCAATCCGAGCAGAAAACAGCTTCCTCACTGAGGTTATTGCCACTCCATCAGAATACTTCTGACGCCGTGTTTAAATGTAACGACTGCCATCCACTTGTGGCGACGGATGTATAATCAATTATCTTCGAAATTTGGCTTGTAACACTGCCCTTTTCACTGCCTTTTTTATCTGGCATGTTACTCATCGAGTTTGTGTGGGATGTAGTTGGTTAGCAATTTGATCGTCACACTGCTGCTGCTACCAAAGTTAATGGTACGCAGAGTCTGACCCGTTCTCATTGAGCAAACATTCCACGACCTTATGCAGGCTCCTCTCGATCCCATGCCAAGTTATTTAGATGCTCTCATCGCAGCGCTTGTGGTTGCACATCGTACTGAATGTCAAAGTCACAACAAGTACTGTTATGTAATGATAAATACACTACGTGATCAAAAATATCCGGACACCTGGCTGAAAATAACTTACAAGTTCGTGGCGCCTTCCATCGGTATTCATAGAATTCAATATCGTGCCAGCCGCTGAGGCCGAGTGGTTCTAGGCGCTTCAGTCCATAACCGCGCGACCGCTACGGTCGCAGGTTCGAATCCTGCCTGGGGCATAGATGTGTGTGATGGCCTTAGGTTGGTTATGTTTAAGTAGCTCTAAGTTCTAGGGGACCGATGACCTCAGATGTTAAGTCCCATAGTGCTCAGAGCCATTTGAACCATTTTTAAATATCGTGTTGGCAACCCGTAGCCTTGATCACAGCTTCCACTCTCGCATACGTTCAATCAGGTGCTGGAAGGTTTCTCGGGGAATGGCAGCCCATTCTTCACGGAGTGCTGCACTGAGGAGAGGTATCGATGTCGGTCGGTGACGCCTGGCACAAAGTCGGCGTTCCAAAACATCCTAAAGGTGTTCTACAGGATTCAGGTCAGGACTCTGTGCAGCCCATTCCATTACAGGGATGTTACTGTCGTGTAACCACTCCGCCACAGGCCGTGCATTGTGAACATGTGCTGGATCGTGTTGAAAGAAGCAATCGCTATCCCCAAATTACTCTTCAACAGTGGGTAGCAACAATGTGCTTAAAACATCATTCTAGGCCTCTGCTGTGATAGTGCCACCCAAGACAACAAGAGGTGCAAGCTCCCTCCATGAAAAACACGACCACACCATAACACCACCGCCTCCGAATTTTACTGTTATCACTACACACGCTGGCAGATGATGTTCACGGGCCATTTTCCTTATCCACCCTCCGCCATCGGATCGCCACATTGTGTACCGTGATTCGTTAGTCCACACAACGTTTTTCCATTATTCAATCGTCAAATATTTACGCTCCTTACACAAAGCGAGTCGTCGTTTGCCATTTACCGGCGTGATATGTTGCTTATGAGTAGCCGCTGGAACTAGCAAATCCAAGTTTTCTCACCTCCCGCCTAACTGTCATAGTACTTGCAGTGGATCCTAATGCAGTTTGGAATTTCTGTGTGATGGTCTGGATAGATATCTGCCTACTAGACATTACAACCCTCTTCAACTGTCGGCGGTCTCTGTTAGTCAACAGACGTGGTCGGCCTGTACGCTTTTGTGCTGTCCGTGTCCCTTCACGTTTCCACTTCACTCTCGAACCGGAAACAATGGACCTAAGGATGTTTAGGAGTATAGAAATCTCGCGTGCAGACTTGACACCGAATCAGCTGACCACGTTCGAAGTCCGTGAGTTCCGCGGAGCGCCCCATTCTGCTCTCTCACGGTGTCTAATGACTACTGAGGTCGCTGATATGGAGTACCTGGCAGTAGGTGGCAGCAAAATGCTCGTGATACGAAAAACGTATGCCTTTGGGGGTGTTCGGATACTTTTGATCACATAGTGTATGTATTATTACGTGCTATAACATAATCTTGCTCTGGTATTCAGCCTGACGGATGCTTTGATGCTTCTCTCCACTATAGGCTATCTTGCGCATGCGTCTTCATCTCTGCACAGCCACTGCAACAAACTTCCATTTGCATCTGCTCTTTGATTTGAAGTCTTGGCATCCTTCTACAATTTTTATCCCCCACACTTCCCTCGATCAAGAAACTGATGATTGCTGGATGCTTCGGAACGTATACCATCAACCAGCTCCTTCTTTAGTTCGAGTTCCACAAATATCTTTTTTTCAGTTCGACTCAGTACCTCTTCATTAGTTATTCGATCTGCACTATTTTTCTGTAGTACAGCATTTAAGAATCTTCTATTCTCTTCTTGGTTTAGTGGTCACCATCCAAGTTTTACTTCTATACAGTGCTATAGTCCAAATAAATACCTTTAGAAGAGGCTTCCTAACACTTTATGTTTGATGTTAACAAATTTAGGTTTTTCCTAAATGCTTTTCTTGCTATTGCTATTTAACTCTCTACTTCATCTGTCATTTGTTATTTTAATGCTCAAATAGCAAAACTCATCTACTACTTTCACTGTCTCATTTCCTCAGCTAATTTCCTGCATTCCATTACCTTTGTTTTACTTTTGTGGATGTTCTTCTTATAACTTCTTTTCAACTGCTCGTCCACGTTCTCTGCCATCTGTGATAGAATTACAATGGCAGTGGCAAACCTCCAAGTTTTATTTGTCTATGACTTTTAATTACGTTTCAAATTTTCTACTTGCTTTCCTTAACTGGTAGCTGCTCATATTGTCGAGTATATATTTTACAGTGCAGGGCAGTCATAATAAGACTAGCCCGACTAAAATACGCGTATTCCATGTGTCTTAAGGGAGGCGTCCTGTGGTGTGCGTACTGTAAGACCTTCGGTACACACACCATCAGATTACTTGACTTGTCGCTCTAACGAAGTAGGCGAGTGTCAGCAATATGTCTCGTGGTCTTATCGTGGCGTGTTTATCTTCTGCCGTTAGGTCAGACGATAGAAATGCCACTTGCACGCTTAGAGTAGCAGATTGACGGTGACCAAAATTGACAATCTGAAGTTCCTTTGGTCTTGGTACATTAATCTTATTCTCACATATCTCTGATACTTGACAAAGTGTATATACATTTATCTTCATGGCTATGTACAGGAATATGATAATCTTCTTAGGTGCAGACTGAAACTTGACTATAGACTGGTACAGACTAATGCAGACTGGTACAGACTGGTGCAGACAAATGCAGACTGACTAATCGGAGGTCTGCACACCCGTTATAATACCTCGCGTGTTCAGGTATCAAAGCGCGAGTGTGATCCGCGAGGAGAAAAGGTTCTACATTAGCAGCAATCTCATTGGCTGCGTTACATGTTAATACGCGGATCAGCGTAGGTAGAATTTGGTCCATCTCTAAGGCAGCGCCATCTCGTAGTGCGGAGACGGACGAGCGCTGCGCTGTTGTGCTTAGCGGGGCGCGCTCTAGTGGGAAAGTTGTGTACACGCTGACTACGCGGAACTATGTACACAACACACCCGAACTCACATCGTCAGCATAGGGGCACCTTAACGTGCGTGGAATAGTCGCTGCCCCAGTATCACTTTGCCCGTCCTGTACAAAGTGAATTCCTGTCTCGTGTATCGTGCTCGGTGTTCTTATTTTGATGGGAGTTGTTATAGTTTCAAACCTGATAGTGTGACGTCCTAAAGTTTTAAGTTTAAATGATAAGGTTTAAGGTTTTAAGTTTAAGGTTAAAATCCAAAGTTTTCAGTGTCTCTCTTTTACTTGCAGCTACAAGAAGAACATGGCGCAGTATTCTCGGCTGTTCCGCGAGCACCGCGAGCAGTCTGTGGAGCGCGCCGTATGGTGGCTGGAGTACGTGGTCCGCCACAAGGGAGCGCCGCACCTGCGCAGCGCCGCCCTGGACCTCCGCTGGTGGCAGCTGCTGCTGCTCGACGTCGTCGCCTTCGTGCTGGCCGCCGCCGCCGCCACCGTCACCGCCCTCTGGTTCGTGGCTAGGAGGCTGCTGGCCGCCTTCACAGCGCGGAAGGACAAGCTCAAGACCCACTGAGCCACTCCTGCCTGCGAGAGGTTACAGTAGCGCGATGTACAAAGTTACAGCAAAGAATGCTGCACGCAATAACTGATCAAATATTGTGATGATCCCTTCATTAAGGCAACATTGTGACTCTAATTATGTGGTGATTTACTGTAAACAAAACCACAGACAATAGCCTTAAGTGTGGTATTTGCCATCAAGGGTAGAGTTGCAAGATTGTAATTAATGTATATCATAGTTGTTTGCATTTCAAGACAATACATTTGTTTTCGACCATTGGTGGTAGTTACCGCGCAAGGTGGCGCAGTTGTAAGAAAATGGACTCTTATTCTGGAGGACGCCAGCTCAAATTCACGTCCGGTCTTCCCTGATTTCAGTAAATCGCTTAAGAGAAATGTTACGATGGTTCCTTTGAAGGGCAAGGTTGATTACTTCCTCAACACGAACTTGTATTCCTTGTCTTATGAACTCGTCTTCGATGGGATACTGAAATCTTATCTTCCGCTTTTATTGTAGTGTTGGGGTGACGGGTTCGTTAGTGGAGGTAGATGGGCGGCATAGGTCACGAAGTCCGCCCCCGGTAGCTGAGTGGTGGTTAGTTGCGCTCTGTAATACAAAAACTGAGTTAATGGGTCAACGACGAACTAAAACGGGTGTCTTGCGACGTCCGCCTCGAGCACATACAACGAACGAAAGCGAACAAAACGAGATTAAAAAAAAAAAAAAGTGGTCAGTGTTACAGAATGTCAATCCTAAGGTCCCGGGTTCGATTCCTGGCTGGGTCGGAGATTTTCTCCGCTCAGCAACTGGGTATTGTGTTGTCCTAATCATCATCATTTCATCCCCATCGACGCGCAGGTCGCCGAAGTGGCGTCAACTCGTAAGACCTGCACCAGGCGAACGGTCTACCCGACGGGAGGCCCTAGCCACGCCACATTATTATTATTATTATTATTATAGGTCACGAACAGCTCTGAGGCAGTTTAGTCTTTAATTTTTTCCAGTAATTGATTACAGAAGGCGAGTGCACGTGGTAGATAGTACATACAGAACCCACGATGCACTGTGCACGATGTGCGGACGGGACGTAGCCAGCGGTCGCTACGCCCAGCTTAACTCGACGGCGGAGCGACCTCGCGAGGCCACCAGTACCTGGTGGCCGTGGTATGTGGTGGACACCTGCTGGTGGGGCGGCTTTGTACGGGCGGGCTTCAGGCTGGCACACCGCCCCAGCGTATGGAGGACGCCCTGTGGAGAGATGGCTGGGAGGGCCTCAGACAAACCCTCGTCTCATTGATGCTGCAGCTAGACCCATACGCCAGCGGACCTATCAGGCTGGTGGTGGATCGATGGCGGTCTCCTGCCGCAAGCCCACAGTACAGTGGACGCTGACTCAATGACTCGCCAATGCGGCTAGTATTTACATGCACCAGGGCGGGTACGTCGTTGACAGGACACCCCAGGCGTCAAGTAGATCACTTGCTGCACCGCCACCAATGCGTCTCACGTTACAGTAATACCGCTGACCGTTGACCAAACGGCCCTGCTGGCCTACCGAGACAGACATCGCGTCTAGACGCTGTGCTGGCTGCTCACCCGCATTACCGCAAACACAGCAATCGCGGCAACAAGCCCTTACCTCCGATCGCGCCGCTACAGTAGTTAACCTTTACAAAGTTCCATATCAACTACAATCCAACTGTAGTGTTTGTACCAGTCTCTGAAACTGCCTGGCAGATTGGTACTCAAACATTGGACCTTTGCCTTTCGTGGGCAAGTGCTCTACCAGCTGAGCTATCCGAGCACAACTCACGACCTGCCCTCACAGCCTAACTTCCCCCAGAATCTCGTCTCCTACAGTGAATAGCTCAACCAGTAGAGCATTTGCCAGTGAAAGGCAAGGATACCAGGAGGGCTGAACCCCGATCTGGCACAGTTTGAATCTATCACAAAGTTCCAAATCAGCATACACTCTACTGCAGAGTGAAAATTATTTCTGTGTACCAGTATTTGCGAGAGTGTTTTATATCCTGTTTTCCTTCGCCAGTGTGTGTGCAGCAAGCTAAACCTAGCGAGGAAACTTCTTGGCTGTTTCTGCCACAACTGTAAGCACGGTGTGTCGATAATTCGCCCATAGCATAAGTTACACGAAATGTTAGTCCTTCAGTCTTATCACACAGTATTTTGTTTCTGAAAATTGTCAAATTTTTGTGTTTCTTATCCCAATACATTAATTCATGTATGTAGTTCTGTGACTGCACTATTCTTTCTCACGCCATACCCTTCCCATACTATATGCACTCCGTCTTCAGGCCACAAATGGCCCATCGGGACCATCCGACCGCCGTATCATCCTCAGTTGAGGATGCGGATAGGAGGGGCGTGTGGTCAGCACACCGTTCTCCCGGTCGTTACGATGGTTTTCTTTGACCGGAGCCGCTACTATTCGGTCGAGTAGCTCCTCAATTGGCATCACGAGGCTAAGTGCACCCCGAAAAATGGTAACAGCGCATGGTGGCTGGATAGTCACCCATCCAAGTGCCGGCCACGCCCGACAGCGCTTAACTTCGGTGATCTCACGGTAACCGGTGTATCCACTGTGGCTAGGCCGTTGCCCACACTATATGCGTATATAGATATTACTGTTCATCATTTCTAGTCATCGTACACTGCTTACAGTTGTAGTTATATTGTGTCTGCTTGACTGATGACGATCACAGCTAATGCAAACTGACCATCACATAAAATACAAGAAACTCGTGTAATGAAACACTGATATAAATACTTCAGTCTCAAGTGTATGGATCGTAGTCCTTTCGCCATGACAATGTCACACTCCATCAACATACCGTTGTTTGAACCAAAACAATTAACCCCTTTTCTGTCACACACGAGGGTTAGAAAGAAAACATTAATATGCTCATTCTATTAATCTTTTCTCTGGTGTTGCTATCCTTTTTGTTAGCTATTACTTTGAGAGAAATGGAGCTTTACTAGACCAACTTTAACTCAATTTCGTCGGTATATTTCATCACCAGGCGGTGTACAGACAGTGCATCGACGCAGACAGACCTGCGACTGTTACGAACCGTGTGGGGGAGTGCGGCGTCAATGTCTCTAAATTGTCGTCACTGCCTGCAACCCTAAGCCTCGAGGAAGTTTGAGTGCCTCACATAAAGGCCTTCTACAGGGTCTTTTCAGTGTTCTCCCCCCTTCCGCTTTTCATAATCGCCTTTTGATGTATTCTCCCTTCTGCTTCTTCATCTTATATTCTTCAGTTCACCCATCTAATTATTTCCAACCAATACTTGTTTCTGTTGACTAAAACCCTCCATTCCCATATTAAAGGAAACACCCGCTCGCTGAAATATGTTTCCCATAAAAGCAGTCCAGGTTAATGCTTTGTTTTCAGTCTCCCTCCAATTTTGTAAACTGCATATTTTGTTGAGTCATCGTAATTTTTGCTTCGAGGCTCATCCATCGTCCACTATCACTGACATACAGATCAATAACTTGCAAAGTTCTTCCCTTCTGGACAAACAGTGGCGTCGGGAAACCACTCCTGGGGCACCACTGTGGTTTCAATAGTGACATCGTTATGGAATGAGTATCAGTTATTAAATTTTGATTCCGATGTTGAGCAATTTAATTCAAAGTTGTTACATGGTTGCCTGCAGCACTGTGTTGCAAACAATACATCATGTATTAATACTATTTTGTGTAAAGGTTGTGATATTTTATGCAAACTTATTAAATGAATATCAATAAGGTTTTGTGTTCTTCTCTGAAATATAGTCATTTTCAATTAATTACACGTTGAACATTTATTCTATGCATTAGAGCTTTACTTTTGTTTGTTTGTTTATTTCATTATGTGTACAGAGGTAAAGAAAGCGTGCTAGAGTGTTGATAAAATAAATAATAATCATGGGCAGTATGTCATTCGTCGCGAATGTTACCAATATATAACGATCACAATTTTGGGCGGCGAGCTGTAGTTACATTGCGATTTAATACACGGTGTACTATTTTAAATCTCCGGTGCCGACTTGTTCCACTAAGTTGAAATAAAATTTTCTGGGAGGTGCCGGAACGCCATGCCTGCCCTGGCTGCCTGTTCCACGGAACGCGGGAAGAATGACAACTTATTTTAAATTACTCTGTCCCGTGCTCGCTGTGATTTGCCTCGTCATCGCAGTACCTACGGGAACAATACATACACGTGACTGTAGCATACACTAGGTTACCGAATAATATTTATTCTTGAAATTTTGTAAATAGCTTCTAATGCGAAGGTTCGAGTCTATCTACAAGGCTGCAGTTCGGGTTTTCCAGACCTTACGTAGCATTCTACCGTGAGTCAAACAGTCACATGGCCTTTTGTGGTGGAGATTTTCTCCACTGATAATTAATATACCACATTTTAGTGACAAATGATGCCTGTAACGTTGACATAATGTAACTTTTGTCTCAGTCATTTTTGTATGTATTTAAGTATCGACACAAATGTAAAGAAAATGTAACGTAACCATATGTATGCCATGTTTTATGTTATTTCTGTGTAATGTCAAGGTAAAACAGAGTACTTTCTTTCAATAACTGGAATTTAATCCTCGTTGTTCTTTCGAAGACGGAAGGGAGAGTTGAAAACGAACAGCTGAACACAGGAGGTAGAAGTGTGAAGATGAACTGGGAGGATATATCAGATTGTTAGCGACATTTTGTGCAAAGAATTGAATTTCTTTGTGGTAAAAGTTGTATCACGCAATGTGGAGTAAGGAGACAAGATGGAAGTGGAATACGTCGTAAATGAAAGAAATTACTGCAAAATGTTAATTACTCCAACTGCTGTTTCACACCACTCTCTCACTGATAAATCATCTTCAAAACCCTTCAGAAGGGAGATTTAAATGCATCTTGATAAGATACACAGACACTCAGTTTTCGAGTATAACAACGGATGCCCATGTGACAATATAATTGACTGCGCTGCATTTAATTTACACTACTGCCCATTAAAATTGCTACACCACGAAAATGACGTGCTACAGACGCAAAGTTAACCGACAGGAAGAAGATGCTATGATATGCAAATGATTAGCTTTTCAGAGCATTCACACAAGGTTGGCGCCGGTGGCGACACCTACAACGTGCTGACATGAGGAAAGTTTCCAACTGATTTCTCATACACAAACAGCAGTTGACCGGCGTTGCTTGGGGAAACGTTGTTGTGATGCCTCATGTAAGGGGGAGAAATGCGTACCATCACGTTTCCGACTTTGATAAAGGTCGGATTGTAGCCTGTGGGTTCAGGAGGGTGATACGGAACGCCGTGCTGGATTCCAATGGCCTCGTATCACTAGCAGTCGAGATGAGAGGCATCTTATCCGCATGGCTGTAACGGATCGTGCAGCCATGTCTCGATCCCTCAGACAACAGATGGGGACGTTTGCAAGACAACAACCATCTGCACGAACAGTTCGACGACGTTTGCAGCAGCATGGACTATCAGCTCGGATGCCATGGCTGCGGTTACCCTTGACACTGCATCACAGACAGGAGCGCCTGCGATGGTGTACTCAAAGGCGAACCTAGGTGCACGAATGGCAAAACATCATTTTTTCGGATGAATCCAGGTTCTGTTTACAGCATCATGATGGTCGCATCCGTGTTTGGAGACATCGCGGTGAACGCACATTGGAAGCGTGTATTCGTCATCGCCATACTGGCGTATCACCCGGCGTGATGGTATGGGGTACCGCTAATGGTTACACGTCTCGGTCACCTCTTGTTCGCATTGACGGCGCTTTGAACAGTGGACGTTACATTTCAGATGTGTAACGACCGGTGGCTGTACCCTTCATTCGATCCTTGCGAAACCCTACATTTCAGCAGGATAATGCACGACCGCATGTTGAAGGTTAAATCTGAAATCGTCAAAACATTGTGAAACGCCTCGTACCTGAAGTAACAACTGCCCAAATTGTAGAGTGGTGCAAATATTAGCAGCTTACTTTGCATATTCAGAAATTTAAAATTACGGGTTAAAGAAACGGAGAAAAGTATCTTCCTATGTCTATTCTTTTTATGAGTCATAATTGGTGTCAGGCAACATCGTATTAGCAATCTGTGGGAGCGTGATCGTTTTGATGATCCATGTGTTATGGTCCAAGATGCTACTGCGGGAGGGTGTAAAATGAATGTGCACAATGGAAAATACTGAACGGGAAAATGAAGATTTGGTCATGTCTGACTACCTTAGGATCTCTTAATGGTGATATTATCTCCTCCTTCTTGCTCTTTAACATATAAATTATAACATAAACATAAATGAACGATTAAGGGAACTAGTAAGTACAATTGATAAATGCTGTTTCTGTTTATACATTTATTAAGGATTAAAACCCCTTTATATATTACAAATGTTTGTATATCAATGTCCAATGGACATAAAGAGATACAAATGGATTTTATAACTAATATGATTGATCAATTACCCAAATCTGCCCCTTTTTATGGCTAACTGATCTAATATAAATAATGCGCGATGGCTGACAAAAAAAAGTGGTTCAAATGGCTCTGAGCACTATGGGACTTCACATCTGAGGTCATCAGTCCCCTAGAACTTAGAACTACTTACACCTAACTAACCTAAGGACATCACACACATCCATGCTCGAAGCAGAATTCGAACATGCGACCGTAGTAGTCGCGCGGTTCCGGACTGAAGCGCCTAGAACCGCTCGGCCACTGCGGCTGGCGATGACTGACATCACCTGTGTACCAAACACTAGAAGAGACTACTTTCAAAGATGATCTACAGTGGTGTTCAACCCCAGTGGAAATAAAATTTACCTTACCCCAGCTGTTTAGCTTCATAGCCCTAATAAAGTTAAGCAACCAGCAATATTACAATGTGTACTGCGTTCGGTACGTTGGAGTGATGGTTCTCGTACATATCTGCGATGACAGAAGAACTCCAGCCACAAAGTGTAAAAAGAAAAAAAAAAAAACCTCATTGCGAGACTAGGATAGCAGAAGACGCTCCTCTGACTAGTATAATCTAATACTGTCTTCTCCTCTCTGTGGTCTACAGACGAGAAACGAATTCCCAGCCACAAGGATGGAGTTCAGATAACATCTCAACGTGAGTATAGGCAGAAGAAGTGCTCTCAATCACTGAACGCTGCGTACTGAATGACGACTCCCCACCCAGGGGCGAAGTCCAGAATCGTATAAGTTCGCAACAGTACAGTGCCAAACCGTTCTAACTATAAAATCTCCTGAGAGCAAAGACGGAAAGTCCATCTGTACCAACAAAAGCTGATACTGAGCGACCGTCAAACACGGGCGCTCAAAACGGAAGACCTCTTTCTCTCCACTGCTGGCTTCCCAGCAAAGCTCAGCTCCACTCCCTCATAACTGCAGAAGACGAATCATATTCTCAATACCACGGAATATTCTCCCTCTCTACAGATTCTTGTGAATGCCGACCAACCATATTTTAGTCTTTCGGCTTCCAGCACGGAAAGTTTGCGAGGAAATACCTATCCTGGTTAGTTAGGAATACATACAATGGTATGCTTCTCAGAGTAAAACTCCTCCGAAATAACCCAGCCTGAATGATTTCCGAGGTAACGCTTTCTCGTTCCCCTCTGCTGCGTCCAATATTTTCAGAGTTTCCGAAGTATTATCTGGTTATCCTTCTGGCCCCGCTACAGAACCGGCTGTCTGCCACTGTATTGTGCTTCAGCGCTCCGGCGCCCCGTCCGTCCGTCTTGGCTACTTCCTGTGTTAAGCAAGACCTACACACCTTTGCGGGCTTTTCCACCCAGGGCTTGAGTTACGCCTGCCATTTCATTTCCCAACCACTACTAGTATAGGCAATCACTCATTACGCCGTTTTGATAACAAAGACACTCCGTCACCTTTCGTGCAATAAGCGTTAACAACTATTTACAAGGTGTATGTGACAATGTCAGTCTTCTTTAAATATTCCTATATGCTATGTACAACCTATCAAATGGTACCTAACTCAATGGTTAGCGTTATTACAACACTGTACTCATTCCCCATGTGCGAATTGTCAGCGGTTTTCCGGCCCAGACTTCATTTTTACGGATGGAAATGCGCAGCCGCAGGTGGAAGAGCCCTGTACACCCCCCCCCCCCCCTTCCCCCCCCCACACACACACTTCCGATTTATGAGGGCGGTTCAGAAAGTAACCTTCGATTGGTCACAGTGCGGGTTGTGGGGGGAGTAGCGACGCCATCTGTGCGTTCACGCACTCAACAGGTCAGTCGGCATCAAGCCGTGGTCGAGTGAACGTCGTACCTGCGCTAGTTTAGTTTTTGTGGCAGTTTGAAATGTGTGCTGCAATAGAAAACCCCGCCAAATGTGAAGTGCGTGCTGTCATAAGGTTTTTTACAGCCAAAGGATATTCTGCAGCAGCTATTCATCGTGAGCTTTGTGCTGTGTACGGACCAAGAGTTATGAGTGAAGGAGTTGTCCGTGAATGGGTACGTTTATTTAAAAGTGGACGAGAAAACGTTCATGATGAAGAGAGGAGTGGTAGACCATCATTGGTGACTGACGAACTCGTTCAGACAGTTGATGCAAAAGTTCGTGAAAATCGACGTTTCTCAATGTCGGAGTTGTCTACTGGTTTTCCACAGATTTCTAAGACTCTCTTGTACGAGATAGTGACAGCAAGATTGGGTTACCGTAAGTTCTGTGCACGATGGGTGCCCAAAATTCTTACCGACCACCACAAAACTCAAAGAATGGCCTCTGCATTAGACTTTCTGTCACGTTATGAGGACGAAGGAGAACCATTGTTAAACAGAATCGTGACCGGTGACGAAACCTGGATTAAGTACGTGAACCCTGAGACAAAAGAACAATCAAAGATGTGGGCACATTCAAATTCGCCTACCAAACCAAGAAAAGCCTCGCAAGATTTTTCTGCCAGAAAACTGATGGCAACGGTGTTTTGGGATGCCAAAGGGGTGTTGTTGGTTGAATTAATGGAACGTGGTACGACCATTAATCAAGACGTGTACTGTGAAACAATAAAAAAGTTACGACGGGCTATACAGAACAAACGCCGTGGTATACTGACTTCCGGTATCGTTTTTTTGCACGATAACGGCCGTCCTCACTCTGCTCGGAGAACAACGGCCCTTCTTGAGTCCTTCAAGTGGGACGTTATCAACCATCCACCTTACAGCCCAGACCTGGCGCCAAGTGATTATCACCTCTTCATGCATTTGAAGAAATGGCTCGGGTCACAGCGGTTTGATGACGACGAAGAGCTCAAAGATGCGGTCACATGCTGGCTCCAGGCACAAGCGCGTGATTTTTATGCAGAAGGAATTTCAAAGCTTGTGAAGAGATACGATAAGTGCCTCAATCGCTATGGAGACTATGTAGAAAAATAGTGCAAAGATGTAGTTGTAAGATGTATATATTAAAATATTTTTATTCAAATTGGTGTATTTTTTTTAAATCAACCGGAGGTTACTTTCTGAACGGCCCTCGTATTATCCAGTCGCCCACATGTGAGATTCGTGAGACGTATTGCAACACGGGCACATGCGCCAATGACAATTCAGAAATTGTCAACCGCGCTGGTGGGGAAATGGAACGGCCTGCCACAGGAACTGCTCCTGGCCAGCATGCGAGCTTGCTCCGCGGCATGCACTGCCGGCCGTGGCGATCGCACAGCCAGTTAACAAGCACGTTCCGATTTTTGTTATGTCCAGGGGGCTGTCTTAGATTGAGGTAATTTCAGTGTGGTTATTGCTCATGAATAAAGATATCGTTTCTCTTCGTCTCATTGCGTATTTCTTCTGTATTACACTGCAGTAGTTCTTTATAGGTACGGTCCAACTTTAATCCAGCTATGTTACTTGACAGTGGCACATCATGCGGAAGTTATTTTCGTCCCTAGGTTTTGCACACCGACGTAGATAACTTCAACATTTGAAAGAAGTCTGGGGTTACTGTTAATATTATCCGCTAGGCAACTAATACGAGGGTGAGGCAAATGAAAACCTTAAATATTTCATCATCATCATCATCATTTAAGACTGATTATGCCTTTCAGCGTTCAGTCTGGAGCATAGCCCCCGCTATACAGTTCCTCCATGATCCCCTATTCAGTGCTAACATTGGTGCCTCTTCTGATGTTAAACCTATTACTTCAAAATCATTTTTAACCGAATCCAGGTACCTTCTCCTCGGTCTGCCCCGACTCCTCCTACCCTCTACTGCTGAATCCATGAGTCTCTTGGGTAACCTTGCTTCTCCCATGCGTGTAACATGACCCCACCATCTAAGCCTGTTCGCCCAGACTGCTACATCTATAAAGTTCATTCCCAGTTTTTCTTTGATTTCCTCATTGTGGACACCCTCCTGCCATTGTTCCCATCTACTAGTACCTGCAATCATCCTAGCTACTTTCATATCCATAACCTCAACCTTGTTGTAAGGTAACCTGAATCCACCCAGCTTTTGCTCCCATACAACAAAGTTGGTCGAAAGATTGAACGGTGCACAGATAACTTATTCTTGGTACTGACTTCCTTCTTGCAGAAAAGAGTAGATCGTAGCTGAGCGCTCACTGCATTAGCCTTGCTACACCTCGCTTCCAGTTCTTTCACCATGTTGCCATCCTGTGAGAATATGCATCCTAAGTACTTGAAACCGTCCACCTGTTCTAACTTTGTTCCACCTATTTGGCACTCAATCCGTTTATATTTCTTTCCCACTGACATTACCTTCGTTTTGGAGATGCTAATCTTCATACCATAGTCCTTACATTTCTGATCTAGCTCCGAAATGTTACTTTGCAAACTTTCAAGCGAATGTGCCATCACAACTAAGTCATCCGCATATGCAAGACTGCTTATTTTGTGTTCACATATCTTAATCTCACCCAGCCAGTCTATTATTTTCAACATATGATCCATAAATAATATGAACAACAGTGGAGACAGGTTGCAGCCTTGTCTTACCCCTGAAACTACTCTGAACCATGAACTCAATTTACCGTCAACTCTAACTGCTGCCTGACTATCCATGTAAAGACCTTTAATTGCTTGCATAAGTTTGCCTCCTATTGCATAATCTTGTAGAACAGACAATAACTTCCTCCTAGGAACCCGGTCATATGCCTTTTCTAGATCTATAAAGCATAGATACAATTCCCTGTTCCACTCATAACACTTCTCCATTATTTGCCGTAAGCTAAAGATCTGGTCCTGACAACCTCTAAGAGGCCTAAACCCACACTGATTTTCATCCAATTGGTCCTCAACTAATACTCGCACTTTCCTTTCAACAATATCTGAGAAACCTTAAATATTTTTAAAAAAATATTATTTATTGTGCAGAAGTGGTACGAAGCTGTATCATTTTTCAACATAATCTCCCCCAAGCTCAATGCAAGTCTTCAAGCGCTTACAAAGTGCATAAATTCCTTTAGAAAAAAAATCTTTTGGTAGTCCGTGCAAACACTCATACACCGCGTGGCGTACCTCTTCATCAGAACGGAACTTCTTTCCTCCCATTGCGTCTTTGAGTGGTCCAAACATATGGAAATCATTTGGGGAAAGGTCTCCTGAGTATGGTGGATGAGGAAGACATTCAAAATGCAGGTTTGTGATTGTTGCAACTGTTGTACGGGCAGTCTGGGCCCTTGCATTGTCATGTTGCAAAAGGACACCTGCTGACAGCAATCCACGTCGCTTTGATTTGATTGCAGGCCGCAGATGATTTTTTAGGAGATCTGTGTATGATGCACTGGTGACAGTGGTCCCTCTAGGCACGTAATGCTGCAAAATGACGGCTTTTTCGTCCCAAAATAGAGTCAGCATAACCTTCCCTGCTGATGGTTCTCTTCGAAACTTCATTGGTTTTGGTGATGAGGAATGGCGCCATTGCTTGCTCGCTCTCTTCGTTTCCAGTTGGTGGAAGTGAACCCGGGTTTCGTCCCCAGTAACGATTCTTGCAACGAAGCCATCACCTTCTCGTTCAAAGCGCCGAAGAAGTTCTTCACATGCATCAACACGTCGTTCTCTCATTTCAGGAGTCAGCTGCCGTGGCACCCATCTTGCAGACACTTTGTGAAACTGGAGCACATCATGCACAATGTGGTGTGCTGACCCATGACTAATCTGTAAACATGCGGCAATGTCATTTAGTGTCACTCGGCGGTTTTCCTTCTCTATGGCTTCAACTGCTGCAATGATATGTGGAGTCACAACTCGTTGTGCCTGACCTGGACGAGGAGCATCTTCCACTGAAGTCACATCATTTGCGAACTTACTACTCCATTCGTAGACTTGCTGTTGTGATAAACATGCATCAGCGTACTGAACATTCATTCGTCGATGAATTTCAATAGGTTTCACACCTTCACTACGCAAAAACCGAATAACAGAACGCTGTCCTTCCCTGGTGCAAGTCGTACTGCGACGGTATGTGTGCATCTGCACTATGCTGCCACCTACAAGCCATTCTGCACGCTGTTTGTAGCACGCTTACCGACTTACAGGATAACGGCGCGAAATTTCGATTTGTTTCACCCTCGTATAAATCAGGTACAGCAAGACTTCCATTACTCTGAAGCACACATGAAGTTACTTCTACATTTGTCCATGACTCTCCATCTAATATGGACCTAGGAGGAAATCCCTTATCCAGTCACAAATTTTCTTTGATACTGGGTATTATCGTCATTTCAATGACGAGCATTAATACGGTAAGAGTTAAATACTTTCAGTAAGTCAAGAAATACAGCATACAGAGGGTCACCATGATCTACGGCTTTCGGGATGTCAAGAGAAGAGTTGGGCAATGCTTGACAAGTGTTTACGGAATCAAAAATGGTTCGCACCCGGGAGGGTATTTTCTTCGAGTTATCTCGATGTGTCTGAACTCGGAACATGTCGTAAGGTTCTACTGCAGGTGGATGTCAACGAGATTGCACATTGCCTTTGTAGGTCATTTACGATTCTTGAAGCTGGGTGTGTCTTGTGCTTTGTTTCAAACCCACCAAAAAGTATTTTGTTCGAAGGAGTTGCGTTATATCACGGTTATGGGAGAGGCTAAATGAGTCGCAAATTCAGTATAGAATCTGATAGGGATTCAGTATGGATTTGGTCTGCGAGTGATAAATAAACGGACATTACGCAAGTTATTTTTGTCTAATTTATTCACTGACAGCAGTACAACGAGAATCCCACAAAAAATGGAGATTACACGTGAACATCCGAATCTAGAACAAGCAAGGAGTGTATCGACTTGAAATATGAGTATAGAGGGCACTCAAATTAAAACGAGAAAGATAGAAAAAGGTAAGTAAACTGTTTATTCTTTCAAAAGTAATCGCCATAACTGTTACTACGTTGCCGGACGGAGTGGCCGAGCGGTTCTAGGCGCTACAGTCTGCAACTGCGCGACCGCTATGGTCGCAGGTTCGAATCCTGCCTCGGGCATGGATGTGTGTGATGTCCTTAGGTTAGTTAGGTTTAAGTAGTTCTTAGTTCTAGGGGACTGATGACCTCAGAAGTTAAGTCACATAGTGCTCAGAGCCATTTGAACCATTAGTTACTACGTTGTCAGTTCCTTCATAGAAAAATGCCTACGGAAGCATGATTGTGCGCCTCTTCGTCCAAAGCAATTCGATGACCACGAATGGCTTTCTTCAGGGCTCCAAAAATATGGAAGGCATATGTGGAGAGATCGGGACCACCCATCGGTTCCATCGGATCAGGGAAGGATAAGGAACGAAGTCAGCTGTGCCCCTTTAAAGGAACCATCGCGGCATTTGCCTGAAGTGATTTAGGGAAATCACGAGAAACCTAAGCCGGGACGGCCAGACGTGGGTTTCAACCGTCGTCCTCGCAAATGCGAATCCAGTATAATAACCACTGCGGCACTTCGCTAGGGGACTACGAGCAGGATGTGTAAGGGCTTCCCAACGGAACGTGTGCAGTGTAGTGGAAACATCCTAGCAACAAAACGCTGGCCCACCCCGTGTTGCCAGGGGCGTTGCGATTACGATGCATAAGTTTCTCTGGGAAACCCTTACACCTCTCCCAATTAATTCCGCATCTCTCCCTGTAACCACGGTCTTTACATTTCAGCAAATGCAGACCGGCTGTCGTAGACGAGTATCGGTTTAATACACGCACGAATTGGCATAGATTCTGCGCTGAACGTGTCGTTTGCACTATTATGCGACACGCGAGTACCCGCTCTATCAAATCATTACCTTTCATCACTCAAATTTTTTTAGCTTGACGCCCTGTGCTCCGACGACCGAACCAGGCTTCCGCTACTCTACCTCGGGAGATCCGAACACACTCTGTCCGCGGCAACTGCCATCGATCGCGCGCCACTAACGGCGGTGTATCGATACCTACGACAGATTACAGGTTACAAATGTCACTGAATCATTCAAGAAACTCCTCATTCGCTCACAGAAGGCTAACTGGACCACTTTCCAGAGCCTTCCTCTAAAAAAAAAAAAAAAAAAAAAAAAAAAAAAAAAAAAAAAAAAAAAAAAAAACTTGGAGTTGGCCCTGTGAATAAAACCACTGACCGCTTCAGCGGCCGCAAGTGCTAACCACTAGATTACCTTTTTTGACGCAGGCTGTTCTGACAGCTGAAGTTAAAATATTGCTCCCTGAAATTTGTAATGAAAACTGTTTGCTCTTGTCAGAATTCTAGTATCCGACGACGAAAACAAAATTTAAATTATATACACTGGAGTTCCCACGGAGCCAGTCACCAGAGTATTGCGTTGCCACGAGAACTGAGTACCTGACGTCTGCACGGTATGCACTTTCCTTTGCTTTGGTACAAACGTAAACGTTGAACGCCCAGTAAAACCCTTTTGCAGAAAAAGAAACTTCACGACAGCGGGGTATTGGACAGCCAGTATAGAATTACAATGGTAAGTTGGAGCCCTTAGACTAAACGTTAGCACAACGCTCCATTGTCCGCAACAATGTGAAGAACTATCAGTGAGGCAATAGGAAGATGTGTGTGTGTGTGTGTGTGTGTGAGTGAGTGAGTGAGTGAGTGAGTGTGTGTTTGTTCGTGGGAAGGGGGTGACAGTTTTCCAGCCAATACATGTCAGTTTTCGAGTTTTCGGACAGTTAGTAATGATTGTTAGGTTACCATGTCCTCGACGACCTCAGAGACCTCACATGGCACATTTTGATCAATCCACGCGTAACTGGAATTCTTTACGCGCTAATGAATACTTAAATTCGCTCCTGGACTCGTTTGATGGTAAAAGTAACGTAACAAAAGGAATTGTCCAGACCAGGCCAGTATGGTGTTCTTCTTGCGATCACGTGGAAAGCTGATGTCTTGCCGCTGTCAACCCCTGCAAGCTGTTTACGGAAGCTGGGCGTGCGACGCAAGTGTACGGACGGACATAATCGGCCTCAGACATAGAGCTGCTGCGCGGAGTAGCCGTGCTGTTTGAGGCGCTATGTCACGGACTGCGCGGCCCCTCCCACCGAATCCTTCCTCGGGCATGGGTGTTTCTGTATTGTTCTAAGCATAAGTTAGTTTAAGTAGTGTGTAAGTCTAGGCACCGATGACCTCAGCAGTTTGGTCCCTTAGGAATTCACACACAGTTGAACAGAGCTGTGGCAAGCGGCGGAGCAGTCAAAGGAACGACGACGAGTGACGTGGCAGTGCGTGCCAAAATGTTGATTAAGTAAACAGTGGAGACAGAATATCGACGGCTCAAGAAAGACTCGAGAATACGGGTCAAGTTTTGTATATTGACAGTTGGTACCAATAAACAAAATGAAAATACACTCCTGGAAATTGAAATAAGAACACCGTGAATTCATTGTCCCAGGAAGGGGAAACTTTATTGACACATTCCTGGGGTCAGATGCATCACATGATCACACTGACAGAACCACAGGCACATAGACACAGGCAACAGAGCACGCACAATGTCGGCACTAGTACAGTGTTTATCCACCTTTCGCAGCAATGCAGGCTGCTATTCTCCCATGGAGACGATCGTAGAGATGCTGGATGTAGTCCTGTGGAACGGCTTGCCATGCCATTTCCACCTGGCGCCTCAGTTGGACCAGCGTTCGTGCTGGACGTGCAGACTGCGTGAGACGACGCTTCATCCAGTCCCAAACATGCTCAATGGGGGACAGATCCGGAGATCTTGCTGGCCAGGGTAGTTGACTTACACCTTCTAGAGCACGTTGGGTGGCACGGAATACATGCGGACGTGCATTGTCCTGTTGGAACAGCAAGTTCCCTTGCCGGTCTAGGAATGGTAGAACGATGGGTTCGATGACGGTTTGGATGTACCGTGCACTATTCAGTGTCCCCTCGACGATCACCAGTGGTGTACGGCCAGTGTAGGAGATCGCTCCCCACACCATGATGCCGGGTGTTGGCCCTGTGTGCCTCGGTCGTATGCAGTCCTAATTGTGGCGCTCACCTGCACGGCGCCAAACACGCATACGACCATCATTGGCACCAAGGCAGAAGCGACTCTCATCGCTGAAGACGACACGTCTCCATTCGTCCCTCCATTCACACCTGTCGCGACACCACTGGAGGCGGGCTGCACGATGTTGGGGCGTGAGCGGAAGACGGCCTAACGGTGTGCGGGACCGTAGCCCAGCTTCATGGAGACGGTTGCGAATGGTCCTCGCCGATACCCCAGGAGCAACAGTGTCCCTAATTTGCTGGGAAGTGGCGGTGCGGTCCCCTACGGCACTGCGTAGGATCCTACGGTCTTGGCGTGCATCCGTGCGTCGCTGGGCACGTCGACGGGCACGTGCACCTTCCGCCGACCACTGGCGACAAATCGATGTACTGTGGAGACCTCACGCCCCACGTGTTGAGCAATTCGGCGGTACGTCCACCCGGCCTCCCGCATGCCCACTATACGCCCTCGCTCAAAGTCCGTCAACTGCACATACGGTTCACGTCCACGCTGTCGCGGCATGCTACCAGTGTTAAAGACTGCGATGGAGCTCCGTATGCCACGGCAAACTGGCTGACACTGACGACGGCGGTGCACAAATGCTGCGCAGCTAGCGCCATTCGACGGCCAACACCGCGGTTCCTGGTGTGTCCGCTGTGCCGTGCGTGTGATCATTGCTTGTACAGCCCTCTCGCAGTGTCCGGAGCAAGTATGGTGGGTCTGACACACAGGTGTCAATGTGTTCTTTTTCCCATTTCCAGGAGTGTAGTAACCTACAACTTGAAAGAATGATTGTGGGTATCTTAGTTCATTTAATCATTTCCAGAGAAACCATCAACAAAGGAAAAATGGCACACTCAATATGTGCTCACCACAATACTGCAGGCAAAACAGAGGACATTTTTCGCATGCTCCGAGGGACAGGTCGTGACATCTTTGGATATAAAATCTATGGAATTCAGTGTTCGAGAATAAATATTGCACGTCACAGACACTTTCGCTAACATATTTTCTTTTGCAGTCAGATTACATCATATGAAAAATTGTATCGTTGCGTAAATAATCATTAAAATTTACCTTTAACAGACATAATCATTAATAATGTACTTAGTTAAACGGTCATAGACACAGATCTTCCAAAGCAGTATGGGAGAACCCGGTATAAACACTTGTTACCGAAGCTACTTATCTAACTTACCTGTAATTCAGTGACGTTGGGTTTTGTTTTCCCGCTCTGGTCACCCATCATGTCGGGCCTCTGACTTCTAATTGCGGCGAAGGGAGGTTACTGCTGTCGTTTGTCTATGAGATATTCGGCTGTTTCGACGCAGGCATTACCATACAACGGTCTCGATAAGAACAGATGGAGCGGAATCGTCAAAGCGCCACGGTTCGCATACTGCTGCCCAACAAAGGGAAAAACGGCGAACAGTTTGACCACTGATGTCCCAGCTACCATACACGCTCTTACGTATGCGTCACGTAACATCACTGCTGCACTGATCAGAATCGATTCACGAGAAACCTTGGTGAAACACGAACATCAATGACTCAATACCTCTTTGGGACACTGGAGGTAAGCTATAAGAGCGCCAGGAAATTAAAAAACGATTTCGAGCATTGTGGATCAAAAGACATTGTCGAATTACCCACTGTGACCCATTGGATCAAGTACCCAAGTTCAGCATCGCCGATGAACCTCCGGCCTGGTCCGATGCCCATACACAGACATCAACGCCATTGCTGAAAATGGGCATTCGATGAACTATATATACCAGTGGTTGCCAACAGGTGGTCCGTGGCCCCCTAGGGATCCGCGAGCTATGCCAGAGGGGTCTGCAAGATTCTACTAGAATAAAAAATATTTTAAATATATTTCGTATGATAACAGATTTTTTTGTTTTGGCCGCTTCCTGCATGAGCAAAGCTTTAGCGAACACTATCTTCTTCGTCTGGCGTCTTCCTAGAGCCAACTGACACTAGCACACTCTAGCGCAAAACTAGAGTTAGATAGACGCAAATAGTTCTGCTGTATGCCTTAGACTGCGCGCGCTGTCTCTTTGCACCTGACAACTGACAGTCACTTTACACAGAAACTTGCATTTCTGATGACAATCGTCTATTATTTTTTTAAGAAGTTTGTTATACTAAACACCCAGACTTGTAGACAAAGATTTTGAGCAATAATCAAAACTTTAACAATAAGAATGATGACTAAATTGAAAAAGTTTTAAGCTCAATATTTTTTCAATAATGAATGTCAATACTTTTTCCAAGTACCAAAAATAGAAAACGTATAAAAAGGCTCCTAATTTGGCTTTTTAGGTACTTGATACTGTGATATGACAAGGTACCAATCATGCTCGATGAGGGGGTCCTCGAGAAAATTTGTTGGGAACCCCTGATATGGACGGTCAAATAGATAAGAGGATACCACTTCGCCGAAACTCAGCCATCTGTTTCTGTTAAAAACACGGTTTTCGGATGACAGTCTTGCCCACCGCCATACAAAATGAACAGTGATGGTGACAAACCACCGCGATTGCTCCGCAAATCAGCTCCACACACCTTATTTAGGCGCTCTCCTCACGCCACAGTTCGAGCACAGCCGCTCCAACTGGCAGACCTCTGCCATTTATTTACTCGGTTACTACTGTAATGTCGCCTGACGGCCTAATCGCTGCAAGACAGTGATAAAAAAAGACATACCACTGGTCACGACGGTTGCACTCTCTGCAGGTTGACCGAGAACGAATACGTACTTCGCACGGTACTTTCAAGAAATGCACATCCGTGCGAAGAAACCTCAACGTTTCGAGAGTGTCACCGAGCACTCGCACAAGACGTCGGTTGTACTATCGATACTCATAACGAGACAGTGTTTCAACACGAACAGGGAATGGTTCAAGAATGGACAGAATCGCCGGCCTTGGTGGCCGAGCGGTTCTAGGCGCTTTAATCCGGAACCGCGCGACCGCTACGGTCGCAAGTTCGAATCCTACCTCGGGCATGTATGTGTGTGATGTTCTTAGGTTAGTTAGGTTTAAGTAGTTCTAAGTTCTAGGGGACTGATGACCTCAGATGTTAAGTCCCATAGTGCTCAGAGCCATTTGGACCACTTTTTTGGAAAGAATCTCTTACGTATATGCTTATACGCTGTACAAACACTATCTGAGAACAAGTGAAGCATCCATCGGCGTGCATGCAAATTATTGCGTTTTCAGTTAATGGTGAGAGGTATAATGGCCACTGATTTGAATTTCAACGGTTGACGTCCGAAATACACTCCTGGAAATTGAAATAAGAACACCGTGAATTCATTGTCCCAGGAAGGGGAAACTTTATTGACACATTCCTGGGGTCAGATACATCACATGATCACACTGACAGAACCACAGGCACATAGACACAGGCAACAGAGCATGCACAATGTCGGCACTAGTACAGTGTATATCCACCTTTCACAGCAATGCAGGCTGCTATTCTCCCATGGAGACGATCGTAGAGATGCTGGATGTAGTCCTGTGGAACGGCTTGCCATGCCATTTCCACCTGGCGCCTCAGTTGGACCAGCGTTCGTGCTGGACGTGCAGACCGCGTGAGACGACGCTTCATCCAGTCCCAAACATGCTCAATGCGGGACAGATCCGGAGATCTTGCTGGCCAGGGTAGTTGACTTACACCTTCTAGAGCACGTTGGGTGGCACGGGATACATGCGGACGTGCATTGTCCTGTTGGAACAGCAAGTTCCCTTGCCGGTCTAGGAATGGTAGAACGATGGGTTCGATGACGGTTTGGATGTACCGTGCACTATTCAGTGTCCCCTCGACGATCACCAGTGGTGTACGGCCAGTGTAGGAGACCGCTCCCCACACCATGATGCCGGGTGTTGGCCCTGTGTGCCTCGGTCGTATGCAGTCCTAATTGTGGCGCTCACCTGCACGGCGCCAAACACGCATACGACCATCATTGGCACCAAGGCAGAAGCGACTCTCATCGCTGAAGACGACACGTCTCCATTCGTCCTTCCATTCACGCCTGTCGTGACACCACTGGAGGCGGGCTGCACGATGTTGGGGCGTGAACGGAAGACGGCCTAACGGTGTGCGGGACCGTAGCCTAGCTTCATGGAGACGGTTGCGAATGGTCCTCGCCGATACCCCAGGAGCAACAGTGTCCCTAATTTGCTGGGAAGTGGCGGTGCGGTCCCTTACGGCACTCCGTAGGATCCTACGGTCTTGGCGTGCATCCGTGCGTCGCTGCGGTCCGGTCCCAGGTCGACGGGCACGTGCACCTTCCGCCGACCACTGGCGACAACATCGATGTACTGTGGAGACCTCACGCCCCACGTGTTGAGCAATTCGGCGGTACGTCCACCCGGCCTCCCGCATGCCCACTATACGCCCTCGCTCAAAGTCCGTCAACTGCTCATACGGTTCACGTCCACACTGTCGCGGCATGCTACCAGTGTTAAAGACTGCGATGGAGCTCCGTATGCCACGGCAAACTGGCTGACACTGACGGCGGCAGTGCACAAATGCTGCGCAGCTAGCGCCATTCGACGGCCAACACCGCGGTTCCTGGTGTGTCCGCTGTGCCGTGCGTGTGATCATTGCTTGTACAGCCCTCTCGCAGTGTCCGGAGCAAGTATGGTGGGTCTGACACACCGGTGTCAATGTGTTCTTTTTTCCATTTCCAGGAGTGTATGTACGTTCGGACGAGACGTCGGCTCCATCGTGACCGCGGATGTAGATTAGATTAGTTTCTCGTTCCATAGATCCGTGCTGAGGAGATCCTCGTGGATGTGGAACATGTCAATTTTTTAAAGCTGAAATAACAATACTAATAGTATGAATATATACAATACATCATTTGTTTCTATTAAAAAATTCGTCAATGGAGTAGAAGGAGTTGGGCACTAGTAAGTCTTTCAGGCTCCTTTTAAACTGATCTTTATTTGTAACTAAATTTTTTATGTTTGCTGGAAAATCGTTGAAGATGAGTGTTCCTGAGTAGTGGACCCCATTTGGACCAAAGTAAGTGCTTTTAAGTCCTTGTGCACATAATTTTTGTTCATGGTATTGTATGTATGAACTGAGCTGTTTGTTGAATAAAGAGATATATCATGTAGGACAAATTTCATTAAGGAGTAAATATACTGAGAGGCAGTAGTTAGTATACCTTCTTTGAAGTCGTTTCCACAGGACGTCCGTGAATTTACTCCACAAATAATTCATATTACACGCTTTTGGACTCTGAAAACTTTTGTTTGACTTGAAGAGTTATCCCAAAATATTATACCATATGACATTACGGAATGAAAGTAGGCAAAGTATGCAAGCTTTTTCATTTTTCTTGTCGCCTATGTCTGCTAACACTCGAATTGCAAATACAGATTTGTTAAGGCGTTTCTGCAGTTCTGTGGTGTGCTCCTCCCAGCTGAATGTATTATCAAATTGTAATTCCAGGAATTTAAGACTGTCAACCTCTTCTATCTGCTCTTCTTCATACTTTATGCATATGCTGGGTGGAAACCTCTCACAGGTTCTGAATTGCATGTAGTAAGTCTTTTCGAAGTTTAATGTCAGTGAGTTGAATTTAAACCATTTATTAATATCAATGAAAATATCATTAGAAGATCTTTCTAGAACTACACTCTACATACTATTTATTGCAATACTTGTGTCATCTGCAAACAAAACGAACACTGCTTCTGGCCGTGTAACTGATGAGAGATCATTAATGTACACAAGAAAAAGCAATGGCCCTAAGATGGATCCTTGTGGGAAACCACATGTAATTTCTTCCCATTCTGATGATGACTGATGACTTAATTCACTAGTCCCTTGCACTAACACCCTTCGTTTCCTGTTAGCGAGGTATGGCTTGAACCATTTTGCAGCACTGCCTGTGACACCACAGAATTCTAATTTACTTAAAAGGATGTTGTGGTTCACACAATCGAATGCCTTTGACAAATCACAGAAAATACCTGTTGCTTGTAACTTGTTATTTAATGAATTAAGTACATTTTCACGGTAGGTGTAAATAGCCTTCTCGATATCAGAACCCTTCAGAAATCCAAACTGTGTTCTTGATAACATGTTATTTGTGGTCAGATGGTTGAGAAGTTGCCTGTACATTACGTAGTGGCGCACTGATTTGAAACGGTGGAGCATCTTCTGCCGATGTCGGTCGTCGGCGGAATTCACGCATATCGGTGCCACAGCGCCCGCAGCCCGACAGGGATGGACGGTGGCCGTGAAGCACTGTGCGACCCTCCCGCCACCGACTGGCGGCCGGCGCTGCTGCGTCACGGCTGCTTACGTAAGAGGGGAGCCTGCAGCCGGGAGGCGGGAACTGCTGCAGGCGGTGGGCGCGCTGTGGGCCGGCTGGAAGGGGAGCAGACGAGGCGGCTAACGCGGCCAGTCGCGACGGCCGTGTCGGGGCGTAGACAAGCAGAGGACGGCCGCGCTGCAGTCGGCCGCCGGCGTCTAGCGACGATTTAGAGGTAGGTTCCGCGAACTTGTGTCAGGCAGCGGTTTGGCCCGCGCGGAAAACTTGCCAGCATGTCCTAACGTCTCGGATCTTATACACTAAGGAATCTAAAGCTGGGCGTGAGTAGCAGCACACGCGTGAGCAGTTATTGTTATTACTGCGGGTTGGTTTGTTTAACGTTACCTTCCGTGCACTAATGGCAGCTTTTGAACGCCTTGTCTTTGGTAACATTTATTTACGTTGTTTCTGAATAGTATTGTATGGTGGAAAACACTAGCGTCAGTTAGAAACTCACAGGCATTTTGTTATAGAAGAATCGTCAGTCCTCTACCAGAAACAACGTGACATTACACTTCTCCTTTTCCGGCATTCGTGGTTGTGTGTAGTGTTATTATTTTTCGACTCTCTCTTTCTTTCTCTCTCTCTTATCGATTAGGCCCTCACTGTAACTGAATCATATCTCTACTGACTCGTCATTTCTCACTTGCCATGAAACAAATGAAGAATTTCAGAACTTGCTCCTGTTCTGGTGGAGCAGTCGAAAGCGAGAACCGCGCTCGTGGCTCTCATTTCGATCAATATACAGGGCCATTAAAAAACGTTTTCAATTGTTTGTTACAGGCTGAAACGTCCCCTTAGAAAAATTATTGAATGACTGTGCTGATAAACCTCTTACGTTATTTGATTTTCAAACAGCTGAGCAAAACTGGACGTATTCAAACATTACTCTCTTTACTTATTCTGATCATCACTAAACTGACACACAATATTTTCAGCGCAACGCAAATAACTTTCAATAATCCCTACAAAAGAATGACCCTGACTAACAATAACCTATACCTTTCATGAATCATTTATCTCACAAAAATCTTCGTTACTCGAACTAATGCAATACAGTGAGCGCCAATACTGCCAGCTCAATAAAAGATTCTAACTACTGAAGGCAGTAACTACTGGCTCTGAGCACTATGGGACTCAACTGCTGAGGTCGCAAGTCCCCTAGAACTTAGAACTACTTAAACCTAACTATCCTAAGGACATCACACACATCCATGCCCGAAGCAGGATCCGAACCTGCGACCGTAGCGGTCACGCGGTTCCAGACCGTAGCGCCCAGAACCGCACGGACACTCCGGCCGGCTGGCACTAACTACTGATCGGCATAGTTAGCAAATGAAAGATTTTGATAAAGAACAATGTATTTACCTTAATAGTGTTCAAAAGTCAATATATATATATATATATATCAGTTCATGACATCCAGTCTTACAAATTTCCTCTCTCTGATGGACACACGTCCATATCATTCGCTCTCAAAACTCCGCCATCTCTCTCCGCACATCCACCACTGCTGGCGGCTCACCTCCAACTGCGCAACGCTACGCGCTGTTAACAGCCAACTGCCCAACACCACTATAGCAATTTCTAACAATGCAAACCAGCCACAGACTGCACACAACACAGTCAGTGATTTTCTTATAGAGCGCTACGTGGCGTTACCAACATAAAAACCTAAACAGCCTACTTACAAAGCTATGAAAGACAGAAACATGTTGAGTATGCTGGTCGATACAGGAAGGTTGAGTTTTCGGTTCGCACTAACAGTATTTCGTACACTCTACATGAGTACCACGCGTTGTTCGAGAAACATCGAAATGCTAGTCCGTTTCATTCCACACGCGAATCAACAGATCACTGTTTATTGAATCGACGTCTTCAAGAATTCGATTTCTCAGCTCTTGAAGACTAGCTGCCGTAAGTGGGACACTGACTGTCTTTTATTTTATCCAAAGAAAAACTGCCGACGTATGACGTCTGATGAACTGGAAAGCCAAAAGCAATGAACAATGGATTAATTGCGTACAACTTCTAACAGACAAAATGATTTCTCCTTTGGTGTAGTGGTCATGTTACTACAAACAAACAAACAACAAGACAACTGTGTGACAACTTCCAACCTTCCCATGTCTAGTGACCTCCGCAATTTGTTTCTATATTTTGTAGTCTGTCTATAATAAACAACTGAAATCCGATCTTTCTTTTTTGGATGACCCGGTACTTAGTTTCAGTCTACATGGGTCGGATCTCGAAGAGGCGGTTGCACTCCTAGGAGTGCAGAAATAAAGAGTAACGTGTTAGCTACACCATTTTGATATTACTATGTAGTGCTATGTCTGTTCAAAGACAACTGCACTCCATGTCAGAGGCCCACAGAGCAAAACGAGAAGAGATTCTTTTCATGCAGTAACTGTAAACTGGTTTCCTAAGCGAAAGTAACATGAATGTTGACATTAACAAGATGACCGTCAAAAAGAAGAGAGGACATATAGTTGTTTACCTTCACAGGACAAACAATTATTTCCATCTGAGATTGTCTTTTAGAAATAAGTCGTGTGAATAGTCGTGAGCATAGCAAGATACACAGCTGAAATTAATTCCAACTGCATGACTAAATTTAGCTTTTGCGTGAGAATAAAAATAAGCAATTTTGAAAACAGCTGCTGATTTATTAGTAACAAATCGCTGAAACGGTACAACACAATGCACAGGGTACCTCACTGGCGTTAAAGGGAACAGGAGAATCTCATTATTTCGCATTTTTTTTTTTTTTTTTTGAAGAATGGTTGTAATAGAAGAGGATATCAATTTTACTTACACATATTATTTTGTAGACAATCTCATAAGCGTCACATTGTGTAAAATGGTTTGATCGTTTGTTACTGTAAACGACTTTTAATACGGAATACCCGCTGCTGTATTTACGTTTACTTCGAAGTAATAAGTAATCATTTCAATAAAATTATTGGAAATAGTTCATCGGAATGTTGGAGATTTGACTACAGAGTTGAGTGTCGGTGGGAAGCTTGTGTAGCAGTGAAATCACCACCAGACCGGGATACCTGTAACTGAGTTAACAGGTGAAAAACTGCACATCACTTCCAACTTGAAAACTGTTAATGCTGCTCATCTTTTTCCATTTTTATAGGCCTTCGGTGATTTTCCTGCTGCCGTGCAGAAAGTGCGTTTACCGTGGCTCTCTGGCAGCAGCGTTCGGCCTTAGTGAATCATTCCACACCTGCGACAATCGCGTCGCGCGTGAAATAGGGCCGGTTGCGTCTTTTAAATCGCCGCTACTTTTTTGTCGCACGTGCGCGCGCTCCTATTCGAGCCACTGTGTTTCATTCTTGCGACAAATAAATCGCACGACGGAAAATCGCCAGTGCGCGCCTAGCCTTACAAGCGCCAGAGCAGCGCTAAAGCTGTACCGCGTGGTCGCGCCCGCTGTTCCCACAATAGCTGCACACTGGCCCCGCTGCAGCAGCAGCAGCACCAGCCTTGGCGAGCGTCTCAGGGCTTTGCCCTCTGGTAGGAAACCTCGCAAAGACCAAGTTTGTGTGTGTGCCGCTACCGTTAGGCTCTGCTCGCCCGGTTACTCTGTTGGTTGCGCACCTTAAATGAGTCACACAATACGCTACTACTAGAGTACGAGGGCATGTTCGCCGCAGGTTAACGCATTGCGCGTATTAAAACACTCCGCAGTCTTGTGCTTTGAGCGAGTGGATGTCTTGCAGAAACCCCACAGTTTACCGCCATCCGCGAAGGAACAACGGGTGTTGTAACTTTTGCGAACGTCCGTTTCACCCCTTGGCTCATCACCGACAGAGGCGTGACGTCACATGTTTCTAAGCGAGGCCCACAAGAAAGACAGGCCGCAGTGCGTACGTCACATAGGCCTGAACTCACTCGCTCGTTCAGCTCAGCAGACAAAACGCGTTTCTAAACCTGTTACCTCGCAGCTGGGCGTCTACGCACTAACTAGAATTGCATCTTCTACTGGAATATGCTATTATAAAGTCTTCCTGGTTAATAGTACTACAAAAAATTTAAGATCAATACTCGACATAAGCCGGCCGGTGTGGCCGTGCGGTTCTAGGCGCTTCAGTCTGGAACCGCGTGACCGCTACGGTCGCAGGTTCGAATCCTGCCTCGGGCATGGATGTGTGTGATGTAATTAGCTAAGATAGGTTTAAGTAGTTCTAAGTTCTAGGGGACTGATGACCACAGATGTTAAGTCCCATAGTGCTCAGAGCCAACACTCGATATAAATGGTACAATGGCTTGTTTATGGCATTTAGTCTCTTCTGATTAACACTCCTCATTTCATACAAGAAATGGTGCCTTATGCAACTTATAATCATTTTGGCATGATTTTAATTCTGTGGCACCCCAGTACAACCGTAACAAATTATAAGTAGGCCTATGGACTTCCGATGTCTCAGAACATGTCCTACCAACCGATCCCTTCTTCTAGTCAAGTTGTGCCACAAGCTCCTTTTCTCCCCAATTCTATTCAATACCTCCTCATTACTTATGTGATCTACCCATCTAATCTTCAGCATTCTTCTATAGCACCACATTTCGAAAGCTTCTAATCTCTTCTTGTCTAAGCTATTTATCGTCCACGTTTCACTTCCATACCTGGCTACACTTCATACAAATACTTTCAGAAACGAATTCCTGACACTTAAATCTATACTTCATGTCAACACATTTCTCTTCTTCAGAAACGCTTTCCTCGCCATTGCCGGTCTGCATTTTATATCCTCCCTACTTCGACCATCATCAGTTTTTTTGCTCCCCAAATAGCAAAACTCCTTTACTACTTTAAGTGTCTCATTTCCTAATCTAATTCCCTCAGTATCACCCGACTTAATTCCACTACATTCCATCATCCTCGTTTTGCTTTTGTTGATGTTCATCTTATACCCTCCTTTCAAGACACTGTCCATTCCGTTCAACTGTTCTTCCAAGTCCTTTGCTGTCTATGACAGAATTAAAATGTCATCGGCGAACCTCAAAGTTTTTGTTCCTTCTCCATGGATTAAAATACCTACTCCGAACTTTCCTTTTGTTTCCTTTATTGCTTGCTCAATATACAGATTGGATAACACCTGGGATAGGCTACAACCCTGTCTCACTCCCTTCCCAACCATTGCTTCCCTTCCATACCTCTCGACTGCCATCTGCTTTGTGTACAAATTGTAAATAGCCTTTCGCTCTCTGTATTTTACCCCTGCCACCTTCAGAATTTCAAAGTGAGTATTCCAATAAACATTGTCAAAAGCTTTCTGTAAGTCTACAAATGCCAGAAACGTAGGTTTGCCTTTCCTTAATCTTTCTTCTAAGATTAGTCGTAGGGTCAGTATTGCCTCACGTGTTCCAACATTTCTACGGAATCCAAACCGATCTTCCCCGAGGTCGACTTCTACCAGTTATTTCCATTCGTCTGTAAAGAATTCGTGTTAGTATTTTACACCCGTGACTTATTAAACTGATAGTTCGGTAATTTTCACATCTGTCAACACCTGCTTTCTTTGGGATTGGAATTATTATATTCTTCTTTAAGTCTGAGGGTATTTCGCCTGTCTCATACATCTTGCTCACCAGATGGTAAGAGTTTTGTCAGGACTGGCTATGGACTTCCGATCATTGTACAACTAATAACAATAACACTCCATAGTAGCGGATTCCCGTAGAAGATGCAATTCCCGTTTTTACGTACACACCTTGCTAACGAGTTAACAGGTGTAGAAACGAAGTTTGTCTGCTGAGTTAAGCGAGCGAGCACAGGCTTACCTTCGTGACTTAAGCGCCGCGGCCTGTCTTTCTCGTAGGCCTCGTTTTTAAGCGCAGTCCCCCGCTCTCGGCTGGTGTCATCCGCTGATGCAAGACGAGTACACATCTTCCGCAGCACCGGAAATCAGAATCGATACAGTTTCACACCCTTCTCATTCCTACAGAAATTACCGGCGCGTGTAGTAAGCTTTATTGCCCTTTCTACAGCCTATTGTAGTACCCGCTCATGGCTGCAAAGAAAATCGTTTTACTTCAGTCAGTAGCGAGCCAGGGTGTGAATTGGACCTCCCCTTTCTCTCTCCTAATGTCGCTTCGAGAGAAAACGTTGGATTCCTCCAAGAAATGTATTCTACCAAGGCACAATATTCATCATCATCATCTCCTCCTCCTTCTTCTCCACCACCACCACAACCCGTTTCATTAGGTGTGTTATGTAGGTTTTGACAGTGTTAGTGACAGTTGCTGACTGAATGTCCTTCCTGACATCACAACGCTCTCTTCCCCCCCTCCCCCTTCCTGACATCATAACCCTCCTTCTCCCCTTCCTGACATCACAATCTTGTCCCTCCCCCTCCCCCCCCCCCTCCCCCCGGCCCACACACACACACAACCACACCGTGTTGGAATTCGTGAGACCCCACTGTCTGTGTCCGTGTTAAAGTTTCCTAATGTATCTGAGGCGAGACGTCGGTAACAGACCGACATTTGTCGGGTTGAATGTGGGGGAAAAGCGCCTAAAACCGCATCGAGGCTGCCGACACACCACCTTTCGTCTTCAGTACGCGAGACGAATTCCAGGCGAAGTCTCCCAGTATTCCGGAAGCGGCGCGTTGACACTCGCGACTGTCCGGGCGGGTCTCTGCCAAGGCACGAGAATCCAGAGTATTTCAGTGTGGCATCTGCGAACGTGAAAGTTTACAATTTACAAACCCCCCTTTATCTGCATTTCCGATCTTATTTATTGTCTCGTATTCTTTCTAAAATATTCTTCAAGCGGTTTTTGCAAATCTCACGCATCCAGACTCTCTTCATTCAATGATAATCGCCGTTCTCTCCTCAGGCCGGGATCATGCCTGCAGGGAGGCTGTACGAGGCACTGGAAAACTATTTCAGATAAACCGGGGACAAATATTTTCCCGATGCACTGGAACTTCATCGTCGGAAAGAAACGGCTGTCGGGTCTCGATTTTGGACGGCTGATTTTCAATGTAATCGAAACTTGAGAGAAGTGTAGACTTTTTCTTTGAGTGTAGAGTGTCATTAATGCAAACACGTAGCTAAAATGTTATGGTCTCCTATCTTACATATCATCAGGACTTAAGGATTGTGTCGAAATTTTCCAACACTCTAAAAAGCCTTTTGCAGACTAGGTTGGAACAATACAGTTACAGCTGTCGTTGACGAAAAAAGATGTTGAGGTATTTGTTACTTTGATTTTATGAGCGTTTTCTTACACCATAAGGGACACTGTAGCAGTACTCCTCAGCCAAAGAGAGTAGTACACGTCATGAAGACCTCCTGTATCTGTACTGCATTGCAAAATAACGTGAGTTGGATGGTGTGGACAGGCAATCTGTGAAAATGCTCAACCTGAGGCGAATCGGCGGCGCAATTAATGTTCGTCTGTCGGTAATAGAAGGAACAGCAAACTAGACAGCACTTACTCACTCTCAGCCTTGTGGGAAGTAAAACTGCGAAGGATATTCGTCAGATGTTTTTATTCTACAGTGACACCTCTTGACGATAATTTATTCACCTTCACGATAAATGCGATTTGAGCAGCTGGAGTTTTACGGTACAATCTGCGCATCAACTCTTAACGCACACAGAATTAACCGCATTAAAGTCGTTTTGAGTGCCCTGCCGGAAGTGGTTATAAAATACTTAAAATGCTAAAATAGTACGTCATGCGAAGAACCGCTGCAACATGGACGAAACGTAGGTCAATTTAGTATTTTTTCGTTTTAAGTGTATTACAAGATGTATACCCGAAACGATTTTAATAAAATTCACACGAGTTCCTACATATTAACACAGAATTAAGTTGTGATTAGCCCACACGGAAATTCTGCAAGAGTTTGCTAGTATCCTTTGTGCAGTATGGGTTTCGAATTGTTATTGAAACTCAAATAATATGTTATTTCTGTTATCATTGAGATACGTGCTCTTAATTTAGATTTCACACGAATAACTTTATTTTAAATCACGCGCAGTGCCATTTATTACCCTGTGAATAAATCTTCAGTGCTCTGATTTATCCAGCACCCACGCGAGACGTTTGGTACAGTTTCTTGCGTGTGACAACGAAACCGTGACCTACACAATATGCATCCAAATTAAACAGACGTGGCAAATCGTGTAATACGACCTACGTAGACGCTGCAGAAAACAAAAGGTCTGAACTGTCGTAGCCTATGATAAAATATAGGGAGCGAAAAGCTAGTTACAATTTGTACCGAAATCAGATGGCAGTTATATAGAGTCGACGTGCATGAAAGGGAAGCAGTGGTTGAGAAGGGAGTGAGACAGGGTTGTAGCCTATCCCTGATGTTATTCAATCCGTACATTCATCAAGCACTAAAGGAAACAAAACAAAAATTTGGAGTACGAATTAAAGTCCAGGGAGAAGAAATAAAAACTTTGCGGTTTGCCGATGACATTGTAATTCTGTCAGAGACAGCAAACGACTTGGAAGAGCAGCTCAACGGAATGGACGGTATCTTGAAAGGAGGATATAAGATGAATATCAGCAAAAGCAAAACGAGGATAATGGAATGTAGTTGATGATGAGATGCTGAGGGAATTAGATTACGAAATTAGACAGTTAAAGTAGTAAATGAGTTTTGTTACTTGGGATGCAGAATAGCTCATGATGGTCGAAGTAGGGAGGATATAAAATGTAGACTGAGACTGGCAAGAAAAGCTTTTCTGAAGAAGAGAAATTTATCATCGAATATAGATTTAAGTGTCAGGAAGTCGTTTCTGAAAGTATTTGTATGGAGTATAGCCATGTATGGAAGTGAAAAAGGACGGTGAACAGTTTAGACAAGAAGAGAATTGAAGCTTTTGAAATGTAGTGCTACAAAATAGTGCTGAAGATGAGATGGGAATATCACGTAACTAATGAGGAGGTGCTGAATAGAATTGCTGAGAAGAGAAGTTTGTGGTACAGCCTCACCAAAAAAGGCGTCTGTTGGTGGAACACATTCTAATGCATCAAGGAATCACCAAATTAGTATTGGAGGGAAGCACGTGGAGGGTAAAAATCGTAGAGGGAGACCAAGAGATGAATACACTAAGCAGATTCGGAGGGATGTAGGTTGCAGTAGTTAGTCGGAGATGAAGAGGCTTTCACAGGAGAGAGTAACATGGGGAGCTGCATCAAACCAGTCTTTGGACTGAAGACCATAACAACAACAACGACAATCATGAAAAATACAGGAACGCTGCCAATTTCATATTTACATTCACCTGAATTACCATATCACACTACTGTTTCAAACATGTGGGATGCAATTAAGAGTTGTCTGGCATGATAAATAAACTCTTTAAAAGCGGAGAGCAACATCTTACAAACAGATCGTTTTCTTGCGCAGTATTATTATTGTTACGTGTTTTGCTTTTTACATTAATGGTTTTTCAGATTTTTATCGGGTGGCTCAAGTAGCACGTTAAAATCGTAAACTTCTCTGTCGTGTACCATGCCGTACGAGAAGCGTGTATGATGTCATAGATTGTAACGGTACGACCAACACACTGTACCAAGTATGCTACATGAAGGATAAGAAGTGTATGAATTTTTCTAAGACGTTTCCGGCATGAGTGTTGATTGCATGCAGAGACATACTTATTTTCCTTCTTCTTTCCCTTTTGCTTGTAAGTGATCTTAGTGACTACAATCCATTTGAGCAAATAATGAAGGGTTGTTCATAATATAATCTTGTCGTGCTGTCCTGGCTTCTGAAACCTCAATTAACCGGTAACGCTTTCCCATGCTTCTGTCTCCCGATAGCGGATACGGACGCAGTGGCGTTTTGGGGGAAGAGTGGGGCAAGAGTGGAGGAGGGCTACTTCTCGTTCCCTCGTTCTTCTTGAGAAAGCGTCAGATGCTCTGACATAGTTTGCAGTAGAGAAACGAATTTCAACAAGGAGGCGTTCACCCGCCGTTAGGTATTTGAAATTAACCCCAAAGAATTAGAGCAAGAATGGTCAAATGTTGGCGTCACAGAAGTGAGGACAAACGTGAGGTATGGAAACGGGTCACCACAAAATACTGTCGGATTTAGCATTTCAATACTTCAATAGTTTGGTCTACTTGCTTCAAATTTAGGCTCTATTTACCAAATCCTGTGATGTCTTAAATGTCAAGAATTAGTACGTACAACTTTTGGTTGTAATTGTAAAGCTATGTGTTGTAGATGTGGGTGAAAGACACTCGAAATTGTTAGCTGATCATCCCGTGTGCAGCAGGGATTTACGTGTTCATGCCGAAGAAATGAAGATTAGGGAACTGAAGCGAAAGACGAGGATCCCCTGTGATGAAGCCAAGAAAGATTTCAGGACAACGTAACCTTCCGGTATCGTCGCATCTTATGCGACAGCTGTTAGAAACTCTCAGCAAGAGGAACGTCTCAACACAAACCGACCTATCGCTCGAGCACTAATACGCCTACTTATTGCGACAAGTGCAAAGGGAAAATGCTAAACCCTCTGTAATGCCACGAAGTCAATGCGTATTCCAAAATAAAAACATTCAGCCTCAACAAATAAAAAAGTCGGCATCCATCCGCATACACACACCGCCGCCTCACATTAAAGAGAAATGTTCAGCCAAGCTGGCAAAAGATAAAGAACATTGGATTATTCTATGAGACCATTGACCATTGTTTCCTTGTTGTGAACACCGACGATCCAATGGAGGAACCAAAATACGACTATTTATCCCCCCCCCCCCTCCCCTTCCGTTATGTACTGGACATTAACACGACAGAAGAGAAATGGAAAAGAAATTCGCCACTGATCGATGGTTTCCATAACGGAACGTGATTGGCTTCAGAACATACACTCCTGGAAATTGAAACAAGAACACCGTGAATTCATTGTCCGAGGAAGGGGAAACTTTATTGACACATTCCTGGGGTCAGATACATCACATGATCACACTGACAGAACCACAGGCACATAGACACAGGCAACAGAGCATGCACAATGTCGGCACTAGTACAGTGTATATCCACCTTTCGCAGCAATGCAGGCTGCTATTCTCCCATGGAGACGATCGTAGAGATGCTGGATGTAGTCCTGTGGAACGGCTTGCCATGCCATTTCCACCTGGCGCCTCAGTTGGACCAGAGTTCGTGCTGGACGTGCAGACCGCGTGAGACGACGCTTCATCCAGTCCCAAACATGCTCAATGGGGGACAGATCCGGAGATCTTGCTGGCCAGGGTAGTTGACTTACACCTTCTAGAGCACGTTGGGTGGCACGGGATACATGCGGACGTGCATTGTCCTGTTGGAACAGCAAGTTCCCTTGCCGGTCTAGGAATGGTAGAACGATGGGTTCGATGACGGTTTGGATGTACCGTGCACTATTCAGTGTCCCCTCGACGATCACCAGTGGTGTACGGCCAGTGTAGGAGATCGCTCCCCACACCATGATGCCGGGTGTTGGCCCTGTGTGCCTCGGTCGTATGCAGTCCTGATTGTGGCGCTCACCTGCACGGCGCCAAACACGCATACGACCATCATTGGCACCAAGGCAGAAGCGACTCTCATCGCTGAAGACGACACGTCTCCATTCGTCCCTCCATTCACGCCTGTCGCGACACCACTGGAGGCGGGCTGCACGATGTTGGGGCGTGAGCGGAAGAAGGCCTAACGGTGTGCGGGACCGTAGCCCAGCTTCATGGAGACGGTTGCGAATGGTCCTCGCCGATACCCCAGGATCAACAGTGTCCCTAATTTGCTGGGAAGTGGCGGTGCGGTCCCCTACGGCACTGCGTAGAATCCTACGGTCTTGGCGTGCATCCGTGCGTCGCTGCGGTCCGGTCCCAGGTCGACGGGCACGTGCACCTTCCGCCGACCACTGGCGACAACATCGATGTACTGCGGAGACCTCACGCCCCACGTGTTGAGCAATTCGGCGGTACGTCCACCCGGCCTCCCGCATGCCCACTATACGCCCTCGCTCAAAGTCCGTCAACTGCACATACGGTTCACGTCCACGCTGTCGCGGCATGCTACCAGTGTTAAAGACTGCGATGGAGCTCCGTATGCCACGGAAAACTGGCTGACACTGACGGCGGCGGTGCACAAATGCTGCGCAGCTAGCGCCATTCGACGGCCAACACCGCGGTTACTGGTGTGTCCGCTGTGCCGTGCGTGTGATCATTGCTTGTACAGCCCTCTCGCAGTGTCCGGAGCAAGTATGGTGGGTCTGACACACTGCTGTCAATGTGTTCTTTTTTCCATTTCCAGGAGTGTATATGGAAGACCTCAGTTTGCTAGCACAGAAATTTACTGTGCCTGCGAGTGCAAGACACACACTTGAAAACTACAGATGATCCTGTGATGTAGATGAACCTTATCCACAGGAGTGATGTTTATCGCGGAATGGCCAAGTGTTGCGTGTCATATTTTATTAGTAACACATGGCTTGCCTAGCCTGTTCCACCCATCGCCAGGCGTTGTCAGCAATGCGTCGTTGAAAATCACCATGTGCTGCAGGCCATCCTTCACACCCTATGACTAATTTGGTACAGGGCTCCTATGGATTTAATTCTGCAGCACCCCAGCCTATTCTGCTTTTTGCGGATTTAAGCAGAAATCTTGTGCTTCATGGTCTTAACAGCTACTGTGTCTCGAGCAAAGTTATCCAGGATATCACTGTATCAAAAGATGTATCTATTCCGAAAATAGGTCAAGCGATGCATTTCAGCTCAGTTGTGGGATCGCTGTTAGCCTTTGACCTTTCCTTCCACTCGCCTCACCTCGATATACGGAGTGACAAATTTCATTCATCTGACCACTTCTGTATGTGCAAGCACTTTCCAGACTGAAGAGAGTCCCAAAAGAAGGCGCCGAAGCGGGTGCTGTGCGCTGCGTTGCCAAATAGCTGCGTTTGAACGTAGACAACATTCAGGACTAGGAGAGGGATTTTAAAATGTGACCGTCATGCCACTGAGATATTCATAGCAAAGACCTTCGAATGCCCCAAGAGAGAGCCTGTGACTTCGCGGCAACGAATGTCGCACCGCAGTCAGTGATAGGCGGGCAACACTGCGAACGTTCAAAACCAGACCGATATGAGGGGACCTAGAGGGTAAAAGCACAGCGAACTATTAAAGAAGGCAGAAAAAACTCGTAGTAATGGTGTCTCAATTCCATTAAACGTTTCACATCAGACACAAGAGTGTGGCAGTCGATCAGTAGGGTCTCTCATCAACACAGACGACCATCTGTCATTTTGAGTAAGAGGATTATTTTAACATCAGCTAAAATATCGCAGGTAAGGTATGCAGTGTAACGTCTGAAGACAATCCCGATTCCAGACTCCCACGCCGTGTAGAAGCTACAGGCAGGGTGCTTTAGGACATTAGTGCAGACAAATGAGAAGAATGAAGTTGTCTCTTCTTCATGGGGGAATTGGGAACTGCTTTTTGTGCGGTTAAGCTCCAGGAACAGAAGCAGTTGAGTATGGCGTGTCAAACTAAACATTCACTTTTTTGAACCACATATCGTCACATGATCACGTAGTCACCAGGGTTGTACCAGATTTGTGGATGGAATCCATTATGACACCCCTCCTAGAACCATATATGACACACCTCCTAGAACCATATATGACACACCTACTGCTCCCTAACCGCTTCCCCTCCCGTCTCTCGTAAGTATGTACCGTGGTGTTGTTCTTATAACCTATGTGGGAAAGACCTTTGAGAACATGACAAACTACTGTCCATTGCCGCAATAATGCTCACTAGTCGCTTCCAATGAGATTCAGATACCAGAGACAAGCTGACGTTAGTGGATGCGGCTCTACAGGAAAATTTCCCGCGCAGAAACCACCTTCCAGGCATTTTCTTTCATAAGGAAAATGCATATAACGCTTAGTAGAGATGCAACAAATTCAATGTTTCACAATTGGTTTGAAGTGGCCCGCCGGGATTTCCTCTCCTGTGCCAACCTTTTCATCTCGGAATAGCACTTACAACCTGTCTTCAATTATTTGCTGGATGTATTCCAACCTCTGTCTTCCTTTACAGTTTTTACCCTCTACATTTCCCTCTAGTACCATGAAAGTATTCCATGACGCATTAACAGATGTCCTGTCATCGTATCCCTTCTTCTTGTTTTACCCTCTACATTTCCCTCTAGTACCATGAAAGTATTCCATGACGTATTAATAGATGTCCTGTCATCGTATCCCTTCTTCTTGTCAGTGTTTTCCATATGTTCCTTTCGTCTACGATTTCGCGGAGAACCTCCTCATTTCTTACCTTATCAGTGCACCCTAATTTTTAACACTTTCGTAATACTACATTTCAAAGGCTTCTATTCTTTCCTGTTCCGGTTTCCCCACAGTCCGTCTCACTAGCATATAATGCTAGTGTGTGATATTAGTTGACTTCTCTTGGCCAGAATGCCCTTTATGCCAGTGCTGGTCTGCTTTTCATGTCTTCTTTGCCCTGTCCGTCTTGGGTTATTTTGCTGGCTAGGCAGCAGAATTCCTCAACTTCGTCTGCTTCGTGACACCCATTTTTCGTTGATGTTAGCAGCATAACTAACAGTGCAGACTCCACTGAAGACTGCTTGGCCGGCCGCTATGATAGAGCGGTTCTAGGCGCTTCAGTCTGGAACTGCGCGACCGCTACGGTCGCAGGTTCGAATCCTGCCTCGGGCATGGATCTGTGTGCTGTCCTTAGCTTAGTTAGGTTTAATTAGTTATAAGTTCTAGGGGACTGATGACCTCAGATTTTAAGTCCCATAGTGCTCGGAGCCATTTGGACCATTTGAAGACTGCTCGTAGATGGGTCTAGGATTTGCTGGTGCTCGTGTCTTGCGTATACTACAGTGTAAGTAGGCTGTTTCTGTTTTCTTATTGGTAACGCCACGTAGCGCTCTGTATGAAAATCACTGGCTGTGCTGTGTGCAGTCTGTGGCTAGTTTGCATTGTTGTCTGCCATTGTAGTGTTGGGCAGCTGGATGTTAACAGCGCATAGCGTTGCGCAGTTGGAGGTGAGCCGCCAGCAGTGGTGGATGTGGGGGGAGAACTGCTATGTATATTATGATTTTTCAACACTTTTAAGGTAAATACATTGTTTGTTCTCTATTAAAATCTTTCATTTGCTAACTATGCCTATCAGTAGTTAGTGGCTTCCGTAGTTAGACTCTTTTATTTAACTGGCAGTAGTGGCGCTCGTTATATTGCAGTAGTTCGAGTAATGAAGATTTTTGTGAGGTAAGTGATTTGTGAAAGGTATAGGTTAATGTTAGTCAGGGCCATTCTTTTGTAGGGATTCTTGAAAGTCAGATTGTGTTGCGCTAAAAATATTGTGTGTCCGTTTAAGCACAGTCGTGTATAATTGTTCTCAGGGGACATTTCATATGGCGACCCTGCCAGGATACGAACCTCGAATCTTGCACGTGAGCTGATAATTCAGCAAGGGACTGGTTAACAGCATTGCTGGTTCTAAGGATAATTCTAAAAACTTTGTGAGTGCACAAGTGGTGCTTTATGGACTTGCTATATTATCCGCAAGACTCTTCAATGGTGATTGTGCACCTGTACAGTCACAACAGATGGCTTCTGGCCATCTTTACAAGGACTACAGTGGGTCTGCATCTTTGATGACCCACGAATACCATTATTTCTACAAGGACTGCAGTGGGTCTGCACCTCTGGTGGCCCACCAATACCGTAATCTCTACCAGGACTACAGTGGGTCTACTCTGTGATGACCTACCTACCAATATTCTTCAAAACGTCGAATGACTCTGCTGTGGGTTTGCTCTGTTGTGGCCCATTACCTGTCAGCATGTCAAGAGTCAGCACTGTCTTTCCGTTGGAAGGACAACACTATTTCTTCAAGACTGCATGGAAATCCACTACTTCCATGTGCATTGTCTTTTACTGCTCAGACTTTGAGAAAAGAAACGGCAGTTTTGCTGTGATGAATGATCAGGACTGTCTTTATAGACTGTGAGAAAATTTTAGCATTTGACCAACATTGTATCAATAAGTGTGTGCATTTGATTTCTTTGTTACTGTAATTGTGAAAAAATTTTTAACAAATATGTATTGGCCAGTGCCCAAAACAATTTGTAAAATTTTTTGTGGGGAGCATGGGGGCTATGTAAGTAGGCTGTTTCTGTTTTCTTATTGGTAACGCCACGTAGCGCTCTGTATGAAAATCACTGGCTGTGCTGTGTGCAGTCTGTGGCTAGTTTGCATTGTTGTCTGCCATTGTAGTGTTGGGCAGCTGGATGTTAACAGCGCGTAGCATTGCGCAGTTGGAGGTGAGCCGCCAGCAGTGGTGGATGTGGGGAGAGAAATGGCGGAGTTTTGAAATTTGTAAGACGATTTCATGAACTGCTATGTATATTATGATTTTTCGACACTTTTAAGGTAAATACATTGTTTGTTCTCTATTAAAATCTTTCATTTGCTAACTATGCCTATCAGTAGTTAGTGGCTTCCGTAGTTTGAATCTTTTATTTAGCTGGCAGTAGTGGCGTTCGCTGTACTGCAGTAGTTCGAGTAACGAAGATTTTTGTGAGGTAAGTGATTTGTGAAAGGTATAGGTTAATGTTAGTCAGGGCCATTCTTTTGTAGGGATTCTTGAAAGTCAGATTGCGTTGCGCTAAAAATATTGTGTGTCAGTTTAAGCACAGTCATGTATAATTGTTCTCAGGGGACGTTTTAACAGGTGTATAATTACAGCTGACGCTTCAGACACTGAAGAACTCAGAGCAAAAGACACGTTTCAAGTTTTCGAATGGTAAAAATGGTTTCAGTCGACTTTAATAGAACTCTCTGCGATTTTAATGAACCGGAACAGCGTTTTAATCAGTCAGCTACATTCATATGTCCCATATTTGATCAAGGGCTTACATGGTTACCGTTCTTGCGAAGTCATAAAAAGTAAGAGTGGTTAAATTCAGTGACATTTTAAAAATTCTCAGTGCAAAGTTGTAGGACACAGGGAAGTACGGTCTACAGCAAGTGTGTAAGCCATTCCTCCAGCCTCACCTTGGCAATGGGTGTACCACTGATACACTATCTCGTCTAAAGAATCTGCACATCTCTATGTAGTTGATAATATGTTACAGGTATGACAGGAGGCGGGGAATATTGCCAGTGAGAGCGCAGTGCATCGGTCAGGAGAATTCAGAGACTTCGAATTTCGACTAGTTTTTGGATGTCACCTGAGTAACAAATTTCGGAATGAAATTTCAACTCTTCCAGAAGAGTCCAAGTCGACTGTTGGTGGTGTGATTGTGGAGAGGAAATGTGACGAACAAGCAAAGCTAAACCGAGACCTGGAACACATCATATACTGACAGACAGGAACTCTCGAACACTGCGGAAATTGGCTGGGAAAAAAAGCATCAAGTCAGCCAAAGGAATCACTCGTGATTTCCAGAGTGCTGCTAGCCGCCCAGCTGGTACAGTGACTGTGCGTAGGGAGTCAGAAAGAGCAGGGTACTACGGTGGAGCAGCTTCTCGCTAAGGGACGCCTGAGGTGGTGCAAAATGCAACCCAGTGGACTATGGAGGACTGGAAATGAGTGATTTGGAGTGACGAGTCACGCTACACCCTGTTTCCGCTCTGATTACGTTACCTGCCGTCATGTGTCGAGCCATCAGCGAAATACGGACGATGACGTGTTACGATAAGGGGATGGTTTTCGTTGTTAGGGTGTACTCCCTTAGTGAACTTAGGAAAACGGTCAATGGGGAAGTATATGAACACTTTCAACACCATTGTGTACTGCGTGCAGTGGAATGAACAGTTTAGAAAATGGTTCAAATGGCTCTGAGCAGTATGGGACTTAGTCCCCTAGAACTTAGAACTACTTAAACCTAACTAACTTAAGGACATCACACACATCCATGCCCGCGGCAGGATTCGAACCTGCGACCGAAGCGGTCTCGCGGTTCCATACTGCAGCGCCTAGAACCGCACGGCCACTTCGGCCGGCAACAGTTTAGAGAAAATGATTGTTTACACCAGTACAACAATATAATGCAGCATCTCTGAGCCAATGGTTTGTGGGCAATAACATCTATGAAACGGACTAGCCTCCATAGTACCAACCTAAGCCCAATGGAACATCTTTTAGGCGAGCTATAACGTAGACTTCGCACCAGACCCCTGAGTCGAACATCGCTATCTTCGCTGGTTTCACCGCTTAAGGAAAAATGGGCGGACATTCATTCACACATCTCAAAGTGTCCTCTGCAGAGTTCAAGTCATCAAAATGGCGATGGGTCGACGTACCCCAATTGATGCCCACTAATAGGTGTCCCGATTGCGGAACAACCTCCATCCGTCGTCTTTGTGTCGAAGATAGTGAGGTATCACTTCCCATCCGACTGCAGCTCCTGATCGTGCAACTTGCGTTTAAAGATGAGTCTGCCAAAGAATCTCCAGTGGCCATCACTGCTCACCCGCGGACAGTGTTGCCACTTTCCAACAAACCACGAGCCACAGTGCCATTATGGATCCGGGCGAGAACAGGTAACACAGGAGATACCATAGTTCCGTGTGTTGGATCAAGTAGCCACCGTGGCTAATAAGCTTAGACACATAGGATAGGGACTGCACTGTAAGCCGCAGTTATCAGACGTGTCAATATGTTGTACTGAGTTGATCTTCGTGTTTGAAGGTTGAGCTGAACTACGAATGGTACATCCACACTCAGGTTATGCTGGAGAGGACGAATGCTTTATACAGATTGCTGTAGGCATAACTTGCCCACATTCCAAAAAGTTTCACGGAGAGTTCGACACAGTGTCACGCTAGAGATTGTTAACGAATTTACGAGCATACTCGAGACGCTCGAAGGCGTCTTAACAGAACCCAATACGTTGTTGTGGACGACGAGTGGTCATCGAAGACGAGAGTATCGTCAGGTTTACCACAGGGAAGTGTGATAGGACTGCTCTTGTTCTCTGTATATATAAACGACGTGACAGACAGTACGAGCAGCAGCCTGCGACTGTTTGCTGATGACGTTGTCGTGTACGGGCTGGTGTCGCCGTCGATAGATGGTGACATAGGAAAGGGAACAAGTTGCCTTCACCCATCTATCGTAAGGTGGATTTGCCGAGTGTGTACTGATTTCACAAGGGATAAACCTTAAATTACTTGCCACACGAAACTGAGTTCTGACTCTTTTTCTTAGCACACGTTGCTTTGTACTTCAGGCGAGCACTGTGATGACACTGATTTATCCGATCGGTTCCCAAGTAGGGGGCTTAGTTGGCTGTTCTTTTATTACCCGTGTCAATGGCCTAAGGATTCGTCTACTAACAGAATTCAGAACCTTAGAATTCAGAACTTTACATATAACCGTGATGGTTCTTAAGCAAACGAAATGTGTCCATGAAAGAGGCAATTTACCTGCTTCGACTGGCAGAGCTCTCTAGGGAGCATACAGGCGATGTTGATGAGAATCCAGACCAGAACATCGAGGGTAACCGCAGGAGATGGGTGAAAAAGTGTCATTTGTTGGTACGGTAGCAGGTCACAATTACTGACAGCGAGACCATAGGCACAGTCTTCTGATGAGAAGTCAGTGATCAAGTAAGCCCACTACAGTCAGTTAAGGCACTAGTGACGGCACTCGTGTATCTGTTGGTGGGAGACAGTGGAAGAAATCGTGTTGATGTACGTTAGGCGGAAAGCAAACACCCGACCGTGAAGTACCACTAACCAGTCACTCGGAGGAAACTGGGACACAGCCCTTCACCCCGCGGCTTCCTACAGCGTCTGCAGCACCGTCACACCGCGATTAGCCAAATTACAGTGACTGTGTTATCTATCGTAAGCTTAAAAATTGGGTGGTAATGCAATCGATTGGACTTAGTCGAAAGGAGGTTGGGAAATTTACCACTACGGCAAACAATGACAGATTTCTTCTTAGCTCCAAGTAAAATAATTACTAATTACGACGAATTACAGTACCAAATGATAGTACGTCTACTCTTCAGTAGTTCTATCTGCTAAAAATGGAAAGAACAAAAGTAAACAGTATACATAAAAACGGTATTCTGTTCACTGTGGAGAATTCCTCTGGATAACTTATTAGTTAAGCACCATTTCGCGTAATTTCAGCGTAGACACACACGTGCGCTTACATCATGCATCACGTGTACAACATGAAAATTTTCTCCTGCCGACTCAAGAAAAGTCAGTCTGATCTAAATAAACACAGTGTACTTTTGTAGGTTGCAGCCTGTGCAGAAAACAGCGCTTGCGATTGCTCCAAATCTCTTGCGCTGATATGAAGGGCTAATTTCAATAGTGGTAGAAGTCCATTACCTCCACTTTTATGTCTATAATGCTTCTGAAATTTATTGTCCAAACAAACAGAAGGAAAAGTTCATCTCTAGCAAGAAGCCATATTCTTGAATATTTCTGGTATCTCAGCTGCAGAGTTTTCAGCGCTCATTTGACTTTAGGACTCTGTATCTCAGAATGAACAAAAGTGGACTCGTACCACTATTGAAATAAGCCCTTCATATGCAACATGGCAGCTCCGTGACATATCTGGATTCCAGGTGGGCCTGCAGGAAGAACAGCTGCAATTTCTGCGCAATACCAAATACGAAATTACTAGACAAACGGAGGCCAACTGCAAAAGAAAATGGCGATGAAGGAGACTCTCTAATACGAAGCTGCATGGATAGCAACATATTCTTAAACTGTATCTAAAACAAAGACAAACAGTGTTTGGTGAAAATGAGTCGAAAAAGAGGGAACTCAGCGATCTCCAGTTCTAGCCCTGAAACCTAATTATACAAAAAAGAATTACCCACTCTTTCCCCACATAGCAGTTAAATTAGCAAAAATGCTCAGACACACTTGTTTTTTTATTATTGACTGAGAAACGAAATATAAATTTTCGTAGATCTAGCTTCAAAATTGCCTTAATATCGACATATTTTCGAAAAACCTCTCACCTCTATTTCACGCTCTTAGGGGTGATTTCGAAAAATCATTTCTTAAGTGCCGGCCGGAGAGGCTGAATGGTTCTAGGCGCTTCAGTCCGGAACCACGCTGCTGCTACGGTTGCAGGTTCGAATCCTGCCTCGGGCATAGATGTGTGATGTCCTTAGGTTAGTTAGGTTTAAGTAGTTCTGAAACGTCCCCTTAGAACAATTATACATGACTGTGCTTAAACTGACACACAATATTTTTAGCGCAACGCAATCTGACTTTCAAAAATCCCTACAAAAGAATGGCCCTGACTAACATTAACCTATACCTTTCACAAATCACTTACCTCACCAAAAATCTTCGTTACTCGAACTACTGCAATACAGCGAACGCCACTACTGCCAGCTAAATAAAAGATTCAAACTACTGAAGGCACTAACTACTAACAGGCATAGTTAGCAAATGAAAGATTTTGATAGAGAACAAACAATGTATTTACCTTAATAGTGTTGAAAAATCATAATATACATAGCAGTTCATGACATCCAGTCTTACAAATTTCAGAACTCTGCCATTTCTCTCCCCACATCCACCACTGCTGGCGGCTCACCTCCAACTGCGCAACGCTACGCGCTGTTCACATCCAGCTGCCCAACACTACAATGGCAGACAACAATGCAAACTAGCCACAGACTGCACACAGCACAGCCAGTGATTTTCATACAGAGCGCTACATAACGTTGCCAATAAGAAAACATAAACAGCCTACTTACATAGCCCCCATGCTCCCCACAAAAAATTTTACAAATTGTTTTGGGCACTGGCCAATACAGATTTGAAAAAATTTTTCATAATTATAATTACAATAACAAAGAAATCAAATGCACACACTTATTGATACAATGTTGGTCAAAAGCTAAAATTTTCTCACAGTCTATAAAGACAGTCCTGATCATTCATCACAGTAAAATAGCAGTGTTTTTCTCAATGTCTGAGCAGTAAAATAAAATGCACACGGAAGTAGTGGATTTCCATGCAGTCTTGAAGAAGTAGTGTTGTCCTTCTAACAGAAAGACAGTGCTGACTCTTGACATGCAGACAGGTAATGGGCCACAACAGAGCAAACCCACAGCAGAGTCAGTCGAAGTCGAAGGATATTGGTAGGTAGGTCATCACAGAGCAGACCAACTGTAGTCCTGGTAGAGATTACGGTATTGGTGGGCCATCAGAGGTGCAGACCCAGTGCAGTCCTTGTAGAAATAATGGTATTGGTGGGCCATCAAAGATGCAGACCCACTATAGTCCATGTAGAGACGGCCAGCAGCCATCTGTTGCGACTGTGCATGTGCCGCAAGACCGCTACGGTCGCAGGTTCGAATCCTGCCTCGGGCATGGATGTTTGTGATGTCCTTAGGTTAGTTAGATTTAACTAGTTCTAAGTTCTAGGGGACTAATGACCTCAGCAGTTGAGTCCCATAGTGCTCAGAGCCATTTGAACCAACCATTTGTGCATGTGCACAACCACCATCGAAGAGTCTTGCAGAGAGTATAGCAAGTCCACAAACCACCACTTGTGTACTCACAAAACTTTTTGGAATATCCTTAGAACCAGCAATGCTGTTAATCAGTCCCTTGCTGAATTATCAACACACATGCAAACACTATCAGTCCCTACTTCTCACATATTGTCCATATACTATGACCAACAGAAATGTGTGCAGTGAAATGAATGCTTACAAGCTACTTAATTTGATGAACTGGTGTCAATTACAATATTATAACATGAGAATACAATAACAAAGGTACAAAATATATCATTAAAGAACATAACAATACAGATAACATCTGTAGTAATATGGGCTTTACAAAAGAATCGAACTAACATATACATCAGTGTTATAGGAATTATTACATAAGTAAATACATAAAATATCAGAATAACTTTTGAAACATCAACTTTACACATGAACATTAAAACAAAACAGAATAAATAATGTCTAAACATCTTTACAAAGTAAATAACATTTTATTAATGCAAATTATATTTGAGGATAACAGTATTCCTCATCATAGTGAATGTAGCTGAGTATTAGAAAAATTCTACAACATACATCGTATCAGATAAACACATAAAGACAGGAAAAACACAAATATACATAGTGTAATAACACAAAAATACAGGACAGGGTTTGTTTTCAGTGTGACATTTGGTACTGCAGTCCAACCCAAAACTTCATTCCATAGATCTTTCGTCTTATTTCAACATTTGTTTCCACCGAAAAAATCCTATCCAAGCATGCTTTCTGTATGGATATGTTCACATATTTCTTACCTTATTATTTATTTTCCATTATCTTACCTCATCATTTATTTCCAAGAAAATCCTACCTAAACCTGTTGGCTGCCTGCGGTGCGAGTCATTGTCTGTCTCTATGTTGGCGTGCGTCGTTATTGGGATTAGGAGACCTAACTTCTACAAATTCACCTTGTCGAGAGTGCCCTGCTCTATTTGAGTCCTGCCAGTTCTGATGGAATCCAGGTCTGTCGTTTTGTCGGTAGTTTACATAATTTCTTGTTTGTCGGTCATGTGGTGGAGAATTTCTCCCGGAATCGTAACTGCGCACTGAACTGTTGCGTCTGAAGTTATTCTGTCTCCCTTGATAATAATTGTTTTTGTTCCCATATTGTCTGTTTCTATGGTAATCTCTGTCATATTCATTACTACGGAAATGCGATCTTTCTCTGTAACTATTATTACTCTGCCAACGGTTGTCATACGGGTGGTGTCTGTTTTGGTCACGATTTGTGTTGTGAGAATAGCTTTGTCATGTCCAGTTATTATTTCTTTCATCGCGGAATTGCGACGGATGTGACCTGTAATTGTTGTGCTCCTGTTTCCGCGTTCCGCGATTGTCAGTGTCAATTTCCAGTTCTTGTAACAATCCCTGAAAAGCTTCAATGTCGTGTTTGCAACATCCTGCTAAAATAATATGTAATATGTCGTAAATGTTCAGGCAGTTTGATTAAGAAAATGCGGATGAGTTCTGAGGGGCTGTGTGGGTTTGAAAGATACTGATTCTTATGCAACATGTCTTCAAAATATTTCACAAGACTGGAAAATTCACATTGTTCGAAATGTTTCATCATTATGATGCTATGTTTACTCGGTCTTGTGTAGCTTGAGACCAATATGCTGAGAGGAACGCATGATAAAATTCTCCTTCACGGTGACAATCGTGAATGACCGATCGCATTCTTACAGCTGGTTCATTCTCCAAGTAGCCACACATAAATTCTAATCTGTGCTCTAATGACCAGTTGGGAGGAAAACAAGGAGACAATTGATGGAGCCACGCTTGTGGATGAATGTCGTTGCCAGAATTCTTAAATGTTTTGAATTTACGTGTAGTAATGAACAGCTTATAGTCAAAATCATCGTGTCGGCGAGTAGCATATCCGTCATTGTTACGTCGTGTCGGCGGTTCCATCTCAAAATTCGGTGCACCTTGCCAATTTCTTTCATAATTTCCGAAGTATCCTGTGCTATTATTTTGTGGTTGTCCGTATTTCTATGTCCCTCTTCCCGTACTGGAGCCCGAGTGTCCTCTGAAATATGTAATTCTTGTACTACTTGTGCCAACTGATCTTGTACTTCCCGGATTTCTCTTTTGTACTGTGTATTGATTTGATTTTGATTTTGTTTGAATTTTCTAATTTGTTCATACTCTTCAGTGTCCGTGAAGGCTACAGGTCTTGTGTCATTCAGATCATCATCTACCTTTGTAGATAAGTTAGTGAACTGATCTGAAAGTTCGGCTACTTTATCCGATAGTGAAATTATTTCCTCTGTGTGTTTTTCTGAACCAAGTTTCAGAGTGTCCATTTGTGTTGAAATCGTATCTACTGTGTCCTTTAAGTTTTCCTGAGTTTTTGCAAGTTGCGTAACCGAATCGGCAGATGCAACTGAGTCAATTTTAGCTTGCAAGGTGTCGTGATTTTCATGAACAATGGTTTGCAGTTCTTTTATGGCTGCTTCGTGATTCTGTAACGCATTTTCATGACACGAAAAAATAGGTTGTAAATGCTCACAAATTTGTGTTTTTACGTCATTACAGACTTTTTGACATTTCTATTCAATGTTATGTAACTCAGTAGTTAAATCTTCACGTGTTTGTTCAAGTGTTGTGTGTAAGTTATGAAGCTTTTGCTGTGTTTGTCTCTGATTTTGTGCCATTGTGTCTAACTTTTACAGATTTTGTTCCATTGTGTCTAACTTTTGCAGATTTTGTTCCATTGTGTCTAACTGTTTCTGTGTTTGTCTCTGGTGTTGTTCCATTGTGTCTAACTTTTGAAGCTTTTGTCCCATTTGTTGCATTAATTGTAATAACAATGCACTGGTGTCTGAAACATGTTCCTCAGTGGTATTCGGCAATGCATTTGAACCGGCAGTATTCGCATTTTGAAAAGCAGGAATTGTGTCTTGACTTATTTGAGAAAACGGCGAGGACGCAAAACCTGAATCTACAGTATTTGCAAGATTATGCCCTGTCATTTCGGATTCCTGAGGCGAGCTGTTGCCGACCGATCGATCGATAATGCTTCCCTGTTCACTATTTGTTTCACTGTCTACGCCATTATTTGCCGCCCGCTCCATTTCCCTATGTACAGTTACCAAATTACTACTTCGAATGTCTGTTATTTCACTACACAGTGGTGCTGATAAGCTACGCTCGTCGTCACTATTATTTCTCAGTTCACTTTGGAGCCTAGTGTTACGTTTTTCACACGCCATTATTGTCACAATATTTCACACGACACCACAGAAAAACACAATTTGAAGAGCAAAAATAAGAGAACACATTAACATAGCACTGAAAATAATATCTAGTTAATTGCAAGCGCAGTTGCGAAATACTTGGTGCAAATTTACATGCATGCCACAACAACAATGAAAGACTGCAACTACAAAGGAGATTCTCTCTACAATTACACGCTAGTAATAAACAAAAGCTACACTAATTACACAAACTACAAGAAAAAATCAGAAGATTCCAGTGAGGTATCCTCGGCTAAGGGTCGACATATGAAACGTTCCCTTAGAAAAATTATACATGACTGTCCTTAAACTGACACACAATATTTTTAGCCCAACGCAACCTGACTTTCAAAAATCCCTACAAAAGAATGGCCCTGACTAACATTAACCTATACCTTTCACAAATCACTTACCTCACCAAAAATCTTCGTTACTCGAACTATTGCAATACAGCGAACGCCACTACTGCCAGCTAAATAAAAGATTCAAACTACTGAAGGCACTAACTACTAACAGGCATAGTTAGCAAATGAAAGATTTTGATAGAGAACAAACAATGTATTTACCTCAATAGTGTTCAAAAGTCATAATGTATATAGCAGTTCATGACATCCAGTCTTACAAATTTCAAAACTCCGCCATCTCTCTCCCCACATCCACCACTGCTGGCGGCTCACCTCCAACTGCGCAACGCTATGCGATGTTCACATCCAGCTGCCCAACACTACAATGGCAGACAACAATGCAAACTAGCCACAGACTGCACACAGCGCAGCCAGTGATTTTCATACAGAGCGCTACATAACGTTGCCAATAAGTAAACATAAACAGCCTACTTACATTTCTAAGTCTAGGGGACTGATGACCTCAGATGTTAAGTCCCATAGTGTTTAGAGCCATTTGAACCTCTGAACTTCTTAAACAAGTCTACAGAAGAAGATCAACACCCTCTACAAATTTCAAGTTTCTATGCTTAGTGGTATGAGCTGGGCAATGATATGTCGGTCTGTCTGGACATTGCCTTTTATGTATTGAGACAGATGAGAAGCATGTCTTTAGTATTCTGTGCGGTAACACCAGTACCCTCGACTCTTTGAAAGCATCGTACTCGCATGTATAAAACAGCTTCAGACGTCTGATTACAGATGAGTTAGTGTGTTAAATATTTTACGATAAGGATGTAAAACTTCTATGGGTGAAGGCACAAAACGCTTTCTTCGTTGGCTTAATTACTGTCGGATAATCCACTGCATGAGTATATTTTGCCTAATTTCTGTTGCGTTTTAATAAAAGCAAGGTTTTTTTATGATGTATCACCTGAATTGTGTTTCGTACAATGTTATAATTTTGCACGTACATTCAGTAGTATATGTGGATACGGTCTGCAAATTGTGTTGCGGATAGAGTTAGTAGTAAAAAAGTAATAAAGCAACACGGTGCCTGATGTTTAAGTTTTACTAAATGAACAGCGAAAATGTAATAAGAGCTTTCATTGTTTTGTGGGGGGGGGGGGGGGGGTATTTGCAGCGAGAAAAAGGTTTGAAATCGTTTGTAATAATGTGTAAAATCTCTCCTTGTCAAATACTGGTGTGGGTAATTCGTGCACATTGAGTCACACTACCTCAAGACGTGTGCACAGTTTCTGACCACAATACTTGGCTTATTGTGTTTAACCTGTAATGTAAGGTTAGGAGGTATAATCAGTAAACCAGGGTAGCATTTTAAGATTTTGAATTCGATCAATAATATAAATGACTAGTGATAATCAAATTTTTAATGGTCCTGGCAATCGTTTAAGCGGAACCTGCAAAAGGGACAGCGTTATCGTCTTATCTAATTGGTGATATAGACAAGTGACACGTAATAACCAGAGCACAATACTAAACACTTTAATCTCTTATCAGTTACTTGACATCTTGTTTCAGTATCTCGATCCGCTTTGTCTCTGTAACACTAGTCCAGTGATCTCTGAGGAGTAAAATTAAAACAGGTTCCTGAGCCGTGGTAAAAATTGCTGTTTTGAAGGGCGCGCCACAGCGCGTAGTGTGAAGCAGTCGCCCTCCGTTTCTGGCGGTGGAGCCGCTGTGGCAATCGCAGCTTTGGTGTCTCCCTCTGGTGGGAAAGGGGAAAGGTTGCCTGTTGACGTGCATTTAAGGGGTGCTATGAGCTCGCTAGTCGGTCAGTCTGGGTCAGTCTCTCGTCCCCAGCTTGCTAGTCTGTCTCTCGTCAGAATTTGTGGCGCCGTGAGAGAACTCAACGAGTGGTCGCCCAGTCGGGGGCTTAGTTCCTGCATCTGAGTCTGCGCGTTAGGCCGCCAGTCTGCTCGAGTTGCTCAGGCAACGGTCATTGGCGGTTGGATCGATCGGTTGGTCGGTCGCGCACTGAGACACGAGATGACTTGTCCACCTTGAGCGTCGGAGCATGTGGAGTCGCCACGTGAGTCCAGTGGGCCGCGCCGTATAGCGAGGGGTAGTGGCTTCGCGGTCGACACGAGAGCAACAGGAGTCAACCCACGACATCGGTCTGGCCGGTGCGAGCTGCGACGCCGTGAGACGGGAGATCGGCGCGCCTTCCTGCGTCCGTTGAAGCGGCTGGTAGCGGACGGTTCGGGAGAGTGTTTTGGGGGTGCTGCGCCAGCTTCTCGGCCAGAAATCGCAGTTTATTAAAAGTGATTGGTGTTGTGTGATTTACTTGTTAAATTCTACTTGTTTTCTTGGTGAGGTCACCAGCCGCTTTGTTTTGGGGCCGTCCCGCCATTCTTCTCCGTTTGCCCATCCGCGGGAAGGTGGTTATTTATGAACTGGGTGGTCCGTTTTTCCTTTGTGGAGTAGCAGCGGGTTAGAGCAACCTGCAGTTCGGCTTGTTCGGTAATCGCCCTAGCGATATGCCGTACGTTAATAGCTGCCTCTGTCATGGTTGTCGGATTCGGTGTGTTAACGAATTTATTGCTTGAAGTGTAACGGCCTAATTCCTGAAATATGTTTCTATCTTGCCTGTCATCTTGAGAGGCGGTATATGTGTACTGTAGAGCATGTTTGGCCAACCTTGTGTAATTTTATGTAAGATTGAATTTGATGGGCTTTATTTAAATGGTCATTTTAGTATATAAAGTTGCCACCATTCCACTGTAAGACTTTTCTTACAAGTTAAAATCACGTTGCACCTTCGGTGGCAAGTTAATCTTTTAATTTTAGTGTTTTGCACCATTTCCATCCCTCTTATGGGGTGCATAGTTTGTGTGCTTGTGTGAATTGTTAAAACTTTTACTTTAAGGTAATCTGGTGTATTGCAGATTTGGATGTGTGTAGTCTTTCAGAGGTTGTTGTGAGCAGTCATGACTAAGGCCGTGTCAAAAGGGAGCCTCTGAAAAAATTGTAACTTGAGATTTAGAGGATGCTTTCTGCTTATAATTTTAAATCTGTTACTTAAAAAAAAATAGCTTAGGAATAAAATTCCCATTTGTTAAAAGCAATTTCATTTTGACTTCATCAGTTACTCCCTGGCAACTACTGCTACGCTCACATAGTGTGATTAAATGTGTTAATGTTCTTGATGAATCGCTGGTAAATAAAGTAAATTCTTAAGAAAAAGTTTTGAAAGTAATTTCACGGTTCAGTTCCAGTATGGCACAAACACGAGTACAGAAGATCTGATTTCTTAAAATATAATCTGCAAGTAGCATGAACAAAAAATCATATTAAAATTCACAGAAAAAGGAGCCCAGGACGCGCTACATAAGAGCACTCTCGGTCTGGAAAGCCAGAACCGCACATTTGTCTTAAGAAAACTAAGAGTTTTTCGAGTAAAAACATAGAAGTTGCGCACTCTGTGCAGTCTGGTACCGGTGAACATGGAAACTTCAGATCTCTAGAACGACCAAAACATTTTCACGAAAATTCGGTATTAAGTTGATAATTTCAGTGGGTCAAGAGAACAAGGCGTCCTGTCACTGGACAAGTGCAAAACATGCCCCACAACGCCTAAGGTTTTCTGAGCCTCCAGCCACGGCTTACATCAGCGCTGTCGCGGACACTTGTCTCTGAACTAACAGAGCGCTCTTTTCACCCGGGCTGGGACACGCCTCCTTGCTCTAGGGCAGATGCGAGAACCGCTTGGGCAGGTGATGAGCCGTATGGAAGGGAGAGTATGAATGTTTTACCAAATAGGCGCCCCTCCACATATGGAACCGTTCCTATCAACGTGCAGACTATGGGACCCCTCATCATGCAAAGTACTTCCCATCAGCGTGTGCTACTGGAAAACCTTTGAAACATCGTGTGTATGTTACCAGCCCATGTTCGAAACTGCGTTTGAGAAGATTTCTCATAGTTTTTCTTTATTCTTTGTAAAACAAAGTAAGTGTTAACATCACTTAAAGAAGTAATTTTCGCGCTAAAATGAAGAAAGACATTGACTGAGTTCTATATATTTTAAGAAAAGTGGGTTGGCACTATTTAGACCAGGCCTTTCCGCCCGCCGGACACGGTGGCCGAGCGGTTCTGGGTGCTTCAGTCCGGAACTCTGCGACCGCTACGGTCGCAGCTTCGAGTCCTGCCTCGGGCATAGCCGTGTGTGATGTCCTTAGGTTAGGTTTAAGTACAGGGCTATTACAAATGATTGAAGCGATTTCATAAATTCACTGTAGCTCCATTCATTGACATATGGTCACGGCACACTACAGATACGTAGAAAAACTCATAAAGTTTTGTTCGGCTGAAGCCGCACTTCAGGTTTCTGCCGCCACAGCGCTCGAGAGCGCAGTGAGACAAAATGGCGACAGGAGTCGAGAAAGCGTATGTCGTGCTTGAAATGCACACACATCAGTCAGTCATAACAGTGCAACGACACTTCAGGACGAAGTTCAACAAAGATCCACCAGTTGATAACTCCATTCGGCGATGGTATGCGCAGTTTAAAGCTTCTGGATGCCTCTGTAAGGGGAAATCAACGGGTCGGCCTGCAGTGAGCGAAGAAACGGTTGAACGCGTGCGGGCAAGTTTTCACGCGTAGCCCGCGGAAGTCGACGAATAAAGCAAGCAGGGAGCTAAACGTACCACAGCCGACGGTTTGGAAAATCTTACGGAAAAGGCTAAAGCAGAAGCCTTACCGTTTACAATTGCTACAAGCCCTGACACCCGATGACAAAGTCAAACGCTTTGAATTTTCGGCGCGGTTGCAACAGCTCATGGAACAGGATGCGTTCAGTGCGAAACTTGTTTTCAGTGATGAAGCAACATTTTTTCTTAATGGTGAAGTGAACAGACACAATGTGAGAATCTGGGCGGTAGAGAATCCTCACGCATTCATGCAGTAAATTCGCAATTCACCAAAAGTTAACGTGTTTTGCGCAATCTCACGGTTTAAAGTTTACGGCCCCTTTTTCTTCTGCGAAAAAAACGTTACAGGGCACGTGTATCTGGACATGCTGGAAAATTGGCTGATGCCACAACTGGAGACCGACAGCGCCGACTTCATCTTTCAACAGGATGATGCTCCACCGCACTTCCATCATGATGTTCGGCATTTCTTAAACAGGAGATTGGAAAACCGATGGATCGTTCGCGGTGGAGATCATGATCAGCAATTCATATCATGGCCTCCACGCTCTCCCGACTTAACCCCATGCGATTTCTTTCTGTGGGGTTATGTGAAAGATTCAGTGTTTAAACCTCCTCTACCAAGAAACGTGCCAGAACTGCGAGCTCGCATCAACGATGCTTTCGAACTCATTGATGGGGACATGCTGCGCCGAGTGTGGGAGGAAGTTGAGTATCGGCTTGATGTCTGCCGAATCACTAAAGGGGCACATATCGAACATTTGTGAATGCCTAAAAAAACTTTTTGAGTTTTTGTATGCGTGTGCAAAGCATTGTAAAAATATCTCAAATAATAAAGTTATTGTAGAGCTGTGAAATCGCTTCAATCATTTGTAATAACCGTGTAGTTCTAAGTTCTAGGGGACTGATGACCTTAGAGGTTAAGTCCCATAGTGCTCAGAGCCATTTGAACCATTTTGAACCTTGTCGCTCTCCTGTGTAGAGCTCCGACCGCCATGGCGAGTGGTGCTGAGGGACGAGGAGGGAACAGGAGGAGAAAAGCAAGGCGAGGACGCAGCCGGGCGCCGCTAGGGCCAGGCGGTCGGCTTGTCACAGTTTGCCAACAATACCAGCTGTGCTAAATTAGATTCACGTTCTGAATTAGGAACACCGTTGAGCCAATGCACTTGTTCATAGTAGAAGTGGAGGAGTCACATCGTTCAATGATCAACTTCACTATTATGAGTTGGAAAACATTCAGTGAAACATCGTCACAACAACTGTCACAAAGACGATGTGAGTAGGTAAAGAAACTGAGTTGGGGAAAAATAGAGAAGTGACAAAATATTGTGTGGTTGACATCATCAATTATTTGATTTCATCAATTCTTTTAATGCAAGGACAAGATTGATGCTATAAAACAAAAGTTGGAAAATTCAGCTTCAAGTTCATGACACAGAACATTTTCTTGACCGGGCATGACTACCTTCGTTTTATTAGTTGAAAAATTTCGTCAGGAGTTCTCAAAGAGATTCCGAGGCAGCACGCTGGAGACTGATTTATTCGTCAGACCGTTCTCGCTTGTGGCTCCTCATTACCTTCGACTTGACCTGATAGACGTACAGTCTAGCACCAGGCCCAATGAGCTGTTAGTCCAGTCCAGGAATTTACAAAATTCCTACAAAATGTTACCTCAAGAGCCATGTCCTCGACTGCATGAACAAGTCTGTAAAATTAGTTCAGTATGTGGGTCAACATATGTATGGAAACAGCTTTCTTTTCTCCTCCAACATATGGGTTTAACAGATTTTATTCTAAGTAACACCGCGTGTTTGTATCACGAACCATAGTTCGATATTTTATTTTGTAAAAAGATTTATATAACATAATTTAATTAATGCATAGGAAACGTTATGCAATAAAAATATTGAAAGTGTGCTCAATGTAGCCGTTTACTACTACACATAAAAATCCAAGCCAATTCTGAGAGCACTAAAAAATAAATGAAATTTTGGTTCAAAATAATGTAAATTTTTAGCATAATAGAATTAATTTAAAAATTCATTTTGGTGTATTAAACTTCGTTCGATGGCCATCCCCCTCACGAGATTATCGTTAATATTTTAAATTTTGATCTAGAAAATCCGTATTAGATGGCCATGTAACACTGAATCCAATATAAAAACAATCAAGTATGAATTGCAAAAAGTAAATCGTATTTAATATATTTAGGTTATAGTTACCATTAATATTTTAAATTTTATCCATTTTGGTGTTTCAGATTCAGTGAGGGATGGCCATTCCCCATGAGATTACCGTGAAAAATCAGAGTAAAAATTCCATATCATGAAATTCATTATCATTATTTTTAAGTTCCTTCATTTACATCTCAGTTTAGTATTCCCCCCTTCAAATAATTGAAAACCCCAACCACTAATTAATTTCAAATGTCTACTTGGTAAAATAATTTTAAGTCCATTATTCAGTTTCAAGCATATTTTATATCCATGTCTAGTATTCAAATATTCATGACTCTCGCGATCATCCTCTTCAGTCGTTTTCTGCCTCCAGAAAACAAATTTACACCCTCACCATCGCTTTCACCCCCCCCCCCCGTCACACACACACACACACACACACGCACACATACTTCAATCAATTCAGTTTGTTTTGACCTTGCCCCTGAAGTGGGGGACGATGTCTATAGTCAGACCATTTCCTTGCACACCCAGCTCCAAGCTGTTGCTGCCCATCTTCTCTCTTTGCAATGTCTACGCATCCTCGTCTTCTGCTGTCACCAGGGACCTGCACCAGGCGAACGGTCTACCCGACGGGAGGCCCTAGCCACACGACATTTCCATTTTACCAGGGCCCTATTCTGAAGCGTTCATACCGATCGGTGCAGTAGGTTAGCCTTGGTAGTGACGTCAATTTCGGTTTTTTATCCGAAGTTCCTATTCAGTAAATTTTTGAGACCTGATACCGATCGGTCCTCCTGCCGATTTTTCGAGAACTGTACCAAGAGGTTTTGAATTTTGACATGGTCCTCTCGTTCAGTTAGGTGTGGTTTACTTACACCTAGAATTTGTTATTTTAAACACATTTAGCGGTTTTAGCTTCGGATTTAGTGATTGTGTTACTGAAGAATCAGCAGGATGCGTCCAGGAGGAAAGTGAGTTCATAATAGACGATTTTCCTTTGTTAGAAATTTGGTTTGTAATGTTGTTATTGTGAATGATAATAACATAAAAACAGTTTCGGTCAATATTCTCACAAAATACTTGTTATTCTTATGTAATTAAAAAATCCTTAAATTCCAAAAGGTCAGCTCTGCTTACGTATATCACATGAGTGTTACCTGAAAATTCGCGTACTCTTTTCCGCAAATGGTTTACTTATTAACTATAGAAACGCGTTTAATACTTTTAAGTAACAATGAAAAGGAATTTTGTGAAGCCTGATAGAGGAAACCTTCCAAAATTTCATGCATTTACGGTTTACGTCTACATCATTCGGCAACGAAGTCAGCGTGCATATCTCTCGAATGCATTAGAGTTGTAGTAGTGAAGTTGGTAAGGCGATCAACTAAGGTGGCAAAGGACCGCTGTTCGTATACTGCTGGATGCGAAATTCTTTTTTTTTCCTCCTCGTGTTTGCAACACATTCTGAGACTTTGTTAATCGTCGAAGTTGAGCATTTCTTCTGAAATATTCGTTGTAATTTAAAGGTAAGAGCGCGATTTCTCAGTAACGAGTATCTCCGATTTCGTGACTTCCATATGTTTAAGAAATGAAAGATGAAATAACTCTACGTGAAACAACCGACAGTGACATTTATACTTCTTCTTCTCACAAATAATTCACCTTTTTTTCGGAATACGTAGCGATATCCGAGAGTGTGGTCAGACAGGAATTTAAGAGCACAACGTAAATTTACTGCGAATGAAACTAGCAGCAGTCGTCTTTATACTCTAGCTTGTCACGAGCATTTATCTGCGATCGAATCCTTAACAACAGTAGACAAAGATGAAAGGTTCACGTCACGATATTTTCAGACCATATCACCATAACATGCATTCATTAATGCATGTTATAAACTACAACGAACTTTTATATCTGCACTCGCCACACGCTCTCGAAAAGGTGATTTTCTAAATTTTGTTTTTATGAACTAAATCGTAGATGTATTATATAGGGAAATAGGCTACTTCATCGTTTGGATCTCTAGGAGCGAGTTACAACCACATTCTATGCATCTCCATATTCTTTGACACTCACTTAGCCAATTTTTCGGGTTCGTGGAGATGTTCCGTGTATGCAACTAATTGAAGGCAGTTATTTGCATACGCGTTTCGCTTCTTTTATTTGTGAAGCATCATCACGAATAAAGGAAGCGAAACGCTTATGGCAATGCCTTCAGTTTGTTGCACAGACGGAATGTACCTACATGAATTTTGAAGCAACTAAGGAACGACGGAAAACAGAAAATATGAATTTTGAGGGTATTTCTATAGACTTATTTGTACAATGTGGTACTACACTCCATTCCTAACTGATATTCCGAAACGTAAAATCCAAAACAAGACGTCGATGTGAATGAGAATAAAATGACATAATGTGACATTTACTACAGTGTCCAGGAAAACAGTCAATATTCTATCATTATCATGTTTTCATGGAAGCCTGTGGTCAGCGAAATTTGAACAGTATTACGTACACTAACCGCACTTTGTGGTACTGTGAAGACTGGCATGCCTGTGCCGGTTGCTGCTCACTTGGAGTTCGTGACACTGCGGCGCTGCAGTGCGCATGCGCGGATCTGAGGCAGATTGCTTTTGATTGGTTGGCACGAGGAGAACTGGCAACAGCGTTCAGGTTCGCTAGGACCATTTGGCTTCGCTTTCGAAATGCTTACAGAATAATGCTGGGGCTCTCTTTCGAAAACAAGACCATTCGGTGCGCTCGAGTACCGAACCGATCGGCAAAATGGCGGAAAGATACAGAATAGGGCTCTGAGCACTATGCGACTTAACATCTGTGGTCATCAGTCCCCTATAACTTAGAACTACTTAAACCTAACTAACCTAGGGACATCACACACATCCATGCGCGAGGCAGGATTCATACCTGCGACCGTAGCAGTCACGCAGTTCCAGACTGAAGCGCCTACAATCGCATGGCCACACCGGCCAGCACAGAATAGGGCTCTGGGCAGATGTTTTGTCATTTACTGTTCAACCTCCTCTTCCCTTTTTGCTGCTTGGCCACTTCAATGCCCAGCATCCCCCTTGGAACCCAGGCTCTCCACACCCATGTCCAGGAGGCTCTCTGCTAGTAGATATCTTCAACCAGCCCAGTTTAATCTGTTTGAACACCCACATTTCTTTCTGATTCCATGCACGTCTTTTCGCACTTGGACCTTTCGACCGCTACTGCCAAGCTTACTTGTTATCTTGAGTGGTCCGTTCTCTCCAGCACACACTCGAATAACCAGTTTTCCCTGTATCATCTGTGTGTCCAGTCAAGTCACCTTTCCAAAGCTGACTGGCAGCTCTACTCCTCATTGGCCACTTTCGAAAAAATAGCATTTCCCCTGCATTGATGAGCATATGGAATACCTTACAAATGCTGCCCTCACTGCCACGGAATGTTTCATACCCTGCACCTCTTCCTCACCACGAAGTGCCCCAGTATGCTGATGGACTGAGGCATCGAGGCATGCCGCGACGCAGTCCGCGCACGGAAACGATTCTCTGCGTTTTTAAATGCCATCGCACGACGGGATCTGTATCTGTCATAAAGAGCTACGTGTGCAGTGTCGCCTCATTTTCAGAGACAGCGAAAAATTTAGTTGGCTCTCTTTTCAACTTTTCAAAGCTCTTTTAACGGTTTCACTCCCTCTTCTGTTTGGCGTAGTCTGTGTCGACTTTCAGGAACCAACGGTTCACTCCCCAGCTCCTGATCTTACTATAGTCAACAATTTCATTGTAGATCCTCTTGATATCTCCAACACCTTGGACCGATATTTGACAGACGAGTTCCACCCACAACCATCTTACCTTCCTCCCTATGAAATAGGTGGCGGAATGAAGGATATCATCTTTCTCCACCCAAATCGTGAATGTTACAATACTGGTTTTACTATGCAGGAGCTTAAACACGAACTCTCTTCGTCCTGGTAATCCGCTCCAGGACCAGACAGAGTTCATATTCTTATGTTGCAACAACTATCTCCTGAATGTCTATGCTTTCTCCTCCATACATATAACCGCATTTGGACAGACTGTACATTTCCCAGTCACTGGTGCGAGACCATTGTCGGTCTCATACCTAAGCCCAGTATGGACAAATACCTTCCTTCCAGCTAACGCCCAATTTACTTCGCCAGTAGCGCCTGCAGGGCGATGGAACATATGATTAATGGTTGACTGGTGTGGTGGCTCGAGTCTCGGAATCTACTCACCGATGCCCACTATGGATGCCGTAGGCACTGGTCGGTAGCTGATCATCTCGTCACCTAGGCAACTGATATTACGAACAATTTTTTGCGGAAGTGCCAACCCGTGGCCGTGTTTTTTGAGTTGGACAAAGTATATGACACCTGCTGGATGATGAGTACCCTTCGTATTACAGAGGAGCGAAGATTCCGGGGTCGCCTGCCCCTTTTGGTCTAGGAATTTTTAGAAGACAGTGTTTAAGGTACGTGCGGGCTCGGCTGTGTCGGACACTTTCATTCAAAAGAACGGCGTGCCTCAGGATTCTGTTCTCAGCGTCGTCTTAACTGCTGTAGCCATTAACCCTATTACGGAGTGTCTCGTGCCAGGTATCTCAGGCCACCTTTTCGTTGACGACTTTGCGCTCTATTGCCGCTCTCAACGAAGCTATCTACTTGGAGAGGCGTCTTCAGCGATGTCTTGATCATCTTTACTAGTGGACCGTGAAGAATGGCTTCCGCTTTTCCACTGACAAGACTGTCTGCATGAACTTCTGGCAGCGGTGGGAGTTTCTTCCCCCACCCCTACGTCTCGGGCTACTATTTCTTCTGTTCATTGACACAACGAAATTCTTGGGACTCGCCTTTAATAGGAAGCTCGTTGTATTCCCTCACTCACTATTCTACGTGTTTCATGCAGTACCTCTTGGGGAAAGAATCGGGCCATCCTCCTCCGTTTATACTGGTGCCTTGTCCGTTTGAAATTGGATGATGGATGTATCGTATATTCATCCACACGTGCACCTGTCGTACGCCGTCGTAACACCATCCACCATTGCAGGATAGTTAGGCTACATGTACACTAGTCCCGTTGAGAGGCTTTAAGCCAAGGCTGCTGACTCACCATTGTCCTACCGGCGGGATGTTCTCCTCAGTCGTTGTGCGAGCCATCTGTCTTCTATGCCTGGTCACGCATCCTCCGTTTCCGTTTTTGGTGATCCTCTTGACTACCAGTATGCGTTGTGGCTATTTCCGTTGTGGCTTACCGGAGTTCACTTTCGTTTGCTACTTTGACAGCTTTGTTTTACGCTCCCTGCCACATTCCCCGCGGCTGCGAGTTACCACCCTGGATTCGTGTTCATTTCGCACTCCATTCGCTTCCTAAGGAGCCTGAAGTATTGGAGCGAGTCCCTCGCACTTGGCAAATGGCCTGGGAACAATGTGTTGGTCTACACTGACACTCCAAGACTGACCATGGGTTTGGGTGTGCCTTTGTACTTGGCAGTGATCCTTTCCAATATCGGCTTCTTGACCAGTGCTCAATTTTTTACGGCAGAGCTGTACGCCTTTATCAGGCCACCCATTCATCAAGCGTCACGGGCTTCCAAATTGCATCATCTGCTCAGATTCTCGGCGTTCTTCAGAGCTTTTGTGCACTGTACTCAGTCCACCCCTTAGAACACTGGGTCCAAGAATGCCTCCACTCGCTTACTGCTGAGCGAGCCAACGTGTTGTTCCTGTGGGTTTCTGGTCATGTGGGCAGGCCAGGGAATGAGGCTGCTGATGCTGCTGCAAAGCTGCAGCTCTCCTCCCTTGGCCTGCTGGTCATTCTGTTCCCTCGGATGATGTTCGTATCGCTATCTGTAGGCATGTAGTATCCTTTGGAACGCACAATGGTCTCTCCAGACGAACAAACTCTGGGACATTAAACCTCTCCCAACAGCGTGGTCGACTTACTCTTGGCCCTCATGTAGCGAAATGGTCATTTTGGCCTGGCTGCGTATAGGACACTGCCGTTTTAGTCTCCACCATTTATTAAGTGGTGAGCATGTCCCACTCTGTGCCTACTACTGTCAACCCTTGCTGGTGTGCCACTTTCCGATCCGGTGCCCATTTTTCAACTGTTTACATTTACATCTTTGTTTCCTGTCTACTAGTGGATGACACGCGTTCTGTCAATCGCGTTTTACTTTTTTTCGCCGCAGCAGCGTGGCGAAGCAAATTTGCTTCTGCTCCCCCTCCCCCTCCACCCCTCCCCCTCCTACGTCCCCTCCTGCGGAGATTTTCACCGCCTTAACAATATTTTGAAAAATTTTCCCTAAGGACGACCTTGTCCTTAGCTTTAAAGTTATTTGATAGGGTTTTGCCTTTTTCGTCGCAGGTTTTTCTTTAATGATTTTTTTCTTACATTATGATTCAGCTGCTTATGACCGTAGCAGTTTTGCGCCCTAAAGCGCCAACCGACTAAACCAAAAATTATCAATTCTATGTAATTGATAATTATTGAATTTAATTTTAACTGATTTTTCTTAAGTTTTGCCACTAGGTAGTAAAATATAATCAATGCTGAAGCTATTCACTTACATCGATAAAAAATTTTACGGATTAATATTTTTATAGTCCCAAACCATTATCATCAAGATCCAGGCCTACACCTAATTTTCTCTTATTGTTGTTGCTGCTTATTTTTCGCCAAGTGTTGCACCTTCAACATATATTCTCTCTTTTTGCAGCTAACTGAAGTCCTTTATCGGATTGGCGTCTAGATTCTAAATCCTTATCATTGCTGTAGACTGTATCATGTTCATTACAAGCTTTGTATAATGGATTTATGCCTTCATCGCCACTTGCTAATCTTTAAAGTTTAGTAAAAGTTCTATAATATCTATAGTCTGCTAGATGCATCTCTGTCATTGGTAAATTATTTAAAGTCTAGTTTACTAATCGCTTCTCATATTTAAACATACCAACAGATTTCAATTCAAAAATTTTGTCTTCACTGTGATTAATATACTTCAGCATTCTTTCACTTAAATGTATTTTTCTACTTTCACTTTCAGCTTGAGCTATCTTTTTTCTAGGTTTAATCTGTTTTTCGTATCTACTCAACACATTCTGTACTTGTGATTCACTTACAGTATAATCATTCTTAGTAGGATGATCATCTGACCATTCATACTTTGTACTTAGTTCTTCTAATGTCTATGACGATATGGAATTGTTTTTTTTCGTATAATTTCAAAAAAACTTTTATTCCCTATTTTATCCCTTTCAGGAATGTAATTTTGAACAACCATTTCTTAAGCGATACCTGCAGTATAAGAGCCAAAGCTTCACCAGACATAAAGTTTCTGCCCTTTGTGGTTTTGATGGTGAGTCAATGGTGCAGTCAGTTGGATCATTGCCTTTTATATACAAGATTGCAGGGTCGACGTCAACTGTCTACTACTGTACTGTGCATTTTCTAGGTATATACTTGTCCGTTTGCAAGGTACCTCGTTCACGAGAATAATATTTAGGATAATTAAGGATACATTTAAATTTGCTCAGTCATGTCTTAATTGTTGAAATAGTTGTAGCCCTCTTTGAAATGTTCACCAACATTTATTTTAATTTATACTGGAGATAAGTTGCTCATAACAATAAATTTCATTATGGGACTGGAATTCAGTTTAATCACACAAGGCTAGTAGTTTAAATATCACCAAATCGAAACTGTATTGGATGCCAAGTTAAGATTTATCTTACATTACTGAGCATCGTTTATCAGCATATCAAAAACAAAGTACCATGGTATCAGTTTCTGCGCTAGGCAGAGAATTTTTTACATACTCCACAAATAGGTAGATGTGTTATGGGAGCAAGAGATTGAACTGATGTTAAAATTAACTAGTTTCAACGTCAGTATTAAAACTGGTAGTTTTTGAATTTCGCTACGCACTATGGAATACTGCCAACGATTATCCCAGTTACTCAAACTTTATTACGAATAACTTAAACTGGAAATAACGCATAGAAAATGTTGTTGGGTAAGAGAACCATACAATGTGTGTTATTGACAGAACACGTAGAAGATGGGACAGACTTATTAAATAGACTGCCTACACTACGCTTGTCCTTTCTCTTTTGCAGTATTGCTACATGGTGTGGGATCTTAACGGAGCACATCGAGAAAGTTCAAAGAAGTGCAGCAAGTTTTGTATTATCGATATAGGGGAAAGTGTCACGGACATGATAAAGAATTTGGGGTGGGCATAATTAAAACAAAGTCGTTTCTCAATGTGGCGGGATCTTTTCACGAAGTTTGTCACCATCTTTCTCCTCCGAATGCGAAACTATTCTGTTGGCGCCCGACCAACATAGGGAGAAACGATCATCATAATAAATTACGGGAAATCAGATCGTTCGTTTTTTCCTCACTGTGTTAGAGATTGGAATATCAGAGAATTACTGTGAAGGTAGTTCGATGAACCCGCTGCCACACACTTAAATGTGATTTGCACAGTATGAATTAGATGTAGATGTAAACTGATCTCGACTCGGTGGCAACGAATTCGTGACATTAAAGGCCAGTGCAGTCAGTACACATCTGCGACACTAGCATGAGCAGAGATTATATTTGCTCAGCGTATCAAGGGTGCAGACTGCACCGCTGTTGCATTATGCATGCCTTGCCGCGTTTGGCTGGACATTTATCTGTATTGAAATGGACGGCACCAAGTGTGGGAATACTGATGTGACCACAAAGTAACTGCGCAGAAGAGGTCCTCTTTCTCGCACGCACACTTCTCAGACTGTTAAAGCGTCTCCACACGTTCGATTCCTAACGTGATTTATTTTTTCAGCCGGCAAGAATACAGCTTAATTTAACCTTGTAACACTTTCCGAGATTTCTTGCTAATGACAAATACGTAGTGCGATTTCAATGATTTCTTCAGTGGGACTATGAGATAGCGGGCAGGACACGCTATATTTTCTACAAACCGTTATGATATATTGCTTTCATTACACACAAATTACACACCTTCAGCTGTTCATCATTCTGTTCCGCATCACTAAATCGAATGAGAATAGTCGTTTCAATAAAACCTCTCGTCCTCAGGCACCTACGCTAGTTTCATTAGTCACTGAGTGTTACATAGAACAAATTAGCGCGCTAAAACTTCTTGAGGATGGCAGCGCTGTGACAGATAGAACGGGGTGATTTCATTGAACTTCAATTTGGCCTTGAGTCTCTGTGAAGATATGCGCCAGTATTTTCTTAGCTTGGTATATTTTACCTGCGAAAGAAGATAAATTATTTTCAGTTGTCAAATACACTTTTTTAAATCCACTGTTTTTTCTTCTGAATCGCATTTGAGTCTTAAGACGTGTAAGCCATATTTTTGATCGGAATGAAATATATTAGCTTTGTTAGTACACAATCTGATAAGTATCCGGACACCTATCAGCTGATATTAATATAGATAAAATCCATCTTTCGCATTTATGACGGTTGGAACTGTGCGAGGGTCATTTCAAATGAGATGTCTGAATGTCTGAGCAAGAGTTTGTTCTTTCTCAGAAGCCAGAACCAGAGAAATTGACGTTGGACGCTGGGGTCTGGTGCGAAGTCGCCGTTCTCAGCCATCCAGAAGGTATTCCATTTGGTTCAAGTCGGCGCTCGAGGCAGGTCAGTCCGTTTTAGGGATGCTGTTGTCCAAAAGCAGTTTGCGTCACAGAAGCTGCTTTGTGACAGGCTGCATTTCATGCTGATAGTCGCCGTCTCGGAAACGTTCCTTTAACATAGGAAGCGTTCAGTGCTGTAAAGTGGGTTCCTATCGTTCCGCATTTAGCGTTTTCTTAAGCACAATAAGGGGACCACACGCCAACCACGAAACACGCCCCCATAACCTCACACCACTTCCCTGTGCTTCTCTGTTGGCACTACACTTGATGGAGGTAATGTTCTCAAGACATTTGGTAAACCCAAACCCTTCCCTCTAATTGTCACAGGGTACAGCGCCATTTATCACTCCACATCACTCGTTTCCGGTCATACACTCTCCAGCGGCGTCCCTCTTTACACCACCTCAAACGTCGCTTAGCATTGCCTTATGAGGAACTACTCGACGACTGTACCCAGTTCTTGTCAGCTCCCTACGCACAGTCATCGTGCTAGATTGACTGCTGGATCGCTTCAGAACTCACAAATGGTTCCTTCTGCTGATTTCCTGCTACTGTTTCCGACGACCGTGCGCCATTCTCGCTGGATCCCGCCCGTCAGAACATAGGGTGTCGGTTGTTCATTCGCTTGTCTACTGCGCAGTCACGTTACCAAACAGTCGACTTGGGCGTCTGTAGAGAGGTTGCAATGTCGCTGATGGGTCTGTTACTCAGTCGACAACCAGTGACTAGCCCACGCTCGAAGGCACTGACTTGATACGACAGTCCCACTCCTCTGTCAACCGCTTCTCTACTGAGGACAGCATCCACACTAGCAAGGCCGCCCCTCGTGACGTCTTGCTCTCCCTCTCTCGTATTACATAACTGTGCCCGGATACTTTTGATCAGATGGTGTAAGTAATAAGATTCCCGGTATCCCCTACCGATCTTCAGTTCGTCTTTCATTACTGCACCAGATTCATGGAATGCAGCTAAATCCACGTCAGTGTCTTTCCCCTTTTTCTCTGTAGTCTTAACTCCTTTTCGGTATTATTTTCGGCACTGTGTTTAAATGTACTTCTCCTTGGCAAAAAGTATTTTCCATGTAAATTTTCATTGAAATTCTCTATTGTGAAATACGACGTAACTGACGTGTTGGAAAAATAGTGATGGACGTTATACTACCCTTTTCTTTTATTCAAGCAGACGACTGTCATAACTTTTAATCACTCATTTACAGGTTTCTTCTTCAGATTAAGTATTGTAGTGTTAGATGCCCTCTTAACACAGAAGAGCAAACTTCGTGATAATAGCCCGTGCACCTCTGTTAAAATCCTTTTGATGCTCCGCCATGCTGTATGTGAAATTATAATTCGAACTGGTAAGTGTATAAATTTTTGAAAAATACCTCACTGCCAAGGGAGATTAAATGATTGATTGATAATGTTTTATAAGCTGTTACCAAGAAACAGCTTACAATGAATAAATTAAGTAGTTTTTTTTAACGAATTTTATTGTTCCTTGTTATCAACGATTTCAAACTTTTGTCCATCATGACGAACCGTTAATGACAAGTTGGATATTTTGCGTTCCATTGTGCCTCATATTGAAAATATTTTAAATGATAAATATTCAGAAAGGAAATTAAAACAAATAAAAGATGGAAATTGAATAACAGCTGTATAGCACAGTTACTTACCACGAACATATCCTAATTCCTTCGAAGGCTTTAATTTCCATTATTTTCTTTCTAACACGCAATATGATCGTGATAAACGTATCCCAGTCTTATACAAACACTCTCGAAAAGGTGATTCACCGTTAGCACTTTTACATTCAACAGTCTGATTTGACATTAACTTCGCCTGTTTTACATGTATTGATAGCTTACAAAGACCCTGCAGAGTAGCGATATAACTGTTCGCCCTGTACTGCAGCCATCCGATGAACCAAAGTTCGAAACCGATAATGGAAAGGAACAATAAAATGTGTAAAACCAAAAGTATTTAAATTCGTGGTTGGTAGCTGTTTTTATAACATACCTTACAACACAACCACGGATCTCTCATAGCGTTAACTGCTGACAAAATAACTTGGTTCTTTTAGTAGTGTAGTCGATCATATAAACATTTAGGAACACCAATTTCGGACTAGGGTGGAGAAACGAGGAAATAAAGCACAGAACAGGAAAGGGAAAGGTGGCAACCAGGCAGCTACACTCCACTGATTTCGAATAGAAATGTCAAAAATTTGAAAAGAAAAATATACAAAGCCATACTTGAAATAATTGCTCTGTATGGTGCTGTACTGCGAGAAGTCTGAAGTGTCAATGACAAGAAATTAAAGGGAATGAGAGTGGAGTTTCGGAGACGAAGTTATGAAGTAACAAGAAAAGTCAAAATAAGGAATGCAGTGCTGCGAGAACAAACGGGAGCTGCCAAAGTCATTGTAGACACGATTGCAAACGAACACCCAACATGATGTGGACATCTTCAAAGAATGCCGGAGGAAAGGTAGTGGAAATCACCACGATACAGAAACGACGGACTGAGGTGTGCGACTCAGGACAGAGCCATGCGCTGAGAGTACTGGCAAGATAGTAGATGGGAACTTGGATGCGAGAGATGCCGCGTGGTGTAGAAAACCCGCAGAAAGCACTAGTTATTCTAGTTTTCATATTTAATATCACGCAATCGCATCAATGTTTCACAGTGCTGTTACCTGGTTTCGGCCAGCAAGTGGTCATCGTCAGACTGTCACTAGATAAAAAGTGGAGACCAAAAGCAATCTGTAAAATCTGGTTGGTCGAAGCCGTTTACGGAATTGTGAAATACCAATGAGATTGTGTCACGTAAATTATAACAAGAAAAAAGTTCAGCGGTCAGCCGAGTCTTTAACGGTTTTCGGCAACCAATATTCGAGTCAATTTTTGGTCTTAGAGGTTCTTCTTTAGCAATGCCCGTTTACTCATTGGTCTTCGGATCCGAAAATGATTCTCTCGTTTACTGATACCTTGATATAATGGTTCAACTTCTATTTTCTACTATGCTCTAGAACTTTTTAGTGATTTTTCGTTCACTGCGTACCGTCTACTTTCCGAGAGACGAAGTAGCGGGTCAGTACGTCTGTCTTGTCTGTCGCTCAAATTATTCCGGTCACGATTTTGAGAAGATTGAACTTTACTGCACCACAGAATATTTCGTGGGGACGGAGACTTCCTTCTGCCATAAGACTGCATACAATGGACATTATCACAGATCGTGGTCCGCGAGCGCCCTGCGTTCGGCTGCCACAGTTGGCTCGGTTTCTTCTACCGATTATCCGTTCCTGTTTCTTGCCCAGCAGCAGACGAGACCAGTTTTTAATTTTGAACGAATCGGTTGTATTCCGCTCCTGGACATATGGACGTAAGTAAAAGATTGACATTTAAGTTGTACAGAAGTCCTTTTCTGTCACATGTTTATTATGCTCTCTCTCGTTCACACCGTCGCCTGCTGGTACGTATAATGTATTACATCATTTATTTGTCCACCTAGATGAACTAAAAAGTAAAATCTTTAACGAATTGGTTGTATTTCACTTCCTGTAATACGCTATTGATGCATAATCTTTAACTGACAACGAAGATTCGAATTTTCTATGACACGAGAGTAGAATGAGATAGAAATATTCTTAAAAAAAAAAAAAGTGAAGAGGGAGCACAAGTTCAGACTGGACAAAGATGACGCGGGTCGTCAGCCCCACAATCGCTATCAGCAAATTAGGAATTGGCAAAACCGGACGAAATTTTAACACCAGATCACCAGATTTAACGAACACGCTAGGAACAGTGACAGTAATCCGCCAAGCTTCTATTTACACCTGAAAACACCAAAAAGCGGAGAAAATTGACACTGCGTTAGAAATATTACACAAAATACCGAAAGAACTTACTATGAAGTTTCTCGAAGAATCGGAAATTTATATCCATACAAGGAAATATTTACACGAAATTCTAAATGAACGCACCGAGTTTAGATATAAATGCTATCTACAAAATCCGGCCGCTATGGGAGCGGTTCTAGGCGATTCAGTCCGGAATCCTCGAATCCTGCCTCGGGCATGGATGTGTGTGATGTCCTTAGGTTAGTCAGGTTTAAGTAGTTCTAAGTCTAGGGGACTGCTGACCTGAGATGTTACGTCCCATTATCTAGAAAACTTTATTCAGATAATACAATACGAAAATAGTCTAATGGTAAACAAAACTTACACGGTCGTTAGATAAAATTTAAAGGGAAACAGGAACGACGTTAGGTAACATCTCTGGGTAGCTGTACATACTTTGTAAACGTATAGCATCACAGTAAAGAACTGTCAAAACTGAACTTTCAAACTGTCTGGCAATAACCTATTTTTACGTTTCGATAACTACAAGAACTATTATACTTACCGAGATACGACAGAAAGACTAACCTATAGATTTAATATGGTAGCCACTACCAACTAGACGTAAATATCAGAACATATGTAAACGTAAAACAGGCAAAATGTTTGTACAGATAATTTTAGTGACGTTATTTAGCAGGTCACTTGATAATGGCAATAAGTCGAAACAGGCCTGTCGTGTGAAATATTAAAAAAAATATTGCCTTATTGCAGCTGGTTTGGAGCATTCATTACCATAATGTCTTATACCGACATAAACTATGATACAGGCCCAACAGAACGCAGAACCATGGAAAACCTTAACGTGAATGTCCAAACAGAAATTTACCTCTTTGATGTGGGGATTACAAGAATGACGAGCACCACATTCACAAATGACCAATGGAAACATGATTATTTCGTAAATAAATAGAGCAAACCAACACTAATGGGAATCCATCGGTAGAAAGAGCTCCTTCCAAGAGCTGAAATGTTACTATTTTAATACACAGACTGTGTAGACATGTCAACATGTATTCGAGAACAGTATTTGTCTGAGGTCCTGCATGATGATAATTATGTAATGGACGCCCTTTGCATACTAAAATTAAAAGTAAAGCAACGAAAAAGAAAAATTCCTTTGATTATTATTCGCAAAGAAGACGGTAGTGCTCATCATGAAACAAGTGGTTTATTGCCATAAAATATAAATGGAAAATTGGGCAAGAATTACACTCTTGACTAGTCTGTGAGGCTGTAATGTAGTAGTCTGCAATGCGTGCAACAAGAGACGGCGGTATGTGCCCTTTAAGGTACTGGATAAACATTTAGTGAAAATATAGCCAAGGATAGCGCCTATAAAAGAGATCTCAAAAACGCCTGAGGACTGTGGTAAACAATATTTCCTTACCTGATATGTACACAGCTATATTTTGTCTGATTTGAATGAACTGATACGTCATCGAATGGAGGAGTTAGCTTAAAAGCTGTAACCAGTTGTTGTTATTACTGGAAATGTTAATTTATTCACCTAAAAAAAGCGATCAATTTACAGACATCAAATTCAGTATTACGAAGCTCATTGGAAAAGAAAGGGATTTTGCAGCTTGTTCCTCTACAGATTATAATCAAAACGTTAATAATCATAATCGAGAATGTCTACTTCACTTTTCGAAACTAATGTACTAATGAAATATTGGTAAAGGCTCTATTCGTAGTATATTTCTCTTTAAGTAACGTCCCAAGGGTCTGCACAAAACGGTGGAAAACTATGGCCAGTACAGAAACGAGATCCTTAAGCAGTCGGCTTTCCGCTAGACAATGATGTTCCAGAAGGGACGCCATGCACCACTGCTAGTCTGTATGGACCAAATGGACACCTAACACGTTAACATGCAGGATCTGAAATACTGTCACGTATTGAGATGCCATATGAGGGACTGACAATATTTATGACTCAACAGGAGGTGTAATTTTGCAGATTCAAAGAAAACTACAAATGGTTCAAATGGCTCTGAGCACTATGGAACTTAACATCAATGGTTATCAGTACCCTAGAACTTACAACTACTTAAACCTAACTAACCTAAGGACATCACACACATCCATGCCCGACGCAGGATTCGAACCTGCGACCGTAGCAGTCGCGCGGTTCCGGACTGAGCGCTCAGAACCGCTAGACCACCGCGGCCGGCAAAGAAAACTGCACATTAGTTCATAAAACATATGAATGCTTATGTAAAGGAGACCAAGCCACCTCCACTTACAGTCAATTCCTATTTATAAAGAACATGGATATTGTGCATTAGCTGATGCTCCCTATACAGTAGTAACTCTCCGTCCGAACAGCACGCGGTAGGCCCAACAGTACTGACCGACCACGGTGTCATCCTCAACTGATACGCGTAACTTGATGCGCATGTGGAGACGCATGTGGTCAACACACTTGCCAACAGCGCTCGGCAGACCTGGACGGTCACCCATCCAAGTGCTATCCAAGTCCGACAGCCGTTAATATGGGGATATGACGGGAACCGGTGTTACCACGGACGCAAGGCTTCTGGCGCACTGGTAACAGCCTGGTACAGAATGGCACGCAGTACAGACAAGATGATTACGACGCCAGTTAAATGACAATTCACAGCAGCAATGACCAGGAACAAGGTGAACACAAAAACTCAAACAAAATCACGTCCATGCGCGGACATTGGCATCAGCAGTTTCATAGCACTGACATCCGATATATGATGATATCATTTACTCTCCGGGGTGCAGTAAGCCATGTTTGTCTGTTGCCATTTGTGATACCTCATCGCTAGTATTAAAGAAATTATCACACTGAGATTCTGCAATAATGCAGACTCATTACTGGAAATTTAATCGTTAATGATAGCTATTCAATAACATTCAATATGAATTATGAATTGAAAAGTGGAACAGATATGGTGAGACAGGTTAATGACGTAACTGAAGAGAATTTTAGCAACCTGAATTTATGTTTGTTTTTAGTGTAAGGAGTGCAAGCTCGAAATTTGTTTAACTTTGGCTGTTCCGCCTGTTTTACTTGCACATCATAGCCAGCAGTGCCTTCTGAGATTAATTAACATGGGCCACTGGGTTATATCAGCAGTGAATGTACGAGTAGTGGAGAGCTTACAGTATGAACACCTGCGTCTTTTTTGAGCTTACCTTAATTTCCAAGTGTAATTTCACTGTGGAGAACGATGCGCAAGGTAGCAAGAACAGACCCTCCAAGCTACGTGAACGGCCACTACAGCACTGCTCAGTGTCGGTTTCAAAACGTTGTTTTCCTGCAATAAATGCTGACTACAGAGCACTTGAGAGAAAAACAAGTCGTGAACTCGTAGCCCGGCTTGTAACTCTTTTGTGGTCGTTTCCTTTCGAAACACTGCAAGAAGGGTCTTGTCTGTGTCTATTTGGGGGGCAAGTATTTCCATTTGGTGAGCGCCAAAGGGAGCGCAAACAACGTAGCGAGGAGGGAGGCAGCGGGGACGCCCGGTCAAAGCAGCGGCTGGCACAGACGAGGTTCTTTGGTAACTACGGATTGAGGTGGAGCTTCCTCGAAAGCAAACTTACAAACATTTAATGCACACAGCGCAGTACCCAAAACTGTCACCTTCTCTTAGTTTCACACTGACGTGACGAAAGTCGTGGGATGCCTCCTAATATGGAGTCACACCTCGTTTTGTCCGGCGTAGTGCAGCAGGTCGACGTGGCATCGACTCAACATGTCGTTGGAAGTCCCCTGCGGAAATACTGAGCCTGTCTCCTTCCAAAGCCGTCCATAACTGCGATAGAGTTGCCGGTACACACCTCTAGATTATGTCCCATAAGCGTTCAACGAGATTCGTGACGGGCGATCTCAAGGGCAAAATTATTCGTTCACACTGTCCATAATGTTCTTAAAACCAATTTAGAACAATTGTGGCAGGGAGAGATGACACATCGTCATCCATAAAATTTCCATCGTTGTTTGGGAACATGAAGTCTATGAAAGGCAGCAAATGGTCTCCAAGTAGCCGAACATAACCATTTCCAGTGAGTGATCGATTCAGTTGGACCCAGTCCGTTCCATGTAAATACAATCCACAACGTTATGGAACCATCACCATCTTGCAGAGTGCGTTGTTGACAAGTTCGGTCCAAGGATTCGTGGATCTACGTCACACTCGAACCGTACCATCAGCTATAACCAACTGAAATCTGGACTCATCTAACCAGGCCACGTGTATCCAGTCGCCTACGGCCCAGCAAATATGGTCACGAACCCAGGAGAGGTGCTGCAGGCGATGTCGTGCTGATGGCAAAGGCACTTGCGTCGGTCGTCTGCTGCCACAGTCCATTAACGACAAATTCCACCGCACTATTCTAACGGATATCTTGTACGTCCCCAGTTGGTTTCTGCGGTTATTTCACGCAGTCTTGCTTATCTGTTAGCACCATCAACTGTGCGTTTCGTATCTAGACAACAACTGATATGCCAAAATCGTTTAAAGTAATTCCCATCATGCATTTATGTTGTTTCCCTCCTGAGATACGATTATAGAAACGTGGTGGAAGCGGTAGCAGGGTAGTCATTGTGTTTTATCATCACGAAAAAATGAAGCTACGTAATATTTCTTGTTTGTTTTTAAGCAGAAATCTCCACTTCTGATGCACATTGAAATCCCAGCGGCAGAGTATACGGTTGCACGCGCATCAGAAATGTTGCAGTTGTCTGGCCAATCTAGACAACTTCTTTAGCTGTCCGATCACTATGACGCAGAGACAAACGACCAATGTGAGCAGCTGATCTTCGTGCATTCACCGAAGCCAGAAGATGCCGAGACCCAAACATCATTTGCGACGTCGAGAGCGCTTTGGCTCTGCCACGGTGTCGTGCCTACAGGTTGTGCTCTAAGGGATCCAACACAGGAGCGTACCACCGGAACCTCCTGGCGAGCTTACAGCGGACCCTTCAACGCTGAAGCGTCGCTGGAAAGGAAACCGTCTGGGCGGTCGTGTTCGCCCCGGCCGTTCCCGCGCGGGACGCAGCCGCAGCCGCAGCCGCAGGTGCGGCTTGTCTGAGCCTTACCTCTCGTGTTCTCCTGACACGGCGCCCGCTCACTCCTTCCTCTTTCCGTGGAAATAATTTCTCATATCGCAGTTCATTTAGGCTGCAACGATTAATCAGAGAAATATTAAATTTTCCAGAACAGAAACTGCCACTTCTGTATGTGTACTAACAACAGATTACAACTTTTGTTAATCTACTCGAACGACAATTACGGGATCTAGATTACAATATGTATGTATATTAGCATAAAACAGGTACTTCGAAGCTAAAGAAAGGTCACTGCCAAAGCTTTATAAACACTGCACTGTGACACATAAGAGCGCTCTACGAAACATAATCCCGTGCTGGAACAAGCGCACTGGTAATGTTGGACGTTTTCAGTCCACGCATGGAAAATAATTTATATGGGTCTCACATGTTACAGTAACGTGATCAGATGTCGTATTATCAAAAACAATAAAGACTATATTAAATCGACTAAGCAACTAACTGTTCTGATTGAGATCTTCAATGGCTCTCTGTACTCATAAATCAAATGCAAGAACTTGAAACGCCACCACAAGAAAACGAAGCAACCTGTTAATCAAAATAAGTTTAGAAATAAACACTAAGATCCAAATTCCTGTATCAAATAAATTGTGCCCCAATGGAATGAATAATCCTTACTCCAAGTTGAAAAAGATGCACCGCATTGACAGCATTGGGCTGAACACACTTCCTCAGTCCCCTCCCCTCCCCCCCTCTCTCCTTTCCACCTCCACCGCAACCACCTCACCACGCCAAAGAACGTCACCAAGAATCGGAAAAACGTGAACTGTGTCGTATTTCCAACGAGAAGTGCGGCTTCACTTGATAGTCAATGGTGTAATTTGCTAAGGAAAAGAAAGCCGCCAACAAAATATTTATCGGTATTACATAAGAACACATTATCACTGTCAAGATTTCTATCAACGTCTTGGAGTGAGTGGCTACCCAAGTAGCGCACGTCTCAGCTTCAAATTCTCGCTGCTTCAATAACGTGGAAATCTTATCGACCACTAACTACTCCAGTTCATAATGAGAGTAGCACTTAAAGAGCTCTTTTTACGATGGCAAACATGTAGGAAAACGAATATGAAAAGGTTACGTGAGTCAATGCGGCAATATTCACTGGTAGAAGAATGAAATTTTCACTCTGCAGCGGAGTGTGCGCTGTTATGAAACTTCCTGGCAGATTAAAACTGTGTGCCGGACCGAGACTCGAACTCGGGACCTTTGCCTTCCGCGGGCAAGTGCTCTACCATCAAGTGCTCTACCATTTGATCTACCCAATCATGACTCACGATCCGTCCTCACAGCTTTAATTCTGTCAGTATCTCGTTTCCTACCTTCCAAACTTCACAGAAGCTCTCCTGCGAACCTTGCGGAACTAGCACTCCTGGAAGAATGGATAATGCGGAGACATGGCTTAGCCACAGCCTGGGGGATGTTTCCAGAATGAAATTTTCACTCTGCCCGCGAAAGGCAAAGGTCACGAGTTCAAGTCTCGGCCCGGCACACAGTTTTAATCTGCCAGGAAGTTTCATAATAGCGCACACTTCGCTGCAGAGTGAACATTTCATTCTGGGAACAGCCCCTAGGCTGTGACTAAGCCATGTCTCCGCATTATCCTTTCTTCCAGGGGTGCTAGTTCTGCAAGGTTCGCAGGAGAGCTTCTGTAAAGTTTGGAAGGTAGGAGACGAGGTACTTGGAGAAGTAAATGTGTGAGGACGGATCGTGAGTCATTCTTGGGTAGCTAAGATGGTAGAGCATTTGCCCGCGAAATACAAAGTTTTAATCTGCCAGGAAGTTTCATTCACTGGTAGTTTTACGTTAAACAGAGACTGCCTCCTTACAAGGGAAGTAATGCTTCCTACTGGCGCAGCTGATTTCTGAAATATGCTATTTTTCAGTGTTCTTTTGGTCATCAGCAGACTAGGAGAAAAGCTAGAACTTGTTCCACTATTGACGTTACAGGTTGCAGTGCACTAAAGACACGCCTTCCAGTAAACTGCGTGGTTTTAGTCTCGCGTGGTCTGTTAAAAGTGTGTCTCAGAGTAGGTCTACTACACACATACATATAAACTCTGGCAACATAAGGTTGTAAACCGCAGTGAAGCGCTACAAAGTGTCTTTGGCGGAGCAAACAAACGCTTATGGTAGTGAGTAACCACGTCAAACTCATTGCATAACAGAGTTGAAGGCCACGGTAATTGATAATCGCGTGTTGCGCAGACCCGTAACGATACAGAGGTCACTGTGGTTATCAGAGTTTTCTGCGTGAGTTACTATGTGGCAATAACGGCGTATATATTTACCTCTAATTGTTTAACTTGCTACCTATTCACGGGACTTGTTCGTTTCATTTCTTGCCGCTCAAAATAAGTCTCCGGTATATGAGGCGCCTTCAACTCTACAGTTTGGAGCTCAATACGCTGGTGTTTTCTAATCGAATAGTTTAGTATGAATCTGAGTAATAATTCCCTGCGGTGTGACAGGATAAATAGTGAGGTAGTTTGTAAAAGACTTTCTGCTAAATAAAATAATTACCCGCTGAATTGATCGTCTGTATCCAGGTCACAGTTGTGATAATTCCAAACCACAATATGCGAATAGCTGAAGCCCTCCTTGGAAGCATTTAATGCCTTACGCACAAAGTGAAGAGACTGTCATATTACATCTCAGAGGATGAACAGTTCACACATCTGTCTTTGTATTCTAACTTCATTTCAGCTTAACAGCTTCCTGTTTTCAAAGAAGACAGCTTTTTTCGTCAGTCTCACAGCTATTCCCAGTTTACGGTTAATTTACTGAAAGTAGAAACAGCAGGTGAAAGTTTTTTTTTATTTCTTCTTTTTCCCGAAATACTGACATATGGTGAAATATGCAAGTAAGAAATGAAAACTTGTGATCACGTATCTAAGATGAGAAAAGAAACAGCTTTTAGACGGCAACGTTACTGGCAGCGAGGTCAGTGTTTGTCTTGTGTTTGGTAATATAATTATGCAGTTCAAGTAGTGGCACTAAAACTAACGTAGTTTCTTTTATCGTACAGATTCTGATGTAGTTACGAAGCTTAGACGGTCTATTACTGCGTAACAGAAAATACACTACAAATTAAGCAAATGACCAACTTTACACACGAGACTAACACCGTATTCGCTTGGCGTACTGGTATTAAAAGAAAAGGGGGTGAGTCATAGCGCTGATCGCACAAGAAACCCACGGAAAACTCAAAATGAAAGTTTTGAGCAGAGCTACCTGTATTTCGCTCACTGAGAGAAAAAAATTGTTCAAATGGCTCTGAGCACTATGGGACTTAGTCATCAGCCCCTACAACTTAGAACTACTTAAACCTAACTAACCTAAGGACATCACACACATCCATGCCCGAGGCATAATTCGAACCTGCGACCATAGCGGTCGCGCGGTTCCGGACTGCAGCGCCTAGAACCGCTCGGTCACCGTGGCCGGCTCACTGAGAGAGCGGTTTATTGTTTTAGCTCTTTAGTTCGACAGTAAACATTCTTTGCACCGGAGTACAGCGTCGTGCAGTTGACTGACTTCCAGATACCTCGCACAGTAGTCCCGCGGCAGGGTGGGGGATCTTCCGCATACGTTTGCCGCCACATGATCGCCACTCTGCTCCCCGGTGACTGCGGCGTGCGGGTTCACGCGCGGACGCCGCATCTCCAGAATATCCTCCATCGCTCGGCGACTCTAGCACAAGAATTCTGCCTTTCCACTCCAATGAAATGCGAGAAATTTTGCGTAGTCTCAGCAGTACAGGGTGGTTTCAAAATGAAGGTTTTGTAGTGTTTATTACATTCAACTTACCTTATAAATAATAAATTAAATGAAAGAGCAGCTTGGACGGTTTTCCTTACAAGTGTTCAACGTGAGCACCATTCGTCACACGTAGTCGACAGGCGAGTGCTTCCCAAACATTGATTAGTGTGTCTCGAGTAATGGTTGTAACAATGCTGTTTCAAAAATCAGACGGATCAATTGGTACACCTCGCGCAGAGTACGATGGCCGAAGTGACCAGTGCAATCCACTGGCCGAGTTCATTCGTTTGTTCAGAACGGGAGGCTGATATGTGTTTTACACTTTTCGGCCGGTCAGCGATGACAGAATTGAGGCGTGCACCCTGCAATCTTTATCAAACGACTTTACAGAAACTATTCTGTAAAAAAATTCATTTTTGCTTGGTTGGTTGGTTTTGGGGAAGGAGACCAGAAAGCGAGGTCATCGGTCTCATCGGATTAGGAAAGGACGGCGAAGGAAGTCGGCCGTGCCCTTTGAAAGGAACCATCCCGGCATTTGCCTGGAGCGATTTAGGGAAATCACGGAAAACCTAAATCAGGATGGCCGGACGCGAATTCATTTTTGCTCTAACTATATTTTCATATGTCAGGTTAATGATGATGTAGACATAATTTCATTAATGGTCATAGTTATCCAGATATTTATGTGAAGGTAAGACACTGCGTGAAATTCGGAAAAGGCTGCGGTGAAAATTAGACGTCGCTATGATTTTGCGTTTGTTGCATATTACATAATATGTTGTTGCATATGAAATTTAGCTAGAACAACTCAATTTTTCTTTAAACTTGGGTAAAGGTATCTGGCACCAATCTTTAGAAAATTAATCTGACGTAGCTAAGTCATTTGCGATCGGGCGACACCAGCGATACAGTCAGAGTGTAATATCCACAACATTCCTCGTATTTGATTTGATCAAATGGTTTTTGAAATCCTGCGACTGTGAAAACAGTACGTTTGTTTATAAATAAACCTTCTGCTACCAGCCACGATTTTTATTTACTTTTCGCACGACGCGTTCCAGGAAATGATTCCCTATATTCAAGTGCGTTTTTTTTTCTTTGTGTTTATTAAGCCACTTCTATTGATGTCGTCAATCTGTGAGAGTCTGCTTCATTTAGTTGACTTTTACTGCAATGTACAAGAAAAATGTGAATTTCTTAGTTGGTTATCGATTCTTTTGGTGAAGTTAGTGGCGAAATTTAGAAGAATTTGTACATACAGTTTTCTAATGGTCCATTTGTGTACACACACACACACACACACACACACACACACACACACACACACACAGAGGTCTTCCACAGATTATGATATGCTTTTGTGTAGAGGTTATCTTAACAATGTGGCTAATAAATTACTTATATCGATTTTACAATTGTGCTTATTTCTATGCTATACTATTTTTATTTAAGCTTACTGTCGAAATATCTGAAGAAATTTACTGATTCACTTTCATGTTTTTCGTTTAATACTTTATCTTCATATTTTCTGTAATGTGAATATATCTCCAGCCCTTCTGCCAAATCCATTCTATGTCCTTTGTTTAGTCGGTGGAGTGCTTTGACATTTTGCTCTATTTTTCCAAATGGGTTTCCTGTATTATGCATGTGTGTTGCTATTGCTGACGTAGTGTGTTTGTTGTGTGTGCAGGCTTTAATGTGCTCTGTGTACCTGGTGTTGAAATTTCGAGCTGTTTGTCCTAGGTATAACATGGAGCATTCCTGGCATGTTATCTCGTATATTCCAGAGTCTGAATATGGATCATGATTACACTTTATATTATGTATTAGTTTTTGTTGTAGTTAATTAGATGCAGAAAACCAAATTTTTACTTTGAAATTTTTGAAAATATTTGCAATCTTCTGTGATACATTGCCTATGTATGGGATACTAGATATAAATTTGTTTTTAACTTTTTCTTCTGTGGTGCCCTTTGCACCTGGGTCTTTCTTCACTTTGTCTACGATTGTGTCAACTATGCAAATTTTGTAACCATGGGCAACTGAAATCTTTTTCACTGTGTTTATTTCTTGAGGCATGTTTTCCAGGTTCAGTGGTATTTTTGTTGCCCTGTGCAGTATTGACCTGCATGCTGCCTGTTTTTGAATATTTGGGTGACATGAGGTTGCAGGGATTGTGGTGTCAGTCATTGTGTTTTTCCTCTACATTTTGAATGTGCGTGTGTTGCTGTGTCTTGTAATATTTAGGTCCAGAAAGTTGATTTTGCTCATGTTCCACTGTAAATCTGATTTTCTCATGTAGATTACTGAAATAATTTAGAATGTCTGTGGTGTCTTTGGTATCCCCCTAGTGTATCAACTACATATCTTCTATAAAATTCTATTTTACTTAGGCAAGGTTCTTGGGTGTTAAATAATTTTTGTTCTAAGTGATTTATGTATACGTCAGCTATGGTACCAGATATACATGATCCCATTGCTAGGCCATCTGGTTGTTTATAAATGTTGCCATTAAAGGTAAAGTAGTTGTAACTTAGGGTTGCTGAAGGAGTTCGATAAATTCGACAGTCTGTGTATGAAAGTTTCTTCTGTTGCATAAGTTTCTTTTGTATTACTGTTAGAGCTTCTTGTATGGGTATATTTGAGTAAAGATTCGTGATGCCAAGTGATATAAACTGCGCATCTTGGGGAGCTTTCTGGTTCTTTGTTCTTTAGCTAGTATCATGCTGTTTTTTGTGGAATATGTTGTTTCATATTTGTAATTTTTCATCAGTATGTTATTCAGTTTTTGTGACAGTTTGTAGCCGACTGGAGTGGCCGTGCGGTTCTAGGCGCTACAGTCTGGAGCCGAGCGACCGATACGGTCTCAGGTTCGAATCCTGCCTCGGGCATGGATGTGTGTGATGTCCTTAGGTTAGTTAGGTTTAATTAGTTCTAAGTTCTAGGCGACTGATGATCTCAAAAGTTAAGTCGCATAGTGCTCAGAGCCATTTGAACCATTTGACAGTTTGTATGTGAGATATTTATATTGCTGACCACCGGACATATCTGATTTCCATCTTTGTGCATCTTGGCTGTGTTTTTAAGTGTGTTGCTTTTGCATTCATGCATGTAAGTTACTGAAATTGTTTGGTTGGGTCTTTTTCAATGTGCTGAATATTATTAGTAGCAAAATATTCTTTTATTTTGTCTATGTATTCTTTTTCTTTAATCACAACTAATGTATTGCTTTTGCCTGATTTTACAATTATGGGTTGGTTGTTTTTCAGTTTATTATTTATAGACTTCAGAATTTTTGAATCATTTATTGTATATTTAGTTATAAACTTATCTTTATCCATTTCTTTCATAAGAAGCTTGCTTTCTTTATATGACCTATTGCTGCTTTTGTATTTGAATTTAATTTTGCTGCATCTGCTGCATATTTAGTTGCATCCATAATACGTTTCCGTGTATGGTTACTGACGTTAGGTTTTACATTATATTTAAGTCCTTTTCGGAGTAGATTGTTTTCTCTTGTGTGTATCCCATACATAGGCAATGCATTATGTTATCTCTGTGGATTACATGTAAGAAGATGTTTGTAACTGTTTTGTTTATATAAGATATTTTCGATGTGTAAGTGTACAATAAGTTGTGTGTGATGTTAAATGCGTGTGAGATACTCCACAAATGGACCATCAGAAAACTGTATGAACAAATTCTTCTAAATGCCACTAACTTCACCAAAAGAATAGATAACCAACTGAAAAATTGCGTGTTTCTTTTATATTGCAGCAAAAGTCAACGAAATGACGCAGACTCTCACACATTGACAACATCAATAGAAATGACGTAATGAACACAAAAAGACGCACTTGAAAATGGGAATCATTTCCCGAAACCCATCCTACGAAAAGTAAATAAAGAAAAATCGTTACTGGTAGCAGAAGATTTACTTATAAACAAACATATTTCTCATATTTCATAAACATTTTCAGATATCGAAATGAGATTTTGGCAAATGATAACATACAAAGAGGAGAGTGTTTTACCATATCGTTGTCATGTAAAATTTCATTATCTACCGTGCTAATCCAATACCTATGGACTTTTTCGGTGAAAGAATGTAATTCTTAAAGGGTCATCGATAGCTGGTGAAACGAGAAATGCTATGGGTCTTGGAACAACATATGTGAAGACATTACTCGTTTTTTTGTACTGATGATGTGCTTTTTCATAAGCTACTGACTTTACTTTTCCTCAGTTCCTCACTTAATAAACTTAATAAACCGCTGTTTCAGAATTCTCTGTACACCATGTTAGTGAGGTGAGACAGTGTAAACACCGCTGAGTTTTCTCAAAAGAAGCAAATTTTGACATGGAAACCAGAGAAATGTGTATGTCTTACTCATTATTCGGCACTAATGACACTTCTCTGAAAGCTACAAATGGTTAACAAGGCAGGCGAAAGTAAATTGGTGCATTTTCGACGGAATTCTGTTTAGATGCTAACGAAAGCAGAGGTGACAGTAGATCTTTTTGAATGGCCACCATGCAAGTATGACTGTAGTGTGGGCCCACTTAATATGTACAAAAAAATTTGAGCAGTGACTTCAGTTTAGAATTGAACTTCCCTCCGGCGCTTAGAATTTCCCCTACAGCACTCAGCGCTCCCCCACCACAGCTGCTCTCCCCATGCTACCTCTACCGACTGCGCATTTAGCGGCCACGGCATTTTGCGCGCACTACAGCGGAAACATAACGATCGTTTATGAACTCCCAAAGGTAAAAATCGTATCACATTGAGTGTGAATGTGCAGGTCATACAGAACAAGCTCTGCCATCCAGCCCTTTGCATGCAATCCGGCGGTCGGGTACAACGTCGTTTAACCAGTTCTGTACTGAGTTACGCCAGTGAGGCAGCGCCCCATCTTGCTTCCAAACGATGTCCTGTGGTTTAGCTTCAGCCCAGAAAGTGAAGAAATACCTTTTACAGTTACTTCATAGAAAAAGAAAGGCTCAAACTTTCCACTGGGATATGGTCCACAGAATGTTCCAATTAGGGGAGTCTCGTTACAAGTGTACGTTGTGTGTGTTAACATTTCCACTTATGTGTGATGTCGATTTGCCACTGAAGACTGCACGATGCAGGAAATCTTCATTGTCGTGCAGCAAAGCTGGCACGTAAGCTTTAGTCTGTGGGCTTAAAAGCAGGGCCGGCCACGGCATTACAAACTTCACGTGTGCAGGGTGTGTGGGCCGCAGCTCGGCCAGTGTCAGCTTTGTTCGTTCCTTCCCCCGAAGTCCCCGGTACAGCGTACGATGCGGCATTTTTTGGTTGGCACAGGTCTCGTCAGTTGGGCAGAATCATGCTGTCGGCACTCTTTACCCTTCGCTATTTGTTCGTGGTTCGAAGGACGGCAGGTTCAGTGGGTAGTTGCAAGAAAGGGGCAGTCCAGGGATCTGTCGCCACAAGGTTTTAAAATGAATGAGAATGGCAGAAGAGAAGGATGAGAATTCTCAATATCTATTATGCAGCCATATAAGCGATGGGTACTGCAAATTTCGTATGAAACGATATTACAAAACCGTGCAGAAAGAATTTAAAGGTTTAGTTGACAATGAAAAACCATACGATTTCAACGATCGACAGATGGGATTCATTGTTCAGTACATCAAGGAACCACTTCATGCTAAATTTTCAGGCATGCACCACGTGAAGAAATTGGTGGTATGAATAAGAAAATTTATGAAGTTGTATGCATTATTCCACTGCCATTAGCAACTGTTTTTGATGGAGCTGAAGGAGTAGTATGGAGACTTGAAATATTACTGCAAAGTACTTCGGTTAAGTCAAGGCGTCTGCTCAGAACGATTTTTCGATTTAAAACTCGCTATCGTTGAATTTATGAAGGAAAATGGAATGCAGGAACGAAAATTAGAACGTCCGGAATGGGTTGCAGTCCTCACATTTTAGGCGGACTTGACTGCAGTAAGACATTCAAGATGAGAACAACTTATTTCTAAAAAGAACATCACATTATAGCAGAGACAAATTCTGCCAAACACAGTTCAGTTCCCGTAGCTCACTGCCACTAAAGAAAACGCCGGGTTTGAAGAATTCATTGTAGCTTTTAAAGGATTATATATAATAAATAATTTATATAATAATTTATAATAAAAAATCCTTGTCCTGGAACACGAAATTAAGACACTACCAAACAGTGGCCAGACCTGAAGCTCTCTATGCGGCAGAAACACTTAAACTAACAAGAAATGGAGATCTTGAGAAACTAGAGAAGGTCGAAAGAAGAATTTTAAGGAAAATACTGGGAGCTAAAAGAAACGATAATGCTGAATACAGGTTAAGACCAAACAGAGAGCTATATCTGAAAACGGAGAAACTAACTGATGTAATGAGGAAGAGGCGACTACAGTTTTTTGGACATATATTCAGAATGGATAACAACAGATTAACCAAGCGGATATTCACATTACTCAATAGCTACAAATCCAAGCCAGCATGGTTCATAGAGACTGAAAAGGACATTGAAAATGCTGGAGTTACAATAGACACAATAGAAAACAGAACACATTTCAGAAAGCCAGTTCAAAAGGCAGAATTTCAGGAGAGAAAGAAAATAACTAGACGAAAGTGAACTCAAGAAGAAAGGGAACAACACTCTAAAAGGATGAGGGAAATTTGGAAACTGAAGAAATCTAATATAATGAAGAGTAGCCAAAGTTGATTCATCGTACCCTCCAAATGGGTTATTCGAAAGAAAAAAAAGAAAAGGATTACAAGGATAGTTCTCTAAAGTTTTTGAGGACACTGTCAATCTTAAATCTGTTTTCGATTATTTTCGAGACCGTTTCCTGTTTCAGTTGAAAGTGGCCTTCTGCATGTGGAGATAGATGTAACTAATTGACCTGCAAGGTAATCTCAGTTTCAGTGAGAAGTCTTTTTAAACCTATCCAGGACAACTACATTGAAGGTTGTAACAGTTAGTTTCCAAGACTCCATAGTGAGGTTGCAGAAGTGCTACAACATTTCGAATAATAAGTCACGATTACGTGGCGAGAATGCAAAAATATGTGAAACTGTCTGCGTTTGTCTGTATGCCGACAGTTTCTACAGGATAAAAATTGCATTACGTCTTCAGTGCGCCCAAAAAATTAAATAATACTTAATATTTATTTTGTTTGTGATCTGTGTAATATAAAACAGTTGTATACAGTGTGATTTGACTGCCATGCGGCGCGTTCGCAGTTTTCCCCTCTTCCCTCTCCTAAAGTTCAGACAGCGTGGCGTGACTTTTGGGAAAACGTACAGCGATGCTGAGCGCTTTGGCACTCGTGCCTGGGCGCGGCTTGCAAGCCGAAATCTTGGCCTCCCCTGGTTTAGAGCTTGTAACCACTGCAAACTATTAGGACTTAGTTGTAGGCGTCTCCTTAAGTATCCACACGGACGTCACTTTTGGGGCTACGCATGACAGTCTCACACGCTCAAGGCGTTCTTCACTCACTCTTGATGGTTCCGTACTCTCCTCTTTGTGTGCAGGTATACAAAACAAATTGAGCTGCTCTTTCATTTCACGTTATTATTTATAACTGTAAGTTGCTTGTAATAAATGCCTTAAAATCGTATATTCATTTTGAAACAAGCTGTATTTCCGATCGTTCAATCTTGCGTTACACATTCTGTTCTAGACACTCTGTATGTATGTCAACCAATAATAACAGAGCCTATGAATTCTGTTCCAAGTAAGAAACTTGTTCTTTTGTATTTCTTTGCCATATCAGGGAAACTTTTGCAACGCTCCCCTCTATTTTCATGCAACTGAGGCAATTTCTCTTATGTCACAGTGGCTAAAAGTATGCTGTCGCCCCTCCAATGAATATTAGGTTGAGAACAGAGAACACTGTATTCTTAACTTTACTTCATGGTTGTCATCCCATGCTGACTGTGTAGTCAGAAGATGTAAGTGCGAGGTGTCAGTGTCACACAATAGAGTCCGTACATATGATTATAGGTCCCTCAGGGTACTAGGGCTGATATTCATCGACGAGTTTCCGTCCGAAGACCTGGACGAGTTACTCGTTTGTTTGGAAGAGGAGGCCGACAAGAGTGTGGCACCTTTCGGCCGGTCGGCGATGACAAAATCGACGCGCACGCCCTGCAACATTTCTCAAATGATTTTACAGAAACTATTCTGTAAGAAGAATTTCATTTTTGCTCTACTTTGTGTGTCAGGTTAATTATGATGTACCCATCATTTCGTTAATGGTCATTGTAGTTGTGATACTTACCTGGAAGTAAGACGCTGCGCGAAATGCGAAAAAGTTTGCATTCAAAAATTGGGGTCGCTTTGATTTTGTGTGTTGTGTATATTACATATACGTTGCTGCATATTGAATTTTTCTTTAGATTTGGTTGGAGGTTCTGTCACTAATTTCAAGGAAACTGATGTGACGTAGCGCTCTTGTTTGCGATCGCACTGCGCCAGGGTGAAATACTCACAACGTTCCTCATATTTCATAAACGGTTTGAGATATTGAAACGAGATTTTAGCAAATGATAGCACATAAAGAGGAGAGAACTTTGCCGTATGGTTATTATGTAAAACTTCTTTATCTACTGTGCAATTCCAACAACTACAGACATTTCTTACGGAAAAAATGTAATTTTTAAGGGCCATCGACAGCTGGTACTGACATACGGCCGGGAGAGCGGTATGCTGACCACATGCCCCTCCATATCTGCATCCAGTGACGGCTATCGCCTGAGGATGACACGGCGGCCGGTCAGTAACGTTGGGCCTTCATGGCCTGTTCGGAAGGAGTTTACTTTAGTTTATCGACAGCTGGTAAAACAAGGAACTATGGGTTTTGGAACAACATACGTGAAGTCATTACACGTTTATTTTGTACCGAGGATGTGCTTTTTCATAAGATGCTGACCTTACTTTTCCTCAGTTCCTCACTTAGTAAACGAAATAAAGTATTGTTTCAGAATAGTCTCGCAATTACGCCTGCACATGTCGGTGAGTTGAGACTGTGTTAACTCCGCAATTTTGGCAAAAAAAGTAAATTTTAATATGGGAACAAGAGAAATGTGTAGGTTTCATTCAAAATTCCCAACTCGTGACTCTTCTCTGAAAGTTACAAATGGTTAACAAACCAGGCGAAAATAAATCGCTGCGTCTTCGGTGGAATTCTTTTTAGATTTTAAATGGCTCTGAGCACTATGGGACTTAACATCGGAGGTCATCGGACAGATAGAACTTAGAACTAGTTAAATCTAACTAACCTAAGGACATCACACACATCCATGCCCGAGGCAGGATTCGAACCTGCGACCGCAGCGGTCTCGCGGTTCCAGACTGAAGCGCCTAGAACCGCTCGGCCACGCCGGCCGGCCTCGGTTATTTCTCTTGTTAATTTGAAAATGTGATCTGTCCAGATCAGGAACACTGACGTCATTAGGACGATTGAAAGAAGAACCTCAGTCAAAATCCCACGTAATTAACACATGTTCATTTTCTGTGTTCTTTTTTTCCCAAGAGTGGCATTGTCATAAGATTCCGTGCTGATTTTCAAATATAAATAAACGTCTGGTAAGTGTGAAATCGACTCCCATCTATGAAATCTACTTATTACAACTTCTCTAAGATTAGGTGACGCTTTTCTAACAAATACACTCCTGGAAATGGAAAAAAGAACACATTGACACCGATGTGTCAGACCCACCATACTTGCTCCGGACACTGCGAGAGGGCTGTACAAGCAATGATCACACTCACGGCACAGCGGACACACCAGGAACCGCGGTGTTGGCCGTCGAATGGCGCTAGCTGCGCAGCATTTGTGCACCGCCGCCGTCAGTGTCAGCCAGTTTGCCGTGGCATACGGAGCTCCATCGCAGTCTTTAACACTGGTAGCATGCCGCGACAGCGTGGACGTGAACCGTATGTGCAGTTGACGGACTTTGAGCGAGGGCGTATAGTGGGCATGCGGGAGGCCGGGTGGACGTACCGCCGAATTGCTCAACACGTGGGGCGTCAGGTCTCCACAGTACATCGATGTTGTCGCCAGTGGTCGGCGGAAGGTGCACGTGCCCGTCGACCTGGGACCGGACCGCAGCGACGCACGGATGCACGCCAAGACCGTAGGATCCTACGCAGTGCCGTAGAGGACCGCACCGCCACTTCCCAGCAAATTAGGGACACTGTTGCTCCTGGGGTATCGGCGAGGACCATTCGCAACCGTCTCCATGAAGCTGGGCTACGGTCCCGCACACCGTTAGGCCGTCTTCCGCTCACGCCCCAACATCGTGCAGCCCGCCTCCAGTGGTGTCGCGACAGGCGTGAATGGAGGGACGAATGGAGACGTGTCGTCTTCAGCGATGAGAGTCGCTTCTGCCTTGGTGCCAATGATGGTCGTATGCGTGTTTGGCGCCGTGCGGGTGAGCGCCACAATCAGGACTGCATACGACCGAGGCACACAGGGCCAACACCCGGCATCATGGTGTGGGGAGCGATCTCCTACACTGGCCGTACACCACTGGTGATCGTCGAGGGGACACTGAATAGTGCACGGTACATCCAAACCGTCATCGAACCCATCGCTCTACCATTCCTAGACCGGCAAGGGAACTTGCTGTTCCAGCAGGACAATGCACGTCCGCATGTTTCCCGTGCCACCCAACGTGCTCTAGAAGGTGTAAGTCAACTACCCTGGCCAGCAAGATCTCCGGATCTGTCCCCCATTGAGCATGTTTGGGACTGGATGAAGCGTCGTCTCACGCGGTCTGCACGTCCAGCACGAACGCTGGTCCAACTGAGGCGCCAGGTGGAAATGGCATGGCAAGCCGTTCCACAGGACTACATCCAGCATCTCAACGATCGTCTCCATGGGAGAATAGCAGCCTGCATTGCTGCGAAAGGTGGATATACACTGTACTAGTGCCGACATTGTGCATGCTCTGTTGCCTGTGTCTATGTGCCTGTGGTTCTGTCAGTGTGATCATGTGATGTATCTGACCCCAGGAATGTGTCAATAAAGATGCCCCTTCCTGGGACAATGAATTCACGGTGTTCTTATTTCAGTTTCCAGGAGTGTATAATCGGGAATACACTATGTCGTTTCTTGAATGTGATGGTGTTTCCGATTGTATGCAGTGCCCAAACTAATAATGGAATGTTTCATAACTAGCAAAGCTGTTTATTATGGTGACGAATGAGGAGCGCTCGTAGGTTTTTATTTCAGAACTCAAACTGTCACTGATGCACTCTCACATTACAGGGAAGAGATAATGCAGTAGCAGACGCATTACAAAAATTACCACCGAAAAAAACTATAATATACGTAAAGCGCACTGGAGAATGCGAATTACTTTCAGAAACGTCTCGTGAAAGAAATAAGACAATTGTCACTGGCAATAGCAAAAGTAATGCGTAAAAGAAATTTGACAATCTCGGTACGCATTACTGCGTGTTTAGTTATCGTTTTCTGGGTCGCATGCTGTGGGGCTATTCCACGGCATATATAGGCCTATGTTTGGCCAGATAAGCTATTAATCGCCCAGCATCCCCTTTGACGATCCTAGGTCCGGATTTTGGGGTACAAATAAGATCCCTCCTCATTCGGAGATGGGAAAACTTCTAGTGGGCTGCTAACTCTTCACTATCAGACCGTTGCATGGTGGTTGTCCTTCAGTTCATTCCGGAACAAATCTATCTCCCAATGTCGCCTCCGCGTCGGTCATATCAGACTAACATAGAGCTCTATTTTATATAACGAGCCACCTTCACGTTATGGTTATGGAGCCTTACAGACAGTAGCTCAATCCTGGTGGAATGTTCCCTCCTTTCGGCTCTCCAGGCTAAGCATAGTCCTCAGGATTCTTTGCCGCTAATATTGAGAGACAACTCACGGACAGTTGAACTCATTCTCAGTCTTCTCCAGGAAAGTGTTTTTGTTCTGGGGTATTACGTTTTAAACTACACTACTGGCCATTATAATTGCTACACCACGAAGATGACGTCCTACAGACGCGAAATCTCACCGACAAGAAAAAAATACTATGATATGCAAATGATTAGCTTTACAGAGCATTCACACAAGGTTGGCGCCAGTGGCGACATCTACAACGTTCTGACATGATGAAAGTTTCCAACCGATTTCTCATGCACAAACAGCAGTTGACCGGCGTTGCCTGGTGAAACGTTGTTGTGATGCCTCGTGTAAGGAGGAGAAATGCGTACCATCACGTTTCCGACTTTGATAAAGGTCCGATTGTAGCCCATCGCGATTGCGGTTTATCGTATCGGGACATTGCTGCTCGCGTTGGTCGAGATCCAATGACTGTTAGCAGAATACGAAATCGGTGGGTTCAGGAGGGCAATACGAAACGTCGTGCTGGATCCTAACGGCCTCGTATCACTAGCAGTCGAGATGACAGGCATCTTATCCGCATGGCTGTAACGGATCGTGCAGCCACGTCTCGATCCCTGAGTCAACAGATGGGGACGTTTGCAAGACAACAATCCACCTGCACGAACAGTTGGACGACGTTTGCAGCAGCATGGACTATCAGCTCGGAGACCATGGCTGCGGTCACCCTTGACGCTGCATCACACACAGGAGCGCCTGCGATGGTGTACTCAACGACGAACCTAGGTGCACGAATGGCGAAGCGTCATTTTTTTCGGATGAATCCAGGTTCTGTTTACAGCATCATGATGGTCGCATCCATGTTTGGCGATATCGTGGTGAACGCACATTGGAAGCGTGTATTCGTCATCGCCATACTGGCGTATCACCCGGCTTGATGGTATGGGGTGCCACTGGTTACACGTCTCGGTCACCTCTTGTTCGCATGGACGGCACTTTGAACAGTGGACGTTACATTTCAGATGTGTTACGACCCGTGACTCTAACGTTCATTCGATCCCTGCGAAACCCTACGTTTCAGCAGCATAATGTATGACTGCGTGTTGCAGGTGCTGTACGGGCCTTTCTGGATACAGAAAATGTTCGACTGCTGCCCTGGCCAGCACATTCTCGAGATCTCTCACCAATTGAAAAGTCTGGCCAATGGTGATCGAGCAATTGGCTCGTCACAATACGCCAGTCACTACTCTTGATGAACTGTGGTATCGTGTTGAAGCTGCATGGGCAGCTGTACCTGTACACGGCATCCAAGCTCTGTTTGACTCAATGCCCGGGCGTATAAAGGCTGTGGTGGTTGTTCTGGTTACTGGTTTCTCAGTATCTATGCACCCAAATTGCGTGAAAATGTAATCACATGTCAGTTCTAGTATAATATATTTCTCCAATGGACACCCCCCCCCCCCCCTATTATCTGCGTTTCTTCTTGGTGTAGCAATTTTAATGGCCAGTAGTGTACATTCGTGTCAGAGGCGGGGGCAGGGTGGTTGTGGTTGGGGAGTCTCCCTCCGCACACTGGCTCTGAGGGACTCTTGATCCTTCCTACTTTTATTATTATGGCATTATGGGTCTGAGCACTATGGGACTTAACATCTGGGGTCATCAGTCCCCTAGAACTTAGAACTACTTAAACCTAACTAAACTAAGGACATCACACACATTCATTCCCGAGGCAGCATTCGAACCTGCGACCGTAGCGGTCACGCGGTTGCAGACTGAAGCTCCTAGAACCGCACGGCCGCACCGGCCGGCCTTCATCCTTTGCCAGCGGCCTCTGTCGTCCATTTTTACCCTGATTTGATAGCTTTTAGGAGCGATTTGCACCTTTTTTGCCGCACCCTATCTTCTGTTTCAGGGGTAGCTCTCCGATGAATAGTGAATGCTGTTCCGCACCTGTAGCGATTTGACTATAATGGACCGGTTAGTGGGGCGGCTGTGCGAGGGATGGGTCCCTTTCCACAAAGATCATCGAGAGAAAATTGCCTCTTCCCCCCCCTTCCCCCCCCCCCCCCCATTCCTCTCCATCGACCTGCCTACATTCGTATTTCTCTCGCCTTCTTTTATTATTGGCGGGGCAACTGATATCGATTACGGCTTTAGTCTCGTCACTTACATGATATGAATCTGCTGACTAGAAGGCACTCTTTAGCCTCTCTCTCTCTCTCTCTCTCTCTCTCTATGTTCGACCTTAATTGTGTTGGCTGGGAATCGGATGCTGCTGACTCCTCGTCTGCTCTGACCTAGGTACCGGCCCGATCCATACTCTTACTTGTCCATGAATTATTTCTCGGTTCTGCCGTCAGTATTGCTTTCAGTGCCTCAGTTTCACAACTCCTGCGCACATCCATCATCTGATATTACAGATGGCCGCCGCTAACACCATATGAACGACCTCGCCTCACGACCGAGGGACTGAGGATCTCGCTGTGTAGTCCCTTAACCCTCAACCAGCCAACGTCAGTACGAACAAACTGCCACAGGTGTCTGTGTTGTAACGTGTCGTATTTTGTTTGCGTAGTGTGTCGCGTTGCGGTTTCAATGATCTTTAAATACGCTCCAAATACAAATGAAAGTTGAAGTTACTGTCGTTAATCCTTGCGTTAAAAACCGATATTATTTCCAGAAAGCCACATTAATACTCAAACACAATTATGACGCCAAAAACATTCCGATGCCGTGTCAGCATTTTTAACTGTTTATGGGCAGCAGCGCAAAAGGTTCGCTTATTACATCTACACACATCACAACAATAGATTTCAGTAGGGTATGAATTAAGAGTGTTGTCAGGGATTTCACTCTAAAATGGATTAGTTTGTATGTAAAGATGTAATACAGGCCTGTTAACAATAATATTCACGTTGCTAATATTCACGTCCAACCAGCCTGTGTTTTTTGTTGATATTCCGTGATCGCTGTGACGGCGAATACGGTAAACTGAACGTACTCAGCAGCTTATGTGCGCTCCGAGAACTTTTTTAAATTGTTGTTAAACATTTACCTTCAACCGTGGATAGTGACTGAATGCAATTTTTCGTAAATAAGTAGGCTTAGAGAGCCGTAATTGACAAAATTCATTAGGCCTCTAGTAGTGGCGGCCCACAATAGAGGACTGAAGCTACGTAAAAGTATCTTACATAGCTCGGGTGAGGGCACCATGTTACAAATAAAAGAAATTATTACACTTAACAAATTTACTACTGTATTCTGAAACCGTTTAAGTGATTAAACCATTCAATTATTGTTAACAGGCCTGTATTTTAATAACAGCTATTACAATCACGTCCCATTAAGCCAGCGGTAATCTTTACGGGGCTATAGTCAGCTTTTGTTCGCTGGACGAAAGAAGGAAGGAATAGTAATTATTTATCCGTTTTGCTGTCGGTATCAGAGTTTACACAGTCATATGCAGTTGTCGATCAGCGTCGCTGATCACCTTTTACCACTCGCTTCATGCGATTTCTTTCGTTTGCTATCTCACGAATCAAAAATTATTCTGTCGGTTTTCCAGCAAATCCTAACTAGGAGACAGTGCAGTGTTCCGGAAATTTAACCGTGTGCAGTACAGCGAGCCTGGTGACACTTCTCAGTTTGACTTGCCAAATATTTGATCCGGATTTGTTGAGTGTGTCCTTCACCGACCGTGGTGTAACGACGCCGCGGAAGGACACTGACGGTGCGAACTACGGCTCCTGACATTTGGTTCACGAACCCGTGCTGCTTCAAATGACGCTACCTAACTGACGCAGTAAACACAATGACGGCACTACCCTTCTGTCTGTATGTTAGCAGGGTAGTGCAGTCATGAATAGACGTGACGGCTATAAGGGAATGTGTGTTAGGTTTTTTTACAGTCTGGGTGATGCTACAGTTCTGTAACAGACCCATCGCAGAAGGGAATAATACACAGAAATATGAATTATGAATGAAGTGCTTTCCTAAGTAAGAGTCTGGCATCCAAACAATTGCGACTCCTAGTAGGGCACTATTTGAAACAGGATGTAAATGGAGAAGTACTTTGATAATTATTGATTATCTCACCTTGTGTACGTGCTTTATGGTAAAAAATGTACTCTTTGTGAAACGCATGGTTCTGCTTCTGTTCTTTTGTAGAGAAACATCGCAATGCCTTACAGGAAAGTATAATCGGACGAAACGTAATTGTAAGTGATTTCAAACATTGTTGCAGACTCTGTGCATGCTTTCTGGATAAACCATTGTTCTCGTGTTTCTCGTACTGTTTCTCATATGTGGCTTCGTTTGTAGGCGGTTCTCATTCAACAGCAGTCGTTGTTTTTATTGACTGGGAAGGAGAATGCCGGCGTGTCTGTCACAATGATTTAGACCACAAAGTAACATATGTATTCGTATCGCAGCAACTGTCTGTAACAGTTGGATAACTCTGGGCTGTACAAATCAAATGTGCGCCAAATATGTTCATTATGTATGGGAGTGAGTAGCTTAATGGGCTACAGCTACCAACTCAGAATGTATCTAATCATCTTTCACTTTGTCTTATTAATAATGATTTCTTTCATATTTCCTAAACGCGTATGATAACGATATGTATCAGAATCCAAACTCTACAGCAGTATTCTCATCACCAAGATAGTCACAACAAATCAGAAAGGAGTATCCCAGAGCTTGCTCCTGCCGTTGTCAATAACATACGAAACAGGGTCCAGATGTCTAATTTTAAGGAAGTATGTTAGTAATACTCGATGGCAAATAAGGAATAATAAATTAAACAAATCATCGTGAATAGTATCTGAAGCTGTTCTGGGATAGCAGAGCTGTTGCAAATGTATTAGAGCTGAGACAACCGTTGGTTGCAGCAGAAATTTGTAAATTTGTGGGGGTTGGCAATGTGTGTCGAAATGTCATCACACCAACATATTGCGAAAAAAACGAAATACGTGCCAGCGCAGGACCAATGCGAATAGGCCGTCCATACTATAATTGTAACTGCATTACTACAGTGTTTGGCGCTAAAAGACCTATTTAGCCATGGGATGTTACTAACTACCGAAACAGTACCAACAGCTCGTAGACTTTTCTTCACCCTCCCTCTTCCTCAGTTCTCACCGTTTAGAATTGTACTTCTGTGTGTGAATCCTGACGTAAATATTTTTGCATTTTCCAATACTAATCGTGGTAAAAGTCCAAATTAAAGGAATTATTTGAATGAAATGACAGTCATCACACAATGACTTTTCCTCTGGACAGCCTTAGGTGAAATCCTATTCAAGGTATTATCATTAAATTTTGTTAGTTTGGTATTTTAGGTATTGTGACATAAAATACCGATCTGATATGAAATTCCGAAAGGTAAAAGCAAGCAGAGTGCTGCTATCTTCGATAATTTTGCACATTATAAGTATTGAGATGATCTTCCCAAACTGAAATGTTTCTGTCACAGCGTGTGTGGTTCAACACACACAACTTCAGATACACGCCATGTAAGAGTGAAGATTAAGGTTTTGGATGTTGTTAGGTCCATTTTTACAGACTTTCCAAATAGAAATGGTGACCATTTTTAAAGATTTTGCTATTTTAATATATTTTGACTTTTATCTAATTACTATGAATTCCAAGAAAGATAGTTATATACGAGGCGTGAGCTCAAGTTCCATCCGGATGTTATGTCAGGAACTTCATTACAACACTTCTTATCAATAAGCATACCTCCTTGGGTTCGTTAAATTCGATATGGTTTGGCTCTTTATCTTCCAGAAAATAGTTTTATATCTTCGGTGTCTCTTTTTCTTGTGTTTACATGTTGCACCAGGCATGGTGTGAACTCAGTAATGTCATACATTAAAGTTCAAATCTGTGAAGCGGTATTCATGGAATTTGTTATCATCACATTATTGAATCCAATGTCATTTCACGGTTATATAATGGTAACGAAGCAGGCAGTGGAACAGGAAACATGTTTTATTTTGTGGTCTCACTGCTATACAAATTCCAGCATATTGTCTCTCAATTACGAGAACGGGCACCAATACTGCCTGAATAAGAACGGCCTATAACAGGTACCTCATATTAAATGACATGTAGGTTACAATGTAAATAATAAGAAATACAGTGTTTGATTAGCAAGGTGACGCTAGTTGTTCAGTGAGGTTTAACTAGTGTGTTACATTTCTTCGTATGAAAGTTCCGTGTGACGTACCGAAATCTCCGCCCACAGGGGAACAGAGTGAAAAGTGGAACAGTTATTGACGAATGTAGTTGTAATAGATCTGTTATTTAGATAAAAATGAACTCAAAATCAAATAAACTTCATTCAATTCTGCTCAGAGTAAATCGGGACGTTGCGCAGCCAGCCACACCAGTTGCTCCTTCGCAGGCGAGATGAGTTCCTGCCCGTGGTCCGCGCTGCTGCTGCTGCTGCCGCTGCTGGTGCTGCTGGCAGTGGGTGGCTGCCGGTCGGCGGACATCTTGTTCGTCGCGCCGACGCCGTCCGTCAGCCACGCGCTGCCCATCAACGCCGTGATCCGCGCTCTGCTGGCCAGGGGGCACCGCGTCACTCACATCACGCCGGACCCCATGCAGGTAGCGTGTCGGGCCGAAGCCGGGCGTGGACTGCGCGAAAACACCGCCACCTCACTGTCAGCTGTCGGATTCAGGCCTGTTCGAGACTTCTGCAGACTTCAGTAGTACTCCTGCACGCTGCTCCTGCACGTTTCCTCACGCCGTCTGCTGGCCATACATTGGATTGTCTTCTTTGTCGTTTCATTTCTCTTGGAATCCAGCAAATGATCTCCATGGTCTGTCTACAATCCTTTCGCCTAGGTTAATGCCTCCATTTCATTTTCATTCCGGTCATAATTCAGTCATTCACTACAGTCTGTTTACAGATCCATATGATTTTCTATCTCGACTGGTGATTTCCAAGTTGCATACCGATCAGTCCTCAGCTGACAAATTGTTTTCACCTTAATAGGGCATGTTTTACTGCGAAAAGTAAAAACAGGATATACATGCTGACTGTGAGCTTGCCTTTTCAGACATACGACTGCTCCGTTTTGAAAACCCTATTTAGTTCACCAAAAGCACTCAGTATTGTTTTATTCTACATTCCTGTCACTTCACCTACCAAATAAGTTCAAATATTTAATAAGCTTCCTTTAATTTACGTCTATGGTCACAAACTTTTTGTTAACAGATTACTGGTTTCGGTCTTTAATGACCATCATCAGATCTGTTTCATAAAGACCGAAACCAGTAATCTGTTAACAAAAACGTTGTGATCATAGACGTAAATTAAATGAAACTTATTACATATACGGGTCACTGTTTTTTCGCGACAGTGTAAAAATACAAATATTTATCAACAGATTCCAGCTGCTGGATTTGATTTGCCTATATGCAAACTACTGTTGCTTATAATTAACGAAACATGGCTCAGCATCTGTCTGCATTCGGCAATGGATACTTTTATTCAGATCTCAGAACTGAAAAATGGTTCAAATGGCTCTGAGCACTATGGGACTTAATTTCTGAGGTCATCACTCCCCTAGAATTAGAACTACTTAAACCGAACTAACCTAAGGACATCACACACATCCATGCCCGAGGCAGGATTCGAACCTGCGACCGTGGCAGTCGCGCGGTTCCAGACTGTTGCGCCTAGAACCGCTCGGCCACTCCGGCCGGATCAGAAATGAAAATATATTTTAAGTAATAACTTCCCTAATGAAAGTAGCTCCAAATACAGTTTTTTTCTGTTCTGAGCTTAATATTTCTCGCATTGTTAGTTTCTGTGGGGTTCTCTTTGAATTACTTTACATTGGTAATTGGTCATCTGCTCTGCCCCCCAAACCAGAACGGATTTAGAAAGCCGCGCTCGCGCAAACCTCAGTTTGCCATTTTCTCGCGCGATATTCTGAGAACCACGAATAAAGGCTACAGGGAAATTCCACATTCCTATGTTTCCGGAAAGTGTTTGACACCGTGGCCCACTGTAAACTCCTGAAGTCCTTTCTTACGCTGCAGGTTTTCTTACGTGTGTGTCTCGAAGACGACTTAGTAAGTAATGGAACTCAGTACACTGTGCTCTACGGCGATGTTCATCAGACAAGGGTGTCGTTAGGAATGCACAAGGGAAGCGTGACAGGACCGCTTTTATTTTGTATGTACGTTAATCATCTGGCGGACAGGGAGAGCAGCAATCTATGGCTGCTTGTCTATGGCGCTGCGATGTACTGAAAGGCGTTGTCGTCCAGTGACTGTAGGATGATGGAAGCTTACTCAGGCAAAATTTCTAATCGTGTGGTGACTGGCAGCTTTCTAAGCAATAATTATTTTAACGAAATTAGATCTAAAAACTGATTTTCTCTGCTGTTATTTCCCTCATTTATCTACATTGTTAGGTCCTGCGGTATCCTCTTTGCGTTACAGTCCTGTAACGTTCGCATACAGCATTAGTAGCGTGCTGCTTGACACTGTTATATCCACAAAATATCTAGGGGTATCGTTGCAAAGCTGTTCGAAATGCAACGAGTACGTGAGGTCAGTATAAGGAAAGCGATTTATTGGCTTCCGTTTATTGGGAGAATTTTAGGGAAGTATAGCTCATTTGCAGAGCAGTGGTGCGACCGAGTCCCTGACGTCTGCTCAGGTGTTCGGCGTCCCCATCGGATCGGTTTAAAGAAAAATATCGAAGCTATTCAGAGGCGCACTGTTATGTTTGGCACCAGTGGTTTCATCAGACTGGAATCTGTGGACGAAAGACGACGATGTTTTTACGAAACACTATTGGAAGTATTTAGAGAACTAATATTTGTACCGAATGCAGGAAGATTCTACTGCTGCCAACTTATATTCTGCGTAATGACGGCGAAGACAACATTAAGGAAATTACGGTTCCTGTGGAGGCAACACGCAGCCGTATTTTCCTCGTTTCATTTGCAAGTGTACAGGGAAGGAAATTATTAGTAGTGATACAAGGTATGCTGCGCCAGGCATGCTACGGTGGCTTGTGAGTATGCATGTAGATGTACTTGTTACTGTGAGTTTTGTTGGAAAGTTAAAGAAATTACTTCATCTATAAAAGTTATTTTGCTGCCCAAAAATATTTCGTGACTATTTTTCACTATTAGTATTTCGAAATGTCCATTCTCAGGTTTATTCGCATCTGTTGTGGGACTGTAAACACAAACACAATAAATGTTTATGCGGAACTTTACCCATAGGTTTCACTTTCTCACTTCACCAAAGACATTGTTTACTTCGTTGCTGTGTCCAGTTCCTGTTGAGGATTAGTTGTTTTCATACCAGTTATTACATTTTACAGGACTGAATAAAAGTGTCCACTGTTGATGGCACAAAGGGGCTGAAACATATTTGGTCATTTATAAATAACATTTGTCATTATAGGCGGACCTGAAATATACCAATTTTTGTCTGAAAATACGACTACTGCTAGAACTACAAAACCAAATCCTGAATAATAGCTTCTAATATCGTGACAATCAGTTATGTTCGAAACTGACACGTGTTACAGAAGCATAAACGGAAAGTATTTGAACGCATCGTATAATTTGATCCAGAGGGACCTCTGCGGCCTTGTTTCGTAACTATAGATCTGTACTACTCCAGTAATGCAACTACTAAGTATTAACTAACGCATAACCTTAGCTCTGCACTGCAGCATCTGGTATGTATCGGGATGTCAGTTTGTCGTAGTGAAGTGAACATGCAGCATGACAGTTTAACGGCAAAGGAAGTCTTTTCGATCCTTGAAAGGTGAGCCTTTCGTCGCACTGGGATGGATTACAATGTCTTCTTACCAATAATTCAGTATTTGCTGCAACAAGGCAAGGCAAATGAAGGGGATGGATAAGGTTGCCGACGTGTTAAAGCTTCACATGGTAACGGATATTAAATCATTAGTTATGTTGTGAGGTCACTGTCAGAGAAATGCAAAAGGACTTAGAAATGCCAGTGAGTAGATGGTGGACAATCGGATTGTAAAGAACTGCGTACGAGAGGAAAACCTTACTGCCATGGTGTATTGATCAGTATCGCTGACGGGCGCCTGTTTCAGTATCCTAAAGTATATTCTAAGCTCAAATATTATGATGGTGATGGCAAAGAAAGCTTGTCATAACGAAAGACGGTTTGTGCAAGGAAAACTAATCGTGAGAGAGACAGATTGCTTTAGTCATGCACGACACGCTGCAAAAAGTGTATCCAGCGGAACGGCAAGTGGATCCGTATTCGTGGATTCCCGAATCGCGTTACACTGTACATCATCGTCCACTACTGACCAACACATGTGTCTGACCCGCTGAATATTTGATTAAAGGGAGCCAGTACGTTATATTGAACGGCGAGTGTTCAGCAGAAACGAAAGTGACATCGCGTAATACGACACCTAATAATCTGTGTACATAAAGCCCCTGCCACTTAGGATCCCTAATATTGGCACGAAATACCCTCCGCCATACACTGTGTGGTATCTTGCAGACGATAAATGTATTTTTGTTTCTTTGATGGTGTTTTCTCGTGTCTCACACTAACGTCCCTCACTATCTGTGGAGGGCAAGTAAACAGGAGTTGTGCGCGTTAAGAGTTTTGCTGCTCTCTGAAGAACCCACAAGAGGCGAGCGGAAACTAGGGGGAAGTAGGGAGCCGTTCAGACGGGTGTGCTGTGCGGCAGTGCTCCCTGTGTGAAATAGTTGAGGCTGCGCAGTCGGTTGCTGCGCGACAGTTACCTTCCTCTCTGCTCCATGCACAGTTGTTTGCCGACATCGACGTGTCGTAAGTGCTTTTGTACTTTCAACGACTTGACACGAGAATTCAAAGATTGATAAATGGATAAAGATAGCACAAACGAAACAAAGTAGCAATGAGATGGCTGACCCCAGCCCTCTTTCCTCTGCTTCTTTTTTTTTTCAGTCTACTGACTGGTTTGATGCGGCCCGCCACGAATTCCTTTCCTGTGCTAACCTCTTCATCTCAGAGTAGCACTTGCAACCTACGTCAATTATTTGCTTGACGTATTCCAATCTCTGTCTTCCTCTACAGTTTTTGCCCTCTACAGCTCCTTCTAGTACCATGGAAGTCATTCCCTCATGTCTTAGCAGATGTCCTATCATCCTGTCCCTTCTCCTTATCAGTGTTTTCCACATATTCCTTTGCTCCCCGATTCTTCGTAGAACCTCCTCATTCCTTACCTTATCAGTTCACCTAATTTTCAACATTCGTCTATAGCACCACATCTCAAATGCTTCGATTCTCTTCTGTTCCGGTTTTCCCACAGTCCATGTTTCACTACCATACAATGTTCTACTCCAGACGTACATCCTCAGAAATTACTTCCTCAAATTAAGGCCGGTATTTCATATTAGTAGACTTCTCTTGGCCAGAAATGCCTTTTTTGCCATAGCGAGTCTGCTTTTGATGTCCTCCTTGCTCCGTCCGTCATTGGTTATTTTACTGCCTAGGTAGCAGAATTCCTTAACTTTATTGACTTCGTGACCATCAATCCTGATGTTAAATTTCTCGCTGTTCTTATTTCTCATTACCTTCGTCTTTCTCCGATTTACTCTCAAACCATACTGTGTACTCATTAGACTGCTCATTCCGTTCAGCAGATCATTTAATTTTTCTTCACTTTCACTCAGGATAGCAATGTCATCAGCGAATCGTATTCATTGATATCCTTTCACCTTGTATTTTAATTCCACTCCTGAACCTTTCTTTTATTTCCATCATTGCTTCCTCGATGTACAGGTTGAAGAGTAGGGGCGAAAGTCTACAGCCTTGTCTTGCACCCTTCTTAATACGAGCACTTCGTTCTTGATCGTCCACTCTTATTATTCCCTCTTGGTTGTTGTACATATTGTATATGACCCGTCTCTCCCTATAGCTTACCCCTACTTTTTTCAGAATCTCGAACAGCTTGCACCATTTTATATTGTCGAACGCTTTTTCCAGGTCGGCAAATTCTATGAAAGTGTCTTTATTTTTCTTTAGCCTTGCTTCCATTATTAGCCGTAACGTCAGAATTGCCTCTCTCGTCCCTTCACGTTTCCTAAAGCCAAACTGATCGTCACCTAGCGCATTCTCAATTTTCTTTTCCATTCTTCTGTATATTATTCTTGTAAGCAGCTTCGATGCATGAGCTGTTAAGCTGATTGTACGATAATTCTTTTCCGAAAGTCAGATGGTATATCGCCAGACTCTATATTCTACACACCAACGTGAATAGTCGTTTTGTTGCCACTTCCCCCAGTGATTTTAGAAATTCTGATGGAATATTATCTATCCCTTCTGCCTTATTTAACCGCAAGTCCTCCAAAGCTCTTTTAAATTCCGATTCTAATACTGGATCCCCTATCTCTTCTAAATCGACTCCTGTTTCTTCTTCTATCACATCAGACAAATCTTCACACTCATAGAGGCTTTCAATGTATTCTTTCCACCTATCTGCTCTCTCCTCTGCATTTAACAGGGGAATTCCCGTTGCACTCTTAATGTTACCACCGTTGCTTTTAATGTCACCAAAGGTTGTTTTGACTTTCCTGTATGCTGAGTCTGTCCTTCCGACAATCATATCTTTTTCGATGTCTTCACGTTTTTCCTGCAGCCATTTCGTCTTAGCTTCCCTGCGCTTCCTATTTATTACACTCCTCAGCGACTTGTATTTCTGTATTCCTGATTTTCCCAGAACATGTTTGTACTTCCTCCTTCAATCAATCAACTGAAGTATTTTTTCTGTTACCTATGGTTTCTTCGCAGCTACCTTCTTTGTATCTATGTTTTCCTTCCCAACTTCTGTGATGGCCCTTTTTAGAGATGTCCATTCCTCTTCAACTGTACTGACTACTGCGCTATTCCTTATTGCTGTATCTATAGCGTTAGAGAACTTCAAAGTGTCTCGTCATTCCTTAGTACTTCCGTATCCCACTTCTTTGCGTATTGATTCTTCCTGACTAATGTCTTGAACTTCAGCCTACTCTTCGTCACTACTATATTGTGATCTGAGTCTATATCTGCACCTGGGTACGCCTTACAATCCAGTATCTGATTTCGGAATCTCTGTCTGACCATGATGTAATCTAATTGAAATCTTCCCGTATCTCCCAGCCTTTTCCAAGTATACCTCCTCCTCTTGTGATTCTTGAACAGGGTATTCGCTATTACTAGCTGAAACTTGTTACAGAACTCAATTAGTCTTTCTCCTCTTTCATTCTTTGTCCCAAGCCCATATTCTCCTGTAACCTTCTCTTCTACTCCTTCCCCTACAACTGCATTCCAGTCGCCCGTGACTATTAGATTTTCGTCCCCCTTTTCATACTGCATTACCCTTTCAATATACTCATACACTTTCTCTATCTGTTCATCTTCAGCTTGCGACGTCGGCATGTATACCTGAACTATCGTTGTCGGTGTTGGTCTGCTGTCGATTCTGATTAGAACAACCCGGTCACTGAACTGTTCACAGTAACACACCCGCCGGCCGCGGTGGTCTCGTGGTTCTAGGCGCGCAGTTCGGAACCGTGCGACTGCTACGGTCGCAGGTTCGAATCCTGCATCGGGCATGGATGTGTGTGCTGTCCTTAGGTTAGTTAGGTTTAAGTAGTTCTAAGTTCTAGGGGACTGATGACCACAGCAGTTGAGTCCCATAGTGCTCAGAGCCAGTAACACACCCTCTGCCCTACCTCCCTATTCATAACGAATCCTACACCTGTTTGTTATACCATTTTCTGCTGCTGTTGATATTACCCGATACTCATCTGACCAGAAATCCTTGTCTTTCTTCCACTTCACTTCACTGACCCCTACTATATCTAGATTGAGCCTTTGCATTTCCATTTTCAGATTTTCTTTCCCTACCACGTTCAAGCTTCTGACATTCCACGCCCCGACTCGTAGAACGTTATCCTTTCGTTGATTATTCAATCTTTTTCTCATGGTAACCTCCCCCTTGGCAGTCCCCTCCCGGAGATCCGAATGGGGGACTATTCCGGAATTTTTTGCCAATGGAGAGATCATCATGACACTTCTTCAATTACAGGCCACATGTCCTGTGGATACACGTTGCGTGTCTTTAATGCATCCTCATGTCGTTGATCATTGCTGATTCTTCCGCCTTTAGGGGCAATTTCCCACCCCTAGGACAAGAGAGTGCTCGAACCTCTATCCGCTCCTCCGCCCTCTTTGACAAGGTGGTTGGCAGAATGAGGCTGACTTCTTATGCCGGAAGTCATCGGCCGCCAATGCTGATTATTTATCAAAATTTAGGCAGTGGCGGGAATCGAACCCGGGACCGAAGACGTTTTGATTATGAATCTAAGACGCTACCCCTAGACCACGGTTACCCAATCGTTAATGGCAACCTATATGTGCACACTTATTTACGTTGTCTTATAATAAACAGACGAGACTACGAAATGATGATAATTCACATAAAGTCCGTGATGCCATTTGTGGAGAGAGTGTTCTTCTTGATGACACCGAAAGAAAAATACGTACTTCCTTGTGCCAAAGCATTTTGCTCTGTTAGAGAAATAAAACTAAATTCACGCGAAAGCCCTGAAGCTTACTTAACCAGAACAAAGTTCATGGGTATTTATTAGGTATCAACAATTTCGTATACAGGGTGATTCTTCCACGGTATACAAACTCTAGGGATTGATCGATGAGAGGATACAGAAGAAAAAAGGTCTAATGGACTTATGTTCGGAAATACATGGTTTCCATGCTAGAGACCATTTATTCAGTCCTACTTTTTTACAGTGACTGGGGTCTACGCGCTGTACCATGCAGCCACAGTTACAGTATGCTTGGTTTCCTCCAAGAGTACTGTCCCTCACACTTCATACCTTAGCGCCCTCACCTGCCATAGTAATTGGTAATGTTGTATCCGATTCACTTCTCTTGCTGACTCACCTTTTTCGGATGTGATACAGCGCTGTACACAATGGTCGCATATCCGAATCGAGAGCTTGCCGAAATGGTGTTTATTTACTGAAAGGCAAATGGCAACGGACGGCGGGCAGCAGGGTCGTATCAGGAGACATATTCCCGCCGACATCTACTGCGGCATTCAACGTTTACAACAGCGTTTCGCCGTTGGTCTGAGACAGGGCCGTTTCAGAAAGCAGGAAATCACGAAGGACGTACCAGAACTGTTCGGACACCAGACTTGGGGGGGGGGGGGGGGGGGAGAGAGAGTGATTAATACTGTGGAAAGCTAAAGCCGCCTCACTACCAGGCAATTGACCAACCTGTACAGGGTAAGCGAGAAGACCGTGTGCAACATTCCCCATGATAATTGCTACTACCCTTATCACTTACAGCTTGTACAGAGCTTATAAGGCCACCTTTAGGCGGAGCGGTATCTTCAACTTTTATAACAGTCATCTGTGGGATAGTATGCATAAACCCCATGGTATGGTGACAGCGAATCATCAGCATCGGTGCATCCGGAATGTGTGAGCCGGGATAATTGGCGATCGTAATTTGAGACCAGTGCTCCTTGGAAGTCGCCTAACAGGCTGAAACTATCGGCATTTCTTGCGGATGAATTTGCCTCCGCTGCTGGAAGAACTGCCATTGATGATTCGAAGGATTATGTGGCTGCTACATGATGGTTCTCCAGCCCACTCCTCCGTTAACGTCCAGACGCATTTCAGTCGTGTCTTCCTGGTCGATGAATCAGACGAGGGGATCCAGTTGCGTGGCCTGCTCGTTCTCCAGATCTTAACCCGTGCGATTTCTGGTTATGGGGCCATCTCAGAAGTATGCTACGTGCAGAGCCCAGTCCAGATGTGGAGACAGTGGAGCCTTTGACACACCTGGCATGCAGTATGGTCGATGTGAACGTGTGAGACAGAAAATGCTACGGCGCATACACGCATGCGTTAAGGCACATGGAAACCATTTTCAACACATACTGTAACTGCGGCTGCACCGGCCGGCCAGTGTGACCCCGGCGGTTCTAGGCGCTACAGTCTGAAACCGGGCGACCGCTCCGGTCGCAGGTTCGAATCCTGCCTCGGGCATGGATGTGTGTGATGTCCTTAGGTTAATTAGGTTTAAGTAGTTCTAAGTTCTAGGGGACTGATGATCTCAGATGTTAAGTCCCGTAGTGCTCAGAGCCGTTTGTGATTGCACGGTATTAGACCACAGTCTCTGTAACATTGTATGATTGAATAAATGGTCTCTAGCATCGAAACGAAGCATTTCCGGACATACGTTCATTAGACCTTTCTTGTTCCATATCCTCTCATCGATCAATCCCTAGTGTTTGTGTATGGTTGAAAAAAATCACCCTGAATAACATTCTTTAGTGGTTTACCTTTTTCTTGATTTCTTTTAGGTTACTTACCAGATTTTATCAAAAGACAAATGGAAGTTCGAATCCTCTTTCTCCTTATTTTCAATATTTAAGAAGAAATTCTCCATTAACTTTCATTACGTTATACACTCATGCTCATAAATTAAGGATAATTGGAGAATGTGGTGCCACACAACGTAGCACTACACAAAACTGGCGCTAATAGCATAGGCACATAGGGAACACACATGACACAGAACTGTAAGTCCACGGTGTTGGTGATAAGTTGAGAAAACCGTCCCGCAACACATGTGCTACAAAACGCCACTGTTCACTGCGCATGTACCCCGACTTCAAGAAGGGATATGATCACCATACACACGTACACAGGCCTCACAACTGGTTGGCACTCTCTGGATCAGGTGGTCGAGCACCTGCTGGGGTGTAGCCTCCCATTCTTGCACCAGTGCCTGTCGGAGCTCCTGAAGTGTCCTAGGGGTTTGAAGACGTGCAGCGATCCGTCGACGGAGAGCATCCCAGAGGTGCTGGATGGGGTTTAGGTCTGGAGAACAGGCAGGCCACTCCATTCGCCTGATATCTTCTGTTTCAAGGTACTCCTCCACGATGGCAGCTCGGTGGGGCCGTGCGTTATCATCCATCAGGAGGAAGGTGGGACCCACGTCCCGATGCACCTTACCTGTTACAGTTTCTCTGTCAAAGACATGGAGGGGTGTACGTGCACCAATCATAATCCCATCCCACACCATCAAACCACGACCTCCATACAGGTCTCTTTCAAGGACATTCAGGGGTTGGTATCTGGTTCCTGGCTCAAGCCAGATGAAAACCCGGCAAGAATCACTGTTCAGACTATACCTGGACTCGTCCATGAACATAACCTGGGACCACTGTTCCAATGACCATGTACTGTGTTCTTGACACGAGGCTTTACAGGCTCTCCTGTGACCAGGGGTCAGTGAAATGCACCTTGCAGGTCTCCGCACGAATAAACAATGTCTGTTCAGTCGTCTGTAGACTGTGTGTCTGGAGAAAACTGTTCTAGTGGCTGTCGTAAGGTCCCAAGCAAGTCTACCTGCAGTGCTCCGTGGCCGTCTGCGGGCACTGATGGTGAGATATCGGTCTTCTTGTGGTGTTATACATTGTCGACGTCGCGTACTGTAGCGCCTGGATACGTTTCCTATCTGCTGGAATCGTTGCCATAATCTTGACATCACACTTTGTGGCACACGGGGGGCCCGTGCTACGACCTGCTGATTTTGACCAGCCTCCAGTCGCCCTAGTATTCTACCCCCCATAACGTCATCAATACGTGTTCCTTGAGCCATTTTCAACACACAGTCACCATTAGCACGTCTGAAAACTTCTGCACACTTAATCGCTGCACCGTACTCTGACATGCACCAACACACCTCTGGGTATGTGGACCGCTGCCAGCGCCACCGTGCGACGACTGCAGGTCAAATGCACCGCATGGTCATACCCCGAGGTGATTTAAACCCGCAAACCTCCCACCATAGCGTTGTTTCACCATGTATCAGCATTATCCGTAATTTATGAGCATGAGTATATATTAATATTCTGTTGTTCTATATCTCATCTCCCTTAAACCTTATTATATCTACAGCGTAGCGTATTGAAATTAAAGATGTGCTTTCGTCGATAGCGACAAAATTTTACTTAACTCTTTATTTCTCTATTACCCACAACAATATTTATTTCGAAGTAGTGGATGCTAGTACACGCACATCTTGTGGGACTACGTGGGCTCTCTTCTGTATCGACGCTTTCTTGCATTTCAGCTCCAGGACACAAAGTACAAGGCGATTGACCTGTCCTCGTCCTACTCGTTCCTGCAGCAGCTAAACAAAACAGTGTTGGCCGACACGTGGCCGATGAAACTGGCTGAGGCGTACCACGAGCTGGGGGTCTTTTGCTGCACCGATGAGCTCAAAAACCAGGCTCTACAGGACTGGCTAAAGTAAGTGGCTAGTTCATGCCATATAGCCTAATGTGCAGTTCACATGTCGCGTAAGTACTAACACAGTATGGTGAGAATAATGAAATTGTTTGCGGAATACATTCCCAACGAGAAAATGTAGTACTAGCTTCGTAAGCAACACATACGAACACCGACAATAATATTTTGAAAGAAGTCTAGCAAGTAACGTATTGATAGCCCTGATGAGCACGGTCCACTGAAAACTGTCAGAGTAGGTCAGAGAGGCTCATCACCGATCAGCCGCAAAAGATGAACGGTGTTTTATTTACTACAACTACCAAGCGCCATTTGGAACAAACATGATGCTACGTAATTACGTACTGAAACAGCGGAAGATCAATTTGCATTCGTTGCCTTCAAGTTATGTCAAACAGCAAATGAAACTAGCGCGTCTTCTAGGTCTACTTAACTTCACGTGGGCTCCCGAGGCCCACCGCACGGCGTCCATGGAGACGAGGCGCTCGCCGGAGCTTAAGTCTTGGTTGTGACTTAATACCTATGTACTGCATTTTTAAAATGTGACTACGCCTATTCAGGCTGTTTTAGTTTTACTTCTACACCATGCCCACGTAGACATATTATAGAGTCACGTATATCTTCTGAAGAAGTCTCAATTACTTGGGCTGAAACCTATGTAAAGGTTGGTTTCATTACCGCAATCGAGGTTGATAGTTTCTTATATATTAGATTATCACGATTGCTGACTGGGCTGCAATGTCGAAAGTACTAAAATGTCTTAACCGCAACAGCGACAGACAAATCGACACTAACAGTCGCTAACGTCCTAGCCACAGTGAAACCCTAACACGAATCACAGCAAAATATCTCTTACATAGTTATAATGAACGAAACGCACCTCACAAATCGATAACGAAGCACATAGTGAAGCCGGCCGGAGTGGCCGAGCGGTTCTAGGCGCTTCGGTCTGGAACCGCGCGACCGCTACGGTCGCAGGTTCGAATCCTGCCTCGGGCATGGATGTGTGTGATGTCCTTAGGTTAGTTAGGTTTAAGTAGTTCCAAGTTCTAGGGGACTGATGACCTCAGATGTTAAGTCCCATAGTGATCAGAGCCATTTGAACCATTTTGAACCACATAGTGAAAAAAATTAAGAATTACTGCACTAGGCATATTCAAAATTATTTCGGCAGATACTGCCGGAGTACCTGACGGAAATCACGGGATCGCGATATATACATTTAGAGATGGCGGTAGTATCGCGTATAAAAGGTATAAATTGGCAGTGCATTGCAATGAGGCGATTCGTGTGGAAACGTTTCCGACGTGATAAGGACAACACGACGGAGACTAATAGACTTTGAACGCGGAATAGTAGCCGGAGCTAGAAGCATGGGACATTCCATTTCGGAAATCGTTAGGAAATTCAATATTCCGAGATTCACTGGGTCAGTAGTGTGCCGAGAGTACCAAATTTCAGGCATTGCCTCTTATCATGGACAACGCAGTGGCCGACGCCTTCACCTAACGACCGAGGGCAGCGGTGTTTGCGTACAGTTAATTTTGCTGGCAAACAAGCGACACTGAGTGAAACAACCGCAGAAATCAATGTGAGACGTACGACGAACGTATCCTTTAGGACAGTGCGGCGAAATCTGGCGTTAATGGTCTATGGAAGCAGACGACCGACGCGAGTGCCTTTGCCGACAGCACGGCATCACCTGCAGAGCGTCTCCTGACCTCATCACCATATCGGTTGGACCCTAGAGGACTGGAAAATCGTGTCCTGATCAGGAGAATCTCGATTTCAGTTAAGAGCTGATGGTAGGGTTCGAGTGTGGTGCAAACACTTCGAAGCCACCTAAGTGTTCAACAAGGCACTGTTCAAGCTGGTGGTGGCTCCATGATGGTATGGACTGTGCTTACATGCAATCGACTGGGTCCTCTGGTCCAAATGAACCGATCACTGACTGGAAGTGGTTATCTTCGGCTACTTGAAGACAATTTATGGACTTCATGTTCCCAAACAACGATGGAATTTGGATGGATAACAATGTCACCTTGCCACAAGTGTTCACAATTGGTTTGAAGAACATTATGGGCAGTTCGAGCGAACGATTTGGCCACCAAGATCGCCGGACATGAACCATTTCGAACATTTATAGGCACAAAATCCTGCTCTAGCAACACTTTCGCAGACTGGACTGCTGTAGAGGCAACATAGCTCAATATTTCTGCATGGGCCATCCAATGACTTGAGTCCATGCCACGTCTAGTTGCTGCACTACGCCGGGAAAAATAAGGTCCGAAACGATTTAGGAGGTATCCCGTAATGTTTGTCATCTCAGTATATAACTGTACATATTATGTTCATATATACAGGGTGCGTCACCTAACATTACCGCTGGATATATTTCGTAAACCACATCAAATACTGACGAATCGATTTCACAGACCTAACGTGAGGAGAGGGGCTAGTGTAATTGGTTAATACAAACAACAAAAAAATGCACGGAAGTATTTTTTAACACAAACCTATGTTTTTTTAAATAGAACCCCGTTAGTTTTGTTAGCACATCTGAATATATAAGCAAATACGTAATCAGTGTCGTTTGTTGCATTGTAAAATGTTAATTACATCCGGAGATATTGTATCCTAGAGTTGACGCTTGAGTACCACTCCTCCGCTGTTCGATTGTGTGTATCGGAGAGCACCGAATTACGTAGGGATCCAAAGGGAACGGTGATGGACCTTAGGTACAGAAGAGACTGGAACAGCACCTTACGTCCACATGCTAACACCTTTTTATTGGTCTTTTTCACTGACGCACATGTACATTACAATGAGGGGTGAGGTACACGTACACACGTGGTTTCCGTTTTCAATTACGGAGTGGAATGGTGTGTCCCGACATATCAGGCCAATAGATGTTCAATGTGGTGGCCATCATTTGCTGCACACAATTGCAATCTCTGGCGTAATGAATGTCATACAAGCCGCAGTACATCTGGTGTAATGTCGCCGCAGGCTGCCACAATACGTTGTTTCATATCCTCTGGGGTTGAAGGCACATCACGGTACACATTCTCCTTTAACGTACCCCACAGAAAGAAGTCCAGAGGTGTAAGATCAGGAGAACGGGCTGGCCAATTCATGCGTCCTCCACGTCCTATGAAACGCCCGTCGAACATCCTGTCAAGGGTCAGCCTAGTGTTAATTGAGGAATGTGCAGGTGCACCATCATGCCGATACCACATACGTCGACGCGTTTCCAGTGGGACATTTTCGAGCAACGTTGGCAGATCATTCTGTAGAAACGCGATGCATGTTGCAGCTGTTTGGGCCCCTGCAATGAAGTGAGGACCAATGAGGTGGTCGCCAATGATTCCGCACCATACATTTACAGTCCACGGTCGCTGTCGCTCTACCTGTCTGAGCCAGCGACGATTGTCCACGGACCAGTAATGCATGTTCCGTAGATTCACTGCCCCGTGGTTTGTGAATCCCGCTTCATCGGTAAACAGGTACAACTGCAACACATTTTCTGTTAATGCCCATTGACAGAATTGCACTCGATCATTAAAGTCATCACCATGTAATTGCTGATGTAGCGACACATGAAACGGGTGAAAGCGGTGACGATGCAGTATGCGCATGACACTACTTTGACTCAGTCAACCGGCTCTCGCTATGTCCCGTGTACTCATGTGTGGGTTCATGGCAACAGCAGCTAACACACCAACTGCACCCGCTTCTCCTGTGACGGGCCTGTTACGGACCCGTTTGCGTGCTACGACCATACCTGTAGCATGCAGTTGGCGGTAGATGTTTTGCAATGTCCGGGTACCGTTCTGCATACACCCTGCAGGCTTCAGCTGCATTTCGTCGACACTCGCCGTAGATGAGTATCATCTCCGCCTTTTCAGAGTTCGAATACACCATGGTCACAGTTCCTACAACACTACACTATCACAGACGTCTGGTAACACGGTGCACTACAGTTGGTCTGCGTGCGGAGACGAATGCAGAATAACAATAGCAGCAAGCGCTACATGCGGACACTGCGATAGCTAGACGAAACCACGACAGTGCACTACAGCCACACTCGTAAACACGGTCGTCATCGTAAACATGTCCCTGCAGATGCTGTTCGCCGACCGTGGCCCGTGTTTGTTACAATACGCAACTGAACGTCGGAGGTTTCAAGCGTCAACTTTAGGTTACAATATCTCCGGATGTAATTAACATTTTACAATGCAACAAACGGCACTGATTACGTATTTGTTTATACGTTCAGATGTGCTAACGAAACTAACGTGGTTCCATTTAAAAAAACGTAGGTTTGTGTTAAAAAACATACTTCTGTGCACTTTTGTATGGTTTGTATTAAACAATTACACTAGCTCCTCTCGTCACGTTCGGTCTGTGGAATCGGTTCGTCAGTATTTGATGTGGTTTACGAAATATATCCAGCGGTAACGTTAGGTGAGTCACCCTGTATATACGTCAACCTGAACTTCTCAAATCTCCGACCTTAAATTAGCACAGTCCTCATGGTACTCAGATCAAATGTGCTCCAAAGGAGAGTGAGAGTAAAGTGTTTGGTTTTATTTTTTTTTCAGCTTTCATTCAAAAATAGCTGAGAAACGTGCCATTGTCTGTGTATCCACTTATTCCAACCTTCTATCAGTCCATTTCCTCCTGCCCACTCTCTCCATCCATCTCTCCTCCCTTCTCTCTCAATCTTTTCGCCCTGTCTATCAGCTACCACTCTCCCTCTCTCTGTCCACCTCCTCCACCCCACTTTCTGTCCATTTTCTCCTCACCGCTCTCTGTCCATCTCCTCCTCGTCCCTCGCAGTTCGAAATTTGGACACATGCACATAGTTCACCACAAAAAAGGCGTCGTGTGAATCCACCTTGTGTTTTTCAGAATTTTCAAGAACAGCACTAGGTCATTCCATCCATGACTCTCATCCTGTCACCTTTTTCCATCTTCCCCTCTTTTGACGAATCCTGTTGGTGTGTGCCAAGGTCCTTTTTTATTGCAGCAAATTAGAAGAGCTATGTGCCATATTATTTTTACCTGTTTTTTTATTTTTACCTGTTTTATTATTGTTATTTTTATGTCACACAATTATGCTGGAGCAATGCTTCACGAGCATCGAACCCCCAGGGCGCTCACCATTCTTTGTCGGGTTTGTACGGCAACAACAGGGCCCTAGCCTTTGAAACAGCTTTTTTTCCCTTTTGTGCTATTCTTTTTCCCCTCCCTTGGGGAACATGTCTGGGATATTATTGGGAATGCTCTACATTCTGTCACTGTCGTACAAATATTCTCACGTTTGTTTTTCACTCTTTTTTTCCTTTCGTTGTTTCCTTTCACCTCTGGTTCCTCCGCTTCGATGTTTGAGGGTCTTCTTTTTTCTTCTTCCTCACTGTGTGCTCCTGAAGGCTGGCCCACGCGTCTGACGCGTAACGGGTGACTGGGTAACGCATAATTCCCAGCCCTGGGTCGACAGGTAGGATTCGCACATACCCCCTGGTACAGGCCAGGCCCAGGGAGGGGTGATTGCCGCTCAGGCTGTACCCTTCCAAAACGGCCGATTGGTACCTCTGTCAGGTGTTCGGCAGGTGTGTCCCGAGGTGTGAACAATCACCTAAGTTGGGTGCGCCTCCATGTGAAGGGGGCCCCCAGTTGGAAGGAGCACGCCATCGGAGACGCTGGCAATCGCAGGGTATTTCCTCACGATGAGTCAGTCGTCTTCCCACTCAATGTCTACAAAACGTAAACGTAATGAGGCCTAATGATTCAAAGACTCTTCCCACTGCACCACTGTTCCTCATGGTCTCACGTGCTGAAGACGGTCAGTCCTTCACCATGGCAAATTCGATTATTATTCAGAAAGGTGTTGATGCAGTTGCTGGCCCTGTGAAATCCTGCTCTCGTTAATGGAATGGCAATTTGCTTTTGGAGACCACTTTTGATTCAGGAGCACAAAACCTGCTTGCTGCCTCGCTTCTCCACGGTTACACTGTTGATGTTGAGGCCCATAGAACTTCGAATTCTTCACATGGTGTAATTTACACCAGGCTGTTCGACAGTCTATCCAAGGGCGAAATCCAATCTTATCTCTCTGATCAGGTTGTCATTGCCATCCATGCCGTAATTAAAAAGGTAAATTCCTCCTTAGTGCCCACCCACACACTCTTTTTCACCTTTGATAGGGTTCTGCTTCCGTCCTAGATAAAAGCAGGCTACGAAATTCACAGTCTGGCCGTACATTACGAACCCGATGCGCTGCTGTCAGTGTCATCGTTTCAACAACACTAGAATGTCTTGTCAACACCCAGCCAAATGTGTAACATGTGGTAGGGATGCACACACGAGGGTGATTGTCCACATTTTCCTCCCTGCTGTATCAACTGCAATGGCAGCCATGTCGCCTCCTCTTGGTATTGTCCCATGTATCTTTATGAGCGGGCTGTCCAAGAGATTCGGGTAAAGGAAAAAGTGCCTTAACCAGTAGCTCACAAATTACTGGCTAGTTTCAAACCCTGTGTTCTCCCATCTGGCACCTATAATTCTGTTCTTGTTACCCCTGATTCCATGAAGGACATGGTCATGTAGACATGCGACCTCAAATTCAGCTCTGAGGTTGTGAAATCGCCAAGTGTCAAGGTAGCATCGCCATCCCCCCATCCATCTGTACCACAAACGGAAAATGTCGCTTCAAGGGGCGAAGCCACCAGCTACACAACCAGTAGGAAGGAAAGGACAGGAGGAGGACTCCCGTGAAGACTTCCGCCGTCCCTCCAGCCAAACAACACCCAAGTCTTCCTCTAACTGTAAAGTCCACCAAAGGCAAACGGTCTTCTCCTTCGCCAACTCGGAGATCCTCTGCAATGGTGACGCCATGTGGTACTTTAGTGCGGCCAGCCTCTGTCTCGCTGGTGGTCTCCACAGACCAGCTGCACAAGCAATCCGATGCTTCTGTGGGCCCCATGGAACAGGATGCTCCTTCTTCTGTGCTCTGTAGTAGCGACTCTACACTGGCTGTCGCTTGGTGGCCGCCGGGTTGACACCCCTACATCTCTTCCTCCTCATGACTGTCCTCCAGTGGAACGTTCACAGCCTTCAGTCCCACAAAGAGGATTTGCTGCTGCTTGTAGCATCACAGCATCGCCATGCACTCTGCCCGTAGGAAACGAAATTGCATCCTCACGACCACTTTGATTCGTTTTGACCTTCCCCCTGAGGTCTGCATTTCATCTCATGGGGATGTCATGCTGCTCATTCGAGATGACATTCATATTCAGCCCATCTCCCTGACTACCTGTCTTCAAGCTGATGCAGTTCGCCTTTTCCTTCCCCACCTGACTTTTTCTCTCTCTACCATTTATGTACCTCCGTCAGTCCATCAGCTTATTGGGCAGCTTCCTCCCCCTTTTTTGCTGCTTGGTGACTTTAATGCACATCATCCTCTTTGGGTTCTCCCAGGACCTGTCAGAGAGGTGCCCTCTTGGCTGACCAACTTAACCTCTTCCGGCTTGACACTGGAGCACCCACTTTCCTTTCTGACTCCTCGCCCAATTATCCCCATTTTGGACCTACCTATTTGCACTTCCCATTGTGTCAATGCCTCCAGCTGCATAGAGGTTTTACGCTGAAGAGCCAAACATACTGTTACACCTGCCTAACATCATGTAGGGCCCCGTGGACACACAGAAGTGCCACAACACGACGTGGCATGGACTCGAATAATGTCTGAAGTAGTGCTGGAGCAAACTGACACCATGAATCCTGAAAGGCTGTCCATAAATGCGTAAGAGTACGAGGGAGTGGAGATCTCTACTGAACAACATGTAGCAAGGCATCCCAGATATGCTCAGTAATGCTCATGTATGGGGACTCTGGTGGCCAGCAAAAGTGTTTAAACTCAGAGAAGTGTTCCTGGAGTAACTCTGTAACAATTCTGGACGTATGGGTTGCCGCATTTTCTTGCTGGAATTGCCGAAGACGGACATGAATGGATGCAGGTGATCAGACAAGATGCTTACATACAGTCGTATCTAGAAGTATCAGGGGTCCCACACCACTCCAACTGCACATGTCCCACACCACTACAGAGCCTCCACCAGCTTGAACAGTCCCCTGCTGACAAGCAGGGTCCATGGATTGATGAGGCTGTATCCATACCCGTGCACGTCTACCCGTTCGACACAATCGTCTGAACAGGCACATTGTTCTAAGTCATCAACAGTCCAATGTCGGTGGTGACGAGCTCAGGCGAGGCGTAAAGCTTCGTGTCGTGCAGTCATCTAGGGTACACGAGTGGGCCTTTGGCTCCGAAAGCCCATATCGATGATGTTTCGTTGAATGGTTCATACGCTGACATTTGTTGATGGCCCAGCAATGGAATCTGTAGCCATTTGCCTGCTGTCAGGCTGAACGATTCTCTTCAGTCGTCATTGGTTCCATTCTTGCAGGATCTTTTCCCGGCTGCAGCGATGTTGGAGATTTTATGTTTTACCAGATTCCTGATATTGATGGTGCACTCGTGAAATGGTCGTATGGGAAAATCCCCACTTCGTCACTTGCTTGAAGTCCCATCGCTCGTGCGCCGACTACAGTACCACTTTCAAACTCACTTAAATGTTGATAACATGCCATTGTAGTAGCAGTAACCGATCTAACAACTATGCCAGACTCTTGTTGCCTAATAGAGGCGATACCGACCGCAGCGCCGTATTCTGCCTGTTTACATTTCTCTGTATTTGAATACGCATGCCTATAGCAGTTTCTTTGGCGCTTCATTGTAATAGCTCATGTTTGTCAGCTCACCGTCGATAGCATTGGATACTTAGAAAGCTCCCGTGAGCAGATAGTTAATGGCAGGTACGTACCGGTATTCAGAACTTAAAAAGCTTTAAACACTCCTCGTCTGCCACAGTTATGTGTGTAATTTTCCATTTAATTTTGTGATGATCTGATTCTTCTCTTGAAGTCAGCGAATGTATGAGTTGCTGTCTGTTGCCAGAATAAGTTCCTGTTTAGCATTCATAACATTTCACTGCATGTTTTCAAAGTGCTCCATAAACATTTTTAGAGGTATGCATCCAGTAACTCGGCGGTACTCTTCTTCTGTTCTGCCCACAGTCTCGTCTATGAACCATCCTGCACTTTCTGATGAGTTCGCATCAGGGGGTCCTAAAATTCTTTTTCTTAAATGATCCATCCGCCATAGACCACATGTGTTCCCACCTTGCGGTTCTGCTGTGAAGTTCTGTTCTGTGCGCTGTGTGCGTTGGTTTTAAACCTTGCCGGCCGGGGTGGCCGAGCGGTTCTAGGCGCTACAGTCTGGAACCGCGCGACCGCTATGGTCGCAGGTTCGAATCCTGCCTCGGGCATGGATGTTCGTGATGTCCTTAGGTTAGTTAGGTTTAAGTAGTTCTAAGCTCTAGGAGACTTATGACCTCAGCAGTTGAGTCCCATAGTGCTCAGAGCCATTTGAACCATTTTTTAAACCTTACTCCCATCTGTCCTAGAGGTAGTCAAACAATGATTTCCTCACTACGAAAGTCAACAAGTTCGTAACGCAGCTCCAGGTAGACCAGTGTCTGAACTGTCACTAGAAGGTATAAAGCGTTGGTAGGAGTCTCAACAATCTTACACCCCATCCAAACTGATTGGAAGAATCCGTAAGTTGAATAAATCAGTCTATCGTCGAGATATGAGTTTGTTGCAGTGTTAAATTCAACACGAATTGTACTGACAGGGAGAATATCAACTGTCTGATCATATTTGCAAATTTATTGGGATCCGTCTTCAAAACCTGTTTCTTTGTGAAACCCAGTAGTGCGCCTACTAAACCTTTCTTCTTAAAGTCAATAGATGCAGTCATCCTCCTTTTTCAGACTTAAGTGTACTGATGTTTGCACCGAGCTCAATCCACTTTCCAGACTGTTTCAAAATTTCGTTTGATTCATAAATGTCGTATGCACCAGGTTTAAATTCCATAATTTCGATTTTACCATTAATTTCCAGATGAAGTTTATTATTACCCTCCGTGATATTTGGGATGATGTATGTCTCCAGTCCAATCAGCACTATACTCCTACCATCAAAGCTTAAATCAATTGGTGGGAAGTAATTCCCACGAAATACACACGATCATTCGTTTAAGGTCAGAGCACAACGTTGTACAGTAGGCCACGAGTCCACTATACGCAGAAGGTGGGTACAATGGTAGCGGGGGCTGTGTGGGCTCAGAGCACATTTTTTTCAATATACGGATTGAATAACATCGGGGATAGGCTACAACCCTGTCTCGCTCCCTTCCCAACCACTGCTTCCCTTTCATGTCCCTCGACTCTTATAACTGCCTTCTGGTTTCTGTACAAATTGTAAATAGCCTTTCGTTCCCTGTATTTGACCCTTGTTACTTTAAGAGAGTATTCCAGTTAACATTGTCAAAAGCTTACTCTAAGTCTACAAATGATAGAAACGTAGGTTTGCCTTTCCTTACTCTATCTTCTAAGATAAGTCGTAGGGTCAGTATCGCCTCGCGTGTTCCAACATTTATACGGAATCCAAACTGATCTTCTTCAAGGTCGGTTTCTACTAGTTTTTTCCATTCGTCTGTACAGAATTCGTGTCAGTATTTTGCAGCCATGGCTTATTAAACTTCAGAAATATATGGTTCAAATGGCTCTGAGCACTATGGGGCTAAATATCTGTGGTCATCAGCCCCCTAGAACCACTTAAACCTAAGTAACCTAAGGATATCACAAACATCCATGCCCGTAGCGGTCACGCGGTTCCAGACCGAAGCGCCTAGAACCGCACGGGCACACCGGCCGGCATTAAACTTGAGAGATTAATAGCAAAGAATTTAACAAACGACGGATCTGAACCACCTCGGTGCACAAAACGCGTCAGAACACTGTTGCAGAAACAACGAAACATCACGCCAAATTCAAACAGACGCAAAATCTCCAAGATTGGCGATCTTTAACAGAACTGCAAAATTTAGCGTGCACTTCAATCAGAGATGCTTATAATAGTTTCCACAACGAAACTTTGTCTCGAAACCTGGCAGAAAATCCAAAGAGATTCTGGTCGTGTGTGAAGTATGCTAGTGGCGGGACACAATCAATGCTGTCTTTGCGCGATAGCAATGGAGATACTATCGAAAGCAGTGCTCAGTGCTGCCAAAGCAGAGTTCCTAAACACAACCTTCCTAAATGCCTTCACAAATGAAGACGAAGTAAATATTCCAGAATTCGAATCAAGAACAGCTGCCAACATGAGAAACGTAGAAGTAAATATCCTCGGAGTAGTGAAGCAACTTCAGTCACTTAATGAAAGCAAGTCTTCTGGTCCAGACTGTATACCAGTTAGGTTCCTTTCAGAGTAAGCTGATGCAATAGTTCCATACTTAACAATCACGTACAACCGTTCGCTCGACGAAATAACCGCACCCAAAGACTGGAAAATTGCACAGGTCACACCAATATTCAAGAAAGGTAGTAGGAGTAATCCATTTCATGTGTTGTGGTACAAGCTCTTCCGTAATAGATCACGTTAGCCTCAATGCTGGAGAAGTACAAGCACTGCTATAACTACTACATGTAGCCATTGACATGAACTGACAAATGCCAACTAGAATAGTTACTCAGCTAGTGACTGAGCTAACTGCGACTGAATGGCTGGAACTGCTACTGAATGGCTGGAACTGCGACTGAATGGCTGGAACTGCGACTGAATGGCTGGAACTGCGACTGAATGGCTGGAACTGCGACTGAATGGCTGGAACTGCTGCGACTGACTGAATGGCTGGAACTGCTGCGACTGACTGAATGGCTGGAACTGCTGCGACTGACTGAATGGCTGGAACTGCTGCGACTGACTGAATGGCTGGAACTGCTGCGACTGACTGAATGGCTGGAACTGCTGCGACTGACTGAATTGCTGGAACTGCTGCGACTGACTGAATGGCTGGAACTGCTGCGACTGACTGAATGGCTGGAACTGCTGCGACTGACTGAATGGCTGGAACTGCTGCGACTGTCTGAATGGCTGGAACTGCTGCGACTGACTGAATGGCTGGAACTGCTGCGACTGACTGAATGGCTGGAACTGCTGCGACTGACTGAATAGCTGGAACTGCTGCGACTGACTGAATGGCTGGAACTGCTGTGACTGACTGAATGGCTGGAACTGCTGCGACTGACTGACTGACTGACTGACTGGAACTGTGACTGACTGACTGACTGACTGACTGGAACTGTGACTGACTGACTGACTGACTGACTGACTGACTGGAACTGTGACTGACTGACTGACTGACTGACTGGAACTGTGACTGACTGACTGACTGACTGACTGACTGACTGACTGACTGACTGACTGGAACTGTGACTGACTGACTGACTGACTGACTGACTGACTGACTGGAACTGTGACTGACTGACTGACTGACTGACTGACTGACTGACTGGAACTGTGACTGACTGACTGACTGACTGACTGACTGACTGGAACTGTGACTGACTGACTGACTGACTGACTGACTGACTGGAACTGTGACTGACTGGAACTGTGACTGACTGACTGACTGACTGACTGACTGACTGACTGACTGACTGGAACTGTGACTGACTGACTGACTGACTGACTGGAACTGTGACTGACTGACTGGAACTGTGACTGACTGACTGACTGACTGACTGACTGACTGGAACTGTGACTGACTGACTGACCGACTGACTGGAACTGTGACTGACTGACTGACTGACTGACTGACTGGAACTGTGACTGACTGACTGACCGACTGACTGGAACTGTGACTGACTGACTGACCGACTGACTGGAACTGTGACTGACTGACTGACTGACTGACTGGAACTGTGACTGACTGATTGACTGCATGCTCCACGTGGCGGCGATCTAAATACTGGCGGTTGAGAGGGCATTGGCGATGCATTGCTCCAGACTCTGTCCTTGGCCTCTCTACTGATAGATGCACTTGATTCAGCGCCTATTATCGATCTTCTTACGAAGTCTTTGCCAGCCAGTGTGCTGATGGCAGCTTAGGCCATCAAATTCCGCCCCCCCCCCCCAAATGCCGCACAGTTGTTGTGTAGGGAGGGCGCGAGTGACAGAGGGGCGGGAGGCAAGACGCTGGATGTACAGATGACTGGGAGCAATGACTGTGTAGGACAGCGTACAGGAGCATCCCCAAAAAACTGCTGCCAGGGCACACGTTCAGGCCTGAGGGAGAGTCATGGGGCGCTGACGGGGACGGCGATGGCGATGGCAGTTCCAAATTCATCGGTTGGCGAGTGGGGATGGTGGGGCATGGGCGCAGGCGCATCGTCCATCCGCTCCTCCTGGGGTGCCCTGGTGGCACCAGTGGGTGGCGGCAGCCAAAGCCTCGTGGCCCCCTGAGGCCGTGAATCTGGGGGAAGAAAAGCATTAGAATCGCGGGGCAAATGACGCGCACAAATTTGGTTCTGGCGGTAACGCTGCAAACCATCTGGACCTGCGATCAGATACATATAAGAACTAAAGTGTTCCTGGATCACGCCTCTTTCCCAGCGTCCACGGTTGATATAAACCCTGAAAATAACAAGATCGCGCGGCGCAAAGTGATACTTGGGGCACATTGGTGCGCCGGATGCTGCATGGGTGTATAAAGTGTAGCAACGTCCATTGGCGGCGGGCATGCGGCAGTTGAACTGGTGATTGTCCATCTCGTGGGTGGGTGCTATAGGAGGCGAGAATGAGTTGCCGCGTCTGTTCCTGTGTGTGGGTGGTGCAAAGTTTGGCCATCTGTTGCTTAAAAGTGCGCATGAAGCGTTTTGCTTCTGTCTTGGACTGCAGGTGGAATGGAGCACTTGTTAGATGACGAATGTCATTTCGATCACAGAACTGTTCAAAATCACGTGAAGTTAACTGTCGTCCATTATCTGACGCAAGTACTTCTGGCAAACCTTCTATGCAGAATATGGAGGGCAACGCTTAAATGGTGCTGCGTGATGCTGTAGAAGCCACAGGCAACGCAAATGGGAACTTTCTATAAGAGTAAACTATTATGAACCAACATGGTCCCGCAAGGTCTATTTGCACTCGTTGCCATGGCGTCTGAGTCTTAGGCCAAGCTGAGAATGTTTGTGGCGGAACGGATTGGTTCTCCGCGCATACGCTGCATTGTGGCATTATCTGTTCAATGTGGGCATCCATGCCTTGCCAAGTACAGTATCATCGCGCTAACTGTTCAGTGCGAAGAATTCCCCAATGTCCTTGGTGGAGCAATCGTAATGCATCGTTTTGCAACACTTTGGGTACGAGCACACGCGATTGTCCACTCTCATTTTGAAGTAGAATCACCCCCTGTTGACCTGAAAGGCTATGCTGACTTGCAAAATATCGGCGCACAATTGACTTCTGGATACTTTCGATGAATGACGCAAAGAGGTGCGAATGGAAAGCAACAAAATCTTGTGGTCTGGGTCTGCTTCCGTGGCCTGTGCAATTTTTCGGTAGTGCAAGGGAAAAGACTCGAACAATTCAGAGTCCTATGCATCGATTTGGCAACAAGATGCGGCAGAGGCATCAAAATCAGTCCGGACCAATCGGAAGGCCAGACAGAGCGTCTGCACTGCCACGCTTTGCCGTAGGTCTGTATACAATTACACACTGATAACTGCGAAAGCAACAAAGCCCACCGGTGCAATTTTCAATTTTTGAGCAGTGCTTGTAGGACTCGGCTTTGCCGGATGAAACAAGGACTGCAAATGTTTGTGATCCTAGATAGAACTAGCGACCACACAAACAGTGATGGAATTTTGTCAAACCATACACAATAGCGAGAGCCTCTTTTTTATATTTTTACAATAATTGTACTGAGTTTGAGATAACAACTTTGAGGCAAAAGCAATAGTTCTGTGTTAGGCACCAATTCTGTGCGAAAGCACAGCGCCGATTCTGTAGGAAGAAGCGTCGAGTTGCAACACTATTGGCTTGGCACGGTTAAAATGCACTAAACATCTGTCTCTAAGTAAAGAATTTTTGAGATCCTGAATTGCGTCTTGACGGTATTTATTCCACACAAAAGGTACATTTTTGCGACGCAAGCGATGCAATGGAGCCATGAACTGAGCGGCATTCTGTATGAGCCGAATGTGGTATGTCATCTTGCCTAGTAGTGCTTGCAGTTCAGAGATATTGTGAGAAACAAGCAGGTCACGGATTGCCTGCAAATGAGTTTAGAGGGGGTGCACACCCTGGCTATCATATGACCTAAGTGCTGTAGCTGTTTGAAAAAAAGTCACACTTTTTCTAGACGACACTTGGGTCCTGCTTCTAACAACACTCGAAAAAGAGTACGCAAACTGGCAATGTGTTCCTCTGGTGTACGACCTGAGACAATATCGCGAAGGTAGTTGGAACAAAATGGCACTTCAGCAGTCAGCTGCTCCAAGTAACGTTGAGAAATGGCGGGTGCGGAAGCACAGCCGAAAGGCAAACGCAAATACTTGAACAGTCCTAAGTGTGAATTTACAACGAACACATTCTGTGATTCTTCATCCAATGGAATTTGCCAGTAGAAAAGTTACGTCCAGCACCAAGCCTGTCCATGAGTTTATCGTGGCGAGGTAACGGGTATTCACTGTAGACTTGAAGTCAATACAAATGCTATCAGAAGGCTTAGGCAACAAAGCGAGAGGAATTGCCCATTGACTGGCTTGAATAGGAGCAATTACACCATTATCTTGCAATTCATTCAATTCACAGGCTACTTCCTCTCCTAAGGCAATTGGAACGAGGCTGGCCTGGATTAACTTGGACTATTTCAATGTAACATGCGCTACAATGTTAATAGTTTTTCCCATTCCTTCTGAAAATAGTTAAGTAAATTCTTTAAGGAAGCTTTTGGTGAAAAAGCCGATATGGAAAGTACATTGTCTTGGATGCTAAGGCCAAACAAATCAAAGACATTTAAACTGAAACTGTTCTGTCTCTTGATTTCAGCACAGCAAAATTCACTAGTCGGGTGAGAGGCTTTTGAGTAGCAGGTAAACTACACTGTCCAAGCACTGGAATTTCCTGTCCGTTGTAAGCAGTGAGGTATTTGCTAGTTTTAGAAAGGCGTGGTGAGCCTAACTGTTCGTATGTGGCACGATTAAGCTAAGTTACTGAGATACCTGATAGTTCACACGATGGCCAGCAATTCGTAATGAGACAAATAGCTTGTTAGAACGTCGTTTAACAGCACTAGGGCGAGAATGAGGCACAACCTTTATCTTAATTTTGTCAGAACCTGTTGTAGTTTTGGAAAACAACGTTCACTGCATACGCACGAGCCTGTTTTTTTCTGAGAGCGGGCAAAATTGACGTTTTTGTGCCGTTACAAACAAATTGCTTGGACATTGCCTTTTCTTTCTATATGTGCAACACGTTGCGTTACGTGATGGGCAATCTTGTCTTTTATGGCGATTAAAACATCTAGGGCAAGACTTCACTAATTGCACAGGCCTGTTTACTTGTCTACGTGGCTGTGTGGGCGGCTGTGTACCCGCTTGTGTTTGTGGCTGCTTGGGGCGGTCGCGAGCAAGTAGCGACTCGACCCGACAAATCGGGGCCGCTAGGCACTCGAAACATATTGCTCTAAGATTTCCAATACTTGAAGTGATGAATGAGAGAACTTTAGGATCTGTTTCCGTATTCTGAATATTACTGCATCACTAGTCATTATATCAAGTTGCCACAACTACACTTAAATTTACACTTCCTAGTCATGCCCGTTAATTCTGTGTACCGCTGACGTTACGTCTGTTCCGGCTTCTTCCGCAAGCGATTACTTGGTCATTACTGAATTAGTCAAGAGATACAGTTGGGAACAGTTCTTGTATTAATCTGAACAATGGGGACCCCGCAGTCGAAAGAAAGTATTGTAGCTTTACAGTACCTCGAACTCGATGAACTTCACTGTGTGCTTGGAACTGTCAGGTATTCGAGCCATTCCTCTTCTGTATCGTTCAATTGCCAGAATGGTGGTATGGTGTTGGGTGGCACTTGTTAGGCTGATTTTTTAGTCTGTTGTGCGGCCGACGCGGCTTGTGCAGCCGGTAGTTGTACTGTCGTTAGTAGGGCAGCAATTTGTTGGTTCTGAAACTGAAAAAGTTATGTTAGATTCCTCTCACATTTGCTGTCTGCGGCTGAGGCGCGGGGGCAGGAGGTGAATGGGGCGGGGTAGCCATGGTTTACACAGATATGTTATAGCAAAAAAGCAAGCAAAGCCTCTGAAAACAGAAATTCGATTAGTACTGTGGCTCCTCTCCTGCAATACATGTAAGAACACAACATCAGCAAATAGAAATGAACTCCCCTGCTAGCTAAAACATGAGAAGCAAGCAAAATCTTCTTCTGCACTGAGTTATCCTTGTCCCCACTTTTGTGTCGTCGTTGACACGGTAGAGTCTTGTACCAGGGGAACCAAGGGAGAGGACATTGTTTGGTGGCCGGTATCCTCTTTCTACAAGGCAACTGTTCAGTTGTATTAACAGGGTTCTTTATTAACAAGAACAGAAGGCTATTTTCCTTAAGCTAGTCCATGTATTGTGGTACAAGCCCTTTTGTAATAATCCACATTAGCCTCAATGCTGGGGAAGGTCAAATCCCACTATAACCACTACACTCTCGTAGCCGGTGACATGAACTGACAAACGCCAACTAGAATAGTGACTCAGCTAGTAACTGAGCTAACTGCGACTGACTGACTGACTGCGACTGACTGACTGACTGCGACTGACTGACTGACTGCGACTGACTGACTGACTGACTGCGACTGATTGACTGACTGACTGTGACTGACTGACTGCGCCCTCCATTCCGCAAAGGAGATCTCAATACTGCTGGTCGAGAGGACGTTGGTGGCGCGTTGCTCTGGAGTCTGTCTTTGGCCTCTTCTGATAGGCACGCTTGTTCAGCGCCTGTTATCAATCTTCTTGCAACCTCTTTGCAGACTAGTGTGCTGGCGACAGCTTACGCCAGCACACTATCTAGTATGGTTTCAAGTATAGTCCTTTTCCGATGGCTGCTGTCTCCATCATGTGGTTATGTCATTGTGTCTCCTGCAGTTGCTCCTGGAAGTTATTTGCGTTTTTGAATGTCCTGGCAATATTCGCAGCACCCCCATCCAGTTAACCCTACGCTGAGATACCGGCTAGGGCAGGTATGAGGAAGGGAGTAATTCCCTCCAGCGTCTTGGGTACTGATAGAACCCTGAGTGGTTTAACAGACCTCCTTTCTCTCGTTCCTTCCTGCTTCAGGCCACTTTTAGCTCCCCATATCGCTGTCAGCATGCAGTTCCTCATGCACCCTTTGGTTTTCATCTCCTTCCTTGGCGCCCAACGTGCAGCACTCAAAACGTGGCTGAACTGCTTCACACACAGACCCAACTTCACTTTATTATGCATGGTCTTTTCAACTGCAAATGCTGCAATGCCTTGACCTGTACCAAAATCCCTTCTTGAATAGGATGCCTTAGCTTTATTAGCTAAAATTTGATCTGCAGTGTGATGATCTTTATTTGCTGCATATGTGATGTTATTTTCCACACAGGTTTCGTCAGGCAGATTTATCCCCTTATCACCGCATGCCAATCGTTTTGGAAGGTTTGTTCCAGGTCCGCAGTAATTACATCCATAAATGTGTAATTCGACTTGCAGTTTGTCGAGAATACCACGGCCTCCTCTAATGAAGCTCCTATAACGCGTATTACGTTGCATTGGTCCTTGTGGTCTGCACGCCCTGTTACATAGCAAGTGGCCATAGCCGATCCAGCTGTTTTTTGATGCAGGAAACCAACCTATTTGACTAATGCTCTGTTCCCTCGACATCTTATGACGTTCTCTACGAGACACAAATCTCTCAGTTCTTCTGTAACTCTTCTGTGTAAAACCATCCTAGAGTTTTAGTACTACTTCCGTCCTTTAAGAGGAAAGTTCTAGAATTCGTTCTGTGCGCTTTGGAAACAGAATATCTCGGTTGACCAGGCTGGCATGTATGACTTCTCAGACGCTGTCTTGTGCTTTGAAATACGTACTGACTTACCGACATTGAACTGTTGTATGCATGGATCTAGCAGTTTAATCCGGTTGCATACTGTATCTAGAAGTCTATAATCACGAACATTGATTGATCTCATTTTTATTGTGCGATATTTGGTTCGATTATACTGTGCAGTCATTTGTGGGAGGATATCTGTCCATTTGTTTGAGCCACGAAGATTGAAATGCATCCACAAAAAAAAAAAAAAAAAAAAAATGGTTCTGAGCACTATGGAACTCAACTGCTGTGGTCATAAGTCCCCTAGAATGTAGAACTACTTAAACCTAACTAACCTAAGGACATCACACACATCCATGCCCGAGGCAGGATTCGAACCTGCGACCGTAGCGGTCGTGCGGTTCCAGACTGTAGCGCCTTTAACCGCTCAGCCACTCGGGCCGGCATGCATCCACATTTGGGTTTTCAGTGTTCTGCTCGGGCATTTGACGATACTAATTCGAAATTCCTTCAAAAATTCGAAAAACCCGTGAAGAGGGCAGGAGGGAGAGATGGAAGGGAGGAAACGGGGCAGGGGGAGCAAATTTGCATAATTAAATCAATTCATTTGCATAATTAAATTAATTTGTATAATTAAATTAATTAATTTGCATAATTAAATTTTGATGTTACCAAATGTACAACGAAAGCTACACCTGGCTGTGGGAGGGGGAATTTTGCAACAATGCCAAACTGTGCTCGTTTCAGCTTTGTCCTACAACTGACATCCGAATGGCTTTGCTGAAAAATAACTATTTTCCGTAACTCGAAGGGGTATAGGGTAAACGTACTTTCACTTTCACTTTCCAATATACTGCTGCTGGCAAGTAGGAAGCACAAAGTTCATCAACAAAAGAATCTTGCTCCACCATGATTTGAGTCATTTGTGAATGTGTCATTTAAAACATTCAGTTTGAGAGGCACCCACATGCCTTGCTCATACTGTGGCATCAAGCAGTCAGGCCTGCAAGATGAGTGGTCTGCCAAGCGAGTGGATTCATTCTTATTTATCGAGTAACATGAACTCTAGTACTCACACTTAAGTTACAAGTTAAACTCCTATATGATTAATACGCAACGGAAACACGCATATGACTATCAGTAATTTACAGAACTTTGACTGTACACTACGCACTGGCAATACCACATTTTCTTTCTGTCTTTTATTTAACGGCTTTTGTCAACACGTGGCCACCGCACTGAATATGAATGGCGCACACATTATAAATTCGGGACATCATGACAACATACAATTCGAAGGAAAAGTCCACCAATCTTTCTCTTTTCACTATCTTATTTATTCCGATAAATTCTCTAACCTAAACACACAAATTCTACAACCTACAACAATAACACATGAGAAATTCCGCCCAGTGGGCATGGCTTTGCAATGGTGAATCTCTATATTATGGTCTCGTAATTATTTTAACGCTACAGTGCACTTTCTGGATAGGATGGTGGATCTTTTATTATACCTCACACTTCGACTCTCACAATCATCATCACTAAACTTTCCTCCAGACCGAGCGGTACCGAAGGAACAAGCATAACCCACTAATCTTTTGAAACTACCTCGCTACTCTCCCATGCAAACCACACATACCCAAATTACATGACATACACCACACTACAACATGAAATACTACACAGAGAATGGTCACAACATTATCACTTTCAGCTTTCCCCCTTCAATTAGTATTTATCCCAGTTTCACACGACACTGCCCCACTTTGTAATTCTACTTCCCTACTATGAACTCTGGAGATATTTGCACGTCTTCCTGTGCAACGCAAGCCAAGTGGCGTTGCTGGATAGACGGCCGACTCACCTTGCCTCTCTCTTAGAGTTTGAATCTAGCGTCACACGGAATCATATCACGCAAAGTAATATTAAGAACGTATCCATCACACACGCGAGTCCTCAACTGATACCATGGACGAGTACTTGTCTTTATCTTTTGTCTCATACACAGTTTGAGACTCACACAGTAGTCACCACGTGGAAGTACTTGTCTCTAATTTCAAGTCCTGCACACGCCATTTCTTAAATATTTCAACTTATGGTACGCACGCTATTTCTTAAATATTTCAACTTATTGTACACACGCTAGTAATTCAGATTAACTTAAGCACACGGAAGTATTTCAACTTATTGCTACACGTGGTTTCATTGTGACCATTGGTCACTTCCGAAGATTACTACAATCCCATTAATATTACCTGCCTGACATTTAATTCTCCCCACAAAAGTTCCTGAAATAGATAAATTATTATTTCAAACTACTCTTAAATATTCCACATGCATACCATGTCTCTACTCTTTCGTCATTACGGAGCACAACTAAAACAGGTCTTAACAGCACAAGATCCAACGGCAGAGTGCTGAAACATGGCCGTTCTCTAGGTCCTCTCCCATCTCTGTCGAGGTCGGGGAAGCACCTTGCTATCGTATTGGTCAGCCACATTTCAGGCGCTCAAAGCTCTGGTAAATTTCATCTCTTTGGTCCCACCAAAGGTGGCCAAAGGATCGACTCAAAGATGATCATATATTCACATTCACTATCTGCAGTTAGCAGACGACCATACATTCATTCATTTCACAAATCTCACCAAACTGGATGTAGGGATTTACTTTGTGGGAGTGCACATGTGATCAATTAAATAAATAAATTGTCATTCTTTCCCACACTGGTATCTGGCTTCGCTGTATTAATTGAAATTGAGTTATTTTACAAAAAAATGTGTTGTTCTGACAAAAATAATGAAGTATGTTGTACCTATTTTCACTGTCGGGCGGTACTGTACCCTTTCACCACCGGCTACCCATGCAGAAAAAAATGGCACGGTACTATCCTTGCAATGCGAGGGTAGTTCTGAACATTTTTTTAAGAAAGCTGTATTAGAATAAACTTAGCAAGTCATCAAAATAGCCAGGAGGAGACCTTAGCCCCTGGTGACCTCAAATTGACGACCAAATGTTGTTACTTTACCAAATTATTGACACAGTTGTTGCATTATTGTACTCTCCACAATGTGGAGTAACGTACACATACAAATTTACAACAATCCACATGACAAATAAAACATTACATCATACAAATAAAAAATAATGGTGAGATAAAAAATTGCTTAGTTACCGGGATCTCCGTTATTTTTATGAGTAATCCAAACTTCACTAATTCTATCACAAATAAAAGAAAATACTAATTGTACTCATGAAATTTCAAATAGCTCACCGTCCAAACACAGAACAAGTAATTTGACATTCATGAATTGCATTGTAATAATCTTTACACGGCAATGTCTAAATACAAAACAAAATCAACAAAAGAAAAAAAAATAGCGTACAATAGTTACACGTAGAAGTCAGGCTCCATATCAATACACGCAATAAATAGTTAGCAATAAGTGCTTGAATCCACCAGGAGCTCTCGTATCTTACTCTACTGCTCATTTCTCTGTTGTCACACATTTAGACGACAAGAACTTGCATTTCGACTAGCCTTCGTTACACTTTAATGTGAAATATCACCACTGTGATAATAAAATAAGTGGCTTCAGTCAACACACCCACAAGATCATTACTGTCCACGACATCAAAATGCATCAATTAATTCCGATATTTGTTGTGCAATGCAAACTCTTGTCCCCTGTGACAACCTTACTGACCAATGCAACAAGAGCCGCTACGTTAGTATTACGCCACCGGCTAATAATTAAAGCATCATTGTACCAAATATTCTAATAAGCATGCTATGTGAACTTGATAACTCAGAACAAACAAAAAACAAACACTAACTATTCTAAACACAAATGTTAATGAAATACAATTACACTTGCTGTCCCTTCAGGAATGAAACATATTAAAAAAAAATTTACACAATTACAAATACATTATTCCCTATCTTGCGAGTCACACAGAAACATTTCATTCCATGATTTTCTTGGGGTCAAAAAGTTGCTGATAGTTTTCCTAGAAATACTGTCTCGGTGTCAAAGCTCTCCCATGGTTTCCCGGACGAAAGTCTTTAAGTCACTCAAATCGGCATTTTGAACACGCACTGAACAGTAAACTGTATCTCACATTAAACACGAATGCCATAGTCACTCTCAGCGTACCATCCACACGAATCTGGTCGTCCAGAAATGGCCCTACAACTACTATTACCCACGGTTCTGTCCTTTCAGTTCATGGTGTAATTAAAAGTCGTAAGTTCCAACAAACAGCACTTATTCCCGCACCAATTAAAGAAATGTCTCCTACTACAGATGCAAATGTCAATGCCCCACTCTACTTTCTTGCGTTCATACAATAATTAGTCACCAAACGACAACTGTCCTCTTCAAGTATACCAAGCATCCCACATGCAATTCACAAAGCACACTTAACCAGGCACTGCCAAAGGTTTATGGATCCCACCGTTCAGTGGTCAAGACAAAACAAAACAACAAAATCTTTTCCACCAATCACAACGTGGGAACACCAGTCTTTCACTTTCCACCTTATGGAGACATACGAGCAGTCATCTTGCTTCACGGCTCCACAGTCCAGTACTAGTTAATAGTTGCTGGTAACAAATGCCTGCCGGACTCTGCGCCACATCATTCATTCTGCCATGGCGCCGCCGTTGAGCAGAAGAAACCACCCGCTGTTGCCTCTGCGGGATACTTTCCCCAGTCGTAAGGGTGGCGGAACTTATGAATGGCCAGTGGTATGTGCGTGTCGCCCCAGGCCGTTGACCTGCTGTAGCGGGCACGCGGAGTGTACCCCGACCGGCAGTGGAGTGGGGAGTGCCGCGGCTCTGTCGCCCGTCGCCATGGCGACGTCAGCTCGGCCCGCTAGCGGTATGGGCGTTACGACACCCAATCAGTCAGACCCTTCCGTGCATCTCGCAACATTACAGACAATAGGATATTCTTACAGTATTTAAATACTCATTGATTACATGTATGATCTATTAGATACATTGGTAATAAAAGAATCTTTGTTCTAAAAAAAAACATAAAATCATACACCCTAGTTTTCTACACATACAACATCAACATTTATCCCTTTTCTATATGCAGCCCACACTTGTGCTATTCATTGTACCTGTCGTCCCTCATACAAAACATGAAAGTGTAAAAAAAAACAAAAGGAGTAATAAGCAATCTATACAACTCATAATTACAATATAAAATAGTAGACTACTCTAACATCCTATCACAGTGAAAATATTAGAAACTGTTTATTCTAAAACTACAATATACAGTGAACCTTTGTGCTTGTGACAGACTGAAATTAATACCCCTTGAAAGAGTTCTAACAAAAAAAAATAAGAAATAATCTACACAGCTCTCAATTACCTACCACATGTTATTAAATATTAAACTACTTTAACATCCTAACACAATAAACATTTTAGAAACTGGTGACTCTAAATCTACAACATACAATGCACCTTTGTGCTTGTGACAGACTGAAATTAGTATCTCTTTATACATTTTACATTTTATTATATAGAACAACATTTCTAGGACACGTATGTGCCATCCACATGTCAGATGCTGACCTGACATCGAGGTTCATCCCAATCAAACAATACACAATAATGTTTTAGTTATGGATCGGTAGCATCCACTTTACAGGAGTGTGCACATTGATCACACTACTCTACGACTCTCACTCACCAGACATCACATTTTCCTTCTCATTCAATCCATTAATACACTAACAGAATAGGTGTAGAAGTCAGCTAACCTTAACACCACCACACTCACGACAACATACCATACCTTTGCTCCCTTATACTCAACCACATAACACATGAAGCTGTTTCGGAGATACCGATTATTCCTCCTGCTAAATATCACTTAGAATTGCGACATTTCATCTAAGAACAAAAAATACACAAATTATTCATCCTGCAAAATAACTGTACACATTCTTGGTACCGTTTTGATTAGTTATACTGGTACCAGGCTTCAACAACAACAACAACAACAAAAATTATTTTTGCCAAATTGCATATATTATGGTAAGAATTAGATTTACACTTATATTACATCTTACGTCAGTATTCCACAACGTTCACCATCTGGATCTCATACTCCCTTTATGTCCTTTCACGTTGTGCAGTTGTCCTCATCTCTTCCTTCGTATTTCGGCTCTCCGTCCGTCCATTACTCCATCATTTCCTGGTCTTCCTTCGCCAGTCGCATCTATCTCGATTGCAGCATACACCGGCCTCTCTGTAACATACATCTAAGACATCTCCACATTATTCAATTCTACTCACCTTTATTTACCACTGTTTCATCACGTCGAATCTCTCTTTATTAATCACACTGCTTCACATCGCTTCTCTCCTTAAATATCACCTTTATCCACTATTATTTATCATGTCGCTTCTCTATCTACCATCTTTATCCACTCATTAATCATCACGTCGTTTCTGCTTGATCCTTATTCATATGACAAAAAATACGTACATACACCACTCTGTCGACTCCTGTTCATGACTCATTCGACCAGTCTATTCCGTCATACTTCCTGACATCCCGCCTGAAAATTCTTATGTTCGATTTGACCCTGCACAACGTTACACACCGCAAATAAATACACTGACTCTCTACCATAACTTGGCTACTTTCGATCTATCCTTAACTTTTCCATAATTTGATGTTAGAAATGTGATGAAGCCCACGAGATTGTTTTTTTTTCCCTTGATCGTCTCAATCAGTACAGCATTTTCATGGACAATCCGCCTCACTCTGAATGGTCCACTATACACAGTAAAGAATTTGCTAGTTAGGAATCTAAGTTTACATGAAAATTAAATGTGTGCAGAGAATATACAAGCTGGGAGAGATGGGACAGCCCAAGTGTTAGAAACTTAGGTGCTAGTGACCTCTTTCCCTAACACCCGATTCCGAACAACCATACACAGCACTTCATTATAACTGTCACCACGACAATGACATACTATAGATCAGATGGCAGCTAATCTAAAAACTTCGATCACAATGTTGACTTTTTACATTACGTGTTAAGTACCTGCAATAGTCAAATCACACTAATTAAACAACCATACACAGCACTTCATTATAACTGTCACCACGACAATGACATACTATAGATCAGATGGCAGCTAATCTAAAAACTTCGATCACAATGTTGACTTTTTACATTACGTGTTAAGTACCTGCAATAGTCAAATCACACTAATTAAACTGGACTCATTGGCATTAACCTAACATTTTTTAGCAACTGGCTTTTTGAGGAAACAGTCCTTTTACTTTAGTGTTCCAAATAAAACTTTGCAAATTTTTTCTCTGAGAGACCAGCCTAACCGATGCCATTACTGGTGTTTTATTCTCTGATCAGAAGTATGGTATTTGCATTCCTACATATTAGTAGAGTATGTCTGTTACATAGACAATTTTCAGTGCCAGCTGCATGTGTTTTAAGGCAAGATGTTAAGAGCTGATATGTTGGATTAGTTTCTTCTATCCTTCAATCCATTACGACAAGAAAGAAATGCCTGGATTCCATGCTCTCCTGTTATTCTGATAGTTTCTGCCGTTCCTATCGTCGACTCTGTCTGACCTATGAGTCGTGTCGCCGTTCACAATGTTACTCTCATTACCCAGTTCCTGTAACAAGTGCTGAAATGACGCAGAATCGTTCAAGCCTCTGCCTGCTATCACTATATCTCTGCACAATCTCACTGGCAACTTCGTTATACAGAACCTAATGAGCTCCCCAGTTTCGTATGGCACATCCAAATACCTGTTTCGTCTCAGCATTTCCTGATTGCACGACACTGGATCTCTTATACCACCTTCGTTACAATTTGGCATCATCAATATGCTTTGCGTAACCTGGTCCTGCTTACTTTTCGACCAGAATTCATTTAAATAGCTACTACAGTCTTTAATAACTTCCTGCATTTTCGCTCTAGCCTCGTCCCTCAAATGGTTACACACAAACTTCATTTTGAGGAGCGGTCCCCACGATGAAGGTAATGAATCTTGAAATTGAGACAGCCACAGGCATGGATGTTGGTAATTATCAGGATCCGGAAAACAAGTGTACGTTTGTACCGACACGAAGTGCCTCCTACATTCTTCTTCCGCTTTTATGTTTTCCGACCTTGGGCTATACCCAGTTGGGTTTGCCACCTGTTTTATCCAACACAACCGTTTTTCTAACTCTCTGAGTTCGTCTTCCTCTTTCTGCCTATTTTTGTTTTTTGAATTTATCTCACTCTCCCTCTGCAATCTATCTGGTGGTGTTACACCTTCGCTTCTAAACGCTAATTGCAATTGTGCTAGTTCTTCCCTATGTTTCCTATTTGTTTCTAATTGTGCCTCTTTAAACTGTAATAGTGATTGTATCTCCTCCTGGTCGGCATAAACCTCTCGCTGCGTACTGTCAGAGCCTGTTTCGCCTCTTATACTTATCTTTTGTACATCTGTGCTAATCGATTCATTCTGACCACTACCTCCGCAACTTCATCCCTGTGTTTATTTAGCGCCACTTCCTGCCGGGTGACTTGAGCTTCCATGCTGTCTAATGCCCCTTGTTTATCTGCAAGTAAGTCCTCCACTATCTCTTTGATTCGCTCATCCGGCAACACGTCCCTACGTTCTGTAATACCGCTCTCTATTGCACTTATTCGTACCTCCAAATTATTGGCTTTTTCTTTCACGGCATCACAGTCTTGCTTCACTGCATCCAGATTCTTCTCCCCCTCATCTAACCGATTATTAACTGCGGACAGACGCTCATTGATAACTGTGTGTAGCTTCCTCATTGCCTCTTTATTTCCCTTATCCATTGCCTCCAATCTTTCCTTATTTGCCTCTAATCTTTCCTTATTTGCTTCCAATCTTTCCTTAGTTGCTTCAAATCTTTCCTTATTCTCCCTATCTCTCTCCTTATTCTCCCTATCTCTCTCCTTATTATCTCTATCCATCCTCTGTAAAAACTGCAGTAGCACACTGTCATTTGCTACTTTTGGTGCGCTCACATTGTTCGCCTGAGAAACGGTAGCTTCGCTAAGGGTAGCTGCACTTTCACTGCATACCTGACCTAGTCCCGGCTCCCCCGCGTCATTGGGAAAAGCCCCCGATTGTGAACAAAGCCCGCCGCTCAAAGGATCACCTTGCAGCGGTCCACTGAACAATTCAGCCCCTTCCCAGTGTTTTCCGTCCCCGCTCATTAACCCATAGTCAACAGCTACTTCCTGCTGCACTGCTACGTTCACCACAGAATCGCTATTCTCCATGGTGGCTACACTTTTCAACTGCGACCTAGTTACTACGGACATTATGCAAAAAAAATTATACCACGATCTTCCAGCCTTGGACGATATAGCAATTAATTACATAAAAAAATAAAAGATCCTCACCAATCCAGAAAGAAATTGCAAACAGAAATAATTTTACTTCTTAGCGCTATCACAATACATTCCAAAAAAAAAAATCTTAACAGCAAACCCTAACAGCAAAATATCCTGGCAAAATATCCTGGCAAAAATATCCTGCCAGAAAATATCCTGGCAGGGTCGAAATTATGAGAGGCACCCACATGCCTTGCTCATACTGTGGCATCAAGCAGTCAGGCCTGCAAGATGAGTGGTCTGCCAAGCGAGTGGATTCATTCTTATTTATCGAGTAACATGAACTCTAGTACTCACACTTAAGTTACAAGTTAACCTCCTATATGATTAATACGCAACGGAAACACGCATATGACTATCAGTAATTTACAGAACTTTGACTGTACACTACACACTGGCAATACCACATTTTCTTTCTGTCTTTTATTTAACGGCTTTTGTCAACACGTGGCCACCGCACTGAATATGAATGGCGCACACATTATAAATTCGGGACATCATGACAACATACAATTCGAAGGAAAAGTCCACCAATCTTTCTCTTTTCACTATCTTATTTATTCCGATAAATTCTCTAACCTAAACACACAAATTCTACAACCTACAACAATAACACATGAGAAATTCCGCCCAGTGGGCATGGCTTTGCAATGGTGAATCTCTATATTATGGTCTCGTAATTATTTTAACGCTACAGTGCACTTTATGGATAGGATGGTGGATCTTTTATTATACCTCACACTTCGACTCTCACAATCATCATCACTAAACTTTCCTCCAGACCGAGCGGTACCAAAGGAACAAGCATAACCCACTAATCTTTTGAAACTACCTCACTACTCTCCCATGCAAACCACACATACCCAAATTACATGACATACACCACACTACAACATGAAATACTACACAGAGAATGGTCATGACATTATCACTTTCAGCTTTCCCCCTTCAATTAGTATTTATCCCAGTTTCACACGACACTGCCCCACTTTGTAATTCTACTTCCCCACTATGAACTCTGGAGATATTTGCACGTCTTCCTGTGCAATGCAAGCCAAGTGGCGTTGCTGGATAGATGGCCGACTCACCTTGCTTCTCTCTCAGAGTTTCAATCTAGCGTCACACGGAATCATATCATGCAAAGTAATATTAAGAACGTATCCATCACACACGCGAGTCCTCAACTGATACCATGGACGAGTACTTGTCTTTATCTTTTGTCTCATACACAGTTTGAGACTCACACAGTAGTCACCACGTGGAAGTACTCGTCTCTAATTTCAAGTCCTGCACACGCCATTTCTTAAATATTTCAACTTATGGTACGCACGCTATTTCTTAAATATTTCAACTTATTGTACACACGCTAGTAATTCAGATTAACTTAAGCACACGGAAGTATTTCAACTTATTGCTACACGTGGTTTCATTGTGACCATTGGTCACTTCCGAAGATTACTACAATCCCATTAATATTACCTGCCTGACATTTAATTCTCCCCACAAAAGTTCCTGAAATAGATAAATTATTATTTCAAACTACTCTTAAATATTCCACATGCATACCATGTCTCTACTCTTTCGTCATTACGGAGCACAACTAAAACAGGTCTTAACAGCACAAGATCCAACGGCAGAGTGCTGAAACATGGCCGTTCTCTAGGTCCTCTCCCATCTCTGTCGAGGTGGGGGAAGCACCTTGCTATCGTATTGGTCAGCCACATTTCAGGCGCTCAAAGCTCTGGTAAATTTCATCTCTTTGGTCCCACCAAAGGTGGCCAAAGGATCGACTCAAAGATGATCATATATTCACATTCACTATCTGCGGTTAGCAGACGACCATACATTCATTCATTTCACAAATCTCACCAAACTGGATGTAGGGATTTACTTTGTGGGAGTGCACATGTGATCAATTAAATAAATAAATTGTCATTCTTTCCCACACTGGTATCTGGCTTCGCTGTATTAATTGAAATTGAGTTATTTTACAAAAAAATGTGTTGTTCTGACAAAAATAATGAAGTATGTTGTACCTATTTTCACTGTCGGGCGGTACTGTACCCTTTCCAGTTCACTGAAAGCACATTCATCTCCTTTATTTTCTGAATCACGTTCATAGTTAATGATATTAATATACACTTCAACATGTTTATGATTATAGCTTATTTTGTAAACACAGTCGTGTTTGCATTTAGGTTTTTAATATTTTTTTTTAGATGGCCGGTTTCTATCTTCTAAGAGATCATAAAAGATCTACATTCCCTGATGACAGTAGGAATCGCTGGCGTGGATCAGGTCCGTCCGTGCTGCCATGGAGAAGGTCAAAACAGTCATCTAAAAAATAAAAATTAACAAATATGATCATGACTGTGTTTATTTAATAATATTAATAGATGTCTGTTTTTCCTGGAACAATGTTTCAAAAAAATTTATACGTTTCGGATTGCGAGAATCTAGAAAGAGCAGAACAGGGTATAATAATACTATGACAAATTTAATATAAGCAACCGCTTGGTTTGATATGATAACTGGACAATCTTTAGTAATATACTGATGTGTGTACTATTCCTCAAATCTGTTGAGTCGAAAATCTCAAATGCAGCAACGTACAGAAATATGCATACTACAGATTTCGAAAAAACACGCCACCAGAAAGGCGCAGAAAGAATAGTTCCTACTAACAAAAACAAACATTGCCGGTGATGTCAACAGGTAATGTAAATAAAACACTGTTTTACAATAAATACGAAAAAGCAGATAAGAAGATACCATAACAAAAATCACAAGTTTTTATGCCTGTATGTCTGGCGACTATTCTTTTGGACATGTCCAGTGGCGATACAAATACTTATACAGTCTTATTTCAGACGTGATCGAAAGAACGGACACCACATATATACACATGGCAATACACTGCACCGATCAAGAATCCGTTCTTTCGGTGCGGATGCATACCAACCCTTATCTCTTGGGGGAATCCAAAATGGCGACTAAGGCATTCGTGGGTAGATGACGTTACGCTTCGGTCGGATGCGAAGCGTGTTCGGATGGCTGAGGCGGTTAAGCAAGAGACCCTGTTTCGAGCCACAGTTCAGCAGAAATTGTCACCTGTTACCATTGATTCACTTCAATATCCAAATATGGCTAACGTCAATGAAAATCTTTGAATAAGAAGTAGCACCATATTTACTTTAGATTAAAACAGTGAGAAGAAAGTCACAAAAGGTCGCGATAACAGCACTCAAATGCTCCTCTGGAGATCAACATACGGTGAAGTAATGCCTCTAAGAGTTCGTCCATCTTTCCGCTGTATGGCAGCACCATGCGGAGGCGGGAACATCGTATGCCAAGGCCAGAAACGGATTCCTTGAAGAGGGAAGCACGTTTTACATTGCTCATGAAAGGGTTAAAAATGCATCTGGACACACACACAGAGGGGAGGGAGAATAGGACGTGAAAGGGGGAATTGTGCATAAATGAGAAGGGGGAGGGAATAGAGGTGACTTTCAGGGGGAAGGCGATGTGGTCTAGAACTGTTGTCCAAGCACACGCAGTATTTTATGGTGGTCATTCGCGCGAACTACAGAACTCCAACAACCGTACCTCCCCCGTGCCAGTCCAAACACCTGCTTTGCGTCCAGTTAATCCCTTAAACAGCACTGTGTTCACCAATATTTTCTTTGCCTGTCGTAAAAATGAAAAACGATGTTCGTCATATCGAGGGCGCCAAATTCCAGGTCATGGGTAGCATGCGGACTATTGTTACCGCGTCATAATGACGTCAGGGGTATAGTCACTTCATTTATTGATACTTCTGTCCACTGTGCTTCAATTTTCATGTGTTGTTTGGGTTACGAATATCGCATGTTTAATCCACGATACTAGTTCACAACGGAAAAGTCTACCGTGATCCACTTCTTTTGAAGAATGTTCAATCATCGATAAATTGGTGCAATTATTAGACTGTAATACACATTTCGGTAGTCACAGTAGTCATCCTCAGACCATTAAGCATTAAAATAAATTCGTTGTTTCCACTGTTAACTTCTTTAGTAACGATCAATTTTTCTGCTTAGCAAAAATAATAATAATTTTATATCAGTACTTTTAATTACACACTAGACATACGAAAACTAATATCACAGAGCACGGAGATGTTCATATTTGCGTGTTAACAGCATATCTGAAAGTGTAAGATGCTTCACTATGAGTTTCCAGTCGGGGACGTTTCATCGGGAAACCGGGAGCATCTCAAGGGAAGCCGGCCGCGGTGGTCTCGCGGTTCTAGGCGCGCAGTCCGGAACCGTGCGACTGCTACGGTCGCAGGTTCGAATCCTGCCTCGGGCATGGATGTGTGTGATGTCCTTATGTTAGTTAGGTTTAAGTAGTTCTAAGACCACAGCAGTTGAGTCCCATAGTGCTCAGAGCCATTTGAACCATCTCAAGGGGAGAAATCTTCCCCTACAGCATTATTGTGAATGTTAACGAAATTCCACGGTACAGATGACTAATGGTACAATATTGCTCTGGAACAATTCGTGAGGCATTCAGTTATTACTGTGCTAATATTAGGTCATACTTGTATAACAGAAGAACAACAGTAATGGAGGAGTTACAAGCCTTCTTTATTATATAATAGATTATACAGGAGCTAGACTACACCAGAAACTCACCAGAGAAATACATATCCCTTCTCCATTATACTACACAAATAATGCTCAGTTGTGTAATGCTTTCAACGGTCGCGCGATACATCTTTAATAAGTTACTCACACCGCGTAGAATGAAGTTTTCAACTCTTTTTCATGCCTGTACTTGTTCTTATACACCTAGGTGACAAAAGTCACGGGATATGTCCTAACATGGTGTCCGACCTACATTCGCCCGGCGTAGTGCAGCAACACGACGTGGCACGGACTCTACAAATCGTTGGAAGACTCTTGCAGAAATATTGTGTCATGCTGCGTCTATTGCCGGTGCAGGATTTTATCCACGAACTGGCTTCTCAATTACGTTCCATAAATGTTCGATGGGAGTTATGTCAGACGATGTGGGTAGCCAAACCATTTGCTCGAACTATCCAGAAGGTTCTTCAAACCAATGGTGAACGACTGTGATCAGGTGGCATGACATTATTATCCATAAAAATGGGGGAAATAAGTACAGTAGAAGAAGAATGGGTAGCTTTGAGAGATGAAGTAGTGAAGGCAGCAGAGGATCAAGTACGTAAAAAGACGAGGGCTAGTAGAAATCCTTGGGTTACAGAAGAAATATGAATGTAATTGATGAAAGGAGAAAATATAAAAATGCAGTACATGAAGTATGCAAAAAGGAATACAAACGTCTCAAAAATGAGATCGACAGGAAGTGCAAAATGGCTTCTCAATTACGTTCCATAAATGTTCGATGGGAGTTATGTCAGACGATGTGGGTAGCCAAACCATTTGCTCGAACTATCCAGAAGGTTCTTCAAACCAATGGTGAACGACTGTGATCAGGTGGCATGACATTATTATCCATAAAAATGGGGGAAATAAGTACAGTAGAAGAAGAATGGGTAGCTTTGAGAGATGAAGTAGTGAAGGCAGCAGAGGATCAAGTACGTAAAAAGACGAGGGCTAGTAGAAATCCTTGGGTTACAGAAGAAATATGAATGTAATTGATGAAAGGAGAAAATATAAAAATGCAGTACATGAAGTATGCAAAAAGGAATACAAACGTCTCAAAAATGAGATCGACAGGAAGTGCAAAATGGCTAAGCAGGTTTGGCTAGAGGACAAATGTAAGGATGTAGAGGCATATCTCACTAGCGGTAAGATAGATACTGCCTGCAGGAAAATTAAAGAGACCTCTGGAGAAAAGAGAACCACTTGTATGAATATCAAGAGCTCTGATAGAAACCCAGTTCTAAGCAAAGAAGGGGAAGCAGAAAGGTGGAAGGAGTATATAGAGGATCTATACAATGGAGATGTACTTGAGAGCAATGTTATAGAAAGGGAAGAGGATGAAGATGAAATGGGAGATATGATACTTCGTGAAGAGTTTGATGGAGATAGGCCCCAGGAGTAGACAATATTCCATTAGAACTACTGACAGCCTTGGGAGAGCCAGTCCTGACAATACTCTACCATCTGGTGAGCAAAATGTATGAGACAGGCGAAATACCCTCAGACTTCAAGAAGAATATAATAATTACAATCCCAAAGAAAGCAAGTGTTGAGAGGTCAAAACTACCGAACTATCAGTTTAATAAGTCACAGCTGCAAAATACTAACGCGAATTCTTTACAGGCGAATGGAAAAACTGGTAGGAGCCGACCTCGTGGAAGATCAGTCAGGATTGCGTAGAAATGTTGGAACACGTGAGGCAATACTGACACTACGACTTACCTTACAAAATAATTAAGAAAAGGCAAACCTACGTTTCTAGCATTTGTAGACTTGGAGAAAGCTTTTGACAATGTTGACTGGAATACGCTCTTTCAAATTCTGAAGGTGGCAGGGGTAAAATACAGGGAGCGAAAGACTATTTACAATTTGTACAGAAACCACATGGCAGTAATAAGAGTCGATGGACATGAAAGGGAAGCAGTGGTTGGGAAGGGAGTGAGACATGGTTGTAGCCGCTCCCCGACGTTATTCAATCTGTATAGTGAGCAAGCAGTAAAGGAAACAAAAGAAAAATTCGGAGTAGGTATTAAAATCCATGGAGAAGAAATAAAAACTTTGCGGTTCGCCGATGACATTGTATCTCTACCAGAGACAGCAAAGGATTTGGAAGAGCAGTTGAACGGAATGGACAGTGCCTTGAAGGGAGGATATAAGATGAACATCAACAAAAGCAAAACGAGGATAATGCAATGTAGTCGAATTAAGTCGGGTGATGCTGAGGGAATTAGATTAGGAAATGAGACAAAATATTAAAGGAGTTTTGCTATTTGGGGAGGGAAATGAGACAAAATATTAAAGGAGTTTTGCTATTTGGGGACCAAAATAAATGATGATGGTCGAAGTAGAGAGGATATAAAATGTAAACTGGCAATGGAAAGGAAAGCGTTTCTGAAGAAGAGAAATTTGTTAACATCGAGTATAGATTTAAGTGTCAGAAGTCGTTTCTGAAAGTATTTGTATGGAGTGTAGCCATGTATGGAGGTGAAACGTGGACGATAAATAGTTTGGACAAGAAGAGAATAGAAGCTTTAGAAATGTGGTGCTGAAGAAGAAAAGATTAGATGGGTAGATCAAACAGCTAATGAGGAGGTATTGAATAGGATTGGGGAGGAGTGTGTGGCACAACTTGACTAGAAGAAGGGATCGGTTGGTAAGACATGTTCTGAGGCATCAAGGGATGACAAATTTAGTATTGGAGGGCAGCGTGGAGGGTAAAAATCGTAGAGGGACACCATGAGATGAAAACACTAAGCAGATTCAGAAGGATGTAGGCTGCAGTTCGTACTGGGAGATGAAGCTTGCACAGGATAGAGTAGCATGGAGAGCTGCATCAAACCAGTCCCAGGACTGAAGACCACCACAACAACCACAACAACAAAAATTCCATCGTTGTTTGCGAACATGAAGTCCATGAATGGCTGCAAATGCTCTCCAAGTAGCCAAAATAACCGTTTCCGGTCAGTGATTATTTGAACTAGGGGACCCAGTCCATTCGACGTAAACACAGCCAACACCATTATGGAGGCACCAGTAACCTGCACAGTGCCTTGTTGACAACTTCGGTCCATGGCTTCGTGGAGTCTGCTCGGACCAACCAGAATCGGGGGTCATGTAAGCAGGCCACGTTTTTCCAGTCGTCTAGGTTCCAACCGATACGGTCACGAGTCCAGGACCGGGCGAGGCAGCGCAGCGGTTAGCACACTGGACTCGCATTCGGGAGGGTGACGGTTCAAACCCGCGTCCGACCATCCTGATTCAGGTTTCCCGTGATTTCCCTAAATCGCTTCATGTAAATACCGTGATGGTCCGTTCGTAAGGGCACGGCCGACTTCCTTCCCCATCCTTCCCTAATCCGACGGGACCGATGACCTCGCTGTTTGGTCCCCTCTCCCAAACCAACCAACCAACCAACCAACCAACCAACCAACCAACGAGCCCAGGAGAGGCGCTTCAAGCCATGTCGTGCTGTTAGCAAAGGCACACGCACTGGTCGTCTGCTGCCTTAGCCCATTAACGCCAAATTCCACCGCGGTAACTTTTGTCGTACCTCCCACATTGGTTTCTGAGATTGTTTCACGCGGTGTTGCTTGTCTCTCAGCTCTGACAACTATATGTAAAGGCCACTGCTCTCGGTCGTTAAATGAAGGGCGTCGGCCACTGCATTGTCCGTGATAAGAAGTAATGCTTGGAATTTGATATTCGCGGCACACTCTTGTCACTATGGCTGTCGGAATATCGAATTTCCTGACGGTTTCCGGAAAAGAATGTCACATGCCTCAAGCTCCAACTACCATTCCGCGATCAAAATCCGTTTATTCCCGTCGTAATAACGTGGAAAGCCTTTTCACATGAATCTCCTGAGTACAAATGACAGCTCCACCAATGCACTGGCCTTTTATATCCTGTGTGCGCGTTACTGCCGCCAGCGGTATCTGTGCATACCACTGGAATTTACAGTGTGCTGCTCTGGAACTGGGAAGACCTAACTACAGCCCAAGGGTCGAATACGGCTCGTTACGTCAGTTCATCCGGTCCCCCGACAGTTCTTAAATTTGCTTGATAAAAATTATGGAACACGAGACTTTGTTATACACTTCAAATTCAGATATTATTTTTTAGAATACTACGAGGTCTTTATACGTGTGCAGATCTCCTGGTTGCTATGCGCCTTAAATATATGATGTTTAGTTTTAAATTATTGTACATAGATGACACAGAACATCTATCAATACATTCAAAGTCTTCTGGAAAGAGATGCTCTGCGAAATGTGAGTCCGTGAAACTTAATTTAGAAACCTCTTCATGAGAAAGTTTTCTGGAAAATAATCCGTCACTCGTGCAAGTTATAAAATGTGCACAAGGTGGCAGAATGGAGAAAATCTTTTACTGACGGCAAGTGTATCAATAGGGTGTGTTAAGGAAGCAGTAAATGATTAGTGTCCAAAGAAATCTGATTTGTTTAGAAGTATCAGCCCTTTTGCAAATTCAGTTCTGTGGATGGCAGAAGAAGTTGGAGGAAGAATAGTGCTACCGACACGCGACAAGGCTAGAAAATTCTTATACCATTTTCCGACGCTGAATAGGTTTACTGATCTCTCCAGTAGGTTACAACTTCGCTTGTTCATTCGTGGTGCCAGTTTAGGCTTTCAGATAACAGAGCATAAAAAAATGGTTCAAATGGCTCTGAGCACTATGGGACTTAACATCTGAGGTCATCAGTCCCCTAGAACTTAGAACTACTTAAACCTAACTAACCTAAGGACATTACACACATCCATGCCCAGGGCAGGATTGGAACCTGCGACAGAAGCGGTCGCGCGGTTCCAGACTGAAGCGCCTAGAACCGCTCGGCCACAGATAACGGAACAGTTGGTATCCGTTTGCAGCATGTATGGCAACGACAATAGCAAAAGCTATTTTCATGAAAGTGGAAAAATTGTGCAAGAGTATAATTTTTAGTGGAATCATCTTCGATGTGTTACAGCTGATAGAGGAAAAAACGTGGGTGTGAGTGAGTGATGGTTTGCTGGGGCAGATCTGGGCTCTCGGTTCGTACACAGTATTGTACATCAGAAGGCGCTCTGGTGTACTGAAACCAGTCGTTTATGCTGCGAACTTCATTCGAGGCGTTGCAGTAATCAGTCAGTTCCAGGCGTCGGTTGCAGAAACTGAGTCTAAAATCTGTAACTTGCCTTATAACACAGCAGCGAGGTGGCTTAGTTGCAGTAAAGTCCTGTTTCGTTTTTACAAGCTCCAAAGCAAAATAGATGTCTTTCTCAATGAACAAGATAGAACTCATCCACAGCTATCGGATGCTACCTAACTGACTGCCAAAGTTGTCATTTTTGATCAGCGACAAGAAAAGGATAACGTCTTTTGTGATCTCTACAGCATAGTCAGAGGATTTCGGAGAAAGCTGTTATAGTTTGTAGCACAACTGGAAGGGGAGAACTTTTCCCACTTTTTACTGTTGCAGAGAGTTTTATGCTACAATAACCGAAGACGTCAACCTCGATTTTCCGTAAAAAAAAAAAAAAATATTTGTGACTAGAAAAAGCATTTTTGGGGATATTTTCAGGTCTTGACAAAACTGCGAGTGACAATCATCTGTTCCAAAATCCGTTTGGCTGTAACCTTGATGATGTGCCAGTTGAACTAAATTAAAGCGCACTGATTTGCATGCAAATGACTTGTTGAAAGAGCAGGAAAACTTCTGAATTTTACCGCTGTTTAACTAATGTTGAGTTTCCGAAACTGAAGAAATTTGCTACTGGTATGGTATGCCCGTGAGGAAAAATTTTCAAAAATTAAGTATGTGAAGCCGGTACATCGAAGGAGATTGACTGATGAACATTTCAAAGCAGTTCTTTTGATTAGATGCAGCAGTATCAAACCAAACATTGATGTTACGTAGAAAGTATGACGTCACTTTCACAAATTTTATTAACGTTTTTGCTGATTAGTTTGTGAGATTCGGATATGTGCATTCTAGATCTGATGTAACTGTCTGTTTGCTAACGTCGCCTTTTTTCATAAATTTTTAGTAAATGTGTTGCGTATCTTTGTTTCCTATGCATTACATGCTCCCACCCATTACATGCTGAACTTAGTTTTTCGACTTCTATCCCAGAGCTTTCGTTCTGGCTTGCAAGTATTGCACAGAATGACGCACTGGCATGTTTTCGTTATTTTGTCATTTATACGGTCCGCTGAGAATAAAGTTTTGCGACCTCTGGTCTAGACTGATGTAACAGACTTTCTAGAGAGGGATTCTTCGGTCATGTAGAGTAACTAATAATGTCGTTGGCGTGTTCATTATGCATTACTTAATGATTCATTACAACTCTTCCGAAAGTCAAGAATTAGGTAACTATTTAATCTTCCTTCTTCATTAAAATTCTTCATCAATTCTTGCAACAAGAATTCATTTCTTCTTTTTCATAAGAAAATTTTTCAACTGTGATTACCGGAATGAATGTGTCACCTCAGAATATTTGATTTTGCTTCCTGTTGTGTAAAGATATTGATTCTCATGCGAGCGATCAAAGAGACACATGTTTGTAGAGTATTTGGCTTTGTTATTGTAAAGTCTCAAATCAACAATTTGAGAACAAAAGCGGAAAGAAGTACACGATGTGCAAGATAGTGCATAACGAGTGAGACCTCCCATCTGCAACCGCAACGTATTTTAATGTGGTAGTACAGGCAAAAAGTATTGTGTGTAACAACAAAGAAAAGATTGTTACAGTGATATAGGAAAAACCGCAAGAAAAAATAGGCGATAGTACTTTATACAGTAGTAGTGAGAATGCTAATGTTCCTGAAACATTTGCAGGTCTGAACATCGCTTCGATCTCGTAATCATCGAGAGACTTCCGTATCAGTGCTACTACGGGCTGATCCACAAGGTGGGGTCCCCTCCGATGGTTGGCTTCCTGACACTACCGGCTATGGTGCCGGCCTACTACGCCATAGGAAACCCCATAAATCCAGCCTATCTGCCAGATGTCTTTATCGGGTACACCGACCACATGAATTTCTGGCAGAGGCTGTACAACACTTACTTCGTCCTAAGATTCCTGGTTTTCTGGCAGACCACAGTACTGCCAACTCAAGAATCAATTATGAGGCAACACTTCGGTGCAGAGCCACCTTCAGTGTACGAAGTGGAACGGAACTACAGTTTGCTGCTTTTAGCCGTTCATTCCAGTGGGCATTACCCGAGACCAAATGTACCCAACGTTATTGAAGTGACGGGATTACATGTACAGGAAACAACAAAACCACCGCCTCAGGTAGGTCTAACTGATTTGGTCTTAGACGCAGTATTACTGATGTATAAAAATAAAGTTGTAGTCTCTAAGAAATTTTGACTTCCGCAGTTTCTAACTTGTATGGTACAAAAGCGCACATGTGTCTGTCGCTGTGTATCTACTTCTCTTCTGTCCAATTAAGATAAACCGATCTGAATTTCTATCCGCTGACGAGAGATGGACGGTTAATGAGCTTGGAAACGGATTTTGTTTTCATTTCTGGCAGAACTATATTTTATCAAAAGCCCATGAGGTATAAATGTTGAAACTATTTGATCATCAAATTTCCCCGCGCGAAAATATTATTTTACAACACTATTCACGAAGAGAAAAGGCATCAAACAGTAACTTTTATAAACTTATTAATAACTATTTTATAGATAGTTCGTCATAGAGGAGTTATGGAGTCTTCATGGAAAACTACAAATTTCTTTTGTCTTTGTGTGCAGGATATCAAGAAATTTCTGGACGAAGCCAAACATGGTGTGATTTACTTCAATCTGGGCTCTAACGTGAAAAGCAGCTCAATGCCAGAACACAGGAGACAGGCATTCATCGACGCTTTTAGAGAGATACCGCAGCGAGTGGTGTGGAAGTGGGAAGAAGAAACCATTCCCGATATACCAGATAACGTGCTAGTGAGAAAGTGGCTTCCACAACAGGAGATATTAGGTGAGATTACGCATCCACTTGCCTTTAGCAATCAATGCAGTTGCAGTTCACAAAGAAGAGCCTTATGATCAAGACACGGACATCGGGTATTGAAAAGTGGAGTTTTATGGTTATCTTCGGTTTCTCTACACTTATGCAGGGGAACATTGAAACGTTTTGTCATTCTTGTATAAAACCACTGATCCCGGCGGAGGTTCGAGTCCTCCCTCGGGCATGTGTGTGTGTGTGTGTGTGTGTGTGTGTGTGTGTGTGTGTGTGTGTATGTGTCTGTGTCCTTAGGATAATTTAGGTTAAGTAGTGTGTAAGCTTAGGGACTGATGACCTTAGCAGTTAAGTCCCATAAGATTTCACACACATTTCAACATTTATAAAACCACGAGCTGCTATGAAACAAACAAATGTTTGCTACCATTTCCAATACATGTGATCATAATTAGCTAACATGCATAGCAACGGAGAAAATGCATCATATGCATTTGACGATCTATCAGAATAACCATTTGTGGTGAATGAAAAGTGTGATAACATGAATCTCAGAACTCCAAGGTTCTGTAGACGTCGGGTTTAGCAGTGGGTAGAGCCAGTGCAGCTTCCACACCGCTGTTGCCCTCAGATCTTAGAGAGTAACACTCAGGTACTCAGACGTGATTCTCTACTGCACAGGTCCATCCACAACGTAGAATACTTACCTATCTCAATTCCACAGTGACTGAGCGTATCGGTACGAAAAATGGGTGACTAATCGCTGCATTAAATACCAACACATATATCTCTGCCCTTAACATCAAGTTGTCGCAGTGGACTAAAGTCTGTGCTGCCACAGCTGATAAACCAAGCTGCACGTAAACACTGCCGCGTCGTCGGATTAGTGAGGCAGCTACATGCGCAGATACAGCGCGGACTGATTTTTATTCTGAATGTACAGCAGGAGACCTAGTATGGAACGTTGCTGGGTGCCCAGCCTTCCAAGTGAAATTTCAGGAAACGCACGTGCGACGCTGGAACACGTGCACCAAGATTTTGTGTACGGAACACTGGTGTGAACTTGTCATCCGCAAACGCCGCCTCGAGATCATCCCGTCACTCGAGTGGCTCTGTCGCTTCTTCGACTGGCCTCAGAAGTTGCTGGGTGATAGCATGTGCTTTTCTCACGGGTAACTGCCCCTCCGGGAGGGGGAAGCTCTCTGCATCCACGTGGTAGAGGAGGCACCCTCGGTATGGCCCCTCGAAAATCGTCCACAGTACAGGTAGCCCGCTGATAGGATGGTAACACTTAAGCGCAGGAAGATTTTTACCAGCCTTAGGTACGGCAACTACCTCAGTAGGGTTTCCACACTGTCGGAAGCGTTGGGCAGCCCTCGCATGCGCTGTCGGCAGTAGCCTCATCCAGGTCTGGCCTTCGGAAATGCTAGCAGTTAGCACGCTCAGTCTAAACTTCTCACATACACAACTTCCTGGCAGATATTCCAGGCAACGAAGACCAAAAAGACCAAATACGGGAAAAATTGGTGAGGTAGCAAATTTTTGTACAATGGTAGGATGGAGTATCATGAATAACATACTAAAAATGCTGGGTATAGGACAGGGAGTAACGGAAGTTGAGGACAGAGGGCTTATGGGAACACAGGATATATTCCAGGGAGAGTTCCCATTTCCATAGCTCAGAAAAGCCGGTATTGATAGGAAGAATCCAGATGGCGCAGGCTGTGAAGCATTGATGGACGCAAAGAATGTAGTTGGGCAGCGTGCTCGAAAGGACTGAGCGTGAAGTTGGAGGGCGTTTAAAGGTCATTTTTGTCCTCAATAATTCTAGCGAAAATGTTTCCCACTAAAACATTAATCTACATTCATTTTTCTCTAGTTCTAATGGTATCTGCGTAGCAGGGGATGGAAAAATCGCAAAGTATTAAAAATATTATTCTAACAGTATAAAATTAATGTTATCTGTAAACAAAGTTGGTTAAAAACAAATGTTAAATGTTAATGACAATATTCTGAAAAGAATAGATTGCTACTCGGACACATGTGCAACAAAAAGACTGCTAAACATGTGAGCTATTCGTCAAAAGCCCTCTTTTTAAAGTAGACAACACGTGCAGATTCATGCAGCCCTAACTCTTATACTCATGACCACAGCCTCTGGTCACTAAGCAACTGTTCATGATGAGAGAAGCAGTTTTGGTGGTGAGATTAAGTGTGAGGCTAAGGTGGGGAGCAGGGGGGGGGGGGTAGCAGGGTAGGAATGGGGGATGGTATAAGGTGCTGTTTGTGGGAGCATGCAGGGGCATGGAGGGGGTAGGGTAGGGCAGGGCATGTAGGAGCAGTCAGATGGTTTGAGTGGGGAGGAACCGAAAAGGAGAGAAGGGGAAAAGGAGACAGTGGATGTGTTGGTAGAATAGAAGGCTGTGTATTGCTGGAGTGAAAGCAGGAGAGGGACAGGTGGGTCAAGGACGGGGACCAGCGAATGTTGAGGCCAGGGGGAATATAGAAAAGTATTGCTGGGAGGTTCCCAATTGTATAGTTCAGAAAAGATGGTGTTGGTAGGAAGAATTCAGACAGCGCACAATGTGAAGCAGTCATGGAAGTGAGGAAGGTTGTTGGGCTGCATGCTGAGCAACTAAGTGGTCCAGCTGTCTCTTGGACACAGTTTATCATGTTGAGAGACAGCTTGTTTGTTGTCATGCCCACACAGAATACAGCACAGTGGTTGCAGCTTAGCCTGTAGATTACATGACTGCTTTCACAGATAGCCCTGTCTTTGATGGGGTAGGTGATGCTTGTGACTGAAGTGGATTAGATGGTGGTGTGAGGATGCATGGGATTGGTCTTGCATCTAGGTCTGTTACAGGGCTATGAGACATGGGGCAAGGTGTTGGAGCAAGGTTGATGTGGGGGCGGACAAGGATATTGTTTACGTTTGGTGGGTGGCAGAGTATTACTGTGGGAGGGTGAAGGATAGTTGGTAGCATATTCCTCATCTCAGGGCGTGACAATAGGTAGTCTAAACCCTGGAGGGGTTGCTCCACTCCTAGGTGGTAGTAAGTCACAACAAGAATTCTCCTTTGTGGCAGGACAGTGACACACTAGAGTTGGTGGGTGAATGGAGAGATAAGGTACAGGAGACCTATTTCTGTCAAGGTTGGGAGGGTAATTTCGGTCTGTGAAGGCCTCAGTGAGACCACTGGTATATCTGGAGAGGGACTCCTCGTCACTACAGTAGAGATCCCCATGGGTGCTGGTGAGAAGTCTCTCTGCAATACATCCTACGTTCCTGTAACCCCTGTGGCCTCAACATCCGTTAGTCCCTGTCCTTCACTAGCCTGATCACACTCCAGCACTACACAGTCTTCTATTCTGCAAACACACCCAGTCTCCTTTTTCCTCTCTATTTCTCTCCTCTGCTGCCCCTCACCCCTCACCCCAGCCTCCTGGCTGCACATACCTGCCCTTTCCTGCTACCACTATCCCCTGCATGTCCTCCCACAAACAGGACTATACATTCCTCACCTCTACCCTGATATCCTCCCCCCCTTCCCCTCTCTAGTCTCCTCCTTAATCGCACCACCCAGATTGCTTCTCCCATCACTTGAAGTTGCTTGAAGTACAGTCTCAGTGAACAGAGACAGTGGTGATGTGCATGAGAGTTGGGCTTGCATAAATTTGCATGTGTTGTCTAGTTAAGAAAAAGGGCTTTTAGCCGAAAGCTCACATGTTTAGCAGTCTTTTCGTTGTGCCTATGACTCATCTTTTTTGTGAGCAGCAATCCATCCTTTTCGTAATATTGTCATTATTCCATCCTGGATTTTCCATTGATTGATATTATACGTTTGTACCATATCTATGTGCAGCAGAACCTTATTAACGAATAGATTGTGTTCTGGGGATGTAAGCATGTGGAGAGGGAGTGTAGGTGGAGGGTGATAGTGAGAAGGAAAGGGAGTCAAAGAAACTGTGGTTTTGTACTTCGCTGCTACAGCTCACCTTGTGAAACAGTAGTGAAGCATTGTGCGGACGTGCCCAGGGAAGAGGGGGGTGTTTATTTTCCACAAAATGCGTTAACACTGTATGAAATGGAGACGTGGATTACTAATAATACAAATGCAAGAAATGCACATGGACGGACGGAGTCTATGCAAATATCTCTGCCGATAAAGGGAAATTCATTCTTTCTCATCCTATATAGCAGTTGCAATGTTCTTCTGGGAAAGTCAGTTTGTTCCACCAAGAGCACTGGTTGGCTTTCAGTTTACACACCTATACCTCCTGTGCATTCCCCGTCCAGTTCTCTTATGAACAGAAAAAATAACTTTACTGAGCTTCAGTTTATATAGTGGAGTTGCTTTCAGTTTATTAAATGAGTACTTATTTGCAGCTGCTAAGGGAGCTACTACGTAAAACCTTAGCAAGCAGGAGCTGTCAGCTCTCAACCACACTGTTGCAAGTGTAACATGCCGTAAATATGTAATTAACAATGTCGATTTCACTGTCTCCACTATCAGTGGCTGGAAGGGTCTCAAACCGCAGCTGTTCCAATATGTAATGAGGCTCAAAGTTTAAATTGTTTTCCCTCTGTAATAAAATTAGTTCACCTAGGTGTTATGTAACTTCAGATATTACAACAGATTACTGCTCCAGACTTGAACACGATCAGCCTCGTTCTAACAGTCGGCGTGTGTGCTGTAGGCGGCTTCACTGAGTGCAGCCCACTCTACAAGTGCGAGCAGGCCCTGAGTGGAAGAGATATATGCTATCTGGAACACATTAATGGCGAAAGAAATGCTGTAACTTTCTGGCAAGTCATTAATTCACCACTAACTACAACAAAACTGCACGTGATTGGCCCGATCGCGAAAACCTTTCCCAGCAAAATACAGTGGCCACTGACCACAACAATATTACTCACACTTCTCAGACATTGCTTATACGAAAGTGTTTTACATAGAGGTTCACTTAACAGCTGAAAATAAGTATTCATTTAATAAAGTGAAAATAACTCAGTTATGTAAACACGATGTCAGTGATGTTATTTTGTCTGCTCACACAACAGCGCTATAGTCTGCTGTAACATGACAGCCGAATGACGCTCTTGGTGGGGAAACAGCCCTTCTCGGAAAGACGCAAAGGATGACTTAAACTGTTCACGCTCTAACAAAGTAGAATAGTGTGCAGAGATGTACGTAGACTCACCCCAATATGCGTTTCTTGCGTTAGTACTATTAGTAGCTCATATCTGTATTCCACATAATGTTAACGCACTTTTTGGAACATAAAACATCTCTGGGAGTTTTACATAGTGTCTGAATCAAGACGCTGTTTCTCCGTTCAAGCAGGAAACAGCTTGGCGTGGGTGACTGTGGCAAAAAAAAAGAAAGAAAGAAAAGGAATCGGCGACAGTGTGTCGGCCGTCCTGTCACGTTGGTCCATTTCAGCCATCGATGCAAAATGTTTTCATGATCCTTACAGATACGGATCTCGCAGGAAGGCCGACGGAAAAACGTTAGGTGGAAACCTGCAGAATCTGAAGAGTACGCTTTCCGCGATCGGTTCAATTATAAGGACGCCGGTCCGTCGCAATCCGGCTAAACAGTAGTAGAAATCTCTGCAGTAAGCCTCTGGCACAAAGAAGTGTAGCCCGCTGTGCTTGACAGCGGAACCGGCCTGCTGTTCTAGACGTGCGCGCCCGTTTGCCACCGTCTGCGTTAAGAGCAGCGACCGAGTTTCACGGGGCTGCCCGACATAGCCGCGCCGGCTCCCCTTCCTCGTTCCCTGAGCTGGCTACCAGTAAAGCGGGCTCTTCGCGAGCTACCCTTCGCCCAGCTGCGGTCGTAACTGCCCAACAAAACATTCTACCAAACACAAACGCACTTGTGACACTTCAAATTACTTCATGCAAATGGCTCTGAGCACTACGGGACTTAACATCTGAGGTCATCAGTCCCCTAGAACTTAGAACTACTTAAACCTAACTAACCTAAGGACATCACACACATCCATCATCGAGGCAGGATTCGAACCTGCGACCGTAGCGGTCGCGCGGTTCCAGACTGAAGCGCCTAGAACCTCTCGGCCACACCGGCCGACTACTTCATGCGATCAGATACCAATGAACTCAGTACCCAGACGCTTTCAGCCCTCTTTTATAAGCATCAAATTGATTGTAGTGCTTTCCTAACTAGATATAAGTAACATGTTGTTTTGTAGAGCGGGCAACCACAGCCAAACTTCGACATTTTTTCAAAGAAAATTCCGCACTGGCTGTAAGAATGAGTTTTATTAAATCTGCGACCGGTTTCGCACCACTTACCGGTGCATCCTCAGGCAATCTGTACAAAAAATAATATAATAAGAACTCGTATAAACTATTCGATCCCCCAATTCTGAAATGTAAATTAAACTTTTAAATATCCAGTTTTTTTTAATGAAACAAGAAAGTACTCACATACGCTATTTATAACATAGTAATGTTGAACATTGTCCTGTAGCCACTCCCCGCCACTCACGTCCCATATACCATCATCTGGGCCGGCCGCGGTGGTCTAGCGGTTCTAGGCGCGCAGTCCGGAACCGCGCGACTGCTACGTCGCAGGTTCGAATCCTGCCTTGGGCATGGATGTGTGTGATGTCCTTAGGTTAGTTAGGTTTAAGTAGTTCTAATTTCTAGGGGACTGATGACCACAGTAGTTAAGTCCCATAGTGCTCAGAGCCATTTGATTCGTAATGGACGCAGTGGAAGGTCGGCACAGCATTGTGAAACAACCTGTCGTCGCTTGTCGTCACATAGCGGACAGATTGGCAAACAACATGCTCACTCTTTAGTTTGCAGGGAAGCGCATGACCACAATCCAGAGATCTACCTTCCATCCCACTTCGACCCTCCACCTGCCCCCCCCCTCCCCGCCCCCCCTCCCTCGTCACCACCGTTTCACATGACCCAGAACACAATTCATCCCTTAAGACAGCTCTACTGAACTTAAATGTAATAGGGATATTTAATATTAATCCTTAGACCATTGCATTTAACAGTAAACATTAATGTTATACCAATAAAACACTATTTGAATAATTTACGATTTTTTCGGCGCCTACAACACGAAAACGGTTAGGCGTAGAGAAAAAAATTGTAGCAATTGTTTTGCATGAACTGAATGTAATTTAATTTTTTACTGGGAAACATTTTCTCTAGAAGCCGCTGCTTTAGAGTTATTCAAGGAAAACATTAAAAAATGGACCTTTAAACGGCCTCCGCCGCCCACCCCACGCTAACACCCCACCGGTTGGGATTTTAGTACGTGTTTCATGACACTGTCACCTACCACAGTACAAAAATTTGCGACCACATCAATTTTTACGGTAATTTTTCTTCGTTAACTGAACTAAGGTTAAACCTTGCCAGGTTATGACACCCAGTCCCAATATGACACACTGCGGAGTGATTTTTTCCACCGTGTACAAACTCTAGGCTTTGATCGATGAGAGGATACGAAACAAAAAACGTATAATGACCTTATGTCCGGAAATGCATGGTTTCCATGCTAGAGCCTACATAGTCAATCATATTTTGTTACAGAGACTGTGGCACGATACCATGCAACAACAGTTACAGTATGGATGGTTTCCTCCTACAGGGTGCGTATGTGATGCCCTGGCGCCCTCTCCTGCCAAAGTAATTGGTAATGTTGTGTCCGATTCACTTCCCTCGCTTGTAGTGGATGTGATAAAGCGCTGTACACAATGGTTCCGTATTCTAGTCAAGAGCTTACCGGTATGGCGTTTACTTACGGAAAGGCAAATGGCAACGGGCGGCCGGCAGCAAGGACGTATCAGGAGGTGTATCCCCGCTCACAACAACCAGAGCATTCAATGTTTGCGACAGTGTTTGGCCGTTTGTCTGAGACAGGGTCGTTTCAGGAAACAGGAAATCATGATGACATGCCCTAAACGTTCGGACACCAAACTTGGAGGAAAATGTAATCAACACTGTTGAAGGCGACTGCCGTGTCAGTACCAAGCAGTTGGCGCGTCAGTACAGCGTAAATACACTCCTGGAAATTGAAATAAGAACACCGTGAATTCATTGTCCCAGGAAGGGGAAACTTTATTGACACATTCCTGGGGTCAGATACATCACATGATCACACTGACAGAACCACAGGCACATAGACACAGGCAACAGAGCATGCACAATGTCGGCACTAGTACAGTGTATACCCACCTTTAGCAGCAATGCAGGCTGCTATTCTCCCATGGAGACGATCGTAGAGATGCTGGATGTAGTCCTGTGGAACGGCTTGCCATGCCATTTCCACCTGGCGCCTCAATTGGACCAGCGTTCGTGCTGGACGTGCAGACCGCGTGAGACGACGCTTCATCCAGTCCCAAACATGCTCAATGGGGGACAGATCCGGAGATCTTGCTGGCCAGGGTAGTTGACTTACACCTTCTAGAGCACGTTGGGTGGCATGGGAAACATGCGGACGTGCATTGTCCTGTTGGAACAGCAAGTTCCCTTGCCGGTCTAGGAATGGTAGAACGATGGGTTCGATGACGGTTTGGATGTACCGTGCACTATTCAGTGTCCCCTCGACGATCACCAGTGGTGTACGGCCAGTGTAGGAGATCGCTCCCCACACCATGATGCCGGGTGTTGGCCCTGTGTGCCTCGGTCGTATGCAGTCCTGATTGTGGCGCTCACCTGCACGGCGCCAAACACGCATACGACCATCATTGGCACCAAGGCAGAAGCGACTCTCATCGCTGAAGACGACACGTCTCCATTCGTCCCTCCATTCACGCCTGTCGCGACACCACTGGAGGCGGGCTGCACGATGTTGGGGCGTGAGCGGAAGACGGCCTAACGGTGTGCGGGACCGTAGCCCAGCTTCATGGAGACGGTTGCGAATGGTCCTCGCCGATACCCCAGGAGCAACAGTGTCCCTAATTTGCTGGGAAGTGGCGGTGCGGTCCCCTACGGCACTGCGTAGGATCCTACGGTCTTGGCGTGCATCCGTGCGTCGCTGCGGTCCGGTCCCAGGTCGACGGGCACGTGCACCTTCCGCCGACCACTGGCGACAACATCGATGTACTGTGGAGACCTCACGCCCCAAGTGTTGAGCAATTCGGCGGTACGTCCACCCGGCCTCCCGCATGCCCACTATACGCCCTCGCTCAAAGTCCGTCAACTGCACATACGGTTCACGTCCACGCTGTCGCGGCATGCTACCAGTGTTAAAGACTGCGATGGAGCTCCGTATGCCACGGCAAACTGGCTGACACTGACGGCGGTGGTGCACAAATGCTGCGCAGCTAGCGCCATTCGACGGCCAACACCGCGGTTCCTGGTGTGTCCGCTGTGCCGTGCGTGTGATCATTGCTTGTACAGCCCTCTCGCAGTGTCCGGAGCAAGTATGGTGGGTCTGACACACCGGTGTCAATGTGTTCTTTTTTCCATTTCCAGGAGTGTATAACGACTCCTTTTCTTACTAGGCTAATTACTGTTTAGCTCTACAGGGCCATTATACTGAAATGTTTCCCCACACCACCTAGTATTGTCTTTCTATTTGTGTGAGTAACTGTATGTTCACTGTTGTGGGTAAATACATACAGCGTACACAGGGCGGTGTGTGAAACTGATGGCGATTACACGCTTCCGCTGTTGTAGAAATCTGCTCCAGATGCTGCAGATACCGTGTTGAGCTGAAAGTGGTAACCAAAATACGGAGAAATATTCTTCGGGGGTCTGTTGCATAGCAATCAGATTGCTTTCAGTTCTGAGAAATGTCCAGTTACTATTGTGGATTTGAATGATCCATGAAGTGACTTCTTTTCCGAAGAAAACATCGAACTATTTCACTAGAACTGAACGCTCCCGTCGGAACTGTTCTCAACTGGTGTTTATTAGAAAATCACAATAGCAGTACATCGCTGGGTGTATAATAAGACGTACCTTCTTGAAATGAACAATATTTTTTGTTCTATTAACTGATTTCCTTCCATATGCACTTATATTTTACAATGTGAATCAAAAACTCGCAATGGCGTCGTTTTTTTACATCACAAGAATGGCTCTCCTCTACTAAAAATTACTCTTAACTAGAACAAACAAAAACTATATCCTAAGAATAATTATGTGAGCGCTGTCCGCCACAGAGTAATAAACAATATCTTTGTCTCTCTCTCGCACTGTCACAGCAAGTTACGCTACATGATACATCATATATGCCCCTCTTGTGGACGAACGGTTTTGGGCAAAAACAAACACGAGCGTTCACACAACACTATATCGGTGATTGTTTATGACGCTGTATTAAAGTCCACTAGAGTATTAATGTCCACTGTATTTCTTATGATATTTTGGTATTAGTGAATGACTATCTAAATGTAAATTATTGATTTGGGTGCATATACTGCTGACAAAGCCTGTGCTGAATTCCTGATGCAGCATATATGCATAGCTTACATGCTTGCTTTTATTCATTTGTCGAGGATGGCATGAGATGTGATCAGAAACCTTTTTTATCATCATTCAAAGCTTCTGTCACTCGCCTTGGGATGTCTCAAACGGATAATCTAGCCATTCGGCCAAGCCCCACAAAGGAAAACCAAGGAAAACCTCGGGGTAGATTTACCATCCTCGTATTTCTCATTTGCAAGGATAATTAATTGAATTACAATGGAAAATAAAAAAATATTTACAATATGGATTTTTTTTGTTGAATGAATTTAAACACTGTTCACAAAAGAAACACAACACTGTTAATCTTCTGTGTCTGGAGGTGAACCGTCGACTCGTTGGTTTACGTCCATCTACGATTCCCTTCTATCTGTCATCTCCTGGTAACTGATGGAATTCTATTCCCATTTCACCGTCTCCTCGTGGGTATTATGGTTTTCCGCATATGGTTAACATGAAAATAAGAGTCAGTGTAAGTTCCGTGGAAAAGGTAGTTGATCTATGCTGAGCTGAAATAGAATCTAATCTAAAGTTCTTTCTAATTCTCTGTCCTGAATTCGAAATATTCGGAAGTCGTAAGGTGTTCTTCATTTCTATCAACAACCCTATAATGCACTATACACAGATCCAACTGGTGCTGCCATGTCAACTTATGCTCGTCATCTTTCAGATGGACTTTAACACTTGTTGATGGGCTTATAACTGAAAGGCATTCGCTCAGTTGGTAACTTCGCGAGCAACAATTGATATAACATAATTTACATACACAGGTATGTTACAACAATAGTACAATTCTAAAGACAATGTTCATCACAAAAGATTGAAACAAAGTAATAGGCGTCCTTTTAAAACTGAGAACGGGTTACCCCTTCCGAACAGCATGACTTCAGCTCAGCGAGTAAAAAAACAAATACAAACATACATTGAGATTGTTAAATTGACATAAGAAAAAATATCTTGCCATAGACCAGATTCATTTGAGTCACTAACCCATGGTCATTATGCATTGTGAAACCTGATTGAAATTACTATCTACTAAATAAAAATTTTTTTAAAAGAAATCATTCATACTACAGCTAAATTCTCTGCATACTGAAAAGAAAACTTATCCTTACAGTGGAAAACCTATACATAATGTCTGCATATCTCTCGTACAGTATGCCTGAAAAGAAAACTAACTACTAAATTGCAAAAAAAAAGAAACTATCCTAAGTATGATTCATAGGTTTAATGAAAATTCTCTAATCAATATTATTTGATAAGAATAGTATTTTCAATATTCAGAATCTTCAGTCATCATGAAATTGCTTTAACAAGTGATGAGGATACATTCCTTTCACCTTTCCATTCTTCACATCCTTCAAAACATAAGTTCCTGGATGGGGTATTTTGGTAATCACAAATGGTCCTTGATACAATAATTGCCATTTTGTGTTCTTCCTCTGTATAAGTGAAGCCTTAGGATGAGTTTTTACTAAAACTTGGTCTTTCACTTTATATGTTTTTATTTTTCCAAGTCGATTGTCAAAATATATTTTCCTTTTTCTTGCCTTGTCCATTATATTAAGTAAGGATTGTCGTACTTTATTTTGTAGGTCTATTTTGTTAATAGCTACTTTAGGAATTGGTCGAATCCAGTCATTCTGTTCCTGTTTTCCAAACATCAGTTCGTATGGGGTGTATTCTGTCGTAGTATGTGGCATATTGTTTACAATTTCCTGAAAATCGTGAAGATAATCGATCCATTTGGGCAATATGTTCTCATGAACCGGTTTAATTCATGAAAAATTCGTTCCACGGGATTCGCCGAAGGGTGGTACACTGATGTTAGAATTTGTTTCATACCACAACTGGCTAATGTTTGCCTCCAACGAAATCCAGTGAACATTGACCCATTGTCAGAAAGAATAGCCTCTGGTTTGCCTACTTTGACTATATAATCTTTGACCAGCTTCTTGGCTATGGATGCAGCAGTAGCTGATTTTAATGGATAAAGTTTGACATACTTAGTGAATATATCAAGAAAAGCTACAATATATTTGCATCCTCCCCTTGATGATGGTAGAGGACCACAGACGTCGACCGAAATGATTGACAGCGGTTTAGTGGGTATAATAGGATGTAGGAAATCTTTCACACAAAAATTTCCTGGTTTGGCTAGCTGACAAATTTTACATTTCCTTAACTGTCTGTGCACTTTCCTGCGAATGTTTGGGAAGTAGCAATATGCTTGAGTCTTCCGAGCACACTTTAATACTCCAAAATGTCCCCAAGTGATGTGCGTGTGCAAAATTAAGTCATTCTCATTCTTCTCGGGAATACACACCTTCCAATTATCTGAATCAAGATGCCCTTTGAAAAATAAGACATCGTCCTCAACTTTGTACAGTCTCTTCAGATCATCGTTTCCAGGCTTTGCTAAAGTTTCCTTTATTGAATGCCAACGAGGATCTTCATTCTGTAGTTTTTCCATGTTCTTACACATGTCAAGATAATGTTTCCTATATATTCTATCAGTCATTATAAGAACATTAAATTCGGACGGATTGCCGGTGATGTTGATAGTTGACAAATCTCCATCTGGCATTCTAGACAGTGCATCAGCGATGAAATTATCCTGTCCGCTTAGGTATTTAATTTCAAATTGAAACTCTTGGAGTGAGAGCGTCCATCTTGCTAATCTTGGATGTAATAATTTACATGTTTGCAAAAAACTTAACGCTTTGTGGTCACAGTATACTGTTGTCTTCGCTCCATATAAGTAATAGTAAAATTTCTTAAATGACCAGACTACGGCCAATGCTTCCCTTTCGGTAGTCGTATATGTTCTTTCACAAGCAGTTAAGAGTCGGCTAGCAAAAGCTATTGGACAGAAAGTTGATTTCCTATCTATCATCTTTACTTGGAAGAGGCATGAACCTATTCCAATTTCCGAAGCAGCTGCCATTAAACCGAATTCTTGGCTCATATTCGGATGATATAATATTTGTGAATTGACTAAGGCATGTTTTATTGCTTCAAATGCATTCTGACATTGTTGCGTCCACACCCACGGAGTATTTTTTGCGCAACAAGCTGCCATTAAACCGAATTCTTGGCTCATATCCGGATGATATAATATTTGTGAATTGACTAAGGCATGTTTTATTGCTTCAAATGCATTCTGACATTGTTGCGTCCACACCCACGGAGTATTTTTTGCGCAACAAGCTGTACAACGGTTCTGCATTAATAGAGTGGTCGTGAATGAAACACCTGAAAAAAGAGACAACTCCGAGGAAGCCCTTTAACTGTCTTTTTGTTGTTGGAACTGCAAAGTTTTTGATTGCCTTTAGTTTCTCGGAGTCCGGTAAGATGCCTTTTTCATTTATAAGATGACCCAAAAATTTGATTTTATCTCGAGCAAAATGGGACTTTTGCAGATTTGCGGTTATGCCTGCTTCCTTGAAACGTTCTAACACTCTTCTCAATAAATCAACGTGCTCCTCCCATGTGCTCGTAGCTATGAGCATGTCGTCCAAAAAATAAAGTTAAATTGCTTCGAAGTGCAGGTCCCAATGCATGATCTAGAGCATTTATAAAAACTACTGAGCTCACGTTTAGCCCAAAAGGTAAAACCTTAAATTGATAGCTTCTACCTGCATGTACAAATGCGGTGTACTTTTTTGATGGTTCGTCTAGAGCCACCTGCCAAAATGAACTTCTCAAATCAATATTTGTTAAGTATTTCATCCCCTCGAACTTTTGAATTAGCTCATCGATGTTTTCCGGGTGAGTTCGCACGGGCATGATAATCTTATTTATCTGCCGTGCGTCTAGCACGAGACGAACTTTTCCTCCCCTTTTCGAGACAACATGAAGCGGACTACAGTATGGACTCGTCGAAGGTTCGATCAGATCCCATTCAAGCATCTGGTGGATTTCCGCATCAACTGCCTTTCGTTGGTGCCACGGTACTGGATAAAAAATACGGCAGAAAACTTGGTGTGGTATCACATCTAAATGGCATGTGTATCCCTTGATTACACCAGGTCTTTCTTGAAAGACTTCATGATATTCCTGTAGAAGATCATATAATTGCTTTCTTTGATGTTGTTGCAAATATTCAGTTTCTTGTACCTTTTCATATACCATAACTTCAGGGTTTAAAACTGGTTGCAAGTAATTAATTTTGTAATACCTTACAGGTTTGCTATGTACCCACTTTATTTGCAGCTTTCGTCCATGACAATACTTTCCATGGGTACTATATTCCCTGAGAAGATTCACTTGATGTTTCTGATCCATTGTTGTAAAACTGGCACGGCCTAGAGAAAAATCGATATGCCAATTTCTCTCTCTAAATTCATCTATACCCAGGATACAGTCCTCAACCAATTTTTTTATTACAAGGAACGTGCAATTTATAGCTACATTTCCTATATCTAACTGGAGTTGAGTCTGCACTTTAACCTGAGAAGACTTATGACCAGTAGGACCTACAATTCTACAACATTGAACAGGAAAAATCGGTGGATCTGCTTTCTGAAGTATTCTTTGAAATAACTTCTCAGAAATGACATTTACTGCTGCTCCTGTATCTAAAGTAACTTGCACAGTAATGCCTTCAATCGCCGCCTGAATTTTCGCAACAGGTACAGTGATATGTTCCTCTTGACAAGGCATCATATCCTGCTGAAGTTCTTCTATTAATAATCTGCCTTCATTGTACCGGAAAAATTTGACGCTCGAATTTTCGCCCCTGGAAACTTCCTCGACTGCACCGTCGGGGCTTCTGACAGTCGAGTTTAGTTTGACGATTGTCCATTTTTAGTAGATGTCTGCTCCGTTACGTCGGTTATTATTGGTGGTTGATTTCTCCATTCATTTGCATTATCATTTGGTACCCAACCTGAAGTTTGTGGTTGGTTGTGATATTCATGGGTTGGTTGCTGATATCGGCGTTTTTGCTGATAATTCCCTTCTTGATAGTATCCTTTCCTCTTCTTATTATTCTTCCTCCATTTCCATTTATATGTTTGTTCACATTGTTGGTCATGATTACACTTGTCGGGATTTTTGTTACCAAATTTCACGTTTTTCTGGAAATAATTCACCTGTGGGTTTGGTGAATTGTGTGCAAAAGGTTTGTTTCCATACTGTTTGTTGTTACTATTGTATTTGTTAGGTTGGTAACTTGGTTGGTTATAGCGCACACGAGATTCTTCGAACAGAATGTCTATTGAATCCAATGTGGCTAGAAAATCTTCCACATGTTGTTCAGGCACATGTAGAAGTTTTTCCTTAACTTCAAGTGGAAGTTTGCCCTTTAATATTCGAATGATATCCTGCGTCGGGATTGGTTCATTCCAGTATTTACTTTTATTTATATACTTCTCGAAATACTTTCTTAAAGATCCATTTTTGAAAGAAAAAGGTTGTGGGTCAAAAACTTCCTTACGTAGTCTTTCTTGTACACCTTTATTCCAGTATTTGTGCAAGAAAGCGCGCTCAAATTGGTCATAATCTTGACACCAATCGGATGCTTCTGACGCCCACATCGATCCATCTCCATGTATGAATCCTGCAACGTACATAATTTTTTGTTGCTCAGTCCACATTCGCGGCAATATCCCTTTAAATTGCTTGATAAATACCACGGGATTGATCGACTTCCTTTCGGGAATAAATATCTGGAATTGACGATATTTAAGCATTTTTTCTTCATTCATAGTCACAGGTGTATTCTGGTGGCTACTACGCGGTGAATGATAATCTCGATAATTTGTTTCTGGTTGATTACGTAAATATGCACCAATACATGGATATTGTTGCATGGATTCGGTTTCACTGGTTTCATCAGGAATAATGTCTGCTTTTGATAAACTGCAAGTAGTATGTGCCCCTCTAGTATTAACTAGACCCTGCTGGCATGCTTTTAATGTATTTTCTATCTTTGCTTTCCAAGCAGGAAATTCATCTCCTATATTCTCCTTAATCTCTTTAACTTCTGCTTTAAGTTGTTCTTGTGCAGCTTCGTTGTTAACTTGCACGTTAGAAACTGTTTCTTTCAAGGTTTTGTCAACATAATTTCGCACTGTCTCGGTTTGCTCTTTCGCCCAATCTTCAATGTCCTTAGAAAATGCGATCTTATGTTCATTGAAAAGTTTCTCTATGTGTTTCTCGCCTTCGAGACTGAGAGTGTCTATCCTCGGAGTAAGCTCAATGACAGCTTGCTCGTTATTGTGCTTAATTGTATTCACGTCTTGCGCAATAGTGTTCTGTACATGAATAACTTCTTGCACTTGATGATTTAGTGTATCTTGACGACATAAGATGTCTTTGTATTTGTTTGTTAATTCCTGATACTGTTGTTCTTGTGTAACTGTGAGTTGTGCCTGACTGGTAATCAATTGACTCTGCTTTGTTTCCAAACTCTGGAATTTTTCAGTAATCTTATCATTTATTTCTTTTAGTTTATTAGATTGCTCCTGAGCCAAATTAAATTGCGCACTCTCCAATACTTGGAATCTACGATTCATGTCGTTTGCAAACGTGGATTGTGCCGTTGCAAGATTAGATTGCGATGTTTCCAATGCTTTAATCCCTTGTGTTATGACAGTCAAACTTGACATCAGCTGGGATAACAAATCGGTATTCTCAGCAATTGGCGATTGCACTGGGCTTAATGAGGATTGTACCGACACAATTTTCGGTACAGTCATTTCGTTTTCGCACGCGTCTGTGTCAGAGATGAAATTCATGTTGTTTGTTGGTTGCTGCATATTTCTCTGGACTACTTTCGACATATGAATGTCGGAACTAGCAGCCGTTTGTGTCGACGGCATGAGCGCATTAATTATTGCTGGTTGCTCAGCCGTAATCGACATATCGCTAACTACGGCGGTATTAAATTCTGTGGCACTAGTTGACGATGCATTCACACTATTTAATTCATTTTGTGGCATTGTGATGCGTGCTTGCTTATTGGCTTTGAACATAGATCTCGTTATCACCATGTAAATGAGCAATTGACAGTTTCTCCTCTAAATAAGTCCCACAAAAGTGACTATTAAACTTTTACACACGCAAAAACGTTAATGTCCTAATGCTGTTAATGTACACTTTACAATGTGACACAAAAACAGTGCATAGATATCACATAAAATGTTGTCTTACTATATCTACTGAAATACTGGAATTCTAGTAAAAGTAATATAGCAACTCTATTTATACTTAGAAAATTTCTACATGGAGGGTCACTACAATGCATAAATGCTCAAGAAAGCTAGTAATTCAAATGTTCTGGCCTTTTTGAAGTTTCTGCTCGGCTGCTGGGAAGGCGCACTCGTTCTCTTCACAAGATACTCCCGCACGTTGGCGTTAGCATGAAACATACAAAGGACCATAATGTAGTGACTCTATAAGACTAGACATATATACACACAAAGAAACATTACTTACTAAATTACTAACATATTTATATTGCAGGTTCACTATGAGTGTTGTATCAGGATCGTGTCCTGTCTAACGGTAGACATTTTATAACGACTCCTTTTCTTACTAGGCTAATTACTGTTTAGCTCTACAGGGCCATTATACTGAAATGTTTCCCCACACCACCTAGTATTGTCTTTCTATTTGTGTGAGTAACTGTATGTTCACTGTTGTGGGTAAATACATACAGCGTACACAGGGCGGTGTGTGAAACTGATGGCGATTACACGCTTCCGCTGTTGTAGAAATCTGCTCCAGATGCTGCAGATACCGTGTTGAGCTGAAAGTGGTAACCAAAATACGGAGAAATATTCTTCGGGGGTCTGTTGCATAGCAATCAGATTGCTTTCAGTTCTGAGAAATGTCCAGTTACTATTGTGGATTTGAATGATCCATGAAGTGACTTCTTTTCCGAAGAAAACATCGAACTATTTCACTAGAACTGAACGCTCCCGTCGGAACTGTTCTCAACTGGTGTTTATTAGAAAATCACAATAGCAGTACATCGCTGGGTGTATAATAAGACGTACCTTCTTGAAATGAACAATATTTTTTGTTCTATTAACTGATTTCCTTCCATATGCATTTATATTTTACAATGTGAATCAAAAACTCGCAATGGCGTCGATTTTTTACATCACAAGAATGGCTCTCCTCTACTAAAAATTACTCTTAACTAGAACAAACAAAAACTATATCCTAAGAATAATTATGTGAGCGCTGTCCGCCACAGAGTAATAAACAATATCTTTGTCTCTCTCTCGCACTGTCACAGCAAGTTACGCTGCATGATACATCATACCACCCCACGCTAACACCCCACCGGTTGGGATTTTAGTACATGTTTCATGACACTGTCACCTACCACAGTACAAAAATTTGCGACCACATCAATTTTTACGGTAATTTTTCTTCGTTAACTGAACTAAGGTTAAACCTTGCCAGGTTATGACACCCAGTCCCAATATGACACACTGCGGAGTGATTTTTTCCACCGTGTACAAACTCTAGGCTTTGATCGATGAGAGGATACGAAACAAAAAACGTATAATGACCTTATGTCCGGAAATGCATGGTTTCCATGCTAGAGCCTACATAGTCAATCATATTTTGTTACAGAGACTGTGGCATGATACCATGCAACAACAGTTACAGTATGGATGGTTTCCTCCTACAGGGTGCGTATGTGATGCCCTGGCCCCCTCTCCTGCCAAAGTAATTGGTAATGTTGTGTCCGATTCACTTCCCTTGCTTGTAGTGGATGTGATAAAGCGCTGTACACAATGGTTCCGTATTCTAGTCAAGAGCTTACCGGTATGGCGTTTACTTACGGAAAGGCAAATGGCAACGGGCGGCCGGCAGCAAGGACGTATCAGGAGGTGTATCCCCGCTCACAACAACCAGAGCATTCAATGTTTGCGACAGTGTTTGGCCGTTTGTCTGAGACAGGGTCGTTTCAGGAAACAGGAAATCATGATGACATGCCCTAAACGTTCGGACACCAAACTTGGAGGAAAATGTAATCAACACTGTCGAAGGCGACTGCCGTGTCAGTACCAAGCAGTTGGCTCGTCAGTACAGCGTAAAGCAGACGAAAATGCAGCAGTTTTTTGTCACTGGTTTCTTCACCAGGCAACCACGATTCCGAGATTTGTGTCATCCACCCTATTCACAGATGAGACCACCTTTACGCGGAGTGGTATCTCCAGCTTTCATAACAGTCATCTGTGGGATGGTATGCAGAACCCCCCTGATATGGTGACAGCGAATCATCAGCATTGCTGCAGCCGCAATGTGTGGGCCGAGATAATTGGCGACCTATTTTGGGACCAGTCTGCCTTCCAAGTCGCCTAACAGGCCGGAACTACCGGCGTTCCTTGCGGGTGACTTTGCCTCCCCTGCTGGAAGAAGTGCCATCTGTGATTAGAAGGGTTATGTGACTGCTACATGATGATGCTCTAGACCACTCCACCGTTAACGTCCGGACGTACCTCAATCGTGTCTCCCCTAGTCGATTGGTCGGACGGGGGGGAGGCGGGGGAGGGGGGGGGGGGGCGGGGTCCAGTTGCATGGCCTGCTCGTTCACCGGCTCTCAACCCGTGCTGTACCTGGTTATGGAGCCTGCATGCAGAGCCCAGTCCAGATGTGGAGAAACTGGAGCAGTGTACTCGTGCTGCATTTGACACTGCACGGGTGTAGCCTGGCCAATGTGAACGTGTGAGACAGTACACACAACGGCGCGTAAACGCATGCGTTGAGGCACATGGAAGCCATTTTCAACGCATACTGCAATTGTGGCGGCATACCACAGCGCGTATTAGACCGCAGTCTCTTATCAAAGTATGATTGAATAGATAGTATCTAGCATGAAAATAGTCAATTTCCGGACATAAGTTCACTAGCCTTTGTTTGTTCCGTGTCCTCTCATCGATCAATGCCAGGAGTTTACACACGGTAGAGAAAATCACACTGTATGTTCCACTGGGGGCCGAACAGCACAATAACGCTGGGTTCGGTGTGGGGCGGCGGTGGGGTGAGTGGACTGCTGTAGCCTGTTGTGGGGTTGTGTACCACTGAGGGCTACGGCGGGGACGAAGCCTCTCCGTCGTTTCTAGGTCCCAAGTTCCATACAATACAATGGTAATACATAACTGCTCTACACTAGTTAGAATATTTTAAAAACAAGACAAACACTACTGTGAATTTCGTGCTTCGTATTTGCTTTTCGTTAGCATTAACCGTGTACAACAGGTATCGTACTGAAAGCTTTCTCATAGTAGGTTACTTCATATACCTTGTTTAACAGCCGATGTTCCAGGTCCATGTTGTGCTTTCGAATGAGGTTGAATATAGTACTAACGAAGGTGCGGCCTGTCCACAAATCTTCACCAGCTTTGTACCTAAATAAAAATTAAAATATGATAGTAAAAGATTCCAGTTTGTCAATTTTAACGAAAGACATACACTGAAGAGCCAAAGAAACTGATACATCTACCTAATGGCGTATGGGCCCCCGCGAGAAAGTAGAAGTGACGGAACACGACGTAGCATGGACTCAACCAATGTCTGAAGTAGTGCTGGAGGGAAATGACACCATGAATCCTGCAGGGCTGTCAATAAATCCGTAAGAGTTCTGTTCTGAACAGCACGTTGCAAGGCATCCCAGATATACCCGATAATATTTATGTCTGGGGAGTTTGGTGGCCGCCGGAAGTTTTTAAACTTAGAAGAGTGTTCGTGGAGCCACTCTGTAGCAATTCTGGACGTAGGGAGTGTCGTGTTGTCCTGCTCGAATTGCCCAAGTCTGTTGGAACGCACAACGGACATGAATGGATGCAGGTGATGAGACAGGTTGCTTGCATACGTTTCACCTGTCAGAGTCTTATCTAGATGTGTCAGCTATCCCCTGTCACTCCAAATGCACACGCCTGACACCATTACAGAGCCTCCACCAGCTTGAAATTCCCCTGCTGGCATGCAGGGTCCATGGATTAATAAGGCTATCCCCATACCCGTACACGTCCACCCGCTCGATACAGTTTGAAACGATAATACTCGTCCGACCAGGCAACATGTTCCCAGTCATCAATAGTCCAATGTCGGAGTTGACGGGCCCAGGCAGGCATAAAGCTTTGTGTCGTACGGTCTTCAAGGGTAACGAATGGGTCTTCGGCTCCGAAAGCCCATATCGATGATGTTTCGTTGCATGGTTCGCACGCTGACACTTGCTGTTGGCCCAGCACTGAAATCTGCAGCAATTTGCGGAACGGTTGCACTTCTGTCACGTTGAACGATTCTCTTCAGTCGTCGTCGGTCACGTTCTTGCAGGATCTATTTTGGCCACAGCGTTGTCGGAGATTTGATGTTTTACCGGATTCCTGATATTCACGATACCCTCGTGAAATGGTCGTACGGGAAAATTCCCATTTCGTCGCTACCTCGGAGATGCTGTGTCCCGTCGCTCGTGCGCCAACTGTAACACCACGTTCAGGCTCACTGAAATCTTGATAACTTGCCATTGTAGCAGCAGTAACCGGTCTAACAACTATGCCAGACACTTGTCTTATGTAAGCTTTTCCGACTGCAGCGCCGTATTCTGCCTGTTTACATCTGTCGTATGAACAAAACTATACAGATAAAATTACACGACAAATGTGAGTGCGTCTGCTAACACAGCAGGAACAAGAATTCAGTGATATCGGCATCACATGTTAAGCAGGCCAGTATGTTTTCTTCCCCGCCACATTAATACAGAATCGGAGCGTTATTGCCTGAACTGTCTTATTTAACAGCAGAGGTCTGTAAACTGATATCGTATACGAAAAAGTTAACGAAAATCGCTAGTCAACAGGCCAATGTATGGAAACTTCCTGGCACATTAAAACTGAATGCCGGACAGGGATATCCAACCGGGACGTCTGCCTTTTGCGTGCAAGGGCTCTACCAACTGAATTACCCAAGCACGACTCACGAACCGTTGTCGGAGCTTTACTTTCACCATTGATGGTCTGGCACACTCTTTTAAACAGCCAGGAACTTTCTATTAGCGCACACCCCGCTGCAAACCGAAAACCATGTCTCTGCAGTATGTTTCCTTCCAGGAGTGGTAGTCCTGCAAGTTCGCAGCAGAGCTTCTATGAAGTTTGAAAGATAGGAGATGAGGTACTGGCGGAAGTAAAGCAGTTAGGACGGGTCGTGAGTAGTGCTTGGATTACACAGTACGTAGAGAACTTGCCAAGGAAAGGTAGAGGTCCTGGGTTCGTGTCCCAGTCTGGCACACAGTTTTAATCTACCAGGAAGTTTAGTGTCAGTGTACTCTCCGCCGCATAGAGAAAAATTCATTCTGGAGACCGTGTATCGTTACTCAGGCAGTAAGAATGACTGATGTACCGGGCATCCGTGGCAAATACAGGCTGTTCATTCGTTTGATATCACAAGACTTGACAAGAGTCAAAGTAGAAACTTTCGGTGAATTTTAACTCTCGCGTGGTGCTAAAAAGTTTTTATTTTCGAAGGAGCCATCCGATTTTACAGGGGTATATTTTCACATGCCCGTTTGCAGACTTAGGGTACTTTTTGTAATTACATTTAGGATCAAATTTTTCATTTGCCTTTCACAATCGTTCAATGTGTCGCCCTGAGGACACAACTAACATCCAGATGACAGTCAGACTCATAGAGCAGTTTTGCGAATGTTTCTAGAATTAGCTGTAACGGCGTCGCACTTCAGCCATCGTTGTTGGAAAGGGGGAAACACATATGCGGATTCTCTTACAAACACGTACACGCACACACAAATCCCCTACTGTAAGATCAGGCGACCTTGGAGTCCAACGCTGCAATGCCAGGGCCGCCGATCCATCACTGAGGCAGCCCATTGTTTAGAGTTGCTGATCACATACGTGCCTGTATGCTTGCGTTCCGTCCTGTTAAAAACTAGCATTTTCAGCACTTTTCCGCAATTCTGAAGAAAAGCAGGATGTTCAATATATCAATATATGATTCCTGTAACCATTTTTTCGGTGAAAAAGAACCGGGCGTTAATCTTCCATGGGACAAGCGGCACAGAATACGCGAAACAATGAATTGCTGTGTTCCCCATATTCTTAAATTTATCGTGGCGGTTCACTTCTCCACTTAAATGTAATGTACCCCTATCGGTGAACACTAAACGTAAAAGGAAATTATCTTCCATCTCAAGGCCCAGAATAAATTCACGATATACTTGGTTATGATCGTCGTCGTCTTGAAGGGCTTGTAGCATTTGATTTCTTTGCGGATGGCTCTCAATACAGCGATCACTCCCTACTCTCTTCCACACACAGGCGTACGTGTGCTAATACGGCAATCAAAATACGTTGGGGGGGGGGGGGGGAGGGGGAGAGGGGGGGAGGGAGAGGCTGTAGTGTGAGTCGGCACGTACCTTGAACCAGTCATATATCTTCGATCTTTACTCCTTAACTTCATTCGTTTTCACACCAAAAGGTGCGTACTATGATTGGTATAGTCAGCTGTTGTTACAGGAGCAAGGGACAGTTATTTCAGTTTTCTACATTACATCATTGTTTGTTTCATCTAAAAGTGTTTCCGTTCCTAGAGCAATGTTATTCCAGCTATGTGTGCACAAATAAAATTAAACTAAAATGGTTAATACACTACTGGCCATTAAAATTGCTACACCACGAAGATGACGTGCTATGGACGCGAAATTTAACCGACAGGAAGAACATGCTGTGATATGCAAATGATTAGCTTTTCAGAGCATTCACACACGGTTGGCGCCGGTGGCTACACCTACAACGTGTTGACGTGAGGAAAGTTTCCAACTGATTTCTCATACACAAACAGCAGTTGACCGGCGTTGCCTGGTGAAACGTTGTTGTGATGCCTCGTGTAAGGAGGAGAAATGCGTACTATCACGTTTCTGACTTTGATAAAGGTCGGATTGTAGCCTATCGCGATTGCGGTTTATCGTATCGCGACGTTGCTGCTAGCGTTGATCGAGATCCAATGACTGTTAGCAGAATATGGAATCGGTAGGTTCAGGAGAGTAATACGGAACGCCGTGCAGGATCCCAACGGCCTCGTATCACTAGCAGCAGAGATGACAGGCATCTTATCCGCATGGCTGTAACGAATAGTGCAGCCACGTCTCGATCCCTGAGTCAACAGATGGGGACGTTTGCGTGACAACAACCATCTGAACGAACAATTCGACGAAGTTTGCAGCAGCATGGACTATCAGCTCGGAGACCATGGCTGCGGTTACCCTAGACGCTGCATACAGACAGGAGCACCTGCGATGGTGTACTCAACGACGAACGAGGGTGCACGAATGGCAAAACGTCATTTTTACTGATGAATCCAGGTTCTGTTTACAGCATCATGGTGGTCGCATCCGTGTTTGGCGACATCGCGGTGAACGCACATTGGATGCGTGTATTTGTCATCGCCATACTGGCGTATCACCCGGCGTGATGGTATGGGGTGCCATTGGTTACACGTCTCGGTCACTTCTTGTTCGCATTGACGGCACTTTGAACAGTGGACGTTACATTTCAGATGTGTTACGACCCGTGGCTCTATCCTTCATCCGATACCTGCGAAACCCTACATTTCAGCAGGATAATGCACGACCGCATGTTGCAGGTCGTGTATGGGCCATTCTGAATACAGAAAATGTTCGACTGTTTCCCTAGCCAGCACATTCTCCAGATCTCTCACCAATTGAAAACGTCTGGTCAATGGTGTCCCAGCAACTGGCTCGTCACAATACGCCAGTCACTACTCTTGATGAACTGTGGTGTCGTGCCGAAGCTGCATGGGCAACTGTACCTGTACACGGCATCCAAGCTCTGTTTGACTCAATGCCCAGGCGTATCAAGGCCGTTATTACGGCCAGAGATGGTTGTTCTGGGTACTGATTTCTCAGAATCTATGCACCCAAATTGCGCGAAAATGTAATCGCATGTCAGTTCTAGTATAATATATTTGTCCAATGGCAACTTTAATGGCCAGTAGTGCAATAATTATAATAGACATTTATCTCAATGACCATGGAGGGAAAATTCACATCATTTTGTTATTTTTATGTTTAGCATTAATTATATTAAACTGGGAGGAAAATTCTACTCTAAGTAAGTTGTTGATGTTGCACCATGATCAAGGCCCAAGGCATCATTCAAAAATTTTTCGAGATCGGATTAATATAAAAAAAATGGCTCTAAGCACTATGGCACTTGACATCTGAGGTCATCAGTCCCCTAGCCTTAGAACTAGTGTCTGTCTATAAACTCAAGAGCGAGCAGCGCTTTTGGTGGGGGAAGTGGCCTTTCCCGGAAGAACCCTGCCACTGGCCCACAGGACAACCCAAAATCAGTTGCCCGTTACCTATCTAGCGATGCAGTTCGGCGATTCTGTTCGTGGGATCTTAGTTGCCAATCTCAGTCAGTTGACTCTGTGTACTCACTGATATACTTCAGTATCCGGAAGTGATGGATAATCGCCCTGCATTACAAGAAAATGTGCAGATAACGAAGAAGATACTTGCGCAGAACGAGCGTTCGATCGTCTCTAACGTTATTACAGCTCGTGTTAAGGAGGCTACACAAAAAGAACTGTTGGCTAATATTACCAGTCCCAATCAAAGGGCTGCAGTTTATGCAAACGTCAGCCTCGCCAAAATAGGACGCATAAGGAGGGGACGCGAAAACAAGGCGCATGGTTTACTGGAATCGCCGCGAAGGAAAACTAATAATTTAGGGAGGAAACCCGTCGTTATAGACAGTTTCACAAAATCGGTCATTCGACAAACGATGGAGGACTTTTACATAAACCAAAAAATAATGCCCACATTACGGAAATTACTCACTGGCGTGAAACAAAAAATACATTTTCGTTGCAGAAAGATGTTTTACACAAGACATTGCGTGAAATGGGATTTACCTGGAAATACTTTTCAGACATGTTTAGGAAGACAATGACAAAAAAAGCAGTGCGAATCGAACTAATACAACACACGTAATTATAAATTTCTGGTTACTTTTTAAACACTCTTCGTGTTGCAAGAATTGTTAAGTTTTAATGCAGCCCTTCAAAGAAAACTTCTATTTTTTAGTAGAAACACAAAGTAAGAAAAGCCTTAAATTCTACAGACTGATTGCACTACATCTGGTTCGTCTTACGAATAGAGGACCATACATTCATATGAATAGGCATTCGGTTCTATGTTTGTAGTAGAATCCTGACTTCCGTTCTTATGTTAATATTATTTACTCTATAATGTTTTGTTTCGAAGAAGCTATCCTCTTTTGTTTTCCTTATAATCTTAACGCATTTGTCTAAAATAAACGCAGACGGGACGTGTCTGCACACGGCGTCGTCACAGATTTAATGCGCGCGCCGCGGCAGGGACTGTACTACGTTGTGGAACAGCCTGTAGAAGCGCCGTGTGACGTAGCAGGGTAGGCAGTTTACCGACAGACTATACTTAAATCTAACTAACCTGAGAATATCACACACATCCATGCCCGAGGCAGGATTCGAACCTGCGACCATAACAGCAGCGCGGGTCCGGACTGAAGCGCCTAGAACTGCTCGGCCACAGGGGCCGGCGATTAATATAAAACAGAGTAAAGTTAAGATGGCCGTTTTAATGCTTAAAGTGTACTTCATAGTCTCCTCCCACCCCCACTTGAGTACAAGGCGCAGAACGTCCATATAACCAAGTGTAACTATCATAAAAGTCCTTCCTTTGGGATTTTGTTCAACTCACACATCACATTGGTTTCTATGTCGGCTTGTCGTCAAAGTGACCCTTTTTGTGAATTTCTGCATTTTGTCATTTTGTTGTACGTTCGTATTGATAACACCATGTTCCATCACTCGGGACTTTCTCTTTTCCAGAAGTGAACTGCCCAAGTTTTGAAATTCAATTCAAATCGCGGCAAGGCGTCCACGTGTTATTCGTTTTGTTCGGGTGTCGAGATGTGCGGAACGAGCTTCGCACAGGCTTTTATCTTCCGTAAAACGTTCTGGAGAAAGCCTTGGAACACTTGATTTAAAAATGTTGATCCACTGCGATTTGTGACAAAACAACTTTGCCAAACTACAGTCGCACGTCCACTACTTAACATTGGCCGGTCGAATGCACGTCTACTGTCGACAGTTGTCAGTTCGAGCCGCCGCCATACCACTGCGATGACGTCGCTTGTACGCCAGGAATAAAATCAGTCTTGAAACATTTTAGACGAACTGTGCAAGTAGCTCTCTAAAATTGCAAAAACCACACCTGAAACCATTTTTTACGATTTAAGAAGGAAATTTATGTCGAAATAAGACATTTAGCCTAAGTATATTACAGTATAGTTTTATTACCATTGTTACTGTTGTTGTTTGTTGCAGCTCACCCTAATGTGAAACTGTTCATCATGCAAGGAGGCCTGCAGAGTCTGAACGAAGCGGCATACAGAGCCCTACCTCTGATAGCCATACCGTTCTTCTCTGACCAGACTCACAACTGTGCGAAGATAAATTCAGCAGGAATTGGTATTAGAATTTATTTGAAGGATGTCACAAAGGAGACTGTTCTCGATGCTATCCACAAAACTATCGAAGATTCAAGGTATGTTCAACTGACTTTGATTTTTAATAAGGTTTGGAACTGTGCATGCAAACAATTTCCAGATGAAATTGACTGGTGTGTGTGAGATGCACATAAAACAGCGCACTCTGACTTTATACAGCATACACAATTTTATGAAGCAAGAAATTTTATATTGGAGCACTGATTACTACATATCTGAGGATTTGACGGAAATGCTTTCGAAAAAGCAACAATCCATTACTGAACATTAATCATTTAGTACATGTTAGTACCGTATCCCTGACGAAAGAAAAGGTTATGAGACTAAAGTAGTCCCGTTTGAGGTCATTTTATGTGCCTTCATTCGACATGTTGTAATTTGGGTGGTCATTTGTTTTTGTCGGTAAGATCAGCCAAGTTGGTGAAGTACTGATGTATAAATATCATTGATGTATGAATATACTGTAGTTATATCTCAAAAATTAGTTGAACATCCGTGGTGGAGTGTTAAGCTGTTAAAAATACGATAATATATAGTGAAGTTAGAACACATTCCGGTGAGAAATAATTTTGGTGAAGATAGGTGTTAAAGGAGGATCAATTTTGTTCTCTGGATGCCTTTTTAGGCCCTCTAACTACGTATAAGTGGTAGCAAAAAATATCAGGGAAAACTTAGAGATGATTTAACGTAAATCACCTTGTCTTGTTAAAGCATCAGGTGAGAATCAACCGTACCGTTGGGCCTTCAGAGGCCTGCTCAGTCGAAATTTAGTTTTAAAAAACTATAGACCAGATTACTCAAATAATTGAGGGGGTTAGTAGGGACAGGGAACCGTGTGAAATCGTTCTCAATCCCTTACCCGAAAATTACCAGGAGCAGCTAATCAGAGAACCGACTCGTGAAGCAGCGTATTAGATCTCCTGCTCACCAACAGCCCCGAGGTTTTCGACTCCGCGCAGAACAGGAATAAGTCATCACACGGCCGTTACAGCATTACTGAACACGGCTGTATATTTGAATGTAAACAAGAAAGAAAGGGTGATATTTCAGCTTAGCAACAGCGACGAAAAAAGATTTCAGATTACTTGAGCGGTCAATGTAAATCAACCAGCTCCAGGGCCTAAAATGTAGAGCATCAGCTGACAAAGTTCAAGAGCATTTTAACACTAGCAGGCATGAACAACGCAAAGTTGTGAGCGATGGGGAAGATCCGCCGTGTTGGAAAATTGCTACGAAATCAAATTTAAACGTAGCTCAAACCTTTCAGACAAACAAAAACTGAAGGTAGCCAAGACTAGCGTAAGGAAAGCCATTCGTGAAGCTTTCAACGAATTATAAAGTAAAATCCTATCTACCGACTTGACAGAAAATCGTGCAAGGTTCTGGTCTTGAGGTAAATCCGGAAACGGATCGAAGTCCTCTGTCCAGACACTCCGAGACCATAAAGACATCAAAATGGAGGATGAGAATGAGAACGCCGAAATACTAAAAGTCTTTTTCCAAAATTATCTCTCTGAGGAAGATCGCACTGTAATTCCAACCATACATCGTCACATGAACGTCAAAATGACACATATCGAAGTAAGTTGCCACAGAATAGAAAAGCAAGTAATAACAGTGGAGCATTAATCTATCGTACGTCGCTGGAGGATTGAAGCGTTCATACGAATTAGAAGAAAGTGAAAATCATTCCAGTTCTCGAGAAGGCTCGTCGAACAGAGGCATTTAGTTGTATTTCTGAAGTTGATATGTCATAGAATTTTGCAACGTGTTATATGCTCACGCTTTATAGCATGTCTGGAGACCGAAAATATCCTCTGTAGCAATCAACACTCGTTGTGAAATCCAGTTCGCTCTGTTCGTCCAAGAGGCTCAGAAAACAGATAAATACCAGCGCCCACCTAGATTCCGCGTTCCTTGACTTCCGTAGGGCATTCGATGCTGTTTCCCACTGCCACCTAAAGAGCAAACTACGAGCTTACGGTATATAAAATCAACTGTGTGACTGGATTGAAGCCTTTTCTAGCAAACAGAATACAGCACTTTCTTCTAAACGGAGAGAAAACTTCAGACATAGATGTAACTTCGGGCATACCACAAGAGAGGGTTATATGACCAACAAATTTCATTACATATATATATACTTTGTAGACGATGGCGGATGTTCCGTGAGTCTCTTGACGGATGATACTGTCATATACAGAGAAATCGCAACACTAGATAACTGTATCGAAATGTAGGAATACCTCCGGAAAGTGTTTCTGTAGGGATCAGCTGTTGACCCTCAACATAGACGGGATTGCAGTACATTCCCCGGAAGTAGTCACATCCGTAAAATACGCTGAGGTGACTAAGGACACGGGACACCTCCTAATATCGTGTCGGACTTCCTTTTGCCCGGCGTAATGCAGCAACTCGACGTGACATGGACTCAAGAAGTCGTTGAAAGTCGCCTGAAAAATGTTGAGCTATGCTGCAGGATTTTGTGCACGAACTGGCCTTACGATAATGTCCCATATACGTTTCATGGGATTCATGCTGGGCAATGTGGATGGCCTGATCATTCGCTCGAACTGTCCAGAATGTTCTTCAAACCAATCGCGAACAATTGTGGCCTTGTGACACGGCGCAATGGCATCCATAAAAAACTCCTTTGTTCTTTGGGAACATGAACTGTATGAATGGCTGCAAATGGACTCCAAGTAACCGAACGTAAACATTTCCAGTCAATGAGCGGTTCATTTACACCAGAGAACGCAGTCCGTTCCATGTGAACACTACCCATACCATTATGGAGCCACCGCCAGCTTGCACAGTGCGTTGCTGATAACTCGAGGCCGGCCACTGTGACCGAGCGGTTCTAGGCGCTTCAGTTACGTTTAAATAGTTCTAAGACTAGGGGACTGATGACCTCAGATGCTAAGTCGCACAGTGCTTAGCGCCATTTGATAACTTTGTTTCGTGGTGTCTGCGTCACACCCGAACCCTACCATCAGCTCTTTTTTTTTGTCATCAGTCTACTGACTGGTTTGATCCGGCCCGCCACGAATTCCTTTCCTGTGCTAACCTCTTCATCTCAGAGTAGCACTTGCAACCTACGTCCTCAATTATTTGCTTGACGTGTTCCAATCTCTGTCTTCCTCTACAGTTTTTGCCCTCTACAGCTCCCTCTAGTACCATGGAAGTCATTCCCTCATGTCTTAGCAGATGTCCTATCATCCTGTCACTTCTCCTTATCAGTGTTTTCCACATATTCATTTCCTCTCCGATTCTGCGTAGAACCTCCTCATTCCTTACCTTATCAGTCCACCTAATTTTCAACATTCGTGTATAGCACCACATCTCAAATGCTTCGATTCTCTTCTGTTCCGGTTTTCCCACAGTCCATGTTTCACCACCATACAATGCTGTACTCCAGACGTATATCCTCAGAAATTTCTTCCTCAAATTAAGGCCGGTATTTGATATTAGTAGACTTCTCTTGGCCAGAAATGCCTTTTTTGCCATAGCGAGTCTGCTTTTGATGTCCTCCTTGCTCCGTCCGTCATTGGTTATTTTACTGCCTAGGTAGCAGAGTTCCTTAACTTCATTGACTTCGTGACCATCAATCCTGATGTTAAGTTTCTCGCTGTTCTCATTTCTACTACTTCTCATTACCTTCGTCTTTCTCCGATTTACTCTCAAACCATACGGTGTACTCATTAGACTGTTCATTCCGTTCAGCAGATCTTTAAATTCTTCTTCACTTTCACTCAGGATAGCAATGTCATCAGCGAATCGTATCATTGATATCCTTTCACCTTGTATTTTAATTCCACTCCTGAACCTTTCTTTTATTTCCACCATTGCTTCCTCTATGTACAGACTGAAGAGTAGGGGCGAAAGGCTACAGCCTTATCTTACACCCTTCTTAATACGAGCACTTCGTTCTTGATCGTCCACTCTTATTATTCCTTCTTGGTTGTTGTACATATTGTATATGACCCGTCTCTCCCTATAGCTTACCCCTACTTTTTTCAGAACCTCGAACAGCTTGCACCATTTTATATTGTCGAACGCTTTTTCCAGGTCGACAAATCCTATGAACGTGTCTTGATTTTTCTTTAGCCTTGCTTCCATTATTAGCCGTAACGTCAGATTTGCCTCCCTCGTCCCTTCACTTTTCCTAAAGCCATACTGATCGTCACCTAGCGCATTCTCCATTTTCTTTTCCATTCTTCTGTATATTATTCTTGTAAGCAGCTTCGTTGCATGAGCCGTTAAGCTGATTGTGCGATAATTCTCGCACTTGTCAGCTCTTGCCGCCTTCGGAATTGTGTGGATGATGCTTTTCCGAAAGTCAGATGGTATCTCGCCAGACTCATATATTCTACACGCCAACGTGAATAGTCGTTTTGTTGCCACTTCCCCCAATGATTTTAGAAGTTCTGATGGAGTGTTATCTATCCCTTCTGCCTTATTTGACAGTAAGTCCTCCAAAGCTCTTTTAAATTCCGATTCTAATACTGGATCCCCTATCTCTTCTAATTCGACTCCAGTTTCTTCTTCTATCACATCAGACAAATCTTCACCCTCATAGAGGCTTTCAATGTATTCTTTCCACCTATCTGCTCTCTTCTCTGCATTTAACAGTGGAATTCCCGTTGCACTCTTAATGTTACCACCGTTTCTTTTTTTAATGTCACCAAAGGTTGTTTTGACTTTCCTGTATGCTGAGTCTGTCCTTCCGACAATCATATCTTTTTCGATGTCTTCACATTTTTCCTGCAGCCATTTCGCCTTAGCTTCCCTGCACTTCCTATTTATTTCATTCCTCAGCGACTTGTATTTCTGTATTCCTGATTTTCCCGGAACATGTTTGTACTTCCTCCTTTCATCAATCAACTGAAGTATTTCTTCTGTTACCTATGGTTTTTTCGCAGCTACCTTCTTTGTACCTATGTTTTCCTTCCCTACTTCTGTGATGGCCCTTTTTAGAGATGTCCATTCCTCTTCAACTGTACTGCCTACTGCGCTATTCCTTATTGCTGTATACATAGCGTTAGAGAACTTCAAAAGTATCTCGTCATTCCTTAGTACTTCCGTATCCCACTTCTTTGCGTATTGATTCTTCCTGACTAATGTCTTGAACTTCAGCCTACTCTTCATCACTACTATATTGTGATCTGAGTCTATATCTGCTCCTGGATACGCCTTACAATCCAGCATCTGATTTCGGAATCTCTGTCTGACCATGATGTAATCTAATTGAAATCTTCTCGTATCTCCCGGCCTTTTCCATGTATACCTGCTCCTCTTGTGGTTCTTGAACAGGGTAATCGCTATTACTAGCTGAAACTTGTTACAGAACTCAATTAGTCTTTCTCCTCTTTCATTCCTTGTCCCAAGCCCATATTCTCCTGTAACCTTTTCTTCTACTCTTTCCCCTAAAACTGCATTCCAGTCGCCCATGACTATTAGATTTTCGCCCCCTTTACATACTGCATTACCCTTTCAATATCCTCATAAACTTTCTCTATCTGTTCATCTTCAGCTTGCGACGTCGGCATCTGTACCTGAACTATCGTTGGCGGTGTTGGTCTGCTGTCGATTCTGATTAGAACAACCCGGCCACTGAACTGTTCACAGTAACACACCCTCTGCCCTACCTCCCTATTCATAACGAATCCTACACCTGTTATACCATTTTCTGCTGCTGTTGATATTACCCGATACTCATCTGACCAGAAATCCTTGTCTTCCTTCCACTTCACTTCACTGACCCCTACTATATCTAGATTGAGCCTTTGCATTTCCCTTTTCAGATTTTCTAGTTTCCCTACCACGTTCAAGCTTCTGACATTCCACGCCCCGACTCGTAGAACGTTATCCTTTCGTAGATTATTCAATCTTTTTCTCATGGTAACCTCCCCCTTGGCAGTCCCGGAGATCCGAATGGGGGACTATTCCGGAATCTTTTGCCAATGGAAAGATCATCATGATACTTCTTCAATTACAGGCCACACGTCCTGTGGATACACGTTACGTGTCTTTAATGCAGTGGTTTCCATTGCCTTCTGCATCCTCATGTCGTTGATCATTGCTGATTCTTCCGCCTTTAGGGGCAATTTCCCACCCTGAACCTCTATCCGCTCCTCCGCCCTGTTTGATAAGGCCGTTGGCAGAATGAGGCTGGCTTCTTATGCCGGAAGTCTTCGGCCGCCAATGCTGATTGTTTATCAAAATTTAGGGAGTGGCGGGGATCGAACCCGGGACCGAAGACGTTTTTGATTATGAATCAAAGACGCTACCCCCCCCTTTTTTTTTTTTTTTTTTTTTTTTTTTTTTTTTTTTTTTTTTTTTGTATTGGTCGTTGGGTTTGGTCGTTGCGGACGTCGCACGACATCCTGTTAAAGGTCAGTGGTTGATCCTTCCACTCAGTTTTTTATTACAGAGGCCAACCGGCTCTCTGACCGAACACGCTGAGCTACCGTGCCGGCTGACCAGGCCACGGTTTTTCAATCGTCTAGAGTCCAATCGACATGGTCGCGAGCCCAGGAGAGGTGCTGCAGGCGATGTCGCGCTGTTAGCAAAGGTACTCACATCGGTCGTCTGCCACCATAGAGCATCAACGGCAAATTTCGGCGCACTGTCCTAACGGATACATCCGTCGTACGTTCCACATTGATTTCTGCGGTTATTTCACGTAGTGTTGCTTATCTGCTAGCACTGACAACTCCACGCAATCACCGCTGCTGTCGGTCGTTAAGTGAAGGCCGGGGGGCCACTGAGTTGTCCATGGTGAGATGTAACGTCTGCAGCTTGGTATTCTCGGCACACTCTTGACACTGTGGAACTCGAAATATTTTATTCACTAACAATTTCCGAAATGCAATGTGATATGTGTCTAGCTTTACCATTCCGCGTTCAAAGTCTGTTAATTCCCATTGAGAGGCCATAATCAGTGGGAAACCCTTTTAGATGAATGATTTGACTACAAATGACAGCACCGCCAATGCACTGCCCTTTTATACCTTGTGTACGCGATACTACCGCCAGCTGTACATGTGCGTATCGCTATCCCATGACTTTTGTCACCTCAGTGTATGTAGGGGTATTCGTACAACATTAAATGGAACGACCAGGTGAAACTAACCGGAGGTAAGGTAAACACCAGACCAAGATTCATAGGAAAAATCGTCAACAAGTGTAGTGCACTCACAAAACGTGTAGCTTAGTAACTCTTTCGAACAATACTTGAATAGTGGTCGTCATTCTGGAATCCGTACCAATAGGACTGATAGAGGAAATGGAGAATATCCATTAAAGGACGGAGTGTTTCGTCACAGGTTCGTTTAGCAAGCGCGAAAGCGTCACAGCTGCTCAGTCACCTCAAGTGGCAGGCGGTGCAAAAGAGGCGTCCTGCGTCACGATGTGGTTACACATTTAATTTCTGATAGCGGACGTTATTATAAGAGTCGACAAATATATCTTTCTCATACGCGTATCTCGAGAAAAGACCATAGAGAGATTGGAGCTCACGCGGATGCTTACCAGCAATCGAACTTCCCGCGAACCATGCGCGATTGGGACAAGGAACAGGGGCAAGTAACACTGGTACGTGAACCACTCTCCGCCACTTGTGCAGTATAAATGTAGACGTATTTTCCTTCAATTCTTGCTAAGCTGTTTGATTCAGTTCTCGCTTACAGGTGGCATTCAGTTATTATAGGTCATTCGAAGAAAGTGTGACAGCTAAACTACACGACTTCACAGTGATAAATAAAGAATACACAATGTACCATAAATCTAGGAAGGAATGGGAATGCGTTATGAGGTACAGATACAGAGTCGGAAAATATTGGTACGAAAACAAATCGCATAATTTTGGTGAATCACCTAAAACTTGCATTGCAAACACTAAATGGAAAGTGACGTTGACCTGCAGTTTTCACAACATGAATTGGTAGTCAGTGGCTCGAATTGTTAGTTAGTGAACATAGTGTAATAATACTTAGCAAGTGTATTTTTTGTGCTCGTATACACTTTTTAAAAAGGAACAATATATATTGACACTAACAAACTAAAAGTAGGATAAATTAGAATGTCAGTGGTGTTTGTTGCATGATTCTAGTGCGAGTCGTTTACGTGATTTCTTTTATTGAAAAGTTCTCATAGCGACACTTGTTTATGCAGTTCAACTTGCCTAGTTCCTAGGTACAATTTTTTATGTTTGCTTACTGTGTGCTTCGTGTTCTTGAGTGCATCGCGACTTGCTTGTCTGTTAGTATATGACAGTCCAAGCATTAGGTCGTAAGAGGACGCTGGGATTCATCATTATAGAAAAAGCCGACATGCTCATGGTGTATGGATAGGCCAGCAAGATTGCAATTCATTCTTGTACAGTGTATGCGACAGGATATCCCGATAGACGTCAACCATCTCGGCAGTTACTTATCAATCTTTTCAACCAGTTACGTAAAAGTGGTAGTGTAACACCCACACAACGTTAACAGAAGGAAACAAGTGACGACAGATGGGGACGAAATTAATGTGCTTGCTGCAGTTGAGGTTGATCCGCACGTTACCTCACGCACTATCGTACGAGGAAGTGGCATGAGTCAGGCACATGCCTTACACATTCTCCATCGACACAGGTTCCATCGCTCTCGCATCGCTCTCCATCAAGAGCTGCATGTAAATGATTACGAGAATAGTGTTAAGTTCTGTACATGGACATTAAGACAGGATACGCCAGATGTATCATGTACCGTGTTTAGTGACGAGGCCACATTTACCAATCATGGCCAGGTAAACCACCGACACATGCACCATTGGTCTGTTGACAATGCCCTTGGCTTCGTCAGGTGGAAAGTCAGCATCCATGGAGTGTAAAAGTGTGGTGTGGGATAGTGAACCATCAGCTCACAGGCCCGTTTTTCATAGACGGAACACAGAATGTGTGCAAGAATCGCAGCCACCTAATAGACAATTTTCCAGGGATGCTAGAAGACGTTCCTCTGCAGACTAATAGGAGCCTGTTGTACCAACATGATGGCTGTCACGAAGTACTACAGCGTGTCTTCACGAATTGTCTCCAAATCGCTGGATTGGACGCAAAGGACCTGTACCTTGACCAGCACGCCCCCACATTTGACTCTTCTGTGGGGAAAGCTGAAAGACGCTGTCTACAAGGACATACAGACTACACTCAATGATGGGCAACGACTATTACTGCAGCCTGCTCGGGCATCCTCGCTGAAATGCTAGCACGTGTGCAGCAGTCGTTCCATTCCAGATTGGAAGCGTGTATTGCCGCTGCCAGTGGTTATTTTGAACACAAACCGTGATGGTCAGTTGTCTCGTTATTGGTCTGAATCCATATAACTAGTGTATGCACTTCTGTTCTTCAGTATACGAGGAGCGAAAATAAAGTAATGAGACTGATTTTCTTTGCAAGATTTGGCAATCCTGTAGGCTTGCGTAGGCACAATATTTTGACCTCTATCTGTAAGCTGCTTCTAGTGCAAGCGGCACATTGATGCAACTACTCAGTCGTGAATTGTGCTGTAGTAAGTTAACACGCATTTGTATCTCTCGTCACGGAAATGGAACCGCATAATATTGCGCAATGGTATGCCATTTATTTTTGCTTTACATTGGGTGTTATCACTGGTGACGAAAGTTGGTTTTTTCAGTACGATCCAGAGACAAAACGCCGGAGTTCGCAATGGTGCTCAAAGGGATCACCGAGACCAAAAAAAGCTCGCATGTCAAAGTCAAAAGTGAAATGCATGCTTGTGTGGTTTTTTTTTTGATTCCGAGGGAATTGTTCATAAAGAGTGGGTGCCTCCTGGACAAACAGTTGACCAATATAACTACAAAGAAACTATAGAAAGACTTCATAAAAGAGTTCTTCATGTCTGTGCCAACATTGCTGATAATTGGATTCTGCATCACGATAATGCGCCATCCCATACTGCTCTGTCAGTACAGCAATTTTTAACCTCAAAACAAATTTCAATACTACCACAGCCACCTTATTCACCAGATATCGCTCCGTGCGACTTGTTTCTATTTCCAAGAGTCAAAACGGCTGTCATGGGACACCATTTTCAAACAACACAAGATGTCCAAAAAGCCGTGACGAGGATCTTGGAGGATATTACAGAAGATGAGTTACAGAAATGTTACCATCAATGGCAGAAACGCTGGAAAAAGTGCGTGCAATCAGAAGGGAGCTACTTTGAAGGAGACAACACTAAACTTGACTAAAACGATAAGGAACATTTTTTTTCACATCAGTCTCATTGTTTTACTGTCGCACCTCGTATGCTACCACAGGTATTGTACAAGTGTCGGTGTGGGAACTTTGCAGAATACGATATTTCGTAAACGACATGCACTAGAATCCTGAAAAAAACACCACTGATACTTTAATTTATCCTACTTTTAGTTTGTTAATGTCAATAGGTGTAGTTCCATTTAAAGAAAGTGTCTGTTCGCACAAAAAGTACACTTTGTAAGTACATACGTGCGGTACAAGTTTTAGGTGATTCACCCTGTATACCACATTCAGTGGCAGCAATTCTTGAAACATGAATATATGCAGTTAATAAAATAATCCCATGTTATATCACGTGTTGATGACTTCTTAAGATTTCAGAGTGGCTTAGAGTGCGAATCAATATTTCTTGCTATGACATGCAGAGTTTGCGATTTTCGGTCGATTTTACGATCTTAGATTGAAAGAAAAAGCGAGAGACCTTTCTCACTCTAACAGTGTAGCTACTCACGGAACGGTCAAAATATAACGGTACAGTTGTCTTAAGGAGTCTCAAATTTAAGACATTTCCATGTTCACCTTACAAATACGGTCTGATCCTGATTTGATATATCTACGTCAGGTTCTTTCCAGAAGCGTAACCAGCCATGGGCAATATTTTGAGCTTCTGGGAGCGGCTCTGTCTGCTTAGAATCCATACTTGGACAGAATGCCAGAGGCGGCAAATCGTGCAACTTTCATTAAAAGCTTGGAGACAATACAGCAGCGCTCAAAACGTGAAAAAGTACTTAGAAAGGATGTGAAGGCAGATTTCCGGAAAAATTGCTCTTGCTCTCTCTGTGGTTATTAATTGAAACTCGCTCAAGCCGTATTTTCGTGCCTAAGCCGCGTATTCTTACTTGGTTGCAACTTATTGCCTGATGTCGCGAATTGGAGGCACATATCTGTGCGCGCGACTCGCAAAATTGGTTTAAGCAAACATATGTCACTGCCATTATTACTTTCCTATTTCCTTAGTCCTGTTTATGGATACACAAATATGAGTTTACTGAAGAAATAGGTTGGTTTCTGATGTGAAGCAGTTGTCATTAACTATGAAATAATATGGGTGGAATGTTTTATTAAGACATTAAATCAGAGCAGCAAATTTATCTAAACTTCGCGAAAACTTTGACAAACAAAAGCAAATCTCCTACACTCTGCGGTACTAAATAGTTAAACACAGAGCTGATGTGTCTGGTGGTAAAATTAACATAGATTGTCACACCGTCTAACATGGAGAAGTCATATAGGCTCGACCTTGGCTATTTGTCGCACATTAAAATATTTGGTTCAAATGATTCGGAGCACTACGGGACTTAACATCTGAGGTCATCAGTCCCCTAGACTTAGAGCTACTTAAACCTAACTAACCTAAGGACATCACATACATCCATGCCGGAGGCAGGATTAGAACCTGCGACCGTAGCGGTAGCGCGGTTCCAGACTGAAGCGGCTAGAACCGCTCGGCCACCAAGGCCGGCTTAAATATTTGATCCTATGTGTAATAATTCTTCATCGCTCGTCACTGTTATTTGTGCTTACGTCAAGCCAGACAGCTTATTTAGTATCCCACATTCCTTAAAGATACCTTACAGGCTCAGTTCGCGAGGAGAGCTGTACGCTTTGGATGGATCTGTAAAAGTAGTAAAAACTGAGTCACTGTGAGTGGGCTATAGCCGTTATACAAGGTACTACAGTGAGTAGCATGGCATCTCCTCACATATAAGACTAGGGCTTATAACACTCCCGTCTGCTACTGCTATACCATAACCTCGAAGCTGGAGGCAGTTTGCAAAACAGAATTATTTTGTTATAGTAATTATGGTATAACGCATCAGAACAGTGTTACCCTCTGAGAGGAATTTTGTTATGTTGACCGTATTGTACCTAACGGAGGTGGCTTATCGGAAGTGAAAGTCAGAATTACGTAGATATTCGAACAGTAACAAAGAAAATTTTGCCTATCTGCACTGTTTAACTGATAAAGAAAACGGTCGCCAGCCTAACTAGACAAGAGAATGATTAACATTCTCGTTCAAGAAAATAGTTATTAGAAACTAATAGATAAACACAACCTATACTTGGCCACACGCGAGTGCAATTAACTCTGACACATACATATGTTTACGGTAAGATTGAAACTAACAGTTAGAGCAGCAGAAACTATTTGCAAAATTATAAGGGATACCGAAACACACTATTACTTTCAGGGCTTAAAGAAAATATGGTTTTTATAGTTAGTGGTCTTTCACAATAGACAAACTGTGGATCCTTTTATACTATTAGTATGCACTTCTAATACACAAGAGAGACAAACACTTAGCAAACATGAACATATAATTTCCTACTATGCAATTTTCCACTTTTACTACCGTGAGACATAAAATTAACATTTATGTAAGATACTGACTCACTTTCTGCGATTAACAACAGGTAGTAATGTGATCATTTACTAAGCAAAACTTTATAAGCCTCAGTCTTGAGAAATTTTAATTTGAAGTTGGCAACAACACATTAATGAAAATTATTTCAGCAAGCATCATTAACTTTAACTCACTCTCTTGCCACATTAACTTTAACTTTCTCTTTACTATGTTCAAGAGGCATTAATTAGAAAACTGGGTTTTAATGTACTTTCAGTAAGGACACTCGGTAATCACTTTAGTTCAAACGGAGAGGAACCTGAGAGGTGTTATGATGAGGAGAAAAATCAAGGTAGGTACATAAATTCAGATATAAATTACCTTATATTTCAGCACATTAGCACGTCCATTAAGCTGATCCTTCACTGTACACCATTATAGTATTACGTCGCAATGATTGCGCAATGTGGTGGTAACTGCATGTTGGTAGGTGGAATTGTAGACCGAATTGCTGGACTCTGTCATTTCTTGGTGGCGATGATAGATACAAAATCCAGAATAGTTGCAGTTATTTATCCATCCACCCGAGGCCTTGGAAAGAAGCAGGAAAAGCCTCTCTCGGGATCAGTACAATATGCATCTTTTACATGGCGGTGCACGGACTCGTAGCTCGTCCCCGACTGGTGGCTCGTCCCCGACTGACTATCAGTTCCACCTTTTCCACCTAGGCCAACCACAATTTGCGCGCGCTACACAGTTCCGTTCCTGAGGGGAACCACTATACCTTTTACATACAAACTAACTAGGAACCCTAAGTGAGGATCAGCAGTTTACATAACAGCAACCAAATACATTAAATAAAATAGAGCATTTGTGCATACTGACGTTTCTACCAAAAATTATTCACACAAAATTACAATCATATACAGTAAGTTTTTTTCCCTCCAAATGGGATAAAGAATATAAATTGCAGATACACTACTTTGCATTGAACCAAAACATGACGTCAAAGTTTGTACAAAGAAAGGAGTATACAATTTTTGTGTTATCTATTCAATCAAACACATTTACAGAAGCACAGCAATGTAACATTAAATGAAACAAAAGCAAAATAAATCAGTACAGCATCAGAGCTATGGTGTTACAGGCTGCATTACCAGTTTTCACTATCGCGTATCCAATACGTCTGTTGAATCGTGGCTTTCCAAATAATCTCTGCAGTAAATTCAAAGTCGTTAATAGTATCGTATTCTTAACTACATCCATCCTCTTCTAACCACTTTTAAGTGCGTTGGGGGGAATAGTTTTTGTTGTGTCTTCTCCCCCATTGAATCCTCTCTGCTAGCTTCTGTCTGTAACTGGCAATAATTTCTTGTTCGTTTCTTCTAGAGCTTTCATGTCGTCTGCGAAGCGTGAGAGCTGTGATTCTTATCATATTCTCCGTGCACAGCATCGATCTTATTGATCAGAAACGCCGTCACATAAGTGTGGAGAACTGGTTACCTGTTTTCTCTTCCGTAGCGGCTGCATTCCTTGCTTTCGTAATTTCGCATGTACGACTAAATCATTTAGTCCTAGGTCTAGTCTTGTCACTTTAATATTTTCCATTGTTGTATTCTGAGAGCCCATTTAAGCTCGTAAAACATTTATTTCGCTGTCATTATTTTTCGTATCTTGTATTAGAAATTGAAACCTGTTACTAGCGTAGGCTCTGATTTGCTGTTTCAAATTCCGAAGCTCCAAGCTTTTCGGCTAGACCCAGTTGATAAAACTGTTCCTCCCGCAATTTACTTCCTAGCACAGATAAGCTATTCCCAAAAATTGGTATGTATCGCTATTTACACCTTTGTATGTTATCATGTTTATGCTTCACACGTACAGCTGAAAATTACATCGTACTAGCAGGGGAATTACCCACGTTCCTGCATCCTTCCTTTCATAAGGGAAGATTTTGGCTTACTGCACAACAAGAAAATTTCTTGCCTCCATCGCTTTATTTTATGGACATACTTTTTTTATAACACGAATATTACATGCTAGGGTAACACGAATATTCGCATATAAAGTGTATGAAACTATTGGCAAACGGAAGAAACTATACAGGTTCACAGGTTGACTGTTTGAAAATTGTTACAAACAACAAACTCGTAACATTTTAATTAGCTGGTCAGTAGAAAGCGGAGGCATTTGTATGAAAGTATATAAAAAGCAAGCGCGCGCACACACACACACACACACACACACACACACACACACACACACACACACACAGAGAGAGAGAGAGAGAGAGAGAGAGAGAGAGAGACTGACTATGATCAAAAAGTTTCAGTGTCTTTACAAATTGACTTAATTATTTTTCAGCTACAAGAAAAATATGGAGGAGTACTCTAAACTGTTCAAAGAACACAGGTCGACTTCCCTGGACACAGCTGTGTGGTGGCTGGAGTACGTCATCCGCCACAAGGGAGCGCCGCACCTGCGCAGTGCGGCCCTGGACCTCCACTGGTGGCAACTTCTGCTTTTGGACGTCATCGCCTTCGTACTTGCTGCACTGATTGCAGCTGTGACGGTCATATACTTTGTAGCAAAATGTTTAGTGGTCATGGTCAAAGGCAAAAAAGAGAAGGTCAAGAGACAATGAGATTGTTCAACGCGAATAACGCGTGTACCTGATGATTCTGAGCTCTAAGACTGATTCATTGCCTTGGTCTGGCACCAGAACATGTTATAGCGAGAAAAATAGAAAACTGCGCAATGGACGTAACACGTTTTTAGTTCTGAACCAATTTATAGTATATGAGCATTGAGGTGCACTGACTTACGGTGGCCCCTTAAACTCTAAGACGATATTCCTACTAATGTTACAGTTAATAAACTTCCCACTACGTCAGAAACTGTAGGACACTTCTAACTTCTGCTCATATTGTGTGCTATCGGTTTGTGTTACTCGTATATCTTCCAAAGTGGTAACAATTAATAACAGGCGTTTTGTAATCGACAGAACAATACGCAACAGAAACTCATTGGTAAAGACTGTAATTTTTTTATACTTATCTAAGCAAATAATAAATGGTTTGGTAAAATGTACAATTTTGTGTTTTGTCCATGGGTTCCGCAGACCTATTTTCTTGTCCACATTCCTTGGCAAGTACATTGTCACGGCTTCTAAGTGTTACTATAAGCTGCAACTCATTCCAGTGATGTGAAGTATCGGCCTATCACACAATCTTCCGTGATAATACGTCGTATAAATAGTACACTGCATAGTACACTAAGGTGACAAAAGTCATGGTAGATGATTCATGTCGGCCGATCTAGGTGGCCCAATAATTCACCCAAATTGTCCGGTATGTTCTTCAAACAGATCGCTAACAACTGTGACACGGCGCATTGTCATCAATACAAATTCCATCGTGCTGAGGAACATTAAGTCCATGAATCGTTGCAAATGGTCTCCAAGTAACCGAACACAAACATTTCCAGTGAATGATCCGTTCAGTTTGAGCAAAGAACCAGTCCGTTCCATGTAAAAACAACTCACAGCGTTATCAAGCCACCACCAGCTTGCACAGTGCCTTGTAGACAACTTGGGTCCATGGCTTCGTGGGGTCTGTGTCACACTCGAATCCTACCATCAGCTCTTACTAAGTGAAATCGGGGCTCATCTCACCGACCCACAGTTCTCCAAACGTCGGGCGGCCAACGGATATGGTCAGGAGCCGAGGACAGGCGCTGCAGGCGGGTGTCGTGCTGTTAGCAAAGGTCCTCGCGTCGGTCCGCTGCTACCGTAGCCTATTAACGTCAAATAGCGCCGCACTGTCCTACCGGATACGTTCGTCGTACGTTCCACATTGACTTCTGCTGTTATTTAGCGCATTGTTGCTTGTCTGTTGGCACTGACGACTCTATGCAAACGCCGCTGCTCTCGGTTGTTAAATGAAGGCCGTCGGCCACTGCGTTGTCCATGGTGAAAGGTAATGCCTGAGATTTTGTATTCTCGGCACACTCTTGACACTGTGGGTCTCGAAATATTGAATTCACTAACGATTTCCGAAACGGAATGTCCCGTGCGTCTAGCTCCAACTATCATTCAGCGTTCGAAGTCTATTAATTGCCGTCGCGCGCCCGCAATCACGTCGGAAAACTTTCAACGTGACTCACCTGAGTACAAACTCACAGCTCCGTCAGTACACTGCCCTTTCATATCTTCCTCATGCGGTACTACCGCCATCTGTTTAGGTGCATATCGCTAACTCATTGCATATCTTGGGTTATAAGCTTTAAAACATGAGATTTGTCATTCATTTTCCGTAAGTTTGTGGAGGTGGTTTGAATTTGCATTCTTGCTTAAATTTTGCTACTGTGTGTCTCTTATCTGATGTGGATTTGTTCTGTGTGGATGAAAGAGGAAGAGTAGACTGAGATTTAAGATAATCGTCCGGACGATTCACTGCGGAAAGAAAAAGTATACTATAGTACTGAGCAAAGATGTGCATTTGAAGCTCTCCAGGGCCGTAGATACTGTGACAATGAATACTAAAACAGGTTTTTTAGGTTGAACTTCCTCAAAAGGGCACTCATGGAAACAGGACAGACAAATGTAGGTACAGAGAAGATATGCGGAGTGGACAAAAATTAGGATGGTGTGCGAAAACCACTGGCAATCAGAGTAGCAATCATCTCGGAATGGAAAAATACGACTCCCGTATGGTTTCCAAGGGAAGCTTATTCCTCATCTTGCGAAACAGTCACGAATTCAGCTAACGGTGACGTAACCTCCTTTCCACAGTAGACTACAAAAGCTCAATAATGCGGAGATCTGGTGACTGTGGCGGCCGGGAGCGACGCGACAATTCATTCTTGTGCTCACAGAATTAGTCCAGGACGCCGGGGGGTATGTAAGCGCGGTCCCCATCGTTCTGGAACACATCATCATCACTGAGGAACAAACGTTCTACCATGAGGCCAACCTGATTTGCCAAAATGGTCACATAATCGTTGGCAGTAATGAAATCTTGCACAATGGAAGTGGAGGCCATGGAATAGCACGATACTGCTTCCCCAAAACAACACTGAACCACCGCCATGTTTCACTCTTGGGACATAAACTCAGACAATCAGAAACAGTGTGCAAGAAGTCTCACTTGACCAAATTATTTCCTTCCATTGCTCCATAGATCAGGTTTCATGGGTTCGGGCTGCGTGGGGTAGCGAGGTCTTAGGCACCTTGTCACGGTCCGGGCGGCTCCCCCCGTCAGAGGTTCGAGTCCTCCCTCGGGCATGGGTGTGTGTTGTCCACATTTTATGTTAGATTAAGTAATGTGTAGGCCTAGGGACCGATGACCTCAGCAGTTTGGTCCCATAAGACCTTACCACAAATTTCCAGTTTATGGATTCGGCACCACCAAATCTCAGGTATTTACCTCTCACCACGGACAATGCACTGGCCGACGGTCTTCACTTAACGATCGAGACCAACAGCGCTTGAGTAGAGTTGTCAGAGCAAGAGACAAGCAACGATGCATGAAATAACAGCAAAATCAGTGTGGGATGTACGACAAACTTCCCTGTTAGGACAGTGCGGTGAGATTTGCTGTTAATGGGTTATGGCAGCAGACGACCGACGCGAACGTTTCCAAAGAGCAGGACATCGCCTGCAGCGCGCCTGGACTCATGACCATATCGATTGAACTCTACACGACCGAAAAACCGTGGGCTGGTCTGGTGAGTCCAGATTGCAGTTGGTAAGAGCTGATGGCAGGGTTCAAGTTTGGTGCAGACATCACGAAGCCATGTACTCAAGTTGTCAACATGGTACTGTGCAAGCTGGTGGTGGATCCATATTGCTGTGAGCTGTGTTTACATGGAATGGACTGAGTCCTCTGGTCCAACTGAACCGATCATTCACTGGAGATGTTTATGTTCCACTACATGGAGTCAGTTTGTAGCCGTTCATGGACTGCATGTTTCCAAACAATGACTGAATTTTTATGGATGATGAAATGAAATGATCATATGGCATTGTTGACCGGGAGACCCCATTCGGGGGAGTTCGGACACCGTACTGCAAGTCCTTTTTAGTTGACACCACTTCAGCAATTTGCGAGTCATTGATGATGATGATGGACACACAACACCCAGTCCCCTGCCGGCAATCGAACCCGGGCCCCCTGCGTGGTAGGCGGTAACGCTACCGCTACACTACGGAGGCGGACTTTATGGATGATAATGCGCCAGGTCACAATTGTTCGTGACTGGTTTGAAGAATATTCTGGATGAATTATTTGGCCACGCGTCGAACAGTTATTGTATATAATGGAGAGGTCAGTTTGTGCACAAAATCCTGCACTGGCAACATTTCCGCAATTATGGACGCTCATAGAGGCAGCATGGCGCAGTATTTCTGCAGGGGACTTCCAACAGTGTTTTGAGTTCATACCACGCCGAGTTGCTGCACTACGCCGGGCAAAAGGAGGTCCGACACGGTATTAGGACATAGTCCATGACTTTCGTCAGCTCAGTGTAAATCTGCGATACAGTGCCTCTTGAAACACCGAACACATCTGCTACCTTGGTGAGAGAAGCACACACACCATACGACTGCCAACAATTTCCTCACGTTCCCACATTCGAATTCACGGACACTGCAGGAGGTGTTCGTGGTCAAATACAACAGCGGTACCTGCAGGCTGGGCTCGCATCTGCATTTTTTTTTTCAAGTATGCATTTCTTGCGGCTTTTCTGTATTTTTGTCCAATCCCTGTAACTGCAAAGAAATCTTGGGTAACAGAAAAATACCTCAATTAATCGATGAAAGAACGAAGTATAAAAATGTTCAGGAAAAGAAAGGAATATAATACTATAAGTAGTTAAGAATTAAATAAATAGGAAGTACAGCGGAGCCAAGGCGGAATGGCTTCAGGAAAAATGCTAATTAATCGAAACAGGCAAGGTCGTCGTAAGGAGTGATTCAGGATACAGAAGAGTGGGAACAACCTTTACAGAAATGGAAAGCAATTGTAACAACATAAAGAGTGCAAGGGAAATTCCACAGTCGAATGCAGAGGAGAGAACGGGTAGGTGGAAAGAGTACAGTGAAGGTCTGTACGAAGGGGTGGAGAGTCCGATGATGTGGTACATGAAGTAGTGGGAACCGACATGGGAAACACAAAGGATCAAATATTATAGACGGCATTTAAAAGAGCTTTGGAAGATATGTGATCAATTAAGGTAGAAGGAATAGATAACATTCCTTCGGAATTTATAAAATCATTGGGGGAAGAGGTAGCCAAACGACCATTCAAGGTGGTGTGTAGAATCTATGAGACTGGAGATGTACAATCACAAAAATGTCATCTACATCTTCTCGACTACAATCGTATAGTCAGCGTAACAGCTCATTCATCCAAGTTGCTGACAAGATAATGTGGAAAAAAAAAACAGGATCTGTTAGATGAACGACCAAAGAGACAGTTCTGATTTTGCACTTTACAGTGGAACCAAGACTAAAGAAAAATCAAAACATGTTCTTAAAATGTGTCGAAAAGCGTTTGAATATGTAAAATGGTGCCAAATGTTCGCATTTTCTTAAAAATTTTGATAAACTGTAGTGAAAGACGGATAATATACGATATGTTTAAGAACCAGAAATGTACGATAAGAATGTAACACGAAGAACGGACTGCTCAGATTAAAAACTGTTTTAGGGTGGGATGCAGTCTTTCTGCTCTGCTGTTCAATCTCTATATCCTATAGGCAATGAGGAAATTAAAATAGAGATTCATGATTGGGATTAAAATTCAGGATGAAATTCTGTCGACGATATGATTCACGGATGGCGTTGCTATTAATAGTGAAAGAAAAGAAGAATTACAGGGCATCCGTAATGGATTGAGTAGTCTACTGAGTGTAGGACATGGATTGAGAGTAAACTGCAGAAACACGAAAGTAATGAGGAACAGCAGAAATTAGGTTAGTGAGAGAATTGGTGATCATGAAGTAGAACTACTTTGCAAGTGATATTGCACGTGACAGACTAAGCAAAGAGGATATTAAAACCTTAAAAGCAGACTGGCACGGGCAACGGGGGTCATTCCTGGCTAAAAAAAAAAAAAAAAAAAAAAAAAAAAAAAAAGCCTACACGGATTAAACATCGGCCTAAGCTGAGGAAGACATTTCTAAGAATTTACATTTGCTGCTGAGCATTATATGGAAGTGAATCACAGAGTGCGGGAAAACCGAAACAGAAGAGACTGGAGCATTTGAGAAATGCTGCTTCAGAAGGCTGCCGAAAATCTGGTGGACTGATAAGGAATGAGGGGTTCTCTGCAGAATCGGCTTATAAGGAACATGTGGCAGACATGGACAAGGAGAAAGGACAGGACGATAGGACGTGTTAAAACATAAAGGAGTGTACGAAAATGACAGAAAGTGAAGAAATTAATTGAAATTTGTTCCAGAGCCAAGTTCATGTCCTCACCATACCACAAATTTTAATTCATTTCTTCAGATTTTATCATCATCGCAGGTAAAGTTGAGACAAGGAAAATTTAATTATATCAGGGAATATCTTTCATGGTACTAGAGGGAGCTGCAGAATAGGGGAAGGGAGAGATAGGAATACAATCAGCAAATAATTGAGGACGTTGGGAGCAAGCGCTGCTCTGAGAGAGAGAGACTGGCGCAGGAGAGGAAGTCATAGCAGGCTGCATCAAACCAGTCAAAAGGCTAATGGCAAGATAAAATAATGTTTTATATGCTTCTGCTGTATAATGGAGAGTGCTGTACCTTGGAGCACCAGTCTTGTAACAGAATTTAATATATCCTTATTCCATTTTGAAATTACAGAAATCAAAAAAAGTTTTGTGTCACCTGTTTCGAGACTCCCGGAACCTGTACAGAAAATTGGAATAGAGATCAACATAAATATCATTTCCGCCCTTTTTATTGCTCATGAAAACTACACATGATGTACCACCATACAGCGAGACCTTCAGAGGTGGTGATCAAGATTGCTGTACACGCCGGTACCTCTAATACCCAGTAACAAGTCCTCCTGCATTGATGCATGCCTGACCTCGTCGTTGCATACTATCCACAAGTTCATGAAGGCACTGTTGGTCCAGGTTGTCCCACTCCTCAATGGCGATTCGGTGTGGATCCGTCAGAGTGGTTGGTGAGTCACGTCGTCCACAAACAGCCCTTTTCAATCTATCCCAGTCATGTTCGATAGGGTTCATGTCTGGAGAATATGCTGGCACCCACAGTCGAGCGATGTCGTTAACTGATTGAAGTCATTCACAAGATGTGCATGATGGGGGCACGGATTGTCGTCCATGAAGACAAATGCCTCGCCAATATGCTGCCGATATGGTTGTGCTGTCTGTCAGAGGAAGGCATTTGCGTACAGCTGTTATGGTGCCTTCCATGACCACCAATGGCATATGTCGGTCCCACATAATGCCACCCCAAAGCATCAGGGAACCTCCGCCTTGCTGCACTCTCTGGACAGTGTTAAGGCGTTCACCCTGACAGAGTTGCCTCCTAACACATGTCCAATGATTGTCTGGTTGAAGGCATATATGAAGGGCTTATTTCAATAGTGGTACAAATCTATTTTTGTTCATATTGAGATACAGAGTCATAAAGTCAAATGAGCGCTGAAAAATCTGCAGTTGAGGTACCAGAAATATTCAATCATATGGCTTCCTGCTAGAGATGAACCTTTCTTTCTGTTTGTTTGGCTCATTAATTTCAGAAGCATTAAAGCCAGAAAAGTGGAGGTAATGGACTTGTACCACTATTGAAATAAGCCCTTCATATGACACTCGTCAGTGAAGAAAACTTGATACCAATCCTGAGCAGTCCATTCGGCATGTTGTTGGGCCCATCTGTTCAGTGCTGCATGGTGTCGTGGTTTTAAAGATGGACCTCGCCATGGACATCGGGAGTGAAGCTGCGCATCATGCAGCCTATTGCGCACAGTTTGAGTCATAACACAACGTCCTCTGGCTGCACAAAAAGCATTATTCAACATGGTGGTGTTGCTGTCAGTGTTCCTCCAAGCCATAATCTGTAGGTAGCAGTCATCCACTGCAGTAGTAGCCCTTGGGTGGCCTGAGTGAGGCATGTCATCGACAGTTCCTGTCTCTCTCTATCTCCTCCATGTCGGAAGAACATTGCTTTCATTCACTCCAAGATGCCTGGACACTTCCCGTATTAAGATCCCTTGCTGGCACAAAGTAACAATGCGGACATGATTGAACAGCAGTACTGACCGTATAGGTATGGTTGAACTATGGATAACATGAGCTGTGTACCTCCTCCCTGTTGGAATGACTGAAACTGATCGGCTGTTGGACCCACACCATCTAATAGGCACTGCTCATGCACAATTGTTTACATCTTTGGGTGGGTTTAGTAATACCTCTGCACAGTCAAAGGGGACTGTGTCTGTAATACAATATCCACAGTCAACATCTATCTCCATGATTTATGGGAACATGGGTGATGCAAAACTTTTTTTGATGTGTGTATAACATTCACTTCATGTATGCTGCCAGTCTTTCTGAAATTACAAAAATCTCCCCATAAAGATAAGGCTTTTGTAAGTGTGTGAAACTTTTCCAAGGTACAACATGGTCATGTACCTCAGAACAATTACTCTAGTTAAATTATACTGTGAAAACAAGAAAATCTTATCAATAGTGCATTTAATAGTGTGTGTTAAATTAGTGCTCTACTACATACGAATAATCAGTAGGTGAAATCAAATTCAGTAAAAATGTTGTCCAAAACCAGTTAAAGGTCAAAAACATTTTCAAACAGAAGCTATTGGCAACTGACACAGGTTTCCATTATCGATACACAGTAAATTGTTAACATATTAAAGAAACTCAGTTCATTTGCAAATATCATGTGTTGTATTGTAAAAAGACCTTCTGTTTCTAGGTAAAAAATGGTGCACATCTAATGTGGCTTAACCGTTCACACATTATGTGAATAGTTTTAAGAATACACAGAAATTTACTAACCATAATGCTCCGTAGCAGAAGCATTGACAATATCCTCCGAATAGCTTTAATATATTACACAGGACTTAAATACATATAACTTGTAATATTTTCGGACCATACACAAAATACAATCTTGTGTCTCACAACAACAAGAACAGTAGAAAAAGCTGGAAATTGCTTATGGCAGTATATAGTGTGCATTCCTTCATGAGATTCTAAAATAGGTCACCAGATTGATAAATTGAACAGAAAACCTCTTATGTTCCTATGTGTCCTATCCTCCAGGTACATCTCTTCCCCACAACATTTTCATCCATCTCTTTAGGCAACTAAGGACCACTTGATTATTTGCTCTATTCTTTTCATCCAAAAATCTTATTTTCTTCACTGCATCTCCTCTTTTCTTTCTTCAGACCACTTTAAATCTGTTCTTACTGATTTTGCTTTGGAGCCCTAAATTGAAAGCTTTCCTCCTGAAAACCCGTTGTCCTGCTTCTTTTTTCTGTATTTTAAAATCTCTTCTAGCTACTTGGATCCAACTTTTAATTTCTTTTGTCAGAGAGACATGAAGCTTAGTTTTGTTGGCCCATTGTTACACTGTATAAATGTCCAAAATATCGTCATATTTTCCTTACTGTTTGCTATTTTATCTTTATTCTAATGTATTTCATCACTGCTTCTTAATTCCCAGGATTCCGTGGTTCTTACTTGACCCCAAATTACCCCCTCTATAAAATTTCTAATTTTCTCTCCAAAATTTAACTTAGTAATTTTCGTTACGTACATCAAGTATAGCAGCTGGTGGGACAAGAGGCCAATGTAAACTACACCATGCTCATTTGCCTCCCACACAGTCACTGGTTCCACAGTGGGACAGTGTTAGATCTGCAGGCAACAATTTCTTCTGTAATCCACAATAAAGTATATCTTTTCATTTGTTGCTGTGGTGCATATCAGTTTTTCACAACACGCATGGATCAGGGTGCTTCACTGAATTTTTTGAGACCCAAAATTATTTGTGAAAAGACATTCCACAAGTAATTTAAGTCATCTTTCCCTAATGTTTTAGATAAACACAATTATTTTGTAGAGGTATATGTTGACGCTTCAAACTGAGGGATTCACTCAGTTATATTATTGATTGCTCAGACCATGTCTTCAGAATTTTCATTCCTAACGAAAACTTTGTACAGAGCATGTGATTCTGAAGGTTTTGCATTGGATGAAGCATCATCAAAGTAAAAAGTTTTCCATCACCTGTGCATGACCCCTTAGTGACCTTTGAGCGCTACAACTGTAGTTGTTTATTCTGTTATAATAGCAACAGAAAAATGTATGATTTTGCTGGGTGATGGGGCATGTGAAAATCCAAGGAAACGATCAAGCTAACATAGTAGCCAAGGAAGTGTGTAAGAAACACATTGCATGCCAGTTGCCGGGACACATTAATTCAAAAGAATTTGCATGTGACCTGATCATGCACTCAACCCCCTTTTTAACTGTCATGATAACTAAATTGCAAGGATAAATACACACGGAAACAATTAGTGAAGTGACCCTGTAAATGATAGTTACAAAGAGTTTTACACATGCAATAATTTAATTATTTATGAAATAATTAGTTTCCTAAGTAGTCATTAATCAATATGAGAGGATGTGGATCTCGTACAGATACTATTTGAGAATGGTTCTAAGCACTTTCGATACAGTGGACCATGGGATGTTCAACTGTTATGACAAAGCACACGCACTGCCTGAAAATTGGGAATTGAGCACAGTGTTGTCTGCCACAGCAACAGCAATTCCATCAACCACCAGTGGTGCAACCAGTTGTTGGTCTCTTCTGGGAGCAATGGCCAGTTCTCCAGTTGATTCAAACTACTTCATCATCCTCCACGCAGCACACAGAGAAAGAGGACCTTTCTGTAATCCTTTCAGCTGGTGATATTCTCAAAGTGCAGCTGCAGCATTACTGTTGTTTTTATAATAGAGTTTCACCAATAATGCCCTGCTCCTTTTGTCCAAGCTTGTGTTGACACGTCAACAAGTGCACCGCAACTGAGCAAGGGTGTGAGACTATGAATCTTGATGACTGATCACATCACCTGATGGCCGTTGTTGGAACTGGACAGTGGCACTGTGATGCATGGAAATCATGCATCCTATACTCTGAACATTAATGCTATGAAGTTTAGTACTCATACGGTAATTAGCTTCCATGTTATAATGTGTTAAATACGGAAAGTTTAAGGGTAGCCACTCAGTACATTGTAATGAGAACAATCTACAGTGGAATTTACAGTTGGCACAACCAATTTTGTAGTTTTCTGACATTCATATACCATGCTTGCAAGATTTTGACGTTTTGGCAGAAATAACAATGAACAGCCCAATTGCACATCAAAGAACAACTAGTCAGCATTACTAGTAAATATCTGATTTTATGTGCTGCAGTGTTGAGTGGATTGTACATATCACACAACTACAAGTGTGTATTTCATATAAAATACATTTTAAAGCATTTTTACAATTTATGATTTGTATATGCAATTTTAAATGTGGTATTGTGTAGGGTACTAGACATAAAAATATGTTTTATGAAAAATACAACTGTAATTAAGTAATGATGAGCTACTAACAGAAGATAGATGGCTGCTACTGAGAAGACAGCATTTTTTTTTTTTTTTTGTTTTTTCCAGGGTAGTGGCTTTCTTACTAATTCACATGATTAAATCTATATAGCATAAGAGTGAATAGCATTAAGCAGGACAATGATAGTTTAATGTTAATGTTGTGAACAGATTAAGTTTATATCATGCCACTGCCTTATATTAATGTGTACCTCGACACATTCTATAGCACTGAATCCATGGGTTTTATGGGACATGATGAATGAGTGAATGAACAAATGAACAAAAATAGAAGCATTGAGAAAATCTGGGATGAATGTCAGTGTAAAAAATATTCATGTTTCTGCTCCAGAAGATTTCAGAACAAGTTAATAGAAGAGTTACCTACTGAGCCAGTAGATTTCAAGTACAGTAAATACAGGTGAGATTAATAATAAACTACACTGGCACCTTCATGTGAGTTCTGTAGTCTGCAAGGCAAACAATGCCTTAGCCAAGGAACAAAGCTTTTGAACATCCATTAAATAAATGTGAAACAAGATGAATACCAGTACCATTCTCTGGTAATGCCAATTGTACATGGTTTTGGAGCTAAAGGTTTACTACTACATGCAGCAAGACTTGCCCAGGAAAATATAAATGAGTGGAAGGAACACAGTGGTAGCCCACAAGAGCAAAATTTGAGTTACTGCATGCTGTAAACTACATTTGGATAAATTGAAAGACAAGAACATGAATACAATATGGCAAATCGATATGTGTAGAAGACATTACTTTGTAGCAGTATGCATGACACTACTTGATACCACCAAGTGGTGCACTTGAAAATGCAACAGATAATCTGATTAGAGTAAACTTTATTGATCCATTTTTCATTTACAGCTGCACAATGTGCAAGAGATATTTGGATTTTTATGTTAATATTAACAGTTTTACAGATAACATAGCTTTGTACATAATAACACACATTAATACATCAATTAATGATGAATACTTAAATAAATGTTGTTATGCTATATACAGAGAGATAAAATACAAATTTTCTTCTGAATGAGACTACATTGGGTTAACACAGGTAAATTTAGTTTTGTAGGTATTCATTTACTGTGTAAAAGCAGTGATTAACCAAGTATGACTTCAGTTTAGATTTGAAGTGACCAATGTTTTGTATGTGTTTAATGGTATCTGGTAAGGCATTGTATAGTTTGATACTAGGATGGATAAGGCCGTTTTGAAACAACTTTGTGTTGGCACTTTGAACATGAACATCCAATTTTTGTCATGTATCATAGCTGTGCATTGTGTGATTTTGAATGATGAGTGGTCTTTTTGTATGTAAGTTTTGCTTTAAATACATTATATTTTCAAGTATATATATATGCAAGGAAGTGGCAGGAACATCCTTTTTTGAAACAATGGTCTACATGATTTGCAATTATCTACCCATTCCGTTATTCTTATAATTTTTTTTGAATTTTGAATGTTTTGATGGCATCTCCAGAATTTCCCCATAATATAATCCCATACCAGAGGTGAGAGTGTACAACTGCATAATATACACACAGAAGGGTGTTGTAGCTGGTACAATTTTTTAATGTATGTAACACAAAACAAGAAGTACTTAATTTTTTGTTCATTTGCTCAATATGTGCATTCCATTTCAAGTTGTCATGTAGATGAAGTCCAAGAAATCTGGTACAGTCTGTTTTGGCAACTGTCTGTCCATATAGCTCTAGATTGGGTGATATCAGATTTTTTGTTTGTGCTGTGTGTATATCCATAGCTACAGTTTTTTCAGTGTTTATTATTAAGTCATTGTCATCAAAGTAACATATTAGCCTGTCAGTGGCTTCTTTTATGTTGTTTACAAGAGTTTCTTCTGAGTTTCCTGTAATTAGAACACTTGTATCATCAGCAAATTGAAATACAGGGTGATTCAAAAAAATACCACAACTTTAAAAAGGTGTATTTAATGAAAGAAACATAATATAACCTTCTGTTATACATCATTACAAAGAGTGTTTAAAAAGGTTTTTTTTCACTCAAAAACAAGTTCAGAGATGTTCAAAATGGCCCCCTCCAGACACACGAGCAATATCAACCCGATACTCCAACTCGTTCCACACTCTCTGTAGCATATCAGGCGTAACAGTTTGGATAGCTGCTGTTATTTCTCGTTTCAAATCATCAATGGTGGCTGGGAGAGGTGGCCGAAACACCATATCCTTAATATACCCCCATAAGACAAAATCGCAGGGGGTAAGATCAGGGTTTCTTGGAAGCCAGTGATGAAGTGCTCTGTCACGGGCTGCCTGGCGGCCGATCCATCGCCTTGGGTAGTTGACGTTCAGGTAGTTACGGACAGATAAGTGCCAATGTGGTGGTGCTCCATCCTGCTGAAATATGAATTGTTGTGCTTCTTGTTCGAGCTGAGGGAACAGCCAATTCTCTAACATCTCCAGATACTGTAGTCCAGTTACAGTAGCACCTTCGAAGAAAAAGGGACCAAAAACTTTATTGGCTGAAATGGCACAGAAAACATTCACCTTAGGCGAGTCACGTTCATACTGAGTTGTTTCCCGCGGATTCTCAGTGCCTCATATACAGACATTGTGATGGTTGACTTTCCCGTTAGTGTGGAAAGTTGCTTCATCACTAAACACGATCTTTGAAACGAAAGATTCATCTGTTTCCATTTGAGCAAGGATAAAATCACAGAAATCGATTCTTTTAATCTTATTAGCTGCAGACAGTGCTTGAACCAATTTCAGACGATAAGGTTTCATAACTAACCTTTTTCATAGGACTCTCCATACAGTTGATTGTGGAATTTGCAGCTCTCTGCTAGCTCTGTGAGTCGATTTTCCTGGGCTGCGAACTAATGCTTGCTGGATGCGTGCTACATTTTCATCACTCATTCTCGGCCGTCCAGAACTTTTCCCTTTGCACAAACACTCATTCTCTGTAAACTGTTTATACCAACATTTAATACACCACCTATCAGGAGGTTTAACACCATACTTCGTTCAAAATGCATGCTGAACAACTGTCATCGATTCACTTCTGCCGTACTCAGTAACATAAAAAGCTTTCTGTTGAGCGGTCGCCATCTTAGCATCAACTGACGCTGACGCCTAGTCAACAGCGCCTCAAGCGAACAAATGTACAACTAAATGAAACTTTATAGCTCCCTTAATTCGCCGACAGATAGTGCTTAGCTCTGCCTTTTGTCGTTGCAGAGTTTTAAATTCCTAAAGTTGTGGTATTCTTTTTGAATCACCCTGTATTTTACTGCTCTCATTGCTTATGTTTAGGTCATTTACATGGAGTAAGAACAGAACAGGACCCATAACTGATCCTTGTAGCACTTCATATTTAAGTCAGTAACTTGGAATTATATTTCCTAATGACATTTTCCCTTTCTTGATCTATTTTCACATATTGTTCCCTGTTCTTAAGATAAGAGCTGAGCCAGTTGTTAGCTGTTCCCCTAATGCCAAGATTTTCTAGCTTGTGTAGCAATTTTTCATGATTTATGGTGTCAAATGCCTTTGACAAATCTAAAAATATGCCCATGGTAAGTTTTTTGCTGTCTAATGATATCAGTTCCTCTAATAGAAAGGAATGAACTGCTGATTCAGTTGAGCAGTTTGCTCTAAATACATGTTGAGATTCTGACAGAATGCCATTATCCTCTACGAAATCTGTTAGCCTCTTATTGAAAAGCCTTTTTAATATTTTTGTGAAAGCAGACAGAAGTGCCAGTGGTCTGTAGTTGGAAATATCATCTTTGTTTCCTTTCCTGTATAATGGCTTTACTCTTGCTATTTTCAGACATGAAGGAAAAGTTCCTGTAGCAAAAGATAGGTTACATGGGTGGGTTAAAGGCTCAGTAATAAAGTCCCCACACTTCTTTATAATGAAATCAGGTATACCATCTACACCTGCAGAGTGTTTCATTTTGAGACTTTTTATTGTAACCTGTACTTCTTCTACATTTGTTGGGTACAGAAACATTGATCTGCTTGAGACATTTTTCCCTGTTTCTGTATGTTGCTTTTTATTAGAAGTCTGTTGTAGTAGTTTCTCTGTTATTTTTACAAAATAATTATTAAACATATTAGCTACTTCCTGTGGGTTATTAATGTTTTCCAGGCCAGCCTTTAATACTATATTATTAACTCTATTTTTGTAATATTTGGTTTCTTTCTTTACAACTTGCCAGATTGCTTTGGTTCTGTTTGAAGCATCTTCTATGTATTTGTCATAGTCTCGTTTCTTTGCCTCCTTTAATATTTTACTTAAGATAGATTTATATTTTTTTAAATTAACTATCAAACTCCTGATTTGTGTTGTAGCTTCTTGCAATATTGTGAAGGTACTGTTTTCTAGCACAAGCTTTCCTTATACCACTAGTAATCCAGTTATTGCTTTTACTGCTTTGGGTTGTTTTGGCTTTCAATGGAAAAGCAAGATCAAAATATTATTTAAAAATATTCATGAATGTCTGAAACTTATCAGAAATATTTTCTGTAGTATACACTATCTCCCATGATTCTTGTTGGAGATAATTCTGGAATGTTTGTACTGCAGTATTACTGAAAGTTCTGCCCATGTGTGTAGTCTTCCTCATTTAATTATAGGATGGATTAGTGTTTACATAAAAGCTTATAGCCTGTGCATGATGGTCTGCCAGTCTAGCTTTAATTAAAACTGATTTATATATTTTTTTTTTTTGGAGCTAATTATTATTTGGTCTATGGTAGTACTAGAATGATTTGTTTCATGTGTAGGGGAGTGGATTGTAATCTCCAAATTATTGGCTGTTAATATGTTCATCAGCTTAGATTTTGAATTGCTTATTAAAGTCTACATTTAGGTCTCCACATATAAGAACTGTTTTTCGATTTGTTACTACTTTATTTAGTAAAGTATCAAGCTGAGTGTTGAATTTTTTTAGGCGGGTATCTGGAGATCTATATAAACATATTACAATTAACTTGAATGCTGGAATTTCTATACTGATATTTAAGGATTCAACATTGTCTAAGTTATTAATTCGATATCTTTCTTTATGTATATACAGTTCCCTCCACGTGTAAACTGATTTCTACAAGTTTGTGATGCTAACACATAATCCATTATTTTCACTGTCTTTAACTCATTTTCTTTCAGCCAGTGTTCAGTTAAGCACAGTATATTAACATATGTGAGTCCACTTGATAGCAAGATTTCAAGCTCTCTTTCTTTATTCCTAAGTGACTGTATATTCTGATGAAGAAGAGTGACCTGGTGAGATTTTAGGTTTGTTCTGATTGTACTTGGTTGACCACTTACCTTTATTCCTGAATTTAAATTGTGTGGGAAATCTTCATTCTCATCTAGAAGCGTGAGTTGGTTTTTTCCATTGGTCATAAGAAAATGTCCTGATGGTGAAAAGGGGCAGTTCTCCAACTCTCTGGTCATTCTACTTGTGTGGTCGATGTTGAGGTGGTTTATGTTTTTGCTGCATGGACTGCTACTGGAGGTGGTGTTGATAGGTGCACTAGTTATCCTAATTTGGTCTTGAGGCTTTTTGGGAGTAAAAAATCTTAGAGATGACATGGTCGCCTTACATTTCTTCTCACTGGAATTGCTGAACTTCCTCCTTTTGCTGGTGTGGTAGTAGTTGATTGTTGGTGTTCACTGATACATGTAAAATTAGATGTCCTTGGTGATGCTTTTGAGACTGGATCTGCTGATGTCCTTAGTGGGTCTCCTGTAGGTACTGCTTCTGGTTTCCAGTGCCCAGTTCTTCTTCTTGTATCTTGAATATCTTCGGGTGTGGAACTTGGTTCTGCTGCTTTTTTAGGGTTAGATGCTTTTGCCAGTATCACAGCCTGGTTTAGTTGATGGTAGTTTTGTTTCACTGTGTCTTCTTTGAGTGATGAAGGTGTAGCACAGTTCTTTTTTGTGCCTCCTCGTTTATCTTTCATAACTATTGAGTTGGATAAGTTCGTTTCTGCTGCTGATTTTTCTTGTGTTTTCACTGTCATATTTCCTGAAAGGTCTTCACATTGTATGTATGTTAGAGCCGGTATTTACAGATTGGCACCTACTGCTAGTTGTAAATGTCTACATAATTTCTCTTTGCCTTCCATTCACAAGTGAAGTCCATGCTTTGTATAATCGCTTCTACTGAGGAATGTATTGACATCCATTACCATTACATGCTCATAATTTTTTTACAGTCCTCATTGAGAATTCGTTTGCAGCATAGATTCTGTTGTTCAGTTTTGGTACATCGTATCTGTACAGAATTGTGCACAAGATAACTTTTGTGTGGACTGTCTTATGAAGAGAATCTGTTAAGGCACATTTGAAATCCTGAAATTTCTTTAGGATGTCGTTTGTCCCACCTAGAATGATAATTGACCTGAGACTCATTAGAAAGCTGAAGGAAAGATATGGGATTTGTAAAGAACAAAGAAATGAAGATTAGGGATTAATGCCCTTTAATGAAATCTAGGGAATATGTACACAGCTATTGGAAGTGAAGATAGACCCCGAAGCTAGACCACTCTGATACATGAAATATGATTTACTCATCTCGTTACATACATTGTGTGAAACATGTGATATGATGTATAAGAGACACATCAAGATTTACAATACTTTTACCATAAATATATTTGTGCTGCAAAGCAGTGGCCATATTCTCTTTCACAGGTGAACATAGGAGGAAGCAGAGCATATTACCCACTGCACCTGTTCGGTGAGTACACAATGGAAAATGAAAGCATTGCGCGAGAAAATTAAATTAAATTAAATAAGTGATTGACTTTCTGATAGAGCTTTCCTACATGTTTATGAGTGATGTACTAATGGAATTACAGCGGCCAGTAAATTCATACAAGTAAAAACTGACCGTTTAGCAGCATAAATCACCACAGATGCATGTATACTTCATACATAAATACAAATAAATTACTAATGATTTCATTTATCTAAAAAAAGTGACTATGAATCAACACTAAGAAAAGACAGATTGCTACTTACCATAAAGAAGACACGTTAAGTTGCAGCCAGGCACAATTAAAAGACACTTACATAAAGCTTTTGGCTACAGCCTTTACCAGTAAAAGAGAGACAGGCACCATTCATACACACAAGCAAGTGCACCTCATGCACATGACCACCAACTACAGCCCTGGAAATCTGGCCCAAGATGCTGGAGTTGGTGGTCATGTGTGCATGAGGTGTGCTTGCTTGTGTGTATGAATGGTGTGCATCTCTTTTAATGATGAAGGCTGTGGTCAAAAGTTATATGTAAATGTCTTTTAATCGTGCCTGTATGCAACTAGACATGTCTTCTTTCCAGTAAGAAGCAATCTGTCTTTTTCTACATTGTTAATTTTCCTACCTGGAGATTCCATTGTTAACATCTTCAATTTTTTGGTCCTGTCCTCCTCAGTTGCGCGTAATACTACGGTATGTTGATGATTTTCACTTATGGACCGTCTGACAGCAACTGAATAAAACACAATTTTAGTGCCATACGCGTTTCGCCTTTATTTTCTGCAAGGCATCATCAGTGGCCTGTAATATGTACATATGTTAGCTATTTTATTTACATTTTTTGTCACTGTGCCTATAGGTTATAAACAGTTCTGGTGGTTGGTATTTCCTATTAAGTAGTAATGTTTTGAACTGTACTTACAGGTTGCGTAGACAGTTTCTTACATATTACGCTCCTGTTGCATTTTTGGTCTTGTTCTTGCTCTTATGAGCGCCAATTTGCTGTTTTTTCTGCATTCCACAGCACTATGCACTGAACGCTTTTTTTAATGCAATGTTTTGGTTTCTGTTGCCGACTGTCAAATGTTTTTGCCAAAGATCGAATATTACTGCCAAACTTATGAGTGTAACTATCGAAGTATCAGTGGTCTGTTCGTGTATGCATTTGTGTGTGCGCTTGTGTGTGTGTGTGTTTTTTTTGGTGTCATATTATTTTATTTTATTTTATTGTATTTAATTATTTATTTTTGTTTATGTCCTGTGTATGTGTGTGTGTGTTTTGGTGTGATTATATATATATTTGTGCTGTGAATGTGTGTGTGTGTGTGTGTGTGTGTGTGTGTGTGTGTGTGTGTGTGTGTGTGTATTTTAGTGTTATATACTTTTTTTTATGTTATCATTTCCTTTATTAAGTGTAGTAAGGAGCCTGTGCTGATGTGTGTTTGTTCATTTATCACATGTTTGTTTTCTGCTATGGCTTTCTGGATGTGGAAGTTCTCTTGCATTTGTATAAGATGTTTGTCATGGTTGCTTATTCTCATTACTTTCATTTCTTGTTCCATGTTTGTAGGATGATGGTTGTAGTGTTTTAAATGCTCTGCAAATGTGGAATGGTTTGTTTCATACTTCCAACATCTGATATGTTCTTTGTATCTTGTTTCAAAATTCCTGCATGTCATGCCTATGTATACTGCATCACAACTTTGACATTCAAGTTTATATATTCCTGATTGTTGGAATTTGTCCCTCTTGGTAGCTGGCTGGCTTAGGTGTGATTGAAGGGTTTGCCCAGGCTTATATGCTATTTTGAAGCCCTGTCTCTTTAGGATGTTTGCAACTCTGTGTGTTAGTTTATGTGTGTAGGTCATGGTGTACCATCTGGTTCTTTTCTGTGTGGTGTTGTCATTGTGTGTGTTTGTTGAGTGTGTTTGTAAGTTTTCAGCTTGTGAGTTCTTTTGTATTGTGGAAATGTTGTGTTTGTTTTTTATTTGTGTTTTTATTTTTTGATTGAGCCTGTGTACCACATGTGTGTCATACCCGTTGTTCCTAGCTATTTGTATGATCGTGTTCATTTCTTGTTCATAGTTTCTCTTACTGAGTGGGATTCTGTTTAATCTATGTAACATGTGCCTTAGTGCTGCAAATTTCTGGCTTTGGGGGTGGTTGGATGTGGAATGTATTATTGTGTCCATGGCTGTTGGTTTTCTAAAGATGTTAAATGTATGTTTTCCATTTTCTTTTTTAATTGTAATGTCAAGAAAATTTATTTGATTTTCTTTTTCTTTTTCAAGTGTGAATTTTATGTTCTTATGAGCTTTGTTTATTTCTGAATGGAGTTCATCTATTTTTTCACTTGGCTCGTCTACCAAACAAATAATGTCATCCACGTATCTGTACCAATATATGATTTTGAAACTTTCATTTGTGGTTATCTTATCAAATATCAGATTTTCAAGGTGACTGATGAAAATGTTTGCTAGTGTTCCTGATATTGGGGATCCCATGGGCAGTCCATCAGTTTGTAGATAATATTCTTCCTCAAACTGAAAGTAGTTTTGTTCAGTTGTCAGTCTGAGCATATCTGTTATTTCTTTTATTGCGTCTGTGGTGAGGTTGCTGTGGGATGAGAGATTTTGTTCTATGATTTCTATTGTTTCTGTGATAGGGATGGAGGTATACATATTTTCTATATCGAATGAAATCAGTGATGCTGTGTGTGGTACCTGTATGTTCTGTATATTTTCTATTAGGTTTCCTGTGTTTATCACTGTTCTGTTGTTTTTTACTTTATAGTGTTTTGTAACTAACTTTTGGAGGTGTTTGGCTATGCGGTATGTTGGGGCTTTCTTGAAGTTGATAACAGGTCTCACTGGCATTCCGTCTTTATGTACTTTCGGTTGACTGCGTAGTGTTGGTGCTTGTGGGTTTTTCTGTGTTAAGTAGTATTTTTGTTTGTCTGTGAGTGTGTGTTCAATGTTTTTCAGTGTTTGTTTCACATTTGCCTGGAATCGTGTAGTTGGATCTGACTTCAGTTTTTGTATTGCGTTGGTGTTTATATATTCCTTGGTTTTTGTGATGTATTGCTCTTTATCCATGAGTACTGTTACATTGCGCTTGTCTGCTCTTGTTATTAATACGTTGTTGTTTGTTAACTTTTGTTTTAACCTTTTCATAGTAGGTGCTTCTGTTTGGTTGCTCTTATTGTGTGTCTGCTGTGTTTGTTTTATTATGCCTTTTATTTCTTCTTTTACTAGTTCTCTTGTCAGTCCTATGTTTAATAATGAAACTAACAGTAAAAAAGACGCAAAAATACATTTACAGTTTAAATGTGAAACCACATGAACACCAACACTCATTCCATCCACGCTTAGTTAACCTAACAGAGACAGAACTACACGAAAACGAAAAAATGCTCTTGGAAAAAGGTTTGAAACACTGCACCAATAGCAAGGTGAACAATCAATACATAGAAAATCTCGTAGTAGAAACCGAACACATCCTTACACGTGAAGAACAACAAAATAATTGCGAAATAAACATAGGACTGACAAGAGAACAAATTCCAACAATCAGGAATATATAAACTTGAATGTCAAAGTTGTGATGCAGTATACATAGGCATGACATGCAGGAATTTTGAAACAAGATACAAAGAACATATCAGATGTTGGAAGTATGAAACAAACCATTCCACATTTGCAGAGCATTTAAAACACTACAACCATCATCCTACAAACATGGAACAAGAAATGAAAATAATGAGAATAAGCAACCATGACAAACATCTTATACAAATGCAAGAGAACTTCCACATCCAGAAAGCCATAGCAGAAAACAAACATGTGATAAATGAACAAACACACATCAGCACAGGCTCCTTACTACACTTAATAAAGGAAATGATAACATAAAAAAAGTATATAACACCAAAATACACACACACACACACACACACACACACACACACACACACACACAAAACCTCCCAAAAAAAAAAAAAAAAAAAAAAAAAAAAAAAAAAAAAAAAATTGCATAACACCAAAATACAGACAGACACACATACACAGCACAAAAATATATATATTTATATCACACCAAAACACACACACACATACACGGGACATAAACAAAAATAAATAATTAAATACAATAAAATAATATGACACCAAAACACACACACACACACACACACACACACACACAAATGCATACACGAACAGACCACTGATACTTCGATAGTTACACTCATAAGTTTGGCAGTAATATTCGATCTTTGGCAAAAACATTTGACAGTCGGCAACAGAAACCAAAACATTGCATTAAAAAAAGCGTTCAGTGCATAGTGCTGTGGAATGCAGAAAAAACAGCAAATTGGCGCTCATAAGAACAAGAACAAGACCAAAAATGCAACAGGAGCGTAATATGTAAGAAACTGTCTACGCAACCTGTAAGTACAGTTCAAAACATTACTACTTAATAGGAAATACCAACCACCAGAACTGTTTATAACCTATAGGCACAGTGACAAAAAATGTAAATAAAATAGCTAACATATGTACATATTACAGGCCACTGATGATGCCTTGCAGAAAATAAAGGCGAAACGCGTATGGCACTAAAATTGTGTTTTATTCAGTTGCTGTCAGACGGTCCATAAGTGAAAATCATCAACATACCGTAGTATTCCATTGTTAAATTGTTAGTAATTTATTTATAGACACTGAAAGTGAAAGACAGCAGTGGTGCTAAATTTACAGTCACATTAACTGTTCTTACTCTAGATTATTGTAGTTTTGTTGCTACTTGAGCCTGGTGTGATTCTTGAGTAAGAAATCACTATTCAGTTCACATTCTCATTTATTTGCACTCATCTGGGTCTCCTGCATTTTATAGTCATATAAGGACATTATATATTATGCTATGATACCAATACACTGCTGTGTTCAAGTATATTTTTTATTATAATAGCACTATTTCATTGTGATTGCCATCTTCAGGCTCTATCATATAAATGTCTCAGTTGCTGTCACTACTGTATATGTTTGCCCCTTTGATACTGGTGGAGCTATAGTAAGTGTTAAACTTTAGCTGCATCAGTTATTTCTGAAGTTTTCAAATTATGATAGTTTATTTCATAAGGACATTACACATTAAATGTATTCATAATTGCGAATAACGATAATCATCAACTGTAGAAAGGATAACAACAGTGAAAATTTGTACTGGACCGGGATTTGAACCCAGATTTCCCACTTATAACTAGCAGTTGCCTTACCATTTGGCTACCTCTGCACAACTCATGGCCAGACCCAAACTTCCATATAGTGTCAGCCGTGCGTCTACGACCTGTGCTCGTACTTCCATTACGTATATTCCCGTTCAGTTCAGACATTGTACTTGAAAGTCACTTGCCCAGTATCAGCAGATAAATACAATATTGCAGTGCCTGTGTTCTTCGGATTATGATGCTAAGTTCCTTTGGACAAGCATGGTTGTCACTATTTGCAATTACAAACACTTTTCATGTATTTCATGATGGCTGCAGTTGCCAAAGTGCATGTTCCTTTGGACATGCATGCATGCATGTCTAAAGGAACTTTGCATCATAATCAGAAGAACACGGGCACTACAATATTTTATAATGACATTAGTTGATGGCTGAGCTGACAGTCAAGTCAATGATGTTACATGTAGTATAGTACAATCAGTCTACAAAAGAGATTGCTTACAAATCACTAGTGCAACCTGTCCTAGAATATTGCTCAGGTGTGTGGGACCCATACCAGATAGGACTAACAGGGGATATTGGACCTATACAGAGGAGGGCAGCATGAATAGTCACAGGATTGTTTAACCCATGGGAGAGTGCCACAGAGATACTGAAGGAACTGAAATGGCAGACTCTTGAAGACAGATGTAAACTATGCTAAAAAAGTCTATTAACAAAGTTTCAAGAATTGGCTTTAAATAATTACTCTAAGGATATACTACAACCCCCTACATATCACTCACACAGGGATCATGAGGATAAGATTAGAATAATTACTGCACCCACAGAGGCATTCAGATAATCATTCTTCCTGCAATCTGTATGTGATTGGAACAGGAAGAAACCCTAATAACTGGTACACTGGGACATACCCTCTGCCATGCACCTCATAGTGGATCGCAGAGTGTAGATGTAGATGTAGATAACTGAACACAGCAGCATCTAGGCATCATAGCATAATATATAATATCTCTCATTTATGTTCATCTTCGTACATTTCAAATATCAACATGAACTAATACAATGACATGTTCTTTATATTCTGATTTTATATAGTTACTACTGCCGAAATAAAGAAAAATGAAAATATCAGCTGCAGTAAAAAAAGAGCTTACAAAATATGAATAAGAGAGAAGATATATTTATTTTAATTGATTTAACTGTGGGTTCTTGGAGAAATGTGGCTCTGAGCACTATGGGACAGTTCTTGGAGAAACATTGTACATTGCATTAAGTAAATGAAAATCTTTTTTTACCCTTGTTTCAAAAACTTTATTACTACTGTGCAATCTAGGTTTTTAGTGTCTATAACGGATCCCAAAGATTTGAATTAAGGAATGATAAACCCACAAAATTTTTAAACTATTGATTCTTGACTTAAGCTGTAAAATTATCTCTGTTGACAATTTTGGCGAAATTACATATGGATCTAACAATTCATTGGGACAGCATTTACAATAACTGTCTCAGCCTAGTGAAGAATGACATCCCAGTCTGTCCAATATAGTACTGACACTCTCGGCAGATGATCTTATAAACCTCACTTTTGATCGTATCTGGTTATTTGTCTCTTGAACTGTCTCAGATAGCTACTGTCTGTGGGATACAGAAAAGCAGAAACCTTTTGCTTGTAAAATGTTGCTTATCCTATTTGAACTTTGCTATTTTGTATCTGTAAACAGATGTCCAGCAAATTAATATTGGAACCCATAACCCTCTACTGACTTTTATGCTAGTATGCCGTTTATTCATATTTTCCATGAAGTTGTGAAATTGTCTAGTGGAACCTTTCCACAAACAGCAAATATCATTGATATATCTGTATCAATGCATGACATGTTTTGCCAATGGTTCAGTCTTACGAAAATCGTCTCTCTCTTTTCCATGATCATTTCTGCAACTATTTCTACTTGCTTATAATAGCTCCCTCAAAAGCAGAAATAATTTTGATTTACACAACATTCCACTGTACTAATTATGCTTGTCTGTTCTTCTGGGTTAGTGTTGTGTAAATACAATGAATGTGACACAAAATCTATACAATCTTTCACAGGAACACTTCATTTTATTTATATCATAAAATTATGAGGCAAAATTCCTGGCAACTTGCTCAGGTACAGAAGTCAAAATATTTTGCATGCCCAAAAGGCAAATATGAAAGTATATGACACTGTGGAAATTGGAAGGACTAAATATTTCCCCTCCTGCAAGTTAGTGCTTGCCAGAAGTTCAGTATCATAATGATAATATTATTAACACAGTGCACACAAAATAGTAACATGGTCACATGTTTCATGACACTGTCTTACAAATATTGTTAATGGAACGTTAGCACTATGAAGTCACAAGTTTATAGTTTTACATGAGCCAATCAGGAGAAATGATGTTAAATAGTTTCATGATCATTACAAATGTACTCATTGCACATAAGTTCAGGTGCAGAGTGTCACTTTACTAATCCAGAAATGTGTGCTTTAGTTAGAAATATGCACATCTTCACACAGCTTGACATACTGATGTGGTCTGAGTAAATTCCAGTCACAAACCTTTAATGCAAACTGACTTAAAGCTGTGAACTCTGCATGACTTGGGGTGGCTTCTCGAGCAGTTGAGCATAAAGATGTTAATTGTACATTGGATGTCCATGAATCATCAATTTTGGGAGGGGGATGACTATTTAAAGGCAGGCTTAATATCATGTACCTTCTTAAAATACATAATGCCTTGAAATTTTGTTATGTTAGGTGTTACTATTTGGCATGAACTCTAAGACTTAACTTTTGTTTAGTTTATGAAAAAATGTTTCAGGTTAATCCATTATATCCCAGAATTAAGATTTTTTTTTTTTTAGATTTTGATGAAATTTCAGATCCACTATCCACATGGGTTAATAATCACATTATGAATGTTAATTTATGATGGTGGCCTTAAATTTATAAATCTTTTTTACATATGATATGTCACACAGTGGGCAATAAGGGGTAAAGTTATTAAGGTATGTTGTATCACACAATGGGCAGTAAAGGGGAGAATTCTGTACACAATTTTATCACAAATAATATGTATATTTTTCGTGATTATCATTAATTACACAAATAAATAAAGAAAAAGTACAATAATAATTTCCAGGTATTGTAATGTTTGTTTTATTTATATTTCAAAGTTACATTATTTATTTATACATTAAGTATACATAGCAAATCCATATGATAGAACCAACAAAATAACTGTACTGCATTAGATGAATAAAATAAGACATTTCAATAATAAAGGACAAATGACAAAAATGAAAATTTATTAGACAACTTGGTCTTCTTAGCACCAGTGACAGAAAATGAAACATTGCTTTGGATAGAGTCCCATATTGCATTTTATACAGTACATAGCTCTGAGCACTATGGGACTTAACATCTATGGTCATTAGTCCCCTAGAACTTAGAACTACTTAAACCTAACTAACCTAAGGACAGCACACAACACCCAGCCAGCACGAGGCAGAGAAAATTCCTGACCCCGCCGGGAATCGAACCCGGGCGTGGGAAGCAAGAATGCTACCGCACGACCACGAGATGCGGGCTATACAGTACAATTTTGTGCTTTTACCACACTGTCAACATCTTCTTTGCATGCTCTGCTCATCAATCATGTGTCCAGTATTATCAAATCTTGCATCTTCTTGTGCCTTTGACAGAAATCTTGGCCTCAAATTTTGGTGATAAGAATCTCAGTAAATTAGCTTACTATGCCTACTTTCATTCATTGGTTTCATATGGCATCATATTCTGGGGTAATTCATCATTGAGTAGAAAAGTATTTATTGCTCAAAAACGTGTAATCAGAGTAATTGCTGGAGCCCACCCACGGTCATCCTGCAGACATCTATTTAAGGATCTAGGGATCCTCACAGTAACCTCACAGTATATATATTCACTTATGAAATATGTTGTTAATAATCCAGCCCAGTTCAAAAGTAATAGCAGTGTGCATAGCTATAACACCAGGAGAAAGGATGATCTTCACTATGCAGGGTTAAATCTGACTTTGTCACAGAAAGGGGTAAATTATGCTGCCACAAAAGTCTTTGGTCACCTACCAAACAGCATCAAAAGCCTGACAGCTAGCCAACTAACATTGGCTGAATTTTTGGATATAAATTAAGGGGGCAAAAAAAAAATAAATAAATAAATAAATAAATAAATAAATAATCATTAGTGTCATGCAATATTTTGTGTAATGTAATATCTTGTACAAACATCTTTTATTAACCAACACGTTCCACATCATTACAAAGTGTCGTATTCATGATCTAGGGAACAAGTATTAATCTAATCTAATCACATTCCTTAGCTTTTCAGTGTTGGGGGAAGTCAAAACCATTAGTACAATACGTCTGGTAAATTCCATTAAGCTTAGATTGTTATTTAGCTGCCGATATAGAATCCACATATTCAGAACAGCACCATTTAAGCAGAACCCCTATCATTGGCCAGTATCATTTCTTTGATCTTATTCAAATGCGGTATAGGCTTCGTAGCCCGTCAAAAAGATCTACCCCTCCCATCTGGTATCTTGTACAAGGGAAGGCTGTGGTATGGAAACCTTCTTTCTTGATTCTCTGTTTCACCTCCAGCATGTACTTTTACCTAATACTCCCGTATCCAGTACATTTGTCCCCAGAGTCACTAGACAATTGTCGTTCCATGTTAGAAGTCAGATAGAATTCTGTGTCATGTAACACATGAGTAGTACCTTGTGGTGCTTTCTCCAAGTGGTAATTTCTCAGGGTTTCTATGTGTTTGATTCCATTTGATGTAAGAGATTCAAGTAGGGGAAAACAGTTAAAGTAACTATCAATGTACATTGTGCTGTTCTGATGGATGTAGCCCACAGCTAGCTTTAAAACTACAGAATGTCTCGGTGACTTATGGGGATCTCTTTGTCTTGCTCCATCATATGGTTTAAATTTGATGAGATAGCCATTAGATGTAGTTAAATACCATCATTTGAAACCATAGCAAAATGGCTTGCATCTTATAAACTATTTCATAAAGTGGTGGCCTTAATAAGGCACCATTGCTTCATCCAAGGAGACGTTTGACCCTAGAGGCTGTATGATGTCTTGAAATTTCTTATTTGGATGTGAAATTAATGGCCAAGCCTTATAAACTTTATCTTCTTTTTCAATGCTGTCATTATCATTGACATGGAAGAGTCTATGAATTTCATCAAAAGTATTTCTGGAGATAGAATTCGAAACAAGGGCATTGTTTATGTCACGTCTGGTCTCCCATTACTTACATCTACGTATGACCTTACAGTATCCAGATAACAACAAAATAGTGATGTATTTGTAGAAGTTATGACTTATTCGTACGCATGTCAGAAAAGGTTCTGCATTACTTCGGTTCCGAGAGTTCCAGCAGCTGTACAGAAAATTGGAATATAGATCAACATAAACAATATTTGCGCCGTTTTTATTGCTCATGAAAACCACACATTGCATGTTGTACCACCATACAGCGAGACCTTCAGAGGTGGTGGTCCAGACTGCTGTACACACCGGTCGTCATCGTGGCATACAATCCATAAGTTCATAAAGGCACTGTTTGTTCAGATTGTCACACTCCTCAATGGCGATTTGGTGCAGATCCGTCAGAGTGGTTGGTGGATCATGTTGTGCATAAACAGCCCTTTTCAATCTATCCCAGTCATGTTCAATAGAGTTCACGTCTGAAGAACAGGCTGGCCACACTAGTCGAGTGAAGCCATTATTCTGAAGGAAGTCATTCACAAGATGTGGACGATGGGCCCGCAAATTGTCATCCAGGGAGACAAATGCCTCGCCAATATGCTGCTGATATGGTTGCACTGTTGGTCGGAGGATAGCATTCACATATCGTACAACCATTACGGCGCCTTCCATGACCACCAGCAGCATACGTCGGCCCCCCATAATGCCACCCAAAAACATCAGGGACTTCCACCTTGCTGCACTCGCTGGACAGCGTATCTAAGGCATTCAGTCTGACAGGGTTGCCTCCAAACACGTCTCCAACAATTGTCTGGTTGAAGGCGTATGTGACACTCATCGGTGAAGATAACGTGATGCCAATCCTGAGTGGTCCATTCAGCATGTTGTTGGGCCCATCTGTACGACGCAGTATGGTGTCGTGGCTTTGAAGATGGATCTCGCCATGGACACCTGGAGTGAAGTTGCGCATCATGCAGCTTATTGCGCACAGTTTGAGTTGTAACATGACATCCTGTTGCTGCATGAAAAGCATTATTCAACGTGGTGGCGTTTCTGTCAGGGTTTCTACGAGCCATAATCCATAGGTAGCAGTCATCCACTGCAGTAGTAGCTGTTGGGTGGCCTAAGCGAGGCATGTCATCGACTGTTCCTGCCTCTCTGTGTGTGAACAATATCACTTTGGTTCACTCCAAGACGCCTGGACACTTCCCTTGTGGAGAGCCTTGCTGGCACAAAGTAACAATGTGGATGCGATCGAACTGTGGTATTGACCATATAGGCATGGTTGAACTACAGACAACATGAGCCGTGTACCTCCTTCCTGGTGGAATGACAGGAACTGATCAGCTGTCGGACCCACTCCGTCTAATAGGCGCTGCTCATGGATTGTTGTTTACATCTTTGGGTGGGTTTAGTGACATCTCTGAGCAGTCAAAGGGACTGTGTCAGTGATACAGTATCCACAGTCAACATCTGTCTGCAGGAGTTCTGGGAGCCGGGGTGATGCAAAACTTTTTGAAGTGTGTATGTTGTGTCCCTTTTGAGCAGCATGTTTTACTGTCTCTGTTTTCAGAATCTCAACCAAATCAACATCAAAAACTTTATGAAAAAGATCTATGGGAGTGCAGTTTGATGTGTGGAGATGTTCAATTATATCCAGAGTAGGATCATGAAAAACTTCAATTTTTTTGTGAAGTGTCTAGTCTTTCTTGAAGTGGTCTGTCCATGACGGGACCTTGCGGACATCACGACTGACAGCTTCCCAGCTGCTGGTGAAGCAGGCATCGGCAGCTGACCTCATGGCGACGAGGCTCTGTGGGTGTGCCTGTACTGGGGCACCTAGTGGCAACAAGTTCATCTCAATCACAGGGCATCCAGGCTTCAGCAGAGCACTGGTGGCCTGAAGCTCCCGAGTGCGATCAGTGGTGCGCGTTGCGTGCATTGTCGGAGAATCTACACTGCAGCAGCCAGGCGGAGGGATCCGCAGGGTTGGGCAGCGACGATGGGGGAAAAATTGTAAAGAAAGTTCATTAAATAATTGTAAAACTCCACGCCGTATCAGTCTTTGGCGCAGCCACTGTGTCTGCTGCTAACAAGTGGTGCAGAAGTCATAACAAGTGGTATCAGGTGCACCCATGCCACGACTTTGACTAGCACCGTGCAGAGCAACCGAGAAACACCAAATAGGGAGAGTCCGGCAACTGTCTTCTCTCTGTTTTCTGTGTAGCTAGACATGTCAAGGATAATGTTAAGGGATGTCAGAGTGTCATTTGAAAGGCCTAGCAGCCCTGTAGACTCATCGCAGTTTCGTGGGAATGATAGTCACGTTAACTTAGTACCATCTAAATGTGTAGTTGTGGATAAACAGGTCACGTCGCTCCTTGCGATAAATTTGTACCAAGCACTTGTGATGTGTGTGGCTTCTATGGTGATGTAATGGGGCAATGTGGTAAGTCTAGATGGCTTGCCATTAGACGTGCTAGGAATTAACTTGCTTCTGGGTAATACAATTTTATTTTTGTGAGGTGAGGTATACCACACGGAAAATGCCAGACACGGGCAACTGGGACAAGTGACGCCATAGTCGCATTGACAGAGCAAGTTGAGAAGCTGATTGAAGAAAATAAGTTGCAAAAGCAGCACATGCAGAGGATGGAGCAACAATTGTTGCAAAATACTCAATCAGGCTCCGGAAGCGATAGTGTAGAATGAAAGGGTACTCTCTTTTCCTGGGCATGGCAGATTGTTCAGTGGCTAATTTGATACCTTCCTTCTTGGGCAAAACATCACAGGATGTACATAGTACGGCTAGACTTGTGGCTGGTCGGATAAAATGTGTTTGCAAATGGCGAGGTTACGGTTAGTAGGTGACGCAAAGACTTATGTGGCATACCACGAAGGGTTAAAGGATGTTACTACGTTCACAGAGTTGGCTGAGAGATTATTGCAAAGGTTGAGCAAACAAAACAGTGCCAGATTTTTTAGAGAAAAATTGGCGAGGATGATGCAAAAAAAAGGGTGAAACAGTAGAAGAATTTTCAGGCAGAATTAGGAGAATGAATGTGCACTCGTATGAGTTAACGCAAGATGCGAGTGCAAATGAAGTTCTATTGAAAGAAGCAGAGAATAGAGCTTTAGACGCATTTTTGTGAGAGGTCTTGCCGAATTTTTCACGCCGGAAAATCCAAGTGACTTAGCAGCAGCATTGCGCGTAGCTACACATTTGCAGGAAATGTATAGCGCCACTAGAAGTCGCAATGACAAGAAAATTTTTTCGTCTTCCAAAGAGTGTTACGTTGAGGGAAGCAAGGTCATTTTAAGGGACAATGTCGGGAACCGCAGTGTTTCAATTGTCAGAAAATAGGGCATAAGGCACGGCAGTGTAAAGGCAGAAAACGGGTTAATGATGCAGCAGGTAAAAAAACTGTTAAACGAAAAAGGGAGTGTTCCTGCTGTCGGGAGGCATTCCGAGTAAAGAGAGGTACTCAGAGAGTGCACAAAGAGGCAGATTGTAGTTTGATGGTTTGGATAAAAGATAAGTGGCGAAGAGTTTTAGTGGATACTGGAGCGCATGTATCAGTTGTCAGTGTGGGCCTCGTGGGCAAGAAAGGATTGGAAGCTCCGAGATACAGATTGCACACAGTAGGGGATAAAAAATTAGGGACAGCACAGCTCAAATTTAAGATAGGGAACATGTGGTTCCGGGAGAAAATGGAGGTGTTGTCAACTGTGGGACAGGGCTTTTCAGTGATACATAGGTTGGACTTTCTGATTAAACATCATGCCAAAATTGACCTTTCGCAACATATGCTGGAACTCAATGGGAACTTGTTCTCAATGGGTACAGCCATTCCAAATGTTTCAGGGTTGCAAGGTGCACCGATAGCTAAGGTGATACCAACTAAACTGCGTACAAGTGCATTAAAGGTGATTTCATGTGACAAAGCACAAACAGGTATGGGGAAGTTGATCTGGGTACCGGTGGATGTCAATGTGCCACAGCAGGGGTTATTCTTGGTAGAGCCACTACCGAGTAATGAGGTTTTAGACGAAAAGCATTACTTTATTCATAGGAGTGTATCACGGGTAACGGACATAAATGGACAGTTTATGGTTCAGGTGAGTTTAGATAACTTTGGCCAGGATGATGTGGATCTGCAGAAGGGATTAGTAATAGCAACAGTAGAATTAATGGATGAAGAGGGCATCGATAGTTCGAGGCTAGACTATGATGTAAAGCAAACCATCAGCATGTCTGCACTTCGTGACAAGGTAAATCATTTGAGAGGAAATGATCATTCGGGTATGGAAGCATTATTACTAAAGTATAAAGCATTGTTTGAAGCACAAGGTACGTTACCTGCTACACCGATAACACAGCATCTTATTCCAACAGGGAATCGCGCTCCGGTGTATCATAAGCCATACAGACTACCAAAACAATTACAACTAGTAGTAGAGCTATTAATAGAGCAAGAACTGGAAGATGGGATAATCCAGCACAGTAATAGTTCTTGGTCTAGTAGCGTGGTCCTAGTTCCGAAGAAGACACCAGACGGGTCGAAAAAATTTCGCTTTTGTTGCGATTACAGACATTTGAAGGAATGGACAGTGGCAGATGTATATCCGATTCTGAACATCACAGAAACATTAGACAACCTAGGGTAGTGTAAATTTTTCTCCACTATGGATTTGTGAAGCAGTTATCACTAGATTGAAGTATGCCCGGAGGACAGGCCAAAAACAGCATTTACGATGCATTGTGGTCACTTTGAGTATAAAAGAATGCCGTTTGGATTAAAAAACGCTCCAGCAATGTTTCAGAGGTTGTTGGATGGAGTCCTTTGTGGGTTGAAACTGAAAAAAATACATGGTGTATCTGGATGACATTATAGTTTTTTAAGAGATATAGAGCAGCATGTGGAACGATGAGAGGAGGTGTTTAAAAGATTAGAGGCAACACGGCCAACATTAAGTTTGGACAAATGCCATTTTGCACAAGCACAAGTAAATTATCTCGGGCATGTTATCAGTCAGGATGGGGTACGGACAGATCCTCATCTCACTTCTGCAGTAAGAGATTTTCCAGTTCCGCAAACGGTTAAACAACTGCAATCGTATATTGGTCTTGCGAGCTATTATCGAAAACTCGTACAGGGGTTCACAGAAATAGCGAGGCCACTTACAAAGTTGCTAAGAAAAGGTGTTACCTTCCAGCGGACGTCAGAGTGCGAGAAAGGATTTCAAGAGTTGAAGTGGGTACTGACATCAGATCCAGTTTTGAAGTTTCCAGACTTTTCGAAGGAGTTTATACTACAATGTGATGCGTCTAATCATGCTTTTGGAGTTGTACTTGGGCAAGAAAATGATGGCAAAGAACATCCAATTGCGTTTGTGTCTTGTCAACTTAACAAGGCGGAACAAAATTACTCCATGACGGAGAAGGAATTGTTAGCGGTAATATACGGGATTTCGTACTTTTGATGTTATCTGTACGGTAGAAGGTTTAAGGTTGTGACGGATCATTCAGCTCCGAAATGGTTATTAGGTCTGAAAGACCCAGCGAGTAGGCTAGTGAGATTGGCGCTGCAACTCAGCGAGTTCGATTATGAGGTAATACACAAGCCAGGCGTTAAACATGCCAATGCTGACGCATTGAGCAGGAAAGTGGCAGTATTACAACTAACAGGGGTGACTGAAGATGAGTGGAAAAGGGCACAAGCCGTGGATAGTGATTGCCAATTGTTCAGAAAGCAACCGCAGTTCCTAGTACAGGACAGGTTACTTTGCAGTTCGACGAAATGTGGCCCGCGCGTCATCATACCAGCAGCGTTAAGATCTGAAGTTTTGGAACAGGCGCATGATCATTTTCTTTCAGGACGTATAGGCGGATAGCGGAGAAGTTTTGGTGGAGGACACAACGTCAAGACGTGGACGAGTAGGTCAGGAATTGTGTGCCATGCGCACAGCGTGCGGACTTGACCCATCAAAAGATTCAGCTTCAAAGATTACCAGAGGCAGACATACCTTTCCAACAAATCAGAATTGATGTATTAGGCCCATTTAATAGGAGTGCAGCAGGGAATAAGTATGTGTTAACAGTGATTGACCACTTTTCTAGGTATTTATTCATGGTCGCATTACCAGATCAGAAAGTAAGTATGGTGGCACAAGCTTTAGTTAATAATTGGTTACTCAGGTATGGGATACCTCAGTCCTTAATCTCTGATCAAGGTACTAATTTCACGTCTGATCTGACGAAGCAACAGTGTAAGTTACTGAAGGTAAAGAAACTACAGATTAGTCGATTTCATCCGCAAGCAAACGGACGAATGGAGAGAGAGCATCGCACGGTCGCTAAGATGTTGAGTCACTACGTAAACAGTCAACACACAGACTGGGATGTGTACTTGCAATTCATAAGCAGTGCATATAATAGTAAGGTACATACATCGACAGGATTGTCGCCGTATGAAGTGGTGTATGGGCGGAAGATGCCATCACCTTTTGACATGCTTCGTCCAAGGCTGGGAGCGGAGGGTGAGCATGTAAGGCAATTTGGGAAAACCATTAAGGAAGTATGGCAGACAGTTAGACGAGCTAACACGAAAGCGTTGGAACAACAAGAATGGATGGGAGGTACAACGAGGAAGTTGCCACAGTACAGAGTAGGCCAATGGGTGCTACTAGCTAATCCGTATGTTCCAAAAGGGAGAACCAAGTAGTTCACAAACAAGTTCCAGGGACCATACCACATAGTGGAAATGACATCACCTGTCAATGTAAAATTACAATTGCCCACCAAGACAATGGTGGTTCACGTTTGTACAGTTAAGCCATTCCAGGGGGTAGTAGATCTGTGTATATGTACTTCTCCTTCTGGCAGAAAGTGAAAAGAAGCGCCAGAAGCAAACAGTAAACCAGGTATTAAGTATAAGTGCATTCGAGGGATGTGTAGTTAGCAGTAATTATCATGTGTGTATTATTTTTGTGCACGGACTATGGTTATTTTATTGGTATTAAGGGGTAGTGATGGGAGGTTTTTTCTTCTCTCTCGATTCTGTAGGTGACGCAGGATGGGGTACAAGTGGATAGTATGGGGCGTAGTCCTCTGGTAGCTGACATAAGCTGGCCAGGTACAGGATATGCCGTTGCAAAGTGGGGTGTTGTTCAAGAAACAACCGGATGTGCTCCTCACGAGTCACGAGTGGATGCTTTGGCTGGCACTCAACATCCTGCAGGTAAGGAACAAGATGCGGCAGCCACAGGTGGTGGTATCGAGTGTGGAAAGGGTTGCATCTAACAACGGAATATTATGGGATGTGCAAGAAGAGTACGAGGCTTTGGATAGGTCATGTAAGGAAATAAGGGAACAACTGTGCCAAGTCGTGAGCATGATTCCAGGGAGGAGAAAGAGAGTAAAGAGGGGTTGGTTGAATGTAGGTGGGAAGTTGCTGAAAACAATTTCTGGAACAGCAGATTGAACAATTTTTTAACAGTTATTTACAACAGGGAGGAAAGCATACAGAAGTTAGTGGATATACATACAACAGAGATAAGGAGACTAGGTACAGAGTTGTTGAATGTGACACGCGTGGTGCGTGGGATGGCTACAGGGTTAAGAGCATATATAGAACAAACACAGAAATTATTGAATGCAGATCTGGAACAGGTACAAACGTGATTGGATATAGTGGGAAGCTGGAAATGGCTAAATTGCTGTGAGAACTGGTTAACAGCATTGGTGATGCACGAGTGAGAATGGATGAATTGCAAGAGGCAGTACATCACGCATTGCACGGGCAGGTGAGTGTGACGTTGATGTCACCAGAAAAATTCAGAGTCTGAAGCAGGCACAGGGAGAGTTTCCAGAGGGGGTAGATCACAGTGCCGATAATTGAAGCGAGTATGTCACTTTTTTATCATATGTCTAGAATTAAGGTAACAACGGATCTAGTTAAGATGTATATAGAGATTAGATTTCCAGTAACTAGTGTGAGGAGGCAGTATCACTGTTACACAGTGCATCCTTATCCGGTCAGATGGGAGCGCATGGGGAAGGGCGTACAGGACACAGGAGGTTTTATTAATTTCTAAGGAGGGGGATACTCATGCTACTATGTCGAGTTTAGAGTTGAGTAGATGTCTAATGGAGTCAGTTTCCATTTGTCCATCATGGGTTGTTTTCACGGGCAAAGGGTCATGTGAGATCCAGTTATTTAGGCAGAAGCAGAAGCTTCTGAGTGTCAGAGAATAATAGTGAAGCCTACGCCACATTTTCAGCAAGTTGGGAGGTATTGGTTGTATTCAGTATTTGCTACGGAGAGGATATCAGCCAAGTGTTATGACAGTTGGAATTGGACAGCAACCACAGAGATGGAATTACGGGACAGTGGTTTGCTAATCAATGGGACAAATTGTGAAATAGTAGGGGATCGTTTCAGCTTACCAGCGACAGTTATGGGAGTCACCAAGGTTACAGATGCTACTCTGACGTTGTACTGGCCAGATGCGTCATTCAGCATCGTTCCAGGAGAAAATTTGACGTATATTAACAACACCTTGGATGCTACATTATTGCAAACGATAGATAAACTAGTAGATTTGGAGAAAGGTCAAATTTCAATGCAGCAATTATTAAGGCATGTGGAGGAGTATGATACCATGCGGAAACTTAGCATAGTAACCATTGGTATTTCAACCAGTACTATTACCATGTTGATTGTATTTATCGGTGTGGTATATGTCTTATTAAAATGGAGGATTCAGCATGTTAATGCAAGACCACTCCATGAGATTCCTGTAGAATGGATTACCAGTAAGGCATGAGTCAGGGCAACCTGGATGTGTATAGGGAAGAAGTAGAATATAGGATAGAACTAGAGTTAATGTATAGGGTAAATTTGGGGACGAATTTAATTTTTAGGAGGAGGCAGTGTTGCGGCCACATGTATTAAGCGTTGCTTCATGCAGTGGAGAATGGCAAAACAGAGGCACGCCGGCGATTGAGTCGTTGTGAAATAAGCAAGCACAGATAGCCTTGCTGACAGCAGCAGTCTACCAACAGGCTGACGCATGGACGCACACAGACCGAATGCCAAGCACAGCCTGGAGAGTGCTGAGTAAGGGGAAGTGAGGTCAGCACACAAAGTTACGCTGCAATATACTGCAGGAGTAATAACAAAAAGCTACCACCGAGGGTAAAAAATGTTCTCCTGCTGGATATAAATAGTGGAGCGCAGGTAACAACAGACAGAAGCCATTAGGAAGCAGTTCAAATCTGAGGACAGATGTGGTCCATGTTTGAATGTTCAATCTTCGTAGGTGATGATTCCGGAAGTCTGTTCCAGCTCGCAGGAGTCATCTGTTCACTGCCAGATGTCAACTTCAGCTCTGGAGGTCGGCCCGAGTTTGGTCGGCACCATGGCTGACTAACTACAGCGAGAACTTCCAGCAGGACCGGCCGCAGCGCGGTCTTGGTCACAGGTGCCGCCTGGACTTCACGGCAACCTGGCCCCACGGCGCATGGTATGTCCATGACGGGAGCTAGCGGACATCATGACTGACGGCTTCCCAGCTGCTGGTGCAGCAGGCGTTGGCAGCTGACCTCATGGTGATGCGGCTCCGTGGGCGTGCCTGTACTGGGGCGCCGAGTTCATCTCAACCACAGGGCATCCTGGCTTCAGCGGAGCACTGGTGGCCTGAAGCTCCCGAGTGCGATCAGTGGCACGCGTTGCACGTATTGTCTGAGAACCTACACAGCAGCAGCCAGGCGGAGGGATCCGCAGGGCTGGGCAGCAATGATGAGGAAGAAATTGTAAACAAATACTAACAAAGAGATAGAGGGGCTGGCCAGTACTTACCTCAGCTCAGTACAGCTGATAGTTACATAAAAAAGAACAAAAAATTTACATTCCTAGCCTTTGGAACTTTGTTCCTTCATCAGGGAGGAGAGATGGGAAAAAAGGGAAGAAGGGAAAGTGGATTCAGTTACTCACAACCCAGGTTATGAAGCAACAGGGAAAGGTAAACAGGGACGGTAGCAAGGATGGAGGCATGGTTGTCAGAGGGAAGCCAAAGATATTCTACTGTGAATTACTGTGCCAGCTTCAAACCAAACAGGATGCATACAGAAGTAAAGAGGTAAATAGTATTAAGATAAACACAACTATGTAGGATGAAAAGATGCATGAATGGCTAAAGAGGAGAGGAAAAAAGGAGAAGACTGAAGAGTAAATGGGAGTGAGGTTGGTTAACGATGGTTCAGTCCAGGGGGATGGCCGGATGAAATGATATGTTGGAGTGCAAGTTCCCATCTCCTCAGTTCCGAGGGACAGGTGTTGGGTGGGAGAAGCCAAATGGCATGTATGTTGTAGCAGGTTCCTAGGTCCCTACAACCTTCATTGCAGAAATACTTCGTCAGTGTGGGAAAACCAAAATGTATATTATCAGATAATGGCCCACAGTTTATTAGTAAAACATTGTGGAATTTCTTAGTATGGGAGACAAACACAAAAATTTCAAGATACCATCCAGAATCCAATCCAGCAACAAGAGTTATGAAGGAACTAGGGCGATGCTTTCAAATGTATTGTTACGATAAACATACTAAATGGGCATTACGATTACAGGAATTAGAAACAGTATTTAATGAATTGCCCTGTTGTACAGGGAACATTTGTAGGAGAACCATTACTAAAATGTTTCCCATGGCCACAACATACATTAAACAATGTATTACTAATGAAGAAATCATGAAGAGGTTATTAACAAGTGCTGACAATAGACTTAAAAAAGTTAATGAGTGTTGACTGACACCTACATTTGAGGTGGACGATAAAGTACTACTAAGATCTCACCCACATAGTTCATCGTTAACTGGTTCTAAAGAGAAATTCTTTTTACAATTCCAAGGACCATACGAGATATTAAACATACATTTTCCAAAGGCAGTATACCTAATAGATCATGCAACAGGTAAAGATATAGAATTATACAATGTGGAACATATAAAGCCATTCATTAAAGAAGATGATAGCTATTCATAGTAAACATGGATACACAGTTTTTTTTTTTAAATATTTTTCTAAGTTCTTTACTGACTGAGGAAGTGGGTATGTCTCATTGTGTATTTTTATTTATTATTTGGGGATATAGGATTTATATGATCAAGCTTGTGTGCACTGTTAATAATACACGTAATGATGTCTCCTTAACGGGAGGAGTATCAGGAGAGTAGATACTTAGACATCATTACGTAGTTGACTGGTAACAACCATAATTAAAAATTAAAGCAAAAGAGCTACAGGCTAATGTTATTTAAAGACGGAGGCAGGTACAGGATTGTTTAAGTATAGGGATGAAGGGATATACATAGATAAATTACAAATAAGGAGGAAACGTGGTTGGTGAAACATAGTCTTACAGGGTTGGCAGTTTTGGTTATTTAGTATTAGGAATGCTGTAGAATGGACGGGTCTTACCTCAAAAGAGAGGTATCTACATATAGATATATTTAAGGAGATGTAACCTGACCCAGAAGGCAGGCTCTCCATTATTAAATGAGATGCTATCAGGACCCAGAAGGGCAGGGCTCTCATATAGTTAGGGCGAGATGCTATCAGGATCCACAAGGGCAGGGCTCTCGATTTGTTAGGGATATAATGCCAGGTGTAGAATGGTTATCCACCACCATGAATATATTAATAGATGAATTGCATAAACTGACAGGCAAATTTGCCTCCATATTAGCTGTGAAAGATGATTGACAGTAATAATGATGATACAATATATCTCGTCAGCAGAAATATTTTTAACAGCTGTACCTATTCCCCAATGTCTACAGCAATTAATACAAAGCAGCCTTTGTATGTGTGTAATCGTTATGATGAGGAAAGGGGTGTAAGGAAAAGTAAACAGTGTGATTAGTAATTAAGGACTCTAGTTAATGAGGCTATAATGACTAAGAATTTGAGACAATAATATGATAGACATTGTGCTATAAGAATGATTAATGAAACAAATAAGGAACAAATAGACTTAATATATAAAGTATGTATGGTAAAGGTAAGAAATCCTACATGGGAAATAATACACGGACATGCAGCAAGTAATCGAGATAATCTATGAAAGGCAGAGTTTAAGGTTATATAATTATTATAATTTTGTATGTAGTTAAAGTCGAAGGATTTGTGTAGGCCGGGGCTACAGGAGGGATGTGTGGTGTAACAGACGACAAGTGGTCTGTTGCATGTGCCATCTATCGCCCCTGGCCTAGCACAAATTCTAATTAAATGATAAAATTGAGTTGAGGGTTAGGATTTGTTAGTTATGTGCATAAATACTGTGGAAGTATTTGGTTTTTATATGTGCAGATAATTCAAAAACTGAGCCAGCAACCGGCGCGGACTTTCGTTGACGCGGCAAGTAGCGGGCCACCATGGAGCAAACACAGTGAGGGTGACGACATTGCTCCATGGAGGTCCAGAGTTGCGGCGGCGGGATACTCCAAGGCGGTTGTTGGACTTCGGAGGAGAAAAACACAAAGAACTTTGTGTATAACAGCGAAAGTAGGAAAAAACACAAGGAAACTTTGTGTACAGCAGCAAAAGTAGGAAGAAGCAATTTAACGACCGGTAACGCAGTAGGCGGTACCTCAAGAGCCGACTGTACATAGGTATCAGAAATAAATTGCTGTAACTATTGTAAAAAAGGAGTTCTGAATAAGAGTTTTTACGAGAAGCAGTCAGACAGCGTCAGTTACTGGTGAATGATCGCCATAGGCGACATTTTCTTCATCAGCTGCGCCATCCCCTCTTTCACTCGACGAATTTAGTCAACATTAAGACAGAGCCAAACTACGCAAATAATAAAACTCATCAGTGGGGTGGGGACAGCGCAACTGCATCTTATATGAGGTAGGATCAACTGTGAAAATAGTCATGCAATATATAATCTATACTTTGAGCTCCATAATGAATGGTTTATCTGGCCATGACAGTCAGATAGCAGCAGTAAAGCATCCTTATCAATCAGGGTTAACTGAAAGAATTTCTATGTTGGGTGAGTTATTCTATTCCGAGAGAATTTATAGGATGAAAATGGGAAGACATTTACCAAGGACACACAAAAGAGGAGAAATATATTTTTAGTAAAAAATAATCTTACAGTATTATAAATTCTATTTTCCTTTACAACTGGTCATGGATACTTAGGGGGAAGACAAGAAAAAGGGTGGCTAACATTTGGATCAAAATATCTTGTATTTGTAGGAGAGAATCTCATATAACACAAAGGACTAGCTCTAATCGGGACTTAAAACTACGCTGGAAGCAGTATTTAAAAATTCTCCAGTGTGTCATCAGAAAGACAAAAACCATGTACTATCCACGAGAAGTGCCAAACTACAAGAAATGAGACAAGGAAAATTTGGACCATTATTAAGCATGAAACAAATAACCCTGGCAAGGTAAATTGTACTGACCTCCCAGATGACAGCGTGAGTGAAACAGGTGATATCAAATTCAGATCATTGGCTACTAAATTAAACCAGTTATTCACAAGAACACTGGAAATTCCTGATTGAATAGTAAATAAAATAACGGAAAGACAACCACTGGCCTATAGCCAACTAACCGGTGGCACTTGGAAATATGCAATATAAAACAGTACTTACACTAGCTTTTGTGCTTTAGTCTTTCCATAGCAAAAGTACGCACTTTCACACACATAACTACAGACACGAACATGCCCAAACCCTCAGCTGTGAGTTTGGCAGAGTCAGTCTCACTGTGGCCGGTGTGCCTGGGCATCTATGTGGTTGTGGGTGTGACTGTGTGTACTTTTACTATAGAAAGAGCAAGAACTCAAAAGCCAGAGTAAGTGTAATGCCTTCTATACAGTGAAGAAATATGAAGAATGTACAACAGATAACTTGGAGTTTTGAGATGGGTATATACAGAATAATAAATTGTAATATTTTATGAAGCTACCAATGTGGTATGTTGATTCACTGTGCCGTATTGTATAAGACAATACAGAGACAAAGTTTATGATTATTATACCTCTTTATAGATTGTACAGATGAAAAGATATTAAAGTGATATGCTAATATTCATTGTATCAGGTTTGGAGAAAGTGATCAGTTTGAATAACATTGTACTTTCCTAAAGTAGTTACCAACATAAAAGCCTCCTTGTAACAAGATTAGATAAGAGTCCATGTAAAATCACTAAAATGTTGTAGCTATAAGTGTGCATCAATTTTATATGAAGACACTAATTGCATGTAAACATATTTACAATTTTCTAGAATAAAAAGACAGGGGAGAGAGAGGATGGAAGATTAACTAAAAACACAGGGACAAAAAATGGTCTATTGAAATCAGATCCAAATAACTTCTTAGACAGGCAATGCATTCTCCACTAGGAGACAAGTTCTATTCTATTCTATTCTGTTGCATGTTCCTACTTGCCACGCATTTATTTATTCGTTCAGTAAATCTTAGTTTTTGCATATTCTTGCTTCATGTCTGTTGTACTTCACATGGTTTAAGACTTCTGCCTCTTAACAGAAGCAGTTATCTCACAAGAATGCCCTTAGGGATTTGTGAAACAGAGAAAATGAACAAATAACTTTAATTTTATGTGGCAGACTATTGTACATTTGTATTGTGCTATTTGTACTAGAGGTTTTATATGCTGTTGTCCGTACTAACTGAACATGGAGTTTGTCTTTTTGCCTGGTATTATGTTCAAGTACATTACAGTTTTCATTTATCTGTTTGATACTTTTCCTCACATATTTACAATTTTCTAGAATAAAAAGACAGGGGAGAGAGAGGATGGAAGAGTAATTGAAAACACAGGGACAAAAAATGGTCTATTAAAACCAGATCCAAATAACTTACTTAGACATGCAATGCATTCTTCACCAGCAGACCTCAGCTCATCTGTTAGAGAGATCAGAAAAACCATTACATAACTAAAAAGTAGTAGGTATTCTGGCTGTGATAGTATCTCACCCAGAATTCTAAACTATTGCGCTGAATTGTTAGAATCATCCTTGAGTTACTTTTGTAACCAGCCAACGTGTTGAGATGTATTTCCTAAAAGTCTCAAGTATGCAGTAGTAATGGAGATTAGCAACTGACCTTTAACTATAGACCAATCTCTCTTCTAATAATGTCTTAGCAATAGATCAGTTCAGCTCTACAGAGAATGCAACATACGATCTCACAAATTCATTTATGACAGAAATAAAAAATAAAAATTGCCTCATTCTGTGATCTTGAAAATGCGGTTTCATTGTGTATTAAATTCTGTTAGGAAAGTTGAAATTGCATGGCATTTAAGATTTTCCATAGTATGGGAGGAGTCATATTTTAACAATAATCATTACTAAATTTTATGACACCAATAAGAGTACGTATACAGTGCAGAAACATTAATTATTGCAAACCACAAGCTTTGGTGCTTGGTTTGCTCCTATTCTTGGTCTATATAAATGATTTGTCCAGGGCGTTGGAGGTCTCTTAAAAACTGTAACATTAGCTTATGGCGAAAATATATTGACATAAGGACCAAACACAGCCATGAGAATAATGGAACAGGCTTAAAACTGGTTCAGAGCCGACAGCTTACCCCTAAAACTTGAAAAAGCTCATATTTGCTGTTCCATACAAATAAGAGTCATTAACAGGCACCAGTAATAGAGATAAATGGGCATATACTTAATTGATTGATTTTATTTCATGTTACATAGGTCCAACTGTGTTGGGTTCACAAGGACGTGGAATGAGTCGGTTTTTTACAAATACGATATGATAATCTTACAGTACATACAGATATTTGAGTACATAGTTATATAAAAATTTGTACAGTAATTTATTTGAGCAGCAATACAGAAAAAAGACAATACATATTTTCTTAGAATTGTGGTTATCACATAATGCTGATCATTAATAACACACTTTAACTGTCATAAATGCATTTATTAGACACAAAGCAAGAAGAGCAAAACATGGCAGTGCCGAGAGAGACATACAACAAAGCAGTTTAAAGAGGTCAGAGTCAAAGATAGGGTGTTCTGTGCTCTGTACCAGAAATGCCCCCCCCCCCCCCCCCGGGGCAGTGAGGAGCATGGAGGGAAGCTTCATCACTCAAAATCGTAATCCTCATGCCAGCGTGGCAGTTGTAGGTGGCTGGCGCAAGAAGTAGGCGCATTGAAAACTGTGGTGTGAGAGTCCCATGAGGCCAACTGCTGCGTATGCAGAGAGGCATTGGTCGAGGGCAGGTCGACAGCATTGGGAGGCAGGGCAGCAGCGACGGCAGGCAGATCGGAAGGCAGGTCAGAGAGTGATCATGCTGGTTTCAGGCGATGGACAGACACGGTCTGTGGTCATCCATGTAGATGAATTACGAATGTGTTCACACCTCGACATAACACTCGGTGAGGCCCAAATAAGGTGGTTGAAAGGCCGCTCACACGGAGTAGTTGTGCAGCCTCACAAATTCACAAGATGCTAAGTACTTGTGGATGAACACAGGCAGGGTGGAATGAGGGCAAGGGGGGGGGGGGGCATGAGACATGCACATGAACCCATTCAACCAGAGCCAGAAGGTCCACAGTATCAGCTGGTGGTGAGTCCTCCATGAACTCTGATGGTAGGAGGAGGGGCTCGCCGTATGGAATCTCAGTGAGTGATGAGTTCAAGTCTTCGTTACGTGCCGAGCGGATGCCCAGCAAGACCCAATGGACAGCCTCAGACTGTGGTGTCACCGCCAGACATCACACTTGCTAGGTGGTACCCTTTAAATCGGCCGTGGTCCGGTAGTATGCGTCGGACCCGCGTGCCGCCACTATCAGTGATTGCAGACCGAGCGCCGCCACACGGCAGGTCTAGAGAGACTTCCTAGCACTCGCCCCAGTTGTACAGCCGACTTTGTTAGCGATGGTTCACTGACAAATTACGCTCTCATTTGCCGAGACGATAGTTAGCATAGCCTTCAGCTACGTCATTTGCTACGACCTAGCAAGGCGCCATTATCAGTTGCGATTGATATTGTAAATAATGTACAGACAAGAGCTACATTCAACATTAATGGATTAAAAGTTAAGTATTCCACCAAGTACCACCTTTTTTCTGAAGTCTAAATACCTTGTCATGTTCCAGACCTCACGCCAGCCTGCGTGAGCTTAAACGCTTGCCTTTCGGCTTCCTCCAAACCCCATGGGTTGGCTGCTGCCAATCCACAACACAGACCATAAGCCACCGTGGCACATAAGCACAGCCTTGAGGGTGCGGTGCCATAGTTCGACCAGGTCATTCACCTGTGGATGGTAGGCAGTTGTGAGGGAAAGAGGACAAGTGAATTGCTTGACCCATGCGATAAGATGTATCTGTACCCATCGGAAGGGGGGAGGGGGCCAATGATGTCGATGGGGACATGCCAAAGGTGTCCTCTTGGAATGTCAAACTTGCCTAATGGAGGTTGAGCATGCCTGCTGATCTTGCTATGGTGCCCATAGAGATGTCGCAAAGGACCGGGGTCATCGACTCGTGTAGGATGTGGGGTTTGACAGAGGGCAATGACTCGTTGTCTGAAATTAATTGCTGTATATTGTTGTCCTGAAGCTGGGCACGTTCAACAGAGTGGTTAGCACGCAGATGTGGGATAGGTAGTCTGCCACAACATTCCCTGCATCGCAGATATAGCATACATCGGAAGAGTGCTGACAGATGTAGTCTATATGGCGGAAACGCCTCAGCGGAAAGTCCTTAGCCGGGTTATGAATCACGTCTACGAGAGGCTTGTGATATGTAGAGATCGAGAAAGGTCACTCCTCAAGGTCACTATGGAAGTGTTTAATCGCCTCGTACACAGCGAGAAGCTCACAATCGAAAGCCGACCACTTACACTGGCTCTTAGTCAATTTCTTGGAAAAGAAGCGGAGCAGTTGTGTTGAGTCGGCAGTGTGCTGTTATAAAACAGCACCCACAACTGAGTCACTGGCATCAGTTGCGCTCGAAACACAGGCCTCAGGGTCAGGGTAGGTGAGTGTAACAGCTTTGGAGAAGGCATTTTTAAGGCTACTACATGCATTGAGCATGGGTTTGGTCCAGTCCAACTTCCGTTTCCCTGTGGTGTTTTTGCCAGAGAGGGCATCAGTGGGGGCCAATTGGATAGAGGCAGCCTGACGAATATGGCGCCGGTAAAAGTTTGCCACACCCAGAAAATGATGGGGCTGAGCGTAATCTTGAGCAAGACAAGATCATGTATGGTTTCGACATGAGAACTCATCGATCAGGGTTGGCAGAGACAGTATGGCCCAGGAACATAACAGATGTTGAACAGGGTTGAAATTTATTATGGTTGATCACCACACCATTGGCAGCAAGGGCCGAATGGACTGTATCAAGGTGAACTTGATGTTCCTCAACACAGGAGGAAAATATCAGTATATCATCTAAGTAAGGGTAAGCAAATGGCAGAGGTAGCAAAATGGAATCAATGAACCGCCCCCATGTCTGCACAGCATTTTTCAATCTGTAAGGCATGTACCAGTATCCAAATAGGCCGAAGGGTGTGATGATGCCTGTCTTTGGAATATCTGGTGGATGTATAGGGATTTGATGGTACGCCTTGGAACAATATACAACAGAGAAAAACCTAGAACCATGCAGTAATTGGGTGAAATCCTGGATATGAGGAATTGGGTAGTTATCGATAGGCCTAATGGTACCTGTAGTCCCCACACATGCATAAGGTACCGTCCTCTTTAGGAACAAGAAGAATAAGTGAAGAACAGTTGCTATCAGAGGGGCAGAGCATGCATGAAGCCAACAGATCCTGAACGATTTCCTTGGTGCACAGAAGTTTGGAAGTGTTAAGGTGCCTCACCTTATAACGTACAGGTGCAAATCCTGTGACATGTGCCATTACAGATGGCCAATACTCATGAAGCGAGGTTGGCAAGAGGGGTCAGGAAGGGGTCCACTGGCGACATGGGTTCACTGACCTTGCTGAACCGGGGTAGCGTAGGAAGTGCGTCAGCTGAAGTCAGCAATGGAAGACGTGATACAGGAGCGGAGCATGGAGTTGCATCTTGTATATTCACCCCCAGCAGTTACAAAACGATAGCAGGCAGAGGAATGCCCAACACAGGAGCAAATTGGTGAGAAGATGCACTAGAGGCATGTGCTGGATCGTCTCGTTGCAGTTCTGCCGATAGGTAACGTATTGTACGCCATGTGTGTGACAGTTCAGTGGAACTTGAGGCAATGAAGTTGCGTAACGCATCGTTCTGGTGCAGAGTTCATTGATTTGTGTGCACATAACTGACAAGTCAGAGAGCCATTTACTAATGCACTCAAGCAGTGGAAAGCATAGCCAAGGAGGTGGAGAGCGAAGTTTGAGCACAGAACAGACAAACTGTATGTGTGGCAGAGTGCAGAAGCCTGCAGCTCTAGAGAAAGTTCGTAATGGTGTAGAAAGTCCACCCCAATCACAGGTTCATCCACGTCGGCGATGTGGAAAGTCCAAGGGAAGGTGTGGACTGGCGATAGGCGATGCGATATCTTGATGGAGCCAAGGACCGCAATAGAAGAATGATTTGCAGCGATCAAAGCAACGTTAGCAGGTGAAAGTATGTTGCCTGCGTGCTTGGCCGGGATAATGCTGATGTTGGCGTAGGTGTCGATGAGAAAGCGAGTGTCCAATGACAAGTCAGTGGCATAGAGGTGTCACACCGCTGAAGTGAGTGGTGCAGCATTGGATGGTAGGTGCATTGAAGGAACATGGCGTGACATGGTGCCTGAACGTGCCCGCTGGAATTGTTTGCGTAGGCACAAGGAGTGTGGCAGTTTCATGTGGCGCCCTCATAAGTAGAATGGTAGGCTACCAGCACTGTGGGTAGGCTGGGAGGCGAGGCGGTGTGGATACGAAGGGGGCCGCAGCTCACTGTGTTGGAGCTGGGAGCCACTCAGGCTGCTGTTCGGGCGAGGTTGGCTGTTGTCGGGAGGCCGCAGGCGGTACCTCCTGTAGACCACTAGGCGGTGGCTCCTGACTGTCAGCTGAGATGCTGAGACGAATATGCTGGCCTATGCTGGCAGGGCGTGGAACCGAAAGTGCAGTCGTGTCAACTGATGGTGATGAAGGTGTCATCTGTGACAGGCGGTATCGGTGACAAATGATAGCATAAACTTGATCAGCCATGCGTAAGTGAACCTCAAATGAATGGGTGACGTGGGACGACAGGTGGACTTGTAGATCTGAAGGCATTTAGACCATGCACAATGTTCAAAGTGCAATGTCAAGTAACGCTTGATCATCAATTAATGCATTGAGGCGCTGCCAAACCTGTGAAGGTGTGCGGTCATCGAGGTGCTCATCATCAATGATGTAGTAGATAGCCTCCACCAGGGGGGCAAGAAAGGTGCTTGATGAGCAGTGCTTTCACTGTCAAATACTTGTGAGAGATGGGTAGAGAGAGAAGCAGATCACTGATGAGGTTCGGATGAGTGTGGAGGTGACTCACCAGGCAGCCAAAACGTGCGTCATCATCCAAAATACTGTGGATATCCAGTAGGTTATCTACTAACACGAACCAAGTCTTTGGGTTATCTTTTTGCAAAGTAGGCAGCTTAGGAAACCTGCCGGGTAGCACATGTTGATGCAGCACCGGCAGACGGAGATCCGTGCAAGCCGAGCAGGAAGCCCCGACACCAGGAGTGCAGTAGCAGTGGACAGTGCATCACTCGAGGTCTGCATGGGGGGGCAGCCGCATGTAGCACATGGTGTGGAGTGAGTGGACGCAAAAGTCGGTACGGTGTGTCCCAACTGCAGGCCTAACGATGAACACGGCGCGGGTATAATGGATGGTGCCGTGGCAACAGCTGGCAAAAGGTGGTCCTGGTGCAGCCACAGGAGGGGCTGACCCGGTAACCGGCATGGGCAGAATGGCCAGCGCCATTATGAAAGCGAGCAGAAGGCAGTCATGGTGTAACCATGGAGTGATGATCACGGAAACTGGTGCAGTCAAAGCGTAGGAATGTTCGCATCACAGTTCTGGAACTTCATCAGCACATCAAACCAAACCAAAGGAGACTGCATAGCTGAGGGGTAAACCACAATGTCCTCAACTGGGTGATCGCCCACAATGTCATTAGGCGGCCATGTTGGGCCGGTTAAGGTTAAGTGGCCACCAGCGTGGCCGGGCATAAATAATTGTTCACTTTTAACCAAACGCGCATTAGGTAAACTTGACCACTCGTGTTCACAAGCACAGTTAATAGAAAGCATGGCACTAGCACTGAAAGACACTGGGAGATCCATTGTTCCGAAGACAATGTGGGCTGACACATGAAGTCAGTTAATGATGAGGAGAAGCACAAAATAACTCGCAATCATACGATGATGATGTCGGGGTCACCACTGTGGTTATCACATAATGCTGATCAGTAATAACACACTTTAACTATCATAAATGCATTTATTAGACACGAAGCAAGAAGAATACAACATGGCAGTACATGAGTTGCTCGCTGAGAGAGACAGAACAAAGCAGTTCAAAGAGGTCAGAGTAAAAGATAGTGTGCTCCACACCAGAGACATACAGAATCATTAAAGCACTAAATAAAAACAGATAAAGAGCACAAATGGATACAGAGCTCAAATTAAATAACTTTCTTAGTGGCATTATGTTAACTTGTATTATATAATAGGAAAATCTTACAATTTATTAATTTAAAAATTCATCTAGGCTGTAAAATCCTTTTTCTAGCAGAAATATTTTTAATGCCTTTCTTAACCTTACTCTTGGGTTATGAATCTCTATCTTCATTTCAGGAGGATGAGCATTGAAGAGTTTTCAGAATGAGATTTTCACTCTGCAGCGGAGTGTGCGCTGATATGAAACTTCCTGGCAGATTAAAACTGTGTGCCCGACCGAGACTCGAACTCGGGACCTTTGCCTTTCGCGGGCAAGTGCTCTACCATATGAGCTACCGAAGCACGACTCACGCCCGGTGCTCACAGCTTTACTTCTGCCAGTATCTCGTCTCCTACCTTCCAAACTTTACAGAAGCTCTCCTGCGAACCTAGGGCTTCTGTAAAGTTTGGAAGGTAGGAGACGAGATACTGGCAGAAGTAAAGCTGTGAGCACCGGGCGTGAGTCGTGCTTCGGTAGCTCAGATGGTAGAGCACTTGCCCGCGAAAGGCAAAGGTCCCGAGTTCGAGTCTCGGTCGGGCACACAGTTTTAATCTGCCAGGAAGTTTCATTGAAGAGTTTTGTTCCAGTGTAGTGGACACACTTTTGCACCAAGCTCAGATTTCTATGCTCCATGTGTTATGTTCATTATAATTGCTGTTTGGTTGAAACATCTCTATATTTCTACAGACAAAAACATGAGAGAAAAGATATATTGGCATGTAATATTGTATATTTCAAGTTTTTGAAAGCTGTTTCTGCATGAGTCTCTTGGGTGCAATCCACATATAACTCTTAAAGCTTGCTTCTGAGTAATGAACTATTTCCTTGCTCATGGCTGGTTGCCCCAAAAAATAATGCCATATTCAATGAGTGAGTGAAAACAGCCATAGTATGCAACTTTTAGAATGTTAGGTTCTACACATGTAGTGACAACCCATAGAACATACGTAGCAGGGCTAAGCCTCTTACAGAGATCTGTAATATGTGAAGCCCAGTTCATTTTCTTGTCAATGTGCTCTCCAAGAAATTTTGTTTTGTCTATTCTTTCTATTGGCTGATTACCACATGTCACACTTATCTCTCTCTCTCTCTCTCTTTTTATTTTTGTACAGAACTGAATAAAACTGGTCTTACTAGAATTTAATGAGGGACCATTCACCTAGAATCATTTAACCATATCTGAGAGTATGTGATTAATGGATTCCTCAATATTACTATCTGCTCTACTGCTCATAAAAATTGTGGTATCATCAGCAAATAAATTAAATTTACATGGCAGGCTTGAACATGATGGTAGATGATTTATAAAAATCAATAATAATAGTGGCCCAAGAATTGAGCCCTGAGGCACTCCACATGTAATGGAACTCCATTCAAAATGTGTCGAACATAACATACTCCATTTGAGCTGTTCAAGACAACTTTTTCTTTTCTTTCTTGGAGATACAACTGTAGCCAATTACCTGCAACAACACTTATTCATACTAATTTTCCTTTTTGCACAAGAATCTGGTGATCAACGCAGTCAAACATCTTAGACAAATCACAGAATTTTCTCATTAATGGTTTCTAGGACTTCATTTGCAAGTGCATAGATTGCGCCTTCTGTTGAATGGCCCTTCTGAAAGCCAAACTGGCTCTTGCTGAGAACTCCATTCTTCATGAGATGAAGCTGTCAGCAAAGAGATAGGTTGATAGTTAACTCAGTTCTATCACCCTTTTTGTATAAGGGTTTCACAATGGGAACAACACGTTTTTGAAGGGAAGCATTGAAAATATGACAGAGAATATCCCTTATCCACATACAAGAATATTTCAATAAATTACCAGAAATACTATCAACCCCAACAGAGTTCTTACTTTTTAGAGACATTATGATTTTCTGAATTTCATCTGCAGTGACAGGATTAAGGTGCATTTCTGGAATTGTGTTTGAATATACAGTTTGACAAAGAGTTATGGTTTCATCAACATTGGGCTTGTAACCAATCTGTTGAGTTACTGATAGGAAGTGTTTACTAATAATCTCAGCCACACTTTTTAGGTTATTTTCTGCGGTACCTTCATACTGATTTCATTTACATCTCCTTTGCTTGTTGTATCTCTTCCTGTGTCTATTTTTTTCACAATGCTCCAAATTGTTTTTATCTTATTGTTAGAATTATCTATTTCCTTCTCATAATAAAAGGCTTTTGATTTCTATATTAGTTTCTTCAAAATGTTACACTATAATCTATAATGTTTCCATTTTTCTACATCTTTAGATAATTTTATTGCAGAATAAGTCTCCCTTTTGGTTTTACATGACTATTTTATACCTTTTGTAACCCAAGGCTTACTTACAGAATTGAAAGCACTGTTTCTGACTCATTCATTTGGAAATCTTTCATCAAAAAGAGCACAGAATTAATTTATGAAACAGTTAAATTTAGTATCAATATTATTAAGGCTACATACTGAAGAACAATCCATTTGCTGCAACCTATGGTTGAAAGTTTCTTTTGCGTTTTTGTTCATTACTCTTACAAACTTCCATTGAGGAAACTGTTTTTTTAAACAGATTAACATAATAAAGAGTGAGAATATGTCCATCATGATCTGAAACCCACTTATAACCTGTCTGACTGTATAAGTCTGATGTCTACATACATCTAAAAAAATGTTATCAGCTGGTAACTGTTACAGCTGTGCTGACTGGCCCACAGCTTCTTGATATATGTGAATGATCTACCTTCTTATGTGAAACTAGATGCTGAACTGACACTGTTTGCTGATAATACAAGCATAATTATTAATCCAGTAAAAGAAAATGACACAAAGAAGGTCTTTGGAAAAGTTATTGATTGGTTTTCTGCGAATGGATTTACTCTGAACTTTGAAAAAACACAGTATACCCAATTTTCTGCTGCAAAAAGTATAATTCATTCAATAAACATAACACATTGAAAGAAGTCAGTAGCCAGGGTAGAGCATACTAAGTTTTTGGGTGTACATATAGATGAGAATCATAATTGGAAAACTCATATTTTGGATCTTCTAAAACAACTAGGTTCAGCAACTTTTGCAATCAGAATAATTGCCAATTTTGAGGATGTAGAAATTAGTAAGCTAACATACTTTTCATACTTCCACTCTCTGGTGTCATACGGAATAATATTTGGGCCATCTCAACACTTAGGCAAAAGGTATTCACTGCTCAAAAGAAAGTAGTTAGAATAATGTGTGGGGTTCATAGTCGCACATCTTGTATGCATCTGTTTAAAAGGTTAGGAATTCTTACAACTGCTTCACAGGACATTTACTCAGTAATGAAATTTTTTCTCACCATCATGAACCAGTTTAAAATCAACAGTGACATTCATCATTACAATACCAGAAAAAAGAAAGACCTACACTATCCTTTACTTAACCTATCTTTGGCACAGAAAGGGGTAAAATATGCTGCTTAAAACTTTTTGATAAAATACCAGATGAAATAAAATGTCTGACAGTAATAGTTTCAAAAACAAATTGAAATCATACCTCCTTGACAACTTCTTCTATACCATAGATGAATTCTTGAATATGAGTAAATAAATCTGGAGATATAATATATGCATTTTGTGCCATTTAAGGGAATGGGATACATAATAAAAATATTTAGGTATTACACTATAATGTAATAAAAAATTGTTTCCTGTGCACATTTCTTGTGCATTTGACATGTTCCACATCATAATGGTTTTCCATGCTATTGATCAATGGAACACATAACTAACTAACTAACTAACTGCAGCCATGTCTTTGATTCAGTGCATCTCTATTTTCTTACCTAATCTTATGAGGGAACCTTATGGGCTCCGTTTTTAGATTCACTTCATAATTAAAGGTCTTAATAGATAATGTGGATATCAGTATCCTAAAGCAGAATGATGGAATTAAATACTTGACAAATTTAACTAAAATTAAATTTTTTATACTTAAATGCCACCGAAAAGACTTAAAAGTAGATTTCTACTGTACCTGAGTGGTGTCAAACTGGATTAGGAAACTGGTGCCCACACATTGAATGTCAAATCCTGTAAGTATGACTATAAGGGCCAGTCCATAAAGTGCCCTTCTTACAAGGGGAAGTCATGACATTCAGATTACAGATTTTCTTCAGATTTTGTGCTCTTCTGTTAGTCAATTAGGAAAACATAATGTGAAAGTAGTAAGGCATACTACGTAGATTGTATGAAAATTGCAAGAGAAATTTAATATGTCAGTGATGCACAAGTGCAAGGAGACCATGAGCATGAGCTGTCAGTGTGTGTGTGTGTGTGTGTTTTTTCTCCCAAGTCTAGTCATACTATTTCATATATAAGATGTTTGAAAGATAATATCTGTCTGAACATACCAGTGAATTTTCAATGTCGTTTTCTCATTTGCTAATTTTTATCACAGCAAATATTAACTATCAACAAGTAAACAACCATAGCGTTTCTGAAAATGTATGCCTGTTGTGATTTACGAAATGTTGCACCTGTAATCTGGGTAACGTGCTAAAGAACTGCTTTGCACCTAGTCACAGTGTGCAAACACATTTCAAGGATGGACCAGTTTGGAAAACCAGTTAAAGATTAATAAATAAAGGTGCAAATTACTTTATTCGATAATAAAGTGCTACAATATTCCATAATATGAGAATAATGAAAGATTAATCATCAGATGTACTTTTGACATGGTTTTCATGCATGGAAAACAGCAGCTGATACATCAATTAATGTAATTTTTCAACTATCAAAGTGAATCTTTGAAGTATATAAGGAAAAACAAAGCTTGTTGAAATTTTAAAAAAAAATTCTCTCCACAAAAATGACAGAATACCATTCATAATGCAATATTTTTGTAAATATAGTGCCAAAAATCAGCAATGTGCAATTCAGTGTATTTTAATAGCATCTTCATGAGACAAAATTTCTCATTTGTCAACTGAATATGAAGAAGTTTGAAGGCACTTGATAAATTTTAACTTGCCTATAGAAACATAACAGTTACTTGTAATAATAAAAATTAGTAAACAGCTGAATAACACTGAAAATTCAAAAAAATTTCATGCAAGTTCTTGTTTCATCATATTACATTTCAGATTTAAATGATTAATGGAAAATCTCATATAAAGATGTGAAACAAATACTAACAAAGGGATAGAGGGGCTGGCCAGTATTTACCTCAGCTCAGTACAGCCAATTGATACACATAAAACAGAACTGAAATTTTACATTCCTAGCTTTCGGAACAAATGTTCCTTCATCGGGGAGGAGAGAGGGGAAAGAAAGGGAAGAAGGGAAAGGAGATTCAGTTACTCACAACCCAGGTTATGAAGCAACAGGGAAAGGAAAATGGGAGGGTAGCAAGGATGGAGGCATGGTTGTCAGAGGGAAGCCAAAGATATTCTACTGTAAGTACTGTGCCAGCTTCAAACTAAAGAGGATGCATACAGAAGGAAAGAGGTATATAATATAAAGATAAACACAACTATGTAGGATGAAAAGATGCGTGAATTGCTAAAGAGGAAAGGGAAAGAGGAGAAGACTGAAGAGTGAATGGGAGTGAGGTTGTTTAACATAGGTGCAGTCCAGGGGGATGGCGGGATGAAAGGATGTGTTGGAGTGCAAGTTCCCATCTCCGCAGTTCAGAGGGACTGGTGTTGGGTGGGAGAAGCCAAATGGCACATACGGTGTAGCAGGTTCCTAGGTCCCTAGCATTATGCTGGAGGGCATCCTCCGCTACTGGGTATTGGGCATCTCCTAGGCGGACAGCTCGTCTGTGTCCGTTCATGCGCTCAGCCAGTTTAGTTGTTGTCATGCCGATGTAAAATGCTGTGCAGTGCAGGCATGGCAGTTGATAAATGGCTTGTGTAGTTTCACACGTAGCCCTGCCTTGAATTGTGTATGTTTTACCAGTAGCGGGGCTGGAGTAGGTGGTTGTGGGGGGATGCATGGGGCAGGTTTTGCAGCGGGGTCGGTTACAGGGGTAGGAACTGGTGGGTAGAGAAGGTAGTCTGGGAATATTGTAGGGTTTAACAAGGATGTTACAGAGGTTAGGGGGGCGACGAAAGGCAACTCTGGGTGGTGTGGGGAGAATTTTGTCAAGGGATGATCTCATTTCAGGGGTTGACTTGAGAAAGTCATATCCCTGGCGGAGTAATTTGTTGATGATTTCGAGGCCAGGATAATATTGAGTGACAAAGGGGGATGCTTCTGTGTGGTCTGGGGGTGGGAACATTGTTGTTGGACGGGGAGGAATGTATTGCTCGGGAAATCTGTTTGTGGCAAGGTCGGCAGGATAGTTGCAGGAGAGGAAAGCACTGGTCAGGTTATTGGTGTAATTGTTGAGGGACTCGTCACTGGAGCAGATACGTTTGTCACGAATATCTGCGCTGTAGGGAAGAGAGCGTTTGATGTGGAAAGGATGGCAGCTATCAAAGTGAAGGTACTGTTGTTTGTTTCTGGGTTTGACATGGACAGCCTAGCCACACAACTCAATCTCCTCATCCCAGCACATACCCCACACAGACCAAATCTCAACCACAGTCAAATGCCACATATCACCATTCCCAATTCAGTCCTAAACCTCTCATCCAGATCCCTCTCTCCTCCAGAGACATCTGTTCTATCAAAAGGCTTAACCTTTAGCCCCAACCACAATGCTCTAGTTAAAGGTCTACTCTCATTCACCCAGAACCTCAACTGGAAATATCACTTCACTACCCAAACACAGCCCCCAAATACTAGACCCAGTGTTGAACCCTGTCTAGAACAGTTCCGACTGCCTTCTCAAAGGGATCCTCCTCCCCTCCCCCAAAACCATCCCTTGCAGACATTTCAGGAATTCCTCACATCCAGTGTTGCCTCCCAGTCTTTCTTGAAGAACATCCCGACAACCCCCAACATCACCCCAGCTGAATCCCGTGCCATTAAGGAGCTGAAAATAGACCGCTCTATTGTCATCCTCCCGGCGGATAAAGGCTCCACTACTGTCGTACTTGACCGTGTGGAGTATGTGGCAGAAGGACTGCGCCAACTCTCTGACACCTCAACCTACAAAGCTGTTACCCAGGACCCCATTCCCTCCATCCAGACTGAGCTGCAAAAAATCCTAAAAATCCAAGGTCCCTCACAAGGCCTCACAACGGCTTCCATAGACTTACTCACTCCACCTGAGCCACGTACCCCTACCTTCTACCTATTACCCAAAATCCACAAAGACAACCATCCTCGCCGTCCCATTGTAGCGGGCTTCAAAGCCCCAACCGAACGTATCTCAACTCTGGAAGACCAGCACCTACAACCTATCACCCGCAGACTCCCATCCTACATCAAAGTCACAAACCACTTCCTAGAATGCCTCAAATCCATTCCCACTCCTCTCCCACCTGAAACCTTTCTTGTCACCATAGACGCTACATCCCTTTACACAAACATCCCACATACCCATGGTCTCTCTGCCCTTGAGCACTACCTCTCCCAACACCCATCCAAAGATCTTCCAAATACCTCGTTCCTTATCACACTTACCAACTTCATCCTCACCCATAATTACTTCACTTTTGAAGGCCAGACCTACAAACAAATTAGGGGAACGGCCATGGGAACCAGGATGGCTCCATCCTATGCCAACCTCTTCATGGGCCGCATGGAGGAGGCTTTCCTGAAGACCCAACAGCTGCTTCCCCTGGCCTGGTATAGGTTTATAGATGACATCTTTGTGGTCCGGACTCATGGTGAAGAAACACTCCTTAATTTCCTCCATAACCTCAACTCCTTTTCGAATCTGAATTTCACCTGGTCCTTCTCCAAAACCCAAGCCACCTTCCTGGATGTTGACCTTCATCTTGTTGAAGCTCACATACACACCTGTCCATATCAAACCCACAAACAAACAACAGTACCTTCACTTTGATAGCTGCCATCCTTTCCACATCAAACGCTCCCTTCCCTACAGCGCAGATATTCGTGACAAACGTATCTGCTCCAGTGACGAATCCCTCAACAATTACACCAATAACCTGACCAGTGCTTTACTCTCCCGCAACTATACTGCAGACCTTGTCCACAAACAGATTTCCCGAGCAATACATTCCTCCCCGTCCAACAACAATGTTCCTACCCCCAGACCACACAGAAGCATCCCCCTTGTCACTCAATATTATCCTGGCCTCGAAAACACCAACAAATTACTCTGCCAGGGATATGACTTTCTCAAGTCAACCCCTGAAATGAGATCATCCCTTGACAAAATTCTCCCCACACCATCCAGAGTTGCCTTTCGTCGCCCCCCTAACCTCCGTAACATCCTTGTTAAACCCTACAATATTCTCAGACTACCTTCTCTATCCACCGGTTCCTACCCCTGTAACCGACCCCGCTGCAAAACCTGCCCCATGCATCCCCCCACAACCACCTACTCCAGCCCCGCTACTGGTAAAACATACACAATTCAAGGCAGGGCTACGTGTGAATCTACACATGTCATTTATCAACTGCCATGCCTGCACTGCACAGCCTTTTACATCGGCATGACAAAAACTAAACTGGCTGAGCGCATGAACGGACACAGACGAACTGTCCGCCTAGGAGTTGCCCAATACCCAGTAGCGGAGCATGCCCTCCAGCATAATTCTAGGGACCTAGGAACCTGCTACACCATATGTGCCATTTGGCTTCTCCCAACCAACACCAGTCCCTCTGAACTGCGGAGATGGGAACTTGCACTCCAGCACATCCTTTCATCCCGCCATCCCCCTGGACTGAACCTACGTTAAACAACCTCACTCCCATTCACTCTTCAGTCTTCTCCTCTTTCCCTTTCCTCTTTAGCCATTCACGCATCTTTTCATCCTACATAGTTGTGTTTATCTTTATACTATATACCTCTTTACTTCTGTATGCATCCTCTTTGGTTTGAAGCTGGCACAGTACTTACAGTAGAATATCTTTGGCTTCCCTCTGACAACCATGCCTCCATCCTTGCTAACCTCCCATTTTCCTTTCCCTGTTGCTTCATAACCTGGGTTGTGAGTAACTGAATCTCCTTTCCCTTCTTCCCTTTCTTTCCCCTCTCTCCTCCCCGATGAAGGAACATTTGTTCCGAAAGCTAGGAATGTAAATTTTCAGTTCTGTTTCATGTATATCTATCAGCTGTACTGAGCTGAGGTAAGTACTGGCCAGCCCCTCTATCTCTTTGTTAGTATTTGTTTCACATCTTTATATGAGATTTTCCATTAATCATTTAGATCACCTATATGGTCGGCATCCTTCATTGTTTTGTCCCTTTTGTTAGCTATCACTTACGTCTGTCATCTTAACACTTTCTCTCCTTCAGTGTTTTATATATACATAAATAAATATTTTCGTCACCAACTGTGCTAGTTTCATCTTCCTCCTATTATCTTGTTCCGTTTCTAGTCCTCTTCTCTTTTTTATTTATTGATTTATTTATTCAACATTCCATAGTTATTCGTTGTTTCCCAGCCAACAATCACTGCCAACAATCTCTTCCACACCTACCAGTATCATCCATTTCCGTCGATTTCTTGTTGCTTGCGATATTTTTGTGCCGTTGGCTATCTTTCTCTGCCACAAGAAAATTTTTTTGGGACATTTTTCCGCCACCCGCTATCTTTTATGCAGCACGCGTGATCTTTTTTGCGGCACGCGCGATCTTTTTTGCGGCACGCGCGATCGCTTTTGCGGCACGCGCGATCGCTTTTGCGGCACGCGCAATCTTTTATCGCCACTCGCTATCTCTGTTTTTGAGCAACGTGTGTTCTTTTCCCCTGATCTGGACATACTTGCTTGATCTGGTCAACTTTTTCCGTTTTTTTCTTATTTAGTGGTCTTCCTTTGGTATTGAACATTACCAACACAATTTCTTCCCTTCTCGTCCTTCCCTCCGTGTTTTATTCCTTCTTATGATTACTATTTCAACTTTAGTTATTTAATTTCCCTACCCACCAGTTAACCACTATGTACCCTAATCCTATACCACATTATTTACATTAATTCCAGAAACATGCATTCACCGTAGCCAAACTGCAATCCCACATACTTTTCCTACGGTCATGCTTAACCTTTGGAATTACTCCTAAAGGGCTTACCTTAAAAGTTCCCACCTCTGGGTGCAATTCCTCCTTCCACCAGTCTCTCCTAGACTTCCAGAACCTTCAATCCTTAGCCCTTACCCAACTTGTCCTGAGTCTCTACACTACTTCATGTAACCACCACTCCCAACAGCTCCTATCTCTCTTCAAAGTCCTCCATCTCTCAAACCCTTGCTTGGAGAACACACTCAGGAACATCATCCTAGAAGCCAGCTGCAAACTTGAGTTCCATGCCACACACCACCTGAAAAAACTATCCACAGTGCTAGTGCAACACCTAAGAAGTGGGGTCCCTCTCCCTATCCCTCACAAAAACCAACCACAACAGAACCTTCAACAAACCCCCCTCATAGCCAATAAACCTAGCCTAGCCACCCAACTCAATCTCCCCATCCCAGCACATACCCCACACAGACCAAATCTCAACCACAGTCAAATGCCACATATCACCAGTCCCAATTCTGTCCTAAACCTCTCATCCAGATCCCTCTCTCCTCCAGAGACATCTGTTCTATCAAAAGGCTTAACCTTTAGCCCCACACCTAATTCAACCACAATGCCCTGGTTCAAGATCTCCTCTCATTCACCCGGAACATCAACTGGAAATATCACTTCACTACCCAAACACAGCCCCCAAATACTAGACCCAGTGTTGAACCCTGTCTAGAACAGTTCCGACTGCCTTCCCAAAGGGATCCTCCTCCCCTCCCCCAAAACCATCCCTTGCAGACATTTCAGGAATTCCTCACATCCAGTGTTGCCTCCCAGTCCTTCTTGAAGAACATCCCGACAACCCCCAACATCACCCCAGCTGAATCCCGTGCCATTAAGGAGCTGAAAATAGACCACTCTATTGTCATCCTCCCAGCGGATAAAGGCTCCACTACTGTCGTACTTGACCGTGTGGAGTATGTGGCAGAAGGACTGCGTCAACTCTCTGACACCTCAACCTGCAAAGCTGTTACCCAGGACCCCATTCCCTCCATCCAGACTGAGCTGCAAAAAATCCTAAAAATCCAAGGTCCCTCACAAGGCCTCACAACGGCTTCCATAGACTTACTCACTCCACCTGAGCCACGTACCCCTACCTTCTACCTATTACCCAAAATCCACAAAGAGAACCATCCTCGTCGTCCCATTGTAGCGAGCTTCAAAGCCCCAACCGAACGTATCTCAGCTCTGGTAGACCAGCACCTACAACCTATCACCCGCAGACTCCCATCCTACATCAAAGACACAAACCACTTCCTAGAATGCCTCAAATCCATTCCCACTCCTCTCCCACCTGAAACCTTTCTCGTCACCATAGATGCTACATCCCTTTACACAAACATCCCACATACCCATGGTCTCTCTGCCCTTGAGCACTACCTCTCCCAATGCCCACCCAAAGATCTTCCAAAAACCTCATTCCTTATCACACTTACCAACTTCATCCTCACCCATAATTACTTCACTTTTGAAGGCCAGACCTACAAACAAATCAGGGGAACGGCCATGGGAACCAGGACGGCTCCATCCTATGCCAACCTCGTCATGGGCCGCATGAAGGAGGCTTTCCTGAAGACCCAACAGCTGCTTCCCCTGGCCTGGTATAGGTTTATAGATGACATCTTTGTGGTCTGGACTCATGGTGAAGAAACACTCCTTAATTTCCTCCATAACCTCAACTCCTTTTCGAATCTGAATTTCACCTGGTCCTTCTCCAAAACCCAAGCCACCTTCCTGGATGTTGACCTTCATCTTGTTGAAGCTCACATACACACCTCTGTCCATATCAAACCCACAAACAAACAACAGTACCTTCACTTTGATAGCTGCCATCCTTTCCACATCAAACGCTCCCTTCCCTACAGCCTAGGTATTCGTGGCAAATGTACCTGCTCCAGTCACGAATCTCTCAACAATTACACCAATAACCTGACCAGTGCTTTCCTCTCCCACAACTATCCTGCAGACCTTGTCCACAAACAGATTTCCCAAGCAATACATTCCTCCCCATCCAACAACAATGTTCCTACCTCCAGACCACACAGAAGCATCCCCCTTGTCACTCAATATTATCCTGGCCTCGAAAACATCAACAAATTACTCCGCCAGGGATATGACTTTCTCAAGTCAACCCCTGAAATGAGATCATCCCTTGACAAAATTCTCCCCACACCACCCAGAGTTGCCTTTCGTCGCCCCCCTAACCTCCGTAACATCCTTGTTAAACCCTACAATATTCCCAGACTACCTTCTCTACCCACCGGTTCCTACCCCTGTAACCGACCCCACTGCAAAACCTGCCCCATGCATCCCCCCACAACCACCTACTCCAGCCCCGCTACTGGTAAAACATACACAATTCAAGGAAGGGCTACGTGTGAAACTACACATGTCATTTATCAATTGACATGCCTGCACTGCACAGGCTTTTACATCGGCATGACAACAACTAAACTGGCTGAGCGCATGAATGGACACAGATGAACTGTCCGCCTAGGAGATGCCCAATACCCAGTAGCGGAGCATGCCCTCCAGCATAATGCTAGGGACCTAGGAACCTGCTACACCGTGTGTGCCATTTGGCTTCTCCCAACCAACACCAGTCCCTCTGAACTGCGGAGATGGGAACTTGCACTCCAGCACATCCTTTCATCCCGCCATCCCCCTGGACTGAACCTACGTTAAACAACCTCACTCCCATTCACTCTTCAGTCTTCTCCTCTTTCCCTTTCCTCTTTAGCCATTCATGCATCTTTTCATCCTACATAGTTGTGTTTATCTTTATACTATATACCTCTTTACTTCTGTATGCATCCTCTTTGGTTTGAAGCTGGCACAGTACTTACAGTAGAATATCTTTGGCTTCCCTCTGACAACCATGCCTCCACCCTTGCTAACCTCCCATTTTCCTTTCCCTGTTGCTTCATAACCTGGGTTGTGAGTAACTGAATCTCCTTTCCCTTCTTCCCTTTCTTTCCCCTCTCTCCTCCCCGATGAAGGAACATTTGTTCCGAAAGCTAGGAATGTAAATTTTCAGTTCTGTTTTTTTTATGTGTATCTATCGGCTGTACTGAGCTGAAGTAAGTACTGGCCAGCCCCTCTATCTCTTTGTTAGTAGTTGTTTTACATTTCAGATTTAATAGGTATGAAACGAGTACCTTTTTAAGAAACATTAAAAAAAAAGGAATGGGTGGGATTCAGTCCAATGATCCAGATTTTAGAGCCCATGCTCAGTGGCAGTGCACCAATACACCACTGATGCATAAAGCTTTTCTTCAATTTTCCTGCAATTGCCTCAGTAGTACTATGCCTTACTACTTGAGCATTGTCCTAATAAATCATTACCACATTTCAAAAGCTTCCCATTCTCCTCCTGTAATTTTTTGCTTATGTATTGTATGGGGCTACACTGCAAGTACTTTCAGAAAAGCTTCCCTAACACTTAAATTTGTTTGTATTACCATTTCAGAAGTCAAGATCTTGTTACTGTGAGCCTCCACTATTTATTACAGGCAGTCATTTAGATAAAGCTCATCCACTATTTTCTGTGTTTCATTTACAAATTCCTTCAGAATCACCTCGTTCAATTACTCTCTATTATCACAGTTTAACTTTGTTTAATGTCCATCTTACAACTTATTTCAAGGAGGCTGTCCATTCTGTTCAACTCAAACATCAGGATTGCAGAGTGTGATAAACATAGTTAAAACATTTTATAACTAATTTGTCTAATAGTACTACTAATAAATTAAACCTAAAGAGTTGCTCTTAACTGAAGTAACTTAATATGTAATAGCACTGTAATTACGTTCAGACTTGAATAAATGCTGAATGACCTAGTGCCAGGAATACAGATTGTGTTTATAGACTACCACTTCAGTTGACAAATTAGTGAGCCACTTTCTATGGTCCACATGAGGTCCTGGTTCAGAAATTCCAGATGAAAACAAAATTTCATTTATTCACATCATTCCACCTCGTCATAGATGGTGTTTCATAGTGGGATTTATAGAACAAATTGCATACTTTAAATTGAAAGTGGCCACTATAGGCTGTCCATGAAAAATATTAACAACCAATTAGACATGTTATTCATATCTTCAGAGGTAGCTACAAAAATTATTTCCAGATCACTTTATCTATTTGTGTGCATATAAGGGAAAAAAGCAGCTACACTGTAAACAGAAAACCATGTTGCTTGACACTTCAGCAGTTTCCCTGTGTAAGTGGTATTTAGCAGTAGAAATTAGCTTTGCACAGAACACTGTCCTGTAGTCCAAATTTTGATTACTTTGAGGACTAATAGCTAATAGAGTATTTTTTCCAGTTCTTCTGGATCTCTGGGAATTTTGTCTGATCTACTGGGAAACTTTTGGTCTTCTGCACTGGATTAGAAAATTCCACTGCCTATTCTGGTTTGGAGTGCAGATATATGAAAATTACTTCTTCCTCTTAAGAGGGTTCCCAGTAATTGCCTTGACCATGGGATTCAAACTTGACAGTTGAACCCTCACTCAGAAGTTAATCATCCCTCATACTAATCAATTAATTAAGGAATAAATTTCTCAAAAGCAATCAATTTATTGTTTGGGTACTAAGAGTTAACAGAGCAAACTTGTAATTAGACAAGGTCTGATTAACATCTCTTGCTTCTTTGCTGTCCAGCATCTCAGCTCTTCATTCTTGGGAAGCCCAGTAACATGGAACGTTACACAGGAGGAAATCCATGGCAACACACACCCGGACACTTGTGATGATGTAAGCACATCAGGTAGTAGTCTCGTGGTGCCACGTAATGTCCCTGGAGTACATTGGACCCAAAGGAACAAAAACCAAATGCAGAATAGCATTAAGTAAAGAACTAAATCAGTCTAACAAATTCTATGAGTCACTAAGCATTATTACTCAGTTATTTAAAATGACAGTCATGCAAGCATTCTACCTACCCATGCCAAAAATATTGTTCTTACCCTTACACTCCAATACTATGGTTGTGAACTGCTGAGTTCATCCCTAAATCCCTTGTTGACCACATAATGTTAGAAGTATGTATTGGCATTAAAGTGTAAGAATCTAAAAATCCCTAAAGAGGCTACTGCAAGATGTTTAGTTATCAACATTCAGAAAAATAATAATTAATGCAATAACACTGAAAAACATGGTTGGGACGAAGTATGTGAAAATAACCATGCCATATAAGATTGGCATTCTGAAGCAGCTTACATATTTGGCCAAGTTTCCTCTTAACTCATTATAAATTGTAAAAGTAAGCAGCTTCATGAGATGTTAACATGGAACAAATCAAGACTGTAGACATCAATGTCTCTTTTTTGATGCACCAAAGAGCAACACTTCCATAATAAAATTTTGTCATGTGGTAATAGGGTTTACTATAGTGTTGCACAAATCAGTGTGAAAGCAGCCTTAGCATCTTGAATGGTTGGGCAAGATTCATGATGTTAATTTTCAACCCTTAGATGTAATTTGTAGGTGTTGTTGATAATGATTAGACTTTAGATTCAGAGGTTGTTTTGTTCCTTTGGTCTTATGGCAGTTCTTAAAATTTTGGACCTCAAATGCACAGATTTAGCCTGATAAAGTTCATTGTTTTGAAAGTGAAGTAAACATGCTCTTTGTTTGTGCACCCTGGCAGCTCTACTGACTATTTGCCATATTTTGATACGTACCTTTTAATGAACTTGTGTTGCAAGAAATATCTGAATCTTACCTGTTAACCCAGCACAGAAATACTGAAAGTGAATATGCAACATTTAATCTTAACATTACTGCTTCTAGACACACTGATAACGAGAAAGAGTGAAGTCATTGTTCTTGATGGTGATGTCTGCTAATGTAATTAGTCCACTTCTTGAGACAGGAATTTGGAAGATCATGAACTTGTCATATGGTGGGTAGGGTGCACTGTTTCATTGTGGTATTTTGAGTAAATGACAATTTCTTCTTACTAACAAGTAATATATGCAGAACGATTGGTAACAATGTGCACTAGAGTGATGCTGAGCCCACAGCAGTGAAGGCGGTGAGCATGAAGATGAAGACAGTGGCTATGTTTTTGAGAGGCATGGGGGCCACACCACCAAATAGTGTAGCCGTTGTCCCAGAGCAGGGGTATGTATCAGCTAGAACTATCATTACATTCAACATTCTAATATGGCAGATTAGTGAACTAGATTTAATCTCTACAAATAAAGGTTTAACCTTTACAATGGCAACATGATCAAATTTATCACTTCAAGATGGAGCTTCACCATTAATGGTGCAATTATCATGTGGGGCTTTAAGGCGTAACGAGTCTCAGTATACAGGGCTCTCCACAAAGCAGTTTGCTTTGTCTGCTTGTAAACGTAAATGTGACTAGTAATATGAATTGTTGGTCAGAATGAACCTTTACTTAGTTTGCATTTATATATATGGCTATGGGCAGTTCTGATTGCCTCCTAGCAGCCAATTTCTGGTCAGCGGTTGGTAATTAATTTATTCTTACCTTGAGAAAATTTTTCTTTTTATTTATTAAGTAATAGCAATATCTTGTGACTGGTTGTGCACAACTGGTAGAATACTTCTTTGCCACTTTGAATTCTGACTTAACAAGGTTTTACCATCATAGAACCAGAACACTGTTTATGGACTCACAAGTACATATTCTCAGAGCTGTAGAGGTGTTTCTAAAGTTCTGTGTTTTACAGTTCAGCAGTTATACTAATTCCAGGGATTCGTTATAATGACAGCAGTCTATTAGTCCGTGTTACTATAGAAGCCCCTAATTCAGAGCTCCCAAATATTCTTCAAAGCTGACATTAATCAGCATGGTGTTCGTTTTTCCAGTTTACATTATGTATTTTCTGGTGTATCCTCTCCATGTAACTAGTATCTCAGATGTTGCTAACTCATCATTATAATGTTTCCCTATAAATAATGCTACGCTATTAATGATTTGCATTCTTTTGATTACTAGTTACGCCAGAGACATGAATCAACATGACTTGTCTTACTTCCAGGACATTCCTTTATGGGAAATGACAGTCACAGCATTTAAGTTATTAATGAATTTTATGTGCTTGCAGTGACAGTGTTACAGTGCTCTCAATCGTAAGTGCTATAATGGCCTAACATAATAGTCTGCTATGGATTTTAATTTATAAGCTTGACAATGACTCAGGCAACTTAAAGCCTCACTAGCTTTGTGTTTGTTCTGCAGCTTACCACAGGAATGTGTGACGGTTTTTTTGTAGAATGTATTCTTAGGTCTGGAGTTTGTGCAATTGTTTTAAATACTGTGACTGTGGCTTTACTATGGGAGTTTGCGTTCTACTGTATAGAAATATACGTGGCACACACTAAAATAACAAAGTGTTGTTTGTTCACATATAACACATTCAAAATAAAAGCTAACACACAGCTATAGGTGTAGAGGTGTTGTACTCTCATTTCTCAGTTCATGTTTAAATAACATAATTACTTCTGCTCGATTAAATTAAGATATGTAAAATATCATGTACAGTCCTCACCTGACTCAAAATTTGTGACTGAGGTTAACAGTACATGGTTCGATTCCATCATACTAGTACTGCTCATTAACAAATGTCATTACTACAGATATCTGTGTGTTCATGTGGCGTGTCAGCTGGTATCTACCACATTTGTTTGCCCAGTGAATCACTCCATGTCACATTAATTAAGTGGGGTGATTAACAGATGGAGATTAATTTTGTTAACAGTTGTTTATTATTCCATTTCAGGGTTTACATCTTTTTCAAAGTACTCACCTCATACCGAAATGCACTTTTTACAGTATCTCTGCCAGTGCTTGAATACACAACGTAGGCCATTTTTCACTTCTTGAGCACGGCTCTGAGTTCTCAAATAAAATGCTCCAAAGTTTTGCTTTTAGTGATAGGAATTTTTAAAAAATCACAGGGTACCAGACTGGGGCTCTAAGGTGGGTGCAGTACACAGGTAATGTTAAACTGAACCAGAAACTGCAAGACTTTATTTGTGACATGAAGCTGTGCATTATCATGAAGTTGCCATCCAGTCCAAGAATCTTCTGGTCTTCCCTTGCAGTGCGCCAAGACTTACGTGCAGTACGCGGCTGTAACAGTAATGTGAGGGAACTGAATGCTGGTAAATCACTCCTGGACAGTAAAAGAATGCCACCACCATCACTTTCCCAACAGACGGAACAACTTTCACATTTCTATTGGCATTGGAAACTGAGCAATTTGCACACTGTGCTGGCTTGTTTCCCTTCAGGATCATAATGATGTGTCCCAGCCATCACTCGTCACTGGTGATATTAGATTCCAGAGACGCAGCCCCTCCATTAGCAAAGAAATACAGCATCTCATGGCTTGTCTCTACTGGTACATCATTTTGTTTGGAACAAACAGGTACAACCATGGGTCATAGGGATATGATCCTGCATAACTGTAAATACACTGCCATATGAATTTTTTGACACTGAATTGAGGGTACATAATGTTACCTGCTGATTCTTATGGACATTCGCAGCACTCTGGTGATGTTGATTTCAGTCACAGCTGAAGCCAAAGCAAAAACCGAGCGAGGTGACGCAGTGGTTAGACACTGGACTCGCATTCGGGAGGACGACGGTTCAATCCCACGTCTGGCCATCCTGATTTAGGTTTTCCATGATTTCCCTAAATCGCTCCAGGCAAATGCTGGGATGGTTCCTTTCAAAGGGCACGGCCGACTTCCTTCCCCGTCCTTCCCTCATCCGATGAGACCGATGACCTCGCTGTCTGGTCTCCTTCCCCAAACAACCCAACCCAAAGCAAAAAGCCCAGCTTGTTTAACACAGACAAGCTGGCCTTCTTTAAGTCTCTGAATAATTTAAATATTTTTGCACAAAGTTATCTATCTTCACTGAAGGTTGCTGAGGCTTTGTGTACGTTTGGGTGGCTGTGTGGTTCAAACATTTTATTGCACCCTACTGCTCCTCTTCCACCACCTCCATTATTCGGTGTGTGTGAAATGCAAAGAGTGTCTACAAAATGGAACATTACTACGAACCTACTAAGAGCATTATTCTTAAAAACCACCTCTTTGCAATTCATGGTACAGATAGCAATCAGTCAGAGAAGCAAAAGGAATGAATGTTTGTGTTGATCAGCCCTTGTAGAAAACTCACAACTTTTATACACCAAGTAGGAGAACTAATGTAGCAATCATAAAAGTGGAAAAGGAAAATATAAGTGCTGAAGTCTGAAAGCATGTGGCACGAGGAACTATTTTGTGCTTTTATTGGGTTTGGCAGTAAATGTTGACAGGAAATTCCTATTTTGTGAACAGGAGCTTGCACAACTGTTCTTGCGTAGATTGAACATGATACTAAACTGTAGCTGAACCAATCACCTGATTTCTGTTGTGTGGTTTCATCCACACAAACAAAAATTGGACAGATTCCTGATAAATATTTTTCTCCTGTATTTTGTGGAATGGAGGTGGAAGTGATAAATCTGTGGCATGGGCCAATGTCTCCTTCATATTAACAGATGACAATTTGCTTATCACTTCATGAAGCAAACTGTTAGGTCATGAGCTTAGATAAAATTCTCATAGTGTCTATTTTATGCATACTGGAATTCCATTAGAAGTTAATGTCTGCCATTTTGATGTGAATCAAAGATAACAGGGTATTGGTTGGTTCAGCATTTTCTCTTCTAGCATTTTGGTTTGTACTATGTTAGCACATCCAATAAGAATAAGCCACTTCTTTACTCAGTGTTTCAGGTCTTAACTGTGTTGTTACCCAGCAGTCTGTTTTGAAGTATTTTGAAATACTGTAGAAGCCAAATAATTTAGCAGGCAGTGATTGCAAAAATTTGAAGCAGACTGCCTTAAATGATTTGTGGGTTTTAAATGTGTTGAAAACCTCTCTAGCTTTTGTGCGAATGCTGTATATACTATAAAAATAAGAAATTGACTTAAGTAATATGAAGTGGCTGGTATTTTGTTGTGCATACATGTTTGTGGCATTCAGTTCATCTCCACATGTGCGCGTGGACAAGATCATGATGGACAGTTCTGGGCAGCGTGTCCATGTGCTGAAGGAAGTATCGGGGCCTTATGTGTCTCTCTGGTACAACGGCAGCATGGACAGTCTTTGTGGCAGATTCAGAGATGAACACCATTGGAAATATTGCCTCTGATGGTAATAATAGTTAAATTATACATGTTGCAATAACTAATCCAGTTCTAGTGGCCATCACTTGAGAAATACATAGAGGACACTGATAAATTCTTAAATTTGTCAGTGCTTATTCTTGAAATTTTGCTATCAAGGTTGTGTGGGGTAGTTGGTCTCTCAAGGCTCTGCCTGTCTGCCATCATCTTTGGGATGCTGTTGGATGATAAAAGTAAACATATAACTGTTCATGCTGCCCTTCTTTCTATTATATTAATAAGCTGCTAGTGTTGTTTACTATGGGTCAAAAACTCTTGTGCAATACTGTAGAATGTTTCCCAAGTATTCATAAGCAGTCACCAAGTGAGACATGCCCAGTTGTAATGTCAGGGAAAGCAGTGTGTGTTAATACCATTGTGTGTCCCAAAAAACAGTTTACACCCAATATCTGAAAGATTGGGCTTGTTAAAAGTATCACACTGACATCGCAATTGAGAGAGATTGCATTTGCACTTTTGCACAAACTACATAAATATTTCACTGTTACTATAAAAATGTGTGATAAAGGAATTTGCTATTTTAAGTGCCATAGTGCTGCTAATCTGAAAGTTGAAGGAGTTTCAACTTGTACATAATTCTTTTGTATGCTCATATGTATAACAGGTGGTTAAAAGGCTTTCAGTTGTTCAATAGGAAATGAAAATTAAATTCAAGGGACAGCTGCCAGTTATTATTTACACAACCAGCTCTGTTGTTCCTAATGCCATCTTTGGGGCCCTTGACCAATGTAAATTGGGAGAAATGCAGTCTTGTGTACAGTCCTAATAGGAGCCATAACTAATAACTGGTTGCCATAGATCTCTAGTTTACAAACACTATGCCTCGTTCATCAACCAACAACTGACATTCAGGTTTGAATGTTGTCCTACCCTTGATGAATGAAGGGGGTTTGTGTAAACCAGAGACACATGGATTATTTAGTATTGGCTACTGTTGTTACTGCACACAAGATTGGATTCCTCCCAATTTACTTTGGACAAGGGACCTAAAGTTCGTGTAATGAAACACGAGAACTGGTTGTATACATTACATGCAAAACAAATGGCTGCAGGCATTTTAATTTTCATTTTGTAAGTTAATTTGTTCACAGTAGTGTTTGATGTGGCAGGGTCCATGATTATGGTGCTCATTTTAATGGAGTTGGAGAGTCAATACATAGGCCTAAAAACTGTTCCTTAGAGAAACACTTGTATCTGAATAGCGAAGTGTGCTATTGTAATCATCACCCATGGCTCCATTGTCATTGGCCTGAGGTGTCAACAATGTTTCCATCATATGTGAATGAAATTTTCAATCAATGTAGACTTCCAAATTCGATGTATGGTGACATCCGGGTCCATATCATGTCAGGTGAATTACATTCTGTGTGCTGCACATAATGAAGGTTGTCCTGCAGCCAGAAAACATCATTCCTCCCGTGTGAACTGCAATAGGTCCACATTTGTCAGAAAATAACACTATTGAGCAAGGCATGGAATTCAGAATTTATGCCAAAAAGCATTGCAGGCCGCAGCTTGCTGCTGTCAGTTAATTAAAACACAACTCAATATCCTTAGTTTTCAAATATTTAATGTCACTTGCATTGCTGGAGTCAGTACTGTTTCAGCTGACATAGTGTGGATGGATTTCACTGGCAACTGCTCAGTTTGTTGAGCAATGGTAGCATTTATTTCCTCTCCTATGTCCACCACATGAACTGTTTGACACTGCCTGAAACAAAAGCAGGTTTAATCACATCGAGTAGGAGTACTTCCATGTGGTCCTGCGAAAGCAGTAGCTATAAGCATTTATCTCCATTTGTCATTTTGTAATTACTTGTGCACTCACACACAAGGCACCTGTGACTTCTATGGAGTGTAACTGTATCAGCTCAGTGTAAATGTGTTGGCTTCATAATTTAAACCCTGAAATAATCTACATTACAATAAAGCTGAAAATGATTCTCCTACACTTTAGTGTGGGCATAGCTGTGAAAGAGCTTTTTATTTGCACATTTGCAAAAGCCCAGGAGGGGACAGGGGCTTCAGATACGCCTAAACTTATTATGTGTAAGCCGTGTGTTTTGCAGTTGCTGGGAAGGCTTAAGTGCACTTTCCATGTGACAGCATATGGGCAACTATGGTAACGAAACAGTAGAATTAGACTTTGTGACTGTGGTTTGTCTGTCTTAATATTTCCCTAAAGCTTACATTCAGTGAGCACAAGCTTGCTAATACCATGAAACTGGGACACTTCATACACAGAAAGCTGGCAGAATGTGTGATTCCTGCTGTGCTCAGACCTGTACCAGTTCTTAACATTAATTTAGTACCTTATCTGCAGTGCTATATTCCTAACAAAATGGGACTTGCTTAAATATCCCATGATTTGATGTATCTCTCACTGCTGCACATGCAGTTTAGCCTTTTTGCATTGATTATCCTAAGCATGCCCTTCTTCATCCCTACTTTGGTGTAATTCTTGGAGATACATATATGTAGTAGGGGTCCCAAAATTGAAGTAAACATTAGAGTACACTGCAAAAAATATATTACACAGGGTTGTAATAACTCTGCAGAAGGGTCTTCTTCTGATGTACTACAGGGCGTACACCACAAAGTAGTTTCAGGTTTTCAGGAATGTCCTTAGCACTGTTCACACAGTATCTACAACCTTCACCTACATTTAAAAATTCTTACACATTCTTAGATTTTCTTGCCGTTCTAGCAATGGGCTCGCAATGTCACAGGGCCATTTCTTACTGTACAGATTATAGATCCTTCATGAAGCATATGAAATTGTTTTTTGAAATTAGTCTTTGCCTCATTGCCACTAATGCACTGACAGAACTGTTTACTATTAATTTGGGAAGTCATTTTGCTTGATTCTGTTCTAGGAACCAGTGAAATGTTACTGAAATGTCCTCAAATAGCTTTCTCTGTTTCCTTCATTCAACCAATTGCCATTTCCTTAAATTGTTCAATGGCTCTTATTGACCTCATAATTCCTCTGTACAATGGAATATAGCAATGTCCTTTCAGAGCTACTGAGAAAATACTGATGTCCAAAAAATAACCACAAGAAAACAGTGCATTGTTGCTCACAATCTTGGGGCTCGATAGGGTTTTCTGCAAGCTGTTGAACTATTTCCATATACTCAATTTTTACTCATCTTATTTGAGCATCTGTTAAAATCAGTGTTGAAACCTTGAAAAATCCAGGATGGAATGTAACAATATTATGAAAGGAAAAGTAGGTACTCACCATACAGCAAAGATGCTAAGTTGCAGATAGGCACAACAAAAGACTGTCACAGATAAAGCTTTCAGCTATTCAGGCCTTCATCAACAATTGACACAGACAGGCCCCCCCCCCAACACACACACACACACACACACACACACACACACCACACACACACACACACACACACACACACACACGCATGCGCGCGCAAATGCAACTTACACACGACTGCAGTCTTAGGCAACTGAAACCACAAACCTTGGTAAGACTCCCTACTTCTTGCACTGTTCTAAAGCTTGAGGCCACCCAACACACTGAGAATACTTGAGATATCTTCATATGCTCTGCACCTACGTCCCTTGCAACAGCTGGAAGTTCATGTTAACTCTTTGGAGATTGATGGTCTGTTGCATACAGCTTGTTGAAAATATGATTCACTTAAGGCACTTAAAATGCATGAGTCATCAACTCAATGCATTGGCACAGTGTCAATTGAAAAGTTTATTGTACTTGTGGTTGAATAGTTAAAAAATAGCTAAATTCTTACCTAGCATTATACTAACACCATCACCACATGCTCCAAATACATTGAGCAAAAACCACACTTATTTAGAAGTTGTAAAAGTTCAGCTTCTATTGTTTCTGCATATGTTTTTTGAAGTTCAGCGAATTACATACATTGCCACTTACTGGAATTGTTAGATATTATGAACAGAGCCTCTTCCTTAGTTTCCGCAATGCAGTCTATGCGTAGTAAACTGTTGAGCCATCAGTGTTTTGCCCTTGTGGAGACTATTTTGAATTTGCAAATCTACAAGGTTGGGAAGTCGAAATATGTTAAGCTTTTTGCTACAAAATATGCTGTGTGAAACTTCCATTGGACTTCATAAAAATGTCTTTCTGTTGTTCAGCTACAAGGTTCTTTAAAACATTTTTTCTTTGTCTGCATGCAATTAAATGGCTTGGGAATTCCTATGTCTATGAATCTTCATCATTGATGTCAACGGAGCTTGATTACCTCCACAGATTGGACCAACCTAAATACGATACACTTTAGACAGGGACACTACATGTCACTTACTCATATTTTGTAATTATGTGTGTACTGTTGTTCCAAGAAATCGGATAGTTATAACAACAAAAAACAAAAGGCAACACACAATATCATGATGTACAATATCACAGTCATGACCTCGGTGCCTGTTTCAGCACATGCGCCATCTGTATTGTTGCCCCAGACACCAGTTTCTCAGAACTCTGCAGGTGGAAAATAGCACTACAGCATGTCCTAGGTTTTTGCCAGCCAACTGGCCTTAATTTATGTTCATTCCTTCTGTCTCGGCATTTATTCACAATAACTACTGACATTTGTGAATTGTTGGCTAAGACAGTTAAATGCGTTGTTATTCAGCGTAAATGCAAGTAGGGGGATTGACCTTCCAATACATTATGTAACTTTAAATCAGTATGTATTTTTTTTTATCAATTGCAAATGAATGTTCTAGGTCTTTGTGTACAGAGATTAGTTTGTATGGACAGTCAGCAAATAGTGTGGAAAACATTTAAAGTGTAGACTATATAACAAGATGTATACATGTCTGCTTTCATCTACATCTACATGGATATTCAGCAAATCACATTTAAGTGCCTGGCAGAGGGTTCATCAAACCACCTTAACAATTCTCTATTATTCCAATCTCGTATAGCATGTGGAAAGAATGAACACCTACATTTTTCCATACGAGCTCTCATTTCAATTATTTTATCATGGTGATCGTTTCTCGCTATGTAGTTCGGTGTCAACAAAATATTTTCGCATTCGGACGAGAATGTTGGTGGTTGGACTTTCGTGAGAAGATTCCGTCACAGTGAAAAATGCCTTTCTTTTTATGAAGTCCACCCCAAATCCTGTATCATTTCTTTGACACTCTCTCCCATGTTTCGCAATAATACAAAATGTGCTGCATTTCTTAGAACTTTTTTGATGTACTCTGTCAGTCCTATTTGGTAAGGATCCTACACCATGCAGCAGTATTCTAAAAGAGGACAGGCAAGTGTATTGTAGGCAGTCTCCTTAGTAGGTCTGTTACATTTTCTAAGTGTCCTGCCAATAAAACACAGTCTTTGGTTAGCCTTCCCCACAACATTTTCTGTGTGTTCTTTCCAATTTAAGTTATTTGTAATTGTCATACCTGGGTACTTAGATGAATTCACGGCTTTTAGATTAGACTGATTTATCATGCAACTGAAGTTTAGCGAGTTCCTTTTAACACTCATGTGGATGACCTCACACTTTTCGTTATTTAGGGTCAACTGCCACTTTTCGCACCATTCACATATCTTTTCTAAATCGTTTTGCAGTTTGTTTTGATCTTCTGATGACTTTATTAGTCGATAAACGACAGCATCATCTGCAAACAACCGAAGACGGCTGCTCAGATTGTCTCCCAAATCGTTTATATAGATAAGGAACAGCAAAAGGCCTATAACACTACCTTGGGGAACGCCAGCAATCACTTCTGTTTTACTTGATGACTTTTAAACAATTACTATGAACTGTGATCTCTCTGACAGGAAATCACAAATCCACTCACATAACTGAGATGCTATCCATAAGCAAGCAATTTCACTACAAGCCGCTTGTGTGGTACAGTGTGAGTAGCCTTCCGGAAATCCAGAAATATGGAATCGATTTGAAATCCCTTGTCAATAGCACTCAACACTTCATGTGAATAAAGAGCTAGTTGTGTCTCACAGGAACGATGTTTTCTAAACCCATGTTGACTGTGTGTCAATAGACCGTTTTCTTCGAGGTAATTCATAATGTTCAAACACAATATATGTTCCAAAATCTTGTATATTGACGTTAATGATATGGGCCTGTAATTTAGTGGATTACTCCTACTATCTTTCTTGAATATTGGTGTGACCTGTGCAACTTTCCAGTCTTTGGGTACGGATCTTTCATCGAGCAAACGCTTGTATATGACTGTTAAGTATTGAGCTAATGCATGAGCATACTCCGAAAGGAACCTAACTGGTATACAGTCTGGACCAGAAGACTTGCTTTTATTAAGTGATTTAAGTTGCTTCACTACTCCGAGGATATTTACTCCTATGTTACTCATGCTGGCAGCTGTTCTTGATTCGAATTCTGGAATATTTACTTTGTCTTCTTTTGTGACAGCATTTTGGAATGCTGTGTGAGTAACTCTGCTTTGGCAGCACTGTCTTTGACAGTATCTCCGTTGCTATTGCGCAGAGAAGGCATTGATTGTTTCTTGCCGCTAACATGCTCCACATTCGACCAGAATCTCTTTGAATTTTCTGCCAGGTTTTGAGACAAAGCCTCGTTGTGGAAACTGCTATAAGCATCTCTCATTGAAGTCTGCACTAAATTTCAAGCTTCTGTAAAAGATCGTCAATCTTGGGGATATTACGTCTGTTTAAATTTGTCATGTTTGTTTTGTTGTTTCTGCAACAGTGTTCAGACCCGTTTTGTGTACCAAGGAGGATCAGCTCCATTGTTTGTTAATTTATTTAGAATAAATCTCTCAATTGCTCAATTGCTGCCGATACTATTTCTCTGAATTCAAGCCACATCTGGTCTACACTTACACTCCTGGAAATGGAAAAACACATTGACACCGGTGTGTCAGACCCACCATACTTGCTCCGGACACTGCGAGAGGGCTGTACAAGCAATGATCACACGCACGGCACAGCGGACACACCAGGAACCGCGGTGTTGGCCGTCGAATGGCGCTAGCTGCGCAGCATTTGTGCACCGCCGCCGTCAGTGTCAGCCAGTTTGCCGTGGCATACGGAGCTCCATCGCAGTCTTTAACACTGGTAGCATGCCGCGACAGCGTGGACGTGAACCGTATGTGCAGTTGACGGACTTTGAGCGAGGGCGTATAGTGGGCATGCGGGAGGCCGGGTGGACGTACCGCCGAATTGCTCAACACGTGGGGCGTGAGGTCTCCACAGTACATCGATGTTGTCGCCAGTGGTCGGCGGAAGGTGCACGTGCCCGTCGACCAGGGACCGGACCGCAGCGACGCACGGATGCACGCCAAGACCGTAGGATCCTACGCAGTGCCGTAGGGGACCGCACCGCCACTTCCCAGCAAATTAGGGACACTGTTGCTCCTGGGGTATCGGCGAGGACCATTCGCAACTGTCTCCATGAAGCTGGGCTACGGTCCCGCACACCATTAGGCCGTCTTCCGCTCACGCCCCAACATCGTGCAGCCCGCCTCCAGTGGTGTCGCGACAGGCGTGAATGGAGGGACGAATGGAGACGTGTCGTCTTCAGCGATGAGAGTTGCTTCTGCCTTGGTGCCAATGATGGTCGTATGCGTGTTTAGCGCCGTGCAGGTGAGCGCCACAATCAGGACTGCATACGACCGAGGCACACAGGGCCAACACCCGGCATCATGGTGTGGGGAGCGATCTCCTACACTGGTCGTACACCACTGGTGATCGTCGAGGGGACACTGAATAGTGCACGGTACATCCAAACCGTCATCGAACCCATCGTTCTACCATTCCTAGACCGGCAAGGGAACTTGCTGTTCCAACAGGACAATCCACGTCCGCATGTATCCCGTGCCACCCAACGTGCTCTAGAAGGTGTAAGTCAACTACCCTGGCCAGCAAGATCTCCGGATCTGTCCCCCATTGAGCATGTTTGGGACTGGATGAAGCGTCGTCTCACGCGGTCTGCACGTCCAGCACGAACGCTGGTCCAACTGAGGCGCCAGGTGGAAATGGCATGGCAAGCCGTTCCACAGGACTACATCCAGCATCTCTACGATCGTCTCCATGGGAGAATAGCAGCCTGCATTGCTGCGAAAGGTGGATATACACTGTACTAGTGCCGACATTGTGCATGCTCTGTTGCCTGTGTCTATGTGCCTGTGGTTCTGTCAGTGTGATCATGTGATGTATCTGACCCCAGAAATGTGTCAATAAAGTTTCCCCTTCCTGGGACAATGAATTCACGGTGTTCTTATTTCAATTTCCAGGAGTGTATATTATTAATTTGGAAGGAGTGGAGATGGTCTCTCAGGAAAGCGTCAAGTGAATTTTTATCTGCTTTTTTGAATAGGTATATTTTTCGATTATTTTTTGAGGATTTGGGAATTACAATATTCAATCTCGCTACAACAACCCTGTGTTCACTAATCCCTGAATTGGTTTTGATGCTCGTTATTAACTCTGGATTATTTGCTGCTAAGAAGTCAAGTGTGTTTTCACAACCATTTACTATTTGCGTGGGCTCATGAACTAACTGCTTGAAGTAATTTTCAGAGAATAAGTCTAGCACAACTTTGTATGATAATTTATGTGTAGCTCCAGAATTGAACATGTATTTTCGCCAACATATCGAGGGTAAATCAAAGTCACCACCAACTATTAGCGTATGAGTCAGGTACATGTTTGAAATCAAACTTAAGTTTTCTTTGAACCTTTCAGCAACTGTATCATCTGAATTGGGAGGTCCGTAAAAGGATCCAATTATTATTTTATTCCAGTTGCCAACAATGACCTCTGCCCATTCTAACTCACAAGAAGTATCTACTTAGCCGGCTGGTGTGGCCGAGTGGTTCTAGGCTCTACAGTCTGGAACCGCGCGACTACTACAGTCGCAGGTTCGAATCCTGCCTCGGGCATGGATGTGTGTGATGTCCTTAGGTTAGTTAGATTTAAGTAGTTCTAAGTTCTAGGGGACTGATGACCTCAGAAGCCCTCTTCTCGGCTCTGTACCAGAGGTCTGCAATCGGTCCTGTCAACTACGCTGCAAATGGTCAGCTCTGCTTTTGGTTCTCAAGCTACTGGATTGTGTCATCATTCAAAGATAACTATGACTATGTTTACTTGAATCTATCCTGAGTATATTACTATTCTACCTGAATGCATCTTGAGTTGTGGACAGACTCATGCTTAGCACTGTTTCGGGTACCCCTGGTCATCATGACTGTGTGTGTGTGTACTCAAGGAGAGCGGAAAACCTTTCATTGAGGGTAGATGCTTCTTACAGTTACTCTTTGCATACAATTGAACTTATTGATTTGACTATGAGCTTTATTCATTTTGTTGTGTCAAAACTTTTTTGCTGGTTTGTACCCAGTGTGGTTTGGATTCATGGATCGGTCCCCACATCATAAACTCAGGACCTAATATTTTCCATTAGTTTGTTCTTTCATGAGTCAACATATCCATAAATACTATTGTTTATATGGCTGATTGATTTGTACTTATGATTAAATATATTCTTCTAATCTGTACCCGTCATTGTAAGTTTTTCGAGTCAGCTCACAAATTGAACACTTAGGCTCTGAAATTTTTCTCTTCTCTTTTGAAGATTTTGAAGGTTTGATTATATAGATCTTAACTTAAAATTTATAAATTCTAGTGATTAACATTGTCTCTGTAAATATTTGTATAATTTAGTGGTATAATGTTGTAGTTTTGACCTTGAATTATTTGTCTTGTGACAGTGTGTTCCACAGATCTGAAAATCTGAATGCCATATCTTGATATGTGAATAGATTATGGTTTGTATAGTAGATATTTTTCTTATGTTCTTTGTAATATGTTATGTATCAGATACTTCCATACATCCTTCTGCTATCCTGGGCATCATTTTGTACACCATTTGGTAAACCTTATAGTCTGTCACAAAATAATGTAAACACTGTTTCCAAATTTTTGTGAGGGATATATTGTAAAGGATACCCTACTCTAACATTATCTTTTTTTTATAGAAATAACCGACATCATTCATACTATCGATTCCAGTATAGGTGAACATTATATCAGCTGTTTAACTGAATGAATGATTTGGTGTACGATGTATTATATTTCACCCTAAAATGATAAAAAGAAATTAAGGGGGGTAGGACGTCAAATGGGCCGACTTGGAGCAGGAGAGGCATTACAGGACAGTTTAATTTCCACTGTCTATACTTTTACAAATAAATTTATAAAGCTTTGTCAGCATGACCAGCAAGGATTCAGGATTCACACTCGTAGCAGTGGAAGTCCACAAACATGACAAAATAATTTTTTGACATGTGAAATTTCATCACTGTTGGCAGAATTTGATGCTATACGTACACTTTTTTCCATAAGTAGGAGAGACTCTTCGATGAATTTTGCACAGCATACAAACCATATTTACAGGTGTATGAAACTGTAGAATTTATTTAATTTATGTAAAAATGAATAAGCTGTTACATTTTAAACTTCATGTTTAGAAAAAACTCAAATTTTATAGTTAATTATCCCAATTTTTACCACAGTTTTTTATAGATTTGGAAAATTCTAGAGTTTCATACACCTGTAACTATGGTTCGTATGCTGTGCAAAATTCATCGAAAAATCTCTCCTAGTTGTGAGGAAAAGTGTACCTATAGGAACAAATGCAGCCAATAATAAGTGAAAAACTGATGAAATTTCAGATATAAGAAAAAATTATTTTGTTACGTTTTTGAACTTCCACTTCCATGGGTGTGAATCCTGAATCCTTCCTGGTCATGCTGAAAAAGTTTTATAAATTTATTTGTATAAGTATAGACAGTGGAAATTAAAATGTCCTTTAGTGCCTCTCCTGCTCCAAGTCAGCACGTTTGACGTCCTACCTTCCTTAATTTGTTACACTCTGTATGTATGGTTAAAATTATTGTTCTTTTAAATTACGAAATTTCTAGCACATTTAAAATTCATATTATTAATTGTACAATCTAATGCTAATTATTAAATTTATTTCCAGACTCATTTATAAAATAATGATGTGGCTCAGTAAAGATTCTTCTTTGGTAAAGAACGTTTGTAAACTCTTTTGCTTTGTAAACTCCTTGGAATATTGTGAGTACTGCAGAATGTACTCCAGGGGACACCACCTTGACGAAGCACTGTCTGTGCGGGTGGAGAGGCTTGCGTATCCATGGGAAGCTGAGGGCTATGCGGAAGGTAGAGGACCTACTGCAGGAAAGGCCTCAGCCGATGGATCAAACTAAGAGTGTCCCACAACGTCCCCTCTTCCCTATCCACTCCCAGTCCTACCCTATTCCCTGATCCAACCCAAGGTGTGATGCGATCCGTGCTGAGGGGTGCGTGGCACATGGGAAGATGTGTCACAAACAGAGCGTCAGGGATACCGGGCGACCTCCCTGAGTAATTAGCCTTACACCGCGGGGTATTCGTGGTGTGGACCTTCTAGATCCCCAAATCTCGTGGGACCAACATGGACACAATTACAGAAAAAGAAACTGAGGGGCAAATTGAACCTCAGATACCCAAACATCAGGGACTGAACCGATGGAAGGCACTTCCACTACTGAATCAGGGTCTAGACCTGAGCCAGAAGTGGGAACGGTAACCGAGAAGCTAGACCAGATTAAGATCAAAGGCTTGTCTGGGGCCCAAAGGAGGAAGCTATTCAGGGAACGGAGGGAAAAGGAAGGAAAAGAATGGCTTCCTAAACACAAATAGAGGGAAGTAAAGGGACTAGAACCCAAGACCCCCAAGGAAAAAAACTGTCTCAGGTTGAATGGGACATGCAGACCCCCACAACGTCAAAGACAGGTAGTAAGCAGATAAGGGAGGAATCAAAGACTCCCTGCTCCCTGGATAAGCGAGCCCAGGAAAAACCGAGGCAAGAAATAGGGAAACAGACCTATAGTACTGCAGTCTCGGTTTTTAGGATGGCAGTTATCCAGGAATGTTATCCACTGGTGGCCATGACCTCGCAGCAGGAGGAACTAGTACAGATGGCCCTCTTCGAAAAGACTGGGGGGGGGGGGGGGAAGATGCGAAGCTGCTGGTCAAGACAGTAGTGGAGCTTCTTAAGACCGCAGATATTATTATGGGTACCCAAGATCCTTAAAGAAGTTTCTCCCAAGACTCTGTTCAGGAAAATAGGGGCCCAGAACCCAAAAGTCCCGACAGAAGACTGGAGAGTGATTAACCAAAAGGTTGCTCCGGAAGAATGCTGGTGGTGGACGCTTGTGAGAAGTCCCTGAAGGCGATGCGGGAGCAGGATCTGAAACTGTTTGTAGGGTTCTTGCAGGTCACCGTCAGGGTTCTCGAAAGCCTCAAAGATGGCAGTAAGACAGAGCCTGGAGGTGCTGCACATTAATCTGCAGTTCAGTAAAGGGGCCTCTGCTGCCTGAGCCACTGCCTGGGGAGACAAGAAATGGACGTGGCCCTGATACAAGATCCCTATTTATACAAAGGGGGTGTATCGGGCCTCGGAGGCCCTGGAGGTAGGCTGATTTATGCTAGAAATCTAAGAAACTTTAGAATACGCATCTATGTTAGAAACGGAATTTCTTTCATGCCAATGATGGATTTCTGCTCTAGGGACTTAGTGACCATCAAAATGCAGCAATGTGAGGAAGGTATCACGAGGGAAATTGTCTTGGCCTCAGCACACCTTCCTTACGAAGGCAGTTCTCCCCCTCCCTTGGAGGTGAGGAGACTGGTAGAGACTTGCCATCAGCAAGGTGACCAACTGCTGGTGGGGTGAGATGCCAATGCCCACAACCTAGTGTGGGGCAGCAAGGACACCAACAGTAGAGGTGAGTACCTTCTTGAATTCCTCTTAGCTAACAACTTAGAGGTACTGAATAGGGGCAATGAACCTACATTCAGGAATAACAGAAGGGAAGAAGTAATTGACATAACATTTGGTTCCATGCTCATGGGTAGCTATGTCAAACAATGGCATGTTGGAGCCATCCCCATTGGACGACATGTACATTAAATTCAAGGTTGAAATGGGAATCAGACAGACCATGACTTATAGAAATCCCAGGAAAACAGACTGGGAGACATAGAGGAGGGACCTTGACTTAGGCTTATCAGAAATTAAAACCACGGTAAGAAAGCCAGTAGAATTTGAGGAAGTACTAGAGGCTGTTACTTCTACCATAGTGACGTCATATCAGTACAGCTGCACAGTCATCAGGAAGTGCACAAATAGGAGTGTTCCTTGGTGGAATAACAAATTGGAAATGCAAATAAAACAGGTACGGAGACTGTTTAATATTGCGAGACGCAAAGGACAATGGGCTAAATATCATGAGGCCCTTGTCAGTTACAACCTTGCAATAAGACAAGCAAAGGAGGCATCCTGGAAGGCATTCTGTGAGGAAGTGGAAGGCACGGCTGCACAAGCCAGACTTTACAAGATTCTCACTAGAGTACCAACTAACACAGGAGGTACGTTGAGGAAGGAGAATGGAGAATATACAAAGACAGGACATGAGACATTGGAATTGCTCCTCAAAACTCACTTTCCCCAATATGCTCTGCCGGATAACACAGACCAGTATGTGACCCCAGACAGACAACGGTTCTCAGACACTCGAAGAGAGGACTGGGATCTGGGATGTGGCCAAGGAGTGTGTGAACCTTAACAAAATCCAGTGGGCAGTGGGAACATTCCAGCTGTTCAAGTCACCTGGCCCAGATGGAATTTTTCCAGCTCTCCTGCAACAGGCAGAAGTAAAGCTTATAAGAATCCTATGCAGGCTATTTAGGGTTAGCTTAGCAGTAGGAATCATTCCCAATGTTTGGAGGGCAGTGAAGGTTGTCTTCATTCCAAAGCCAGGGAGAACTGATCGTACCAAGGCCAAAGATATGAGACCAATCAGTCTGTCCTCCTTCATTCTCAAAACACTGGAAAAACTGGTTAATGTATATGTTGGGGAGAGGAGGCTATCTAGGGTCCCTCTACGCCTGAACCAATACGCATACCAACCAGGTAAATCATGTGAAACAGCTCTCCACCACCTTTTCCTGAAGGTGGAAAAAGCACTTCACTTCCAAGAAACAGCCCTCTGCGTCTTCCTGGATATCAAGGGAGCCTTTAGTAATACGACCTTCGATTCCATGGTAAGGGCAGCAGAGGTGCATGATCTGGGAACCACTATATGTAGGTGGACCAGAGCCATGCTTAGTGGAAGGAAGGTAGAGGCTACCATGATGAACGAAAAGATGGTAATTAAGACCACTAGAGGCTGCCCACAAGGAGGAGTTTTGTCTCCTATATTGTGGAATCTAGTGGTGAATGAACTCATTGAGGAACTAAATTCCAGCCGGCTGCTGATGGCCGAGCGGTTCTAGGCGCTTCAGTCTGGAACCGCGCAACCACTACGGTTGCAGGTTCGAATCCTGCCTCGGACATGGATGTGTGTGCTGTTCTTAGGTTAGTTAGGTTTAAGTAGTTCTAAGTTCTAGGGGACTGATGACCTGAGATGTTAAGTCCCACAGTGCTCAGAGCCATTTGAACCATTTTTGAACTAAATTCCAGACAATGCTTCAGCCAAGGATACGCAGATGACCTTGTCATAGTAATACTTGGCAAATTCACTGACACAGTCAGGAATATGGCACAAGGAGGGTTGGACATTGTGCAAAAATGGTGCATTAAACAGGATCTGAGAGTTAAACCTAAGAAAACTGTTGTGGTGCTATTTACGAAGAGACATATTCAGCATGCAAGTTGGAATCTAAAGCTCTTCGACGAAACTCTACCTGTGAAGGGGACAGTGAAATATCTAGGGGTAACCTTGGATGAGAAGCTAACTTGGACCCCTCACATTAAGAGTATCTTCTACAAGGCAAAAAGCACTTTTGTGAGTACTAGGAGGGCTTGTGGCAAAACCTGGGGCCTAAGCCCCAGGGGTATGCACTGAATGTACACCACAGTGGTTAGACCTAGGATTTCCTATGGGGCCGTAGTGTGGTGGAAGAAGGTAGAACAGACGGGTTGTTGTGAAAGAGCTTGCTAAGGTGCAGAGACTGGCCTGCTTAGCCATAACGGGCAGAATTAGCAGCACACCAACTGCTGGAATGGAAGCCATGCTGGACATGCCTCTACTTAACCTTCGGGTTAAGACGGAGGCAGCAGCTGTGGCATACAGACTTAAAACTGGCCAAAACTGGGTCTCATTTGGATATCCAGAAACACACACTAACATAGGTATGGCTGGGGAAATGCCCGCTGACTATATAATAACTCCTAACTGCTTTGACAAGCCTTACAACATAATAATTGGAAGTAGGGAGCAGTGGGAGAAAACAGTTGGACACCGTATGGGGGACATCGTTTGGTTCACCGATGGGTCGAAAACAGATCAAGGCATTGGGACAGGGTTGTACGGGGTTCAGCCAAGACTGGAGAGCAGCATCTCTCTAGGGAAACTGGCCTCTGTATTCCAATCCGAAATTACTGCAATCAGGGCATGTGTGGAGGAGACTATGAGTAGGAGCTAAAATGATCGTAGCATCTACATTTATTCAGACAGCCAGGCAGCCCTGAAATCAGATCTAAGATTGTTGCAGATTGCCACAGGGCTCTGGTGGAGCTAGGGGGAAGCAATAGGGCGTACCTAGTGTGGGTCCCTGGCCACTCAGGGATCTGTGGCAATGAACAAGCTGATAGATTGGCTATGATGGGGGCAACAACTCCATTTATTGGACCGGAACCTGTCTTGACAATCACCAAGGCTATGATCAAATTAGAACTACGGACCTGGCTTAGGAAACAGGACGTAGGATGTTGGACCAAGGTCCATAAACAAAAACATGATAAGATAATGATGCCAAAACCATGTTTTAAAAGAAGCTCTGTAATCCTGGCATTGAACAGGAAAGAGATCAAACTTATGACTGGACTGATGGCCGGCCATGGGAACTTCAAAAAACACCTACACACAATGGGTATAATGGAAGAGGACCCTAAATGTAGGATCTGTGATGAGGGTGAAGAAACTACATCACACCGAATCTTTGAATGCATTGCATTGGAGAGTAAAAGATACAGAATCTTCGGGACAACTAGACCTGAAGAAATTGTGTCTAACAAAAAACCGGTAGAGGGACTCCTTGCACTATTTAAGGGCACTGGTTGGCTTTACTAGATATACAGGGAGTGATACCGTACAATAAACCTAGTTTCAGTGTGGGCAGTGGCGGGTTAGACCTAAGCTGTTTTAGCTCTCCTGTTAAAATCAAATCACCGCAGAATGTAAGTAGTAGTGGGCATGCCTCTCATGGAAGTAGACGAATTTCTAATCTTGTCAACAACAATGTGATTTCATGTTTTCAAGTGGAATTGTAACGTCAGTGTGGTATAAAAGAATGAGATAAAATAAAAAGATATTCATAGCAACAGGCAAATCTTCATCAGTTCTTCAGAACCCCAAACTTTATAAAAATTACATCCTCAAGAATGTGCCCAAGATATAAGACTTGGAGCCAACAACAATAAGATAATGAAGATAAGTAAAAAGTTTTTCTTTTGTGTATCTTACACCTCTCGAAGCTTAAGATATGTAAAAAGTTTTTCTTTTGTGTATCTTACACCTCTCGAAGCTTTTGAAAATAATGAACAGATTAAGAGGAATTTAATAGTGATGTGTGGAAGGGTAAGATTACAGAGTGCAGGGAGTTGTAGGGGTGAGTAGAGAGATGGACTCCAGGGAGAGGTTCTAGGATGGGCCTAATAATTTGAGTAATGGCTGGAGATCCTGCTGGAAATACAAAAACTATGAATATGCAAAACACTCATCTACTAAATTTCAGTGGACAAAACATTTCTCATTTCAGGGCACAATGAGAGGTAATCAAAACCCTGGTGGAGAATGTAATTCAGTTGCTCCAGTCCTGGGTGGTACTGAGTTACGGAGGGAATGCTCCTCTGTGGCCGGATTGTGGGACTTTGGGGGATGGTGGGAGACTGGAAAGATAAGGCACGGGAGACATATTTTTGTACAAGGCTGGGAGCATAATTAAAAGTCAGTGAAGGCTTCAGTGAGGCTCTCAGAATTTTCGAGAGGGCCTTCTTATCACTGCAGATGCGGCGACCAGGGATGGCTAGACTGTACAGAAGGGAGTTCTTGGTATGGAATGGGTGGCACCTGTTGAAGTGGAAGTATTGCTGGTGGTTAGTAGGTTTGATATGGACGGAGATACTGATGTTGCCATCTTTGGGGTGGAGTTCAACATCTAGGAAGGTGGCTTGTTGGGTTGAGTAGGACCAGGTGAAGCACATGGAAGAGAAGCTGTTGAGGTTCTGGAGGAATGTGGATAGGGTGTCCTCACCTTCGATCCAGATAGCAAAAATGTCATTAATGAATCTGAAACAGGTGAGGGGTTTAGGATTCTGGGTTTTTAGGAAGGATTCCTCTAGATGGTCCATGGATAGGTTGGTATAGATGGTGCGATGCATGTAGCTATAGCCGTACCCCTGATTTGTTTGTAGTTAATGCCTTCGAAGGAGAAGTAATTGTGGGTGAGGATATAGTTGGTCGTGGTGAGTAGGGAGGAGGTTGTGAGTTTGAAATCCATTTGGCATTGGGAAAGGTAGTGTTCAATAACGGTAAGGCTATGGTCATTAGGAATGTTAGTGTACAGGGAGGTGGCATCATTAGCGACGAGCAGGGCACCATGTGGTAAAGGGAAAGGAACTGCGGAGAGTCGGTGGAGGCAATGGTTGGTAACTTTTATATAGGAGGGTAGGTTCCGGGTAATAGGCTGAAGGTGATGGCCTAAGAGAGCAGAGATACCTGCCCTGGACTACCACTGTCCACAACCTCTACAACAACCTCCAAACCTCCCCGCCATCCCCTCATAGCTGACAAACCCTGTCACACACACCTACTACATTTACCTCACCAAACTCCCTCCCACCACCACACAGAATCCAGAACCTAAACTGACATGTAACACAGTCAAGAACCTATCCTCCAAAAGCCTTAGCCCCACACAAATATCAGTCCATTCCAAAGGCCTCACTTTTTGCCCCACTTCCAAATTCAGTCATGCAGGACTTCCTCCCAGTCCCTACAGTGGAAACACTTTTTTGCCACCAACCCTACCAATCGGACTCAACCAAAGACCAATGCTGAACCTTTCCTAACTCAATTCACTCCTCCTTTCAACCATGATTCACGCCCACTGCCCCCAAAGTGGCCCCTGTTAACTTCCCAGAATTTCTTAACCTCAAACCTTGCCTCGCCATCATTCCCCAAATCCCTCAACATGCAAACTAACCTTGTACCTCCAGAAAGAACCGCAGTCCATCATCTAAAAACTGAGCCCGACCTTATAATACTACCAGTGGACAAAGGCTGCACCACTGTTGTTTTGAACTGCAAGGATTACCTGGCAGAAGGATTCCGTCAGCTGTCAGATACTTCCACCTACAAACCTCGCCACAGACCCCATTCTAGAAATCCAGCAGGATCTCCAGTCACTACTAAAAATCTTAGGCCACTTCCAGAACCTCTCCCCGGAGTCCATCTCTCTACTCACCCCTACCACTCCATGTACTCCTACCTTCTACATGCCTCCTAAAGTCTATAAACATAACCACCCAGGACACCACATTGTGGCCAGTTACTGTGCCTCCACTCATCAGTCCCCTAGAACTTAGAACTACGTAAACCTAACTAACCTAAGTACATCACACACATCCATGCCCAAGGCAGGATTCGAACCTGCGACCGTTGCGGTCGCGCGGTTCCAGACTGTAGTGCCAAGAACTTACCAGATGGGATGAGAAGGAAAGACTGATTGTTGGGGACTGCACCAGACAAGATTTGGAAACCTGAGAGCTTAAAGGTGGAAGACAGGGTAACATGCAAGACAGAGATCACTACTAAAATACTGTGCATGAGTAAGAGTGAAAACCTAAGTGCATTGTATGTAACGAAGGTGATGGTGGGGGTGGTGGTTGAGTGGGGGGGGGGGGGGGGGTGGAACGGCGAAAAATAGACAAGTCAGAAAATGAAAGATGTAGAAAACTAAAATGGAGTGTAGAAAGGAGTGAATAAATTCTGAGACAGAAGGAATTAACAAAAATTAAGGGCATCTGGCTGGCGAAAACCAAGGACATGTTGTAGTGCTAGCACCTGCAGAGTTCTGAGAAACTGGTGTCTGGGGCAACAATACAGATGGCGCGTGTGCTGAAACAGGCACCAAGGTCATGACTGTGATATTGTACATCATGATACTGTGTGTTGCCTTCTGTTTTTTGTTGTTATAACTATCCAATTTCTTGGAACAACAGTACACACATAATTACAAAATATGAGTGGTTGTGCATGGAAGGCAAGCTGGGGTGCTCAGTGTGGAAAGATGTGTAGAATATAAGAATGAGTAAATCACAGATAGTGTCCCTGTCTAAAGCGTACCATATCTAGGTTGGTCCAATCTGCGGAGGTAAACATAAACAAGCTCAGTTAACATCAATGATGAAGATTCATAGGCATAGGAGTTCCAGAGCTATCTAATTGCATGCAGACAAAGAAAAAATGTTTTAAAGAACCTTGTAGCTGAACAACAGAAAGACATTTTTATAAAGTCCAATGGAAGTTTCACACAGCATATTTTGTAGCAAAAAGCTTAACATATTTCGACTTCCCAACCTTGTAGATTTGCAAATTCAAAATAGTCTCCACAAGGGCAAAACACTGATGGCTCAACAGTTTACTACGCATAGACTGCATTGCGGAAACTAAGGAAGAGGCTCTGTTCATAATATCTAACAATTCCAGTATGTGGCAATGTATGTAATTCGCTGGACTTCAAAGAACATATGCAGAAACAATAGAAGCTGAACTTTTACAACTTCTAAATAAGTGTGGCTTTTGCTCAGTGTATTTGGAGCATGTGGTGATGGTGTTAGTATAATGCTAGGTAAGAATTTAGCTATTTTTTAACTATTCAACCACAAGTACAATAAACTTTTCAATTGACATCGTGCCAATGCATTGAGTTGATGACTCATGCATTTTAAGTGCCTTAAGTGAATCATATTTTCAACAAGCTGTATGCAACAGTCCATCAATCTCCAAAGAGTTAACATGAACTGCCAGCTGTTGCAAGGGCCGTAGGTGCACAGCATATGAAGATATCTAAAGTATTCTCAGTGTGTTGGGTGGCCTCAAGCTTTAGAACAGTGCAAGAAGTAGGGAGTCTTACCAAGGTTTGTAGTTTCAGTTGTCTGCAATGTGTGTGAGTTGCATTTGTGTGTGTGTGTGTGTGTGTGTGTGGGGGGGGGGGGGGAGGTGTCTGCATCTATTGTTTCCCTTCCATAATATTGTTACATCCCATCCAGTATTATCCAAGGCTTGTACACTGATTTTAGCAGATGCTCAAATAAGATGAGTAGAAATTAAGTGTAACGAAAGAGTTCAACAGCCTGCAGAAATCCATATCAAGCCCCAAGTTTGTGTGCAACAATGCACTGCTTTCTGGTGTTTTTTTGTTTAGGAGATAAGTATTTTCTCAGTACCTCTGAAACGACATTGCTGTATTCCATTGTATACCATCATATGAGGGGGGACCCAAAAGTAAGCAGAATCATAATGCTGCACATCGTGTACTTGTAGTAGCAGGTTGTGCCACCAGAGGGTTGTAGTAGGAGCTCTGCTGAGTCATTCTGCCACGTGGCGTCACCCAACAGTGAGAAGTGTGGTTTCTTTGGCAGTTCTTTGAGTATGCGTACAGTGCAGACATGACACGAGGAAATGGCTAGTTCTTATGAACAATGTGCGGCAGTGAAGTTTTGTTTCTTGCTCGGCAAGAACGCACCTGAAACTGTTGTGATGATTCAGACAGCCTCTTAGTAAAATGCAAGTGGACTTACGGTTTTCTCAATTTAAAAAGGGAGAAATGGTGGTTGAAGATCAGCCCTGTTCTGGTCGACCATCAACTGCTCAAAGCGAAGACAACATCGACAAAATCCGTGATCTCATCAGTGAAGATCGATGCAGGACAATCAACCAACTCAAGAACTTGTCCAGGTTGTCCTGGAGCTCAATTCAATGCATCTTGACCATCGATTTGGGGATGCGAGTAGTGGCAGCAAAATTCATGCAGAAGCTTCTTACCGAAGATCAAAGGGATTGTCACATTCAAGCCTGTCTCAAAATGAAGGACGTGTTCAAAGATGATCTACATTTTTTCAACAAAATCATTACAGGCGATGAGTCATGGTGTTATGGGTATGATCCAGAAAGTAAACAACAGTCATCACAATGCAAGTCACCTGGCTCACCTCAACCAAAAAAAGCTCGACAAGTGAAATCGAATGTGAAAACGATGTTGATCTGTTTTTTTGACATCAAAGGGATCATAAACTCTGAATTTGTCCCTGAAAACCAGACAGTAAACCAACAATTCTATTTGGAGGTTATGAAACAGCTTTGCAGATGTTTGTCAAGAAAACGTCTGGCTTTGTGGGATTCTGGCGTGTGCTTCCCGCATCATGACAATGCTCCCACGCACACAGCTCTCAGCGTTCGCCAGTTTTTGGCCTCAACAAAGACGACTACCTTGACCCACGTGCCCTATTCGCTGGATTTAGCACCCTTGGACTTCTTCCTATTCCCGAGGATGAAAAGAGACTTGAGAGGGAAGTGTTTTGTGAATGTGGAAGACATAAAACGCAATGTCATGAAAGTGCTAGCAGGTATCAAAGAGGACGAATTTAAAAGGTGCTTCGAACACTGGAATGAACGTTTGGACAAGTGTATTAATGCTAATGGCCTGTGTGGAGTTGCTAGTCTCCCATCGGGCGCCTCCCCAGGTGGCAGATTGGGGAATGTTCACCAAATATGGTGGACACTGGGGAAATAAAATACCCGGGGTGGACCAAAACTAGCAAAACAATAACTGCTGCCTTGCAGTTGGGAGTTGGGTCTCCAAAGGTTAAGGGAAGAAAACCCTGATTAAGAATCACCCGTCCCCTGCTGAGGGTTGGACGCAAGGTTGACAGCCCACTCTGTAAAAAACAACTGTTGCGAAACTTCTACAAAGGAAGACAGACCTGGCATGGAAAAGGACAAAGAGGATGGAATACAAGTAAATGAAGGAGGGAAAATTAGGAAGAAGAGAAATATAAGGTGTAGATCAGATCTATATATTGGTACTTGGAATGTGAGATCCTTATATCGACCAGGAGCACTGAAAGTAATGCTGGATCAAATAATGCATCTGAAGCAAAGTATAATAGCACTACAAGAAATTAGATGGACAGGGGGTGGAATTTTAGAAAAGAAAGAGGCGAATATATTCTATAGCTGCAGTGAAAGAAGTCACCAACTGCGGACAGGATTTGTTGTACACCATCAATTAAAGCATTTGGTAATAGGGTTTACACCTATTAGTCCAAAATTATCAACACTCAGGATAAAGGGGAAATTCTTTAACTACTCCATAATTAATGCCCATGCACCAACAGAAGAATCCGAAGAAGAAGAGAAAGAAGTATTCTATGAATCTTTGGAAAGAGTATATGATTAGTGCCCAGGGCATGATATTAAAATAATAGCCAGAGACCTAAACGCTCAGGTGAGGAAAGAACAGATTTATAGACCAATAATTGGCCCCCACAGCAAACACGCAACAAGTAATGAGAACGGAACAAGGCTGATACTGTTCACAGCATCTACAAAATAGGATCAACACTGTTCCCACATAAAGAAATACATAAGGGAACATGGAACTCACCGGATGGAAACACAGTAAACCAGATCAACCATGTGTTGATAGATCTGAGACACAAATCGGACCTATCAGACATAAGGAGTCTCAGAGGCCCAAACATAGATACAGATCATTTTCTGGTAGGGGCATAGGTGAGGGCAAGGATATCTAATGCAGCAAAAGGAGCCAGACCCAGGGCACAGAAATATAATATAACAAATTTAGAATCAGTGGAAGTTAGAGAACAGTACCAGGAGAAGATAACTCGTATTTTGGAAAATGCTGGAGAGTATAACAATATTGAAGATCAATGGGAAGCCATAAAAACGACAGTGGAGACATCAGCAAGAGAGATACTTGGAATTGGGACAAGACAAGTAAGACCATCATGGTTTGATACTGAATGCGAAATAGTAACTGAAGAAAAGAACAAAGCATGTAGAAGGACACTGCGATCACACTGTACGAGGAGGATAGTAGAAGAATACAAAGAAAAACAGAGGATTGAAAAGAGGACTCACCAAAGAAAAAAGAGAGAATGGATGAAAGCAAGTGTCAAAGAAATGAAGCTCATGAGAAGCAAATGAAACAAGAGGTGAACGCGGCACGGAAGCCTTTTGGTAGCAAAACAAGCTTAATAAAAGATGAGACAGGGAATATAATAAGTGAAAGGAAGGGAATATGCGAAAGATGGCGCAGGTATTTTGACAGTCTCCTCAACCCTAGAATAACTACCGGAGAACCCAACAGACATGAATGAGGAAGAGGACCCAGACAACAACACTACCCCACCAAATATAGAAAAAGTGAAAACTGCCATGAAGAAACTGAAAAACAACAAGACGGCAGGGACAGATGGTATCCCAGCAGAACTGTTTAGGCAAGGAGGCAGAGAGCTGGAACAAAGCCTTCTGAGAATGGTCACCAGAATATGGGAAGAGGAGAAAATGCCCCAACAATGGAAAGAGGGTATCATATGTCCAATATATAAGAAAGGAGATAAGATGGAGTGTGGCACTTAACAGAGGGCTCACATTACTTAATTTGGAATAGAAAATACTCTCTAATACACTATTCGACAGAATACTCCCAATCATACAGAGGGAGACAGGGTCGTACCAATGCGGACTCCTTCCTGGGAAGTCAACTATATATCAAATATTCACCTTAAGACAAATCCTGGAAAAAACAAACGAATACGGAGTTGGCACGCGTCACCTCTTTATAGATTTCAAAGCAGCTTATGATAGCACAAATAGAATGCAGTTATATCAAGCTCTAGATGAACTGGGTATCTCTCGAAAGTTGGTAAGGATGGTGAGAATGACAATGAGTGAAACACAAGGTAGTGTAAGAATAGGAGCAATGATGTCCAATACATTGAGTATTAAAAATGGAGTGCGACAAGGGGATGCATTGTCTGTCTAGCAGCACATTACTGTAGATCTATCATGAAGGATGGTGTAGTAGTAATATACTTAAAAAATAACATACCATATACCACATTAGATTTAAGAGTCACTGTATTGCACAAGATATTGAAATATGTGATGTAGAAATTACTATAAGTGACTGTGCAGTTGTAGTCAAGTTGTGCCACAAACTCCTCTTCTCCCCAATTCTATTCAATACCTCCTCATTAGTTATGTGATATACCCATGACAGCATTCTTCTGTAGCACCACATTTCGAAAGCTTCTATTCTCTTTTTGTCTAAACTATTTATCGGCAAGTTTCACTTCCATATACTTTCACTTCCAAATACTTTCAGAAACGACTTCCTAACACTTAAATCAATACTAGATGCTAACAAATTTCTCTTCTTCAGAAACTCTTTCCTTGCCATTGCCAGTCTACATTTTATATCCTCTCTACTTCGACCATCATCAGTTATTTTGCTCCCCAAATAGCAAAACTCTTTTACTACTTTAAGTGTCTCATTACCTAATCTAATTCCCTCAGCATCACCCAACTTAACTCGACTACATTCCATTATCCCCATTTTGCTTTTGTTGATGTTCATCTTATACCCTCCTTTCAAGACACTGTCCATTCTGTTCAGCTGCTCTTCCAAGTCCTTTGCTGTTTCTGATAGAATTACAATGTCATTGGCGAACCTCAAAGTTTTTATTTCTCCTCCATGGATTTTAATACCTACTCCAAACTTATCTTTTGTTTCCTTTAGTGCTTTCTCAATATACAGATTGAATAGCATTGGGGAGACGCTGCAACCCTGTCTCACTCCCTTCCCAACCACTGCTTCCCTTTTCATGTCCCTTGACTCTTATAACTGCCATCTGGTTTCTGTACAAATTGTAAATAGCCTTTCTCTCCCTGTATTTTACCCTTGCCACCTTCAGGATTTGAAAGAGAGTATTCCAGTCAACATTGTCAAAAGCTTTCTCTAAGTCTGCAAATGCTAGAAACGTAGGTTTACTTTTCCTTAACCAATCTTCTAAGATAATTCGCAGGGTCCGTATTGCCTCATGTGTTCCAACATTTCTAGGGAATCCAAACTGATCTTCCCCGAGGTCGTCTTCTACCAGTTTTTTGATTCGTCTGTAAACAATTCGAGATAGTAATTTGCAGTCGTGGCTTATTAAACTGATAGTTTGGTAATTTTCTCACTTGTCAACACCTGCTTCCTTTGGGATTGGAATTATTATATTCTTCTTGAAGTCTGAGGGTATTTCACCTGTCTCATACATCTTGCTCACCAGATGGTAGAGTTTTGCCAGGACTGGCTCTCCAAAGGCTGTCAGTAGTTCTAATGGGATGTTGTCAACTCCCGGGGCCTTGTTTCGACTTAGGTCTTTCAGTGCTCTGTCAAACTCTTCACACAGTATCATATCTCCCATTTCATCTTCATCTACATCCTCTTCCATTTCCATGATATTGTCCTCAAGAACAAGGCCCTGTATAGACCCTCTATATACTCCTTTCACCTTTGTGCTTTCCCTTCTTTGCTTAGAAATGGGTTTCCATCTGAGGTCTTGATATTCATGCAAGTGGTTCTCTTTTCTCCAAAGGTCTCTTTAATTTTCCTGTAGGCAGTATCTATCTTACCCCTCGTCAGATAAGCCTCTACATCCTTACATTTGTCCTCTAGCCATCCCTGCTTAGCCATTTTGCACTTCCTGTCAATCTCATTTTCGAGACTTTTGTATTCATTTTTGCCTGCTTCACTTACTGCATTTTTGTATTTTCTCCTTTCATCAATTAAATTCAGTACCTCTTCTGTTGACCAAAGGATTTCTACTAACCCTCGTCTTTTTACCTACTTGATCCTCTGCTGCCTTCACTATTTCATTCCTCAAAGCTACCCATTCTTCTTCTACTGCATTTCTTTCCCCCATTCCTGTCAATTGTTCCCCTATGCTCTCCCTGAAACTCTGTACAACCTCTGGTTCTTTCAGTTTATCCGGGTCCCATCTCCTTAAATTCCCACCTTTTTGCAGTTTCTTCAGTTTTAATCTACAGTTCATAACCAATAGATTCTGGTCATAGTCCACATCTGCCCCTGGAAATGCCTTACAATTTAAAACCTGGTTCCTAAATCTCTGTCTTACCATTATATAATCTATTTGAAACCTTTTAGTATCTCCAGGATTCTTCCATGTATACAACCTTCTTTAATGATTCTTGAACCAAGTGTTAGCTATGATTAAGTTATGCTCTGTGCAAAATTCTACCAGGTGGCTTCCTCTTTCATTTCTTAGCCCCAATCCATATTCACCTACTACGTTTCCTTCTCTTCCTTTTCCTACTACCGGGTTCCAGTCACCCATGACTATTAAATTTTCATCACCCTTCACTACCTAAATAATTTCTTTTATCTCATCATACATTTCATCAATTTCTTCATCATCTGCAGAGCTAGTTGGCCTATAAACTTGTACTACTGTAGTAGGTGTGGGCTTCGTGTCTATCTTGGCCACAATAATGCGTTCACTGTGCTGTTTGTAGTAGCTTACCCGCACTCCTATTTCTTTATTCATTATTAAACCTACTCCTGCATTACCCCTACTTGATTTTTTATTTATAACCCTGTATTCACCTGACCAAAAGTCTTGTTCCTCCTGCCACCAAACTTCACTAATTCCCACTATATCTAACGTTAACCTATCCATTTCCTTTTTTAAATTTTCTAACCTAGCTGCCCGATTGAGGGATCTGACATTCCACGCTCCGATCCGTAGAATGCCAGTTTTCTTTCTCCTGATAACAACATCCTCCTGAGTAGTCCCCGCCCAGAGATCTGAATGGGGGACTATTTTACCTCTGGAATATTTTACCCAAGAGGACGCCATCATCATTTAATCATACAGTAAAGCTGCATGTCTTGGGAAAAATTATGGCTGTAGTTTCCCCTTGCTTTCAGCCACTCGCAGTACCAGCACAGCAAGACCGTTTTGGTTAGTGTTACAAGGCCAGAGCAGTCAATCATCCAGACTGTTGCCCCTGCAACTACTGAAAAGGCTGCTGCCCCTCTTCAGGAACCACACGTTTGTCTGGCCTCTCAACAGATACCCCTCCATTGTGGTTGCACCTACGGTACTGTAGAGCCCCGTCCCGTTTTGTTTGCAGGAAAGTTCATTTCTAGATGCGGCGAGGATTCCCCTGGCACAGACATAACTGCACGTGTGCATGAGCCCACTCGTAGCTGCTTAAATGAATCTAATGTAAACAGTTGTGACGTCACGCTCATTGGAGGCAATTTGTTGTTATGAAGCATTGCATAGACTTCCTAAAGCCTTTGACACATTTTGCTGTTGGCAGACGCTTGTACATGCACTGTGTTCTTTTATATGGCGCATTTCTTTTGCAACTTAAGTTTTATTTTCGTTTTTTTCTCCATGTTTTAATGCTGTTGTATTATTCTGCGGCAGTGGGATACAGTAATATCCTTTGTTAAAGTATCGGTTCTTTCCACTCAAAATTACAAAAATTTAACTGAAAACTAAAACAACAAAAACTTCCTGGAATTCTAAAAAATTCCCGGGGTTCTCCCGGTTTCTCTCGGATGAAAAAATTCCCGGATTTTTCCTGAATCTCGTGGTTGTCCCAGGTCATATACACCCTGTTACAGGTGATTTCAATGTAGATTTCCTAAATGAAAGCAATGCTAAAGCAGATTTAGAACATCTAGTTGATTCTTATAATCTGATGACAGTAGTAAATTTTCCAACTAGAGTTACTGAGAACTGTCAAAGTCTGATTGACAATATATTTATAGATAAGTCAAGAGTCAACAATATCAGTGTATGTCCAATTCTTGGCCTTTCTGATCATTGAGGTCAGTTGCTTACTTTCACTGACATCAATCTGTCAACAGTTCTGAGAATTCTTAGAAATCTTTTAGAATAATAAATGATGAAACCATCAAAAATTTCAACAAAAGCCTGCAAGAGATAGATTGGAGTCCAGTTTTCAATGAAGCAGTTGTGAAAAAAAGTATAATACATTTTTAAATGAATTTATATCTATTTTTGAAGCCACTTTTCCTAAAAAAAAATAATTAGAAACAGTCACGCAAGCACTATCAATAAGTCATGGATCACTGCAGGGATAAAAACATCCTGCAGAACAAAGAGGGTGCTATATAATTCCCTCAGAACTTTTAATGATCCCAAAAAATGTCAGCACTACAAACTTTACTGCAGCATCCTAAAGAAGGTAATAAATAAGTCAAAAAATATGTGCATTAAGTCTGAAATTGATAAGTCTGACAACAAAATAAAAATAATTTGGAATGTAATAAAGCGGGGGAAAAAAAATGGGCAACAGGACACCCATAGAACTTAAACAAGGTACCAATATTGCAAAGAAACCTGAAATGGTTGCAGAAATCTTCAACAGGCACTTTTTGTCAGCAGCAGAGAAGACAGGCTGTAAAGGATCTGTGGATGAGTCATTGGCTCTTCTACAGAAAGCTACCAGTAATAGACCCCCACAGGTATCCTTATCTCATGTTACAGTAAAAGAGATTGAAAGAATTATTACCTCATAAAAAAAATAAAAAGTCTGTAGGTGTGGACAATATTTCCTGTAAAATATTGAAATGTTGCTATAAATATATAAGTCCAGTCTTATGCAACATATTCAATGCTTTGCTGCAAGAAGGAATTGTCCCTGACAGGCTAAAACTAGCTGTAGTGATACCACTCTTTAAAAAAAGGTGAGAAAGACAATATTACAAATTATTACCCAATCTTCCTTTTAACTATATTTCCAAAAATTCTTGAAAAACTGATGCACAGGTTGATTGTCAATCATCTCAGCTTCCACAATATCCTAAACAAAAGTCAATTTGGTTTTTGTGCACGTCTTTGTACAGAACAAGCAATATTCTCTTTCACCAATCAAGTTCTGGAAACCAGGAACAAAAAGATGTCTCCAGTAGGTATTTTTTGTGATCTCTCTAAAGACTCTGATTGTGTAAACCATCTAATTCTTTTGAAAAAAGCAGAATATTATGGTTTGGGTGGTACCATTGGTTCGTAGCTCCAGTCGTACCTAAAGGACCGAAAGCAGACTGTAATGCTGAATGTACATCCTGAGAACCTGCCTCATCTGAGTGGGGCACAGTAAGTTGTGGTGTGCCACTGCTGTTTCTCATCTTCATCAATTATCTCCCACTTCGTTCTGATACAAAGAGTAAATTTACTCTTTTTGCAGATGACACTACAATTCTAATTGATGATTTTACAGAGTACAATCTTGAACAAACTACAAACGAAGTTTTCAATGATGTAGTAAATTTGTTTTCTTCAAATGGTCTCTCACTCAATACAGATAAAACCCTTTATATGAGATTCCATACTCTGCAAAGAAATCTGGAAGAAATTAACATTAAGTGTAGAGATCAAGCAATGCAAAAAGTTGAGGTTACAAAATTCATGGGTGCTTATATAGACAGCAAATGTAATTGGTCGACACACATTCTTCATCTTTACAAAACACTTAGCTCAGCAATATTTGCACTACAGGTTATTGCTTCAGTGGCTGACGTAGATACCATTAAGGCTTCTTACTTCGGCTATTTTCATTTATTAATGTCATATGCTAGAATATTCTGGGGGAACCAACCTCTCGCAAAAAAAAAAAAAAAAAAAAAAAAAAAAGAGGGGGGGGGGGGGGAGAAGAAGGAGAAGAAAAAAAAAACCATCAGAATAATGAGTGGTGTCCATCACAGACACCCTTGTAGATGCTTGTTTTGAAAGATGGAGATTCTTACCACCGCCTCACAGTATATCTTTTCTTTGTTGACCTTTGTCTGTAATAACAATTCAGTCTACAAAGATAACAGCCAATTTCATGACTACAACACAAGGACCAAAAACAATCTGCACATTGAATTGAAAAATCTCACTATGGTTCAAAAAGGAGCTTACTACTCCAGTATTAAGCTGTTTAGTGCTCTCCCACCACACATCAAATGCCTTAACAATAGAGTGCCAGCATTCAAACAAACTCTCAAGGAGTACCTGATAGAGAAATCTTTTTATGCAATTGATGAATATGTGAAAGAAAATGTATATTGTCACTAAACTTGCAAGTGTTGTATAAATAGTGTAATTAATTTTGTTTTGAATAGGCATATGAAAATTGTTTATTGGTATTTCTGTATTTCCCTTGGAATAGTGAACTTATCTTGATTCCTGTATATATTACTCATCCCTAATATGTGAAACAAAAACTTTCTGTTATTTGAATGCACTGATGTTTAATTGGTATCTTATTTACATTTTATCTTTTTGTTGCATTTATGTAAGATATATTTCAGGTGTGTACAATCAGACACATGCCATATCATATATAAATTACTTATCCTTAATATGTGAAAAACAATTCTCTGTTCATTGATTGTGCTGTTGTCTATTGATTTTATTTACATTGTATCTTTATTGTAAGTATTTATACAAGTTATGCTTGAACTATGTACAATTTGACATGTTCCATTCCTTGCGATTCACTCGCTTCCAGGATCTACAGAACATGAAATAAATAAATAAATAATAAATAAATTGGCATGCCTTCTCTTTAATGCCACCCTGCAGAAGGTGATGAGAAACGCAAACCTTCTGAATAGGGGAACGATCTTCTATAAATCAGTGCAGATACTGGCCTACGCAGGTGACATAGATATAATAGCAAGAACCCAAAAAGCAATGGAAGAGACGTTTACAGCTCTTGAACAGGCCAGTAGGAACATGGGGTTAATTATTAATAAACAAAAAACAAAATATATGGCAGCTGGAAAAGCACATAGAGAAAATATGCCAAATGCAATAACAATGGGCAATTATACATTTTAAAGAGTTGAACATTTCAAGTACCTGGGCTCGACACTTACACATGTAAATGATACCTCCTATAAAATTAAGCAGAGATTAACACTAGCCAACAGAGCCTATTTTGCCCTAACAAGACTTCTATCCTCAAGGCTCCTGACTTGTACCACGAAAATAGCTATGTATAAATCACTTATACGACCAGTGCTTACATATGCCTCTGAAGCCTGGACATTAACAACTAATGATATTGAAACACTGTATGCATTTAAAAGAAAGGTACTTAGACGAATTATCAGCCCAATCTGTGAAAGAGGAAGATGGAGGAGGAGATACAAGCATGAATTGTATATCGTATACAAAGATCAACCCATCAGAAGGATAGTGAAATCATCCAGACTGAGGTGGGTGGGACACGTGGCTTGCATGAATGATACAGAAGTACCAAAAAGAATATTACAAGGATAGCCAGGAGGGCAGAGAGGACGTGGTCGACCAAGAGTCAGATGGGAAGATGGTGTATCGAAGATCTTAGGAAGATGGCTATAGAAACTGGAGAGTATTGGCAAAGAAGCTGTAGAGCCAAGAAAGAAGAAGAAGATTAATGCTAATGGAGAGTACTTCAATGGAGATTAAGGTTGTATTTGAAAACAGTAAAGTATATGCTTTCTAGAAAGAAATTCCGATTATTTTTGGATCCCCCCTCGTAAAGAGGAATTATGAGCTCAATAAGAACGATTGAACAATTTAAGGAAATGACAGGTGGATGAATGAAGGGAACAGAGAAAGCTATTTGAGGACATTTCAATAACATTTCACTGGTTTCTAGAACAGAATCGAGCAAAATGACTTCCCAAATTAATAGGAAACAATTCTATCTGTCCATTAGTGACAATGAGGCAAAGACTAATTTCAAATGACAAGTTGAAATGCTTCATGAAAGATCTGTATTCTGTACAGTAAGAAATGGCCCAGTGACACTGCGAGCCCATTGCTAGAAAGGCAAGAAAATCTAAGAATGTGTGAGAATTTTTAAATGTAACTGAAGATGGAGATACTGTGTTAACAGTGCTAAGGACATTCCTGAAAACTTGAAACCACATTGTGGTGATGCACTTCCTGTAGTACATCAGAAGAAGACCCTTCTACAGAGTTACTGCAACACTGTGTAATATATTTTTTGCAGTCTGCTCTAATGTTTACGTCAGTTGTCGAACCCCTACTACATATATGTAACTCCAAAAATTACACTGAAGTAGGGATGAAGAAGGGCATACTGAGGATAATAAATGCAAAAAGGCTAATCTACATGTGCAGCAGTGATAGATACATCAAGTCAAGGGATATTTAAGCAAGTCCCATTTTGTTAGGAATATAGCACTGCAGATAAGGTACTAAATTAACGTTAAGAACTGGTACAGGTCTGAGCACAGCAGGAATCACACATACTGCCAGCTTTCTGTGTGTGACGTGTCCCAGTTTCCTGGTATTAGTAAGCTTGTGCTCACTGAATGTAAGCCTTTGGGAAATATTATGACATATGAACCACAGTCCCAAAGTCTAATACTACCGTTTCTTTACCATAGTTGTCCACCTGCTGTCACAAGGAAAGTGCACTTAAATCTTCCTAGCTACTGCAACACAGATGACTTACACATAATCAGTTTAGGCGTATCTGAAGTCCCTGTCCCCTCCTGGGCTTTTGCAAATGTGCAAATAAATAGCTCTTTCACAGCTATACCCAAACTAAAGTCTAGGAGAATCATTTTCAGCTTTATTGTAATGTGGATTATTTCATGGTTTAAATTATGAAGCCAACACATTTACACTGGGTCAATACAGTTACACTCCTTAGAAGTCACTAGTGCCATGTGTGTAAGTGCACAAGTAATTAAAGAAATGCAAATGCTTGTATCTACTGCTCTGGCAGGACCACATGGAAATACTCCTACTCGATTTGGATAAACCTGCTTTTGTTTCAGGCAGTGTCAAACAGCTCATGTGGGGGATATAGGAGAGGAAACAAATGCTACCATTGCTCAACTAACTGAGCAGTTGCCAATGAAATCCATCCACTCTATGTCAGCTGAAACAGTACTGAGACCAACATGCAAGTGACATTAAATATTCGAAAACTAAGGATACTGAGATGTGTTTTAATTAACTGACAGCAGCAAGCTACAGCCTGCGATGCTTTTTGGTATAAATTCTGAATTCCATGCCTTGGCCGGCCGCGGTGGTCTAGCGGTTCTAGGCGCGCAGTCCGGAACCGCGCGACTGCTACGGTTGCAGGTTCGAATCCTGCCTCGGGCATGGATGTGTGTGATGTCCTTAGGTTAGTTAGGTTTAAGTAGTTCTAGGGGACTGATGACCACAGATGTTAAGTCCCATAGTGCTCAGAGCCATTTGAACCATTTGAACCATGCCTTGCTCAATAGTGTTATTTTCTGACAAATGTGGACCTATTGCAGTTCAAACGGGAGGAATGATGTTTTCTGGCTGCAGGACAACCTTCATTACGTGCAGGAGACAGAAAATAATTCACCTGACATGATATGGACCCGGATGTCACCATACTTCTAATTTTGAAGGCTACATTGATGGAAAATTTCATTCACATATGATGGAAACATTGTTGACACCTCAGGCCAATGACAATGGAGCCATGGGTGATGATTACAATAGCACACTTCGCTATTCAGGTACAAGAGTTTCTCCAAGGAACAGTTTTTAGGCCTGTGTATTGACTCTCCAACTCCATTAAAATGAGCACCATAAGCCTGGACCCTGCCACATCAAACACTACTGCGAACAAATTAACTTACAAAATGAAAATTAAAATGCCTGCAGCCATTTGTTTTGCATGTAATGTATACAACCAGTTCTCGTGTTTCTTTACATGAACTTCAGGTCCCTTGATCAAAGTAAATTGGGAGGAATCCAATCTTGTGTGCAGTAACAACAGTAGCCAATACTAAATAATCCACGTGTCTCTGGTTTACACAAACCCCCTTCATTCATCAAGGGTAGGACAACATTCAAACCTGAATGTCAGTTGTTGGTTGATGAACAAGGCATAGAGTCTGTAAACTAGAGATCTATGGCAACCAGTTATTAGTTATGGCTCCTATTAGGACTGTACACAAGACAGCATTCCTCCCAATTTACATTGGTCAAGGGCCCCAAAGATGGCATTAGGAACACCAGAGCTGATTGTATAAATGATAACTGGCAGCTGTCCCTTGAATTTAATTTTCATTTCCTATTGAACAACTGAAAGTCTTTTAACCATCTGTTATACATATGAGCATACAAAAGAATTATGTACAAGTTGAAACTCCTTCAACTTTCAGATTAGCAGCACTTTGGCACTTAAAATAGCAAATTCCTTTATCACACATTTTTATAGTAACAGTGAAATATTTATGTAGTTTGTGCAAAAGTGCAAATGCAATCCCTCTCAATTGCAATGTCAGTGTGACAATTTTAACAAGCCCACTCTTTCAGATATTGAGTGTAAACTGTTTTTTGGGACACAGAATGGTATTATCACACACTGCTTTCCCTGACATTACAACTGGGCATGTCTCACTTGGTGACTGCTTATGAATACTTGGGAAACAGTATTGCACAAGAGTTTTGGACCCATAGTAAACAACACTAGCAGCTTATTAATATAATAGAAAGAAGGGCAGCATGAACAGTTATATGGTTACTTTTATCAGCCAACAGCATCCCAAAGATGATGGCAGACTGGCAGAGCCTTGAGAGACCAACTACCCCACAAAACCTTGATTGAAAAATTTCAAGAACAAGCACTGACAAATTTAAGAATTTATGACAGTCCTTAATATATTTCTCCTGTGATGGCCACAAGAACAGGATTAGTTATTGCAACAGGTACAGAGGTGCTAAAGTAATCATCCATCCAAACACTGCATGAAAATGCTACAGGAAGAATTCAGAGTTGTGCAATGCGACAATCTTTCTACCCTGCATTTACTAACAATAGTTTGCAGGCCATGGATGTAAATATGACTGAAGTTGTCACAGGAAACACCCACAAATTATTAATATCTTGTAGCCTCACTGCCCGATATTTACAGTGAAGATATGCTCAGCTTTACAGCTGTAGAATAAGGAAAAAAAAGTTGTCTTGACTATGATGTTGAAATTACTATTTCTTTATTCATCAATGACACACGTCATGCATAATTCAAGCGCCTTCAGACTGGCTGGTGGTGATAAGCAAGTTATGGAGATCTGTGATAAAACATCAACAAAAAGTAAATTTCCTTCATGTGGATGTCTTATTGATACCCATAACCTAACATTTAATAGCAAATCTGAAGATGCCTTGAATTAAGTGACACACACATCACTGATGAATAAGCAACCAGTAATTTTAACGCTACAACCAAGACTCGTCTCATTCTACATACTGGTTGCTGTATCTGAATGCCATAGAGGGTCAAAAACCTTTTACACCAGTAGAATAGTTTTGTCACTAATTTATGCAGCTAAATTAACGTTTCAACTATTATTACCATCAGAGGCAACACTTCCTATGATGTTCATCTGTGACTCTGCCACAAAGACTCTGTCCAGGCTGCTGTTGTACCAGAGAGACACATATGGCCCCTGACACTTCCTCAAGCACATGGACATGCTGTCCAACTGTCCATCACGATCTTGTGCACAAGCACATGTGGAGATGAATTGAATGGCACAAACATGTACCTGCAGCAAAATGCCAGCCAGTTCATGTTATTTAAGTCAATTCCTTATATTTATAGAATGTACTAGATTATCACAAAAGCTAGTGAGCTTTACAGCACATTTAAAACCTACAAATCTCTTAAGGCAGTCTGCTTCAAATTTTTGCAATCACTGTCTGCCAAATCATTTGGCTTCTACAGTATTTCAAAATACTTCAGAACAGACTGCTAGGTAACAACACAGTTAAGACCTGAAACACTGAGTAATGAAGTGGCTTATTCTTATTGGATGTGCTAGCTTAGTACAAATCAAAATGCTAGAAGAAGAAATGCTGCACCAACCAATATCCTGTTCTCTCTGATCCACTTCAAAATGGCAGACATTAACTTCTTGGAATTCCAATATGCATAAAACAGACACTATGAGAATTTTATTTAAGCTCGTGACCTAATAGTTTACTTCATGAAGTGCTAACCAAATTGTCACCTGTTAATATGAAGCAGACATTGGCCCATGCCACAGAATTATCACCACCACCTCCATTCCACAAAATAATGGAGGAAAATTTTCATCAGGGATCTGTCCAATTTCTGTTTGTGTGGATGAAACCACACAACGGGATCAGGTGATTGGTTCAGCTATAGTTTAGTATCATGTTCAATCTATGCAAGAGCAGTTGTGCAAGCTCCTGTTCACAAAATAGGAAGTTGCTATCAACATTTACTACCAAAGCCAATGAAAGTGCAAAATAGTTCCCGGTGCTACATAATTTCAGACTTCAGCACTTATAATTTTCCTTTTCCACATTTAAGAGTACTAGATTAGTTCTCCTACTTGGTGTACAACAGTCGTGAGTTTTCTACAAGGGCTGATCAACACAAACATTCATTCCTGTTGCTTCTCTGATAGTTTGCTATCTGTACCATGAATTGCAAAGAGTGAGTTTTTATGAATAACGCTCATAGGTGGCAGTAACACTTAACAGTAGGTTGGTAGTAGTGTTCCATTTTGTAGACACTCTTTGCATTTCACACACACCAAATAACAGAGGTGATGGAAGAGGAGCAGTATGGTGCAATAAAATGTTTGAACCACATAGCCACCAAAATGTACACAAAGCCTCAGCAATCTTCAGTGAAGATGCATTACTTTGTGCAAAAAGATTTAAATAGTTCAGGGACTTAAAGAAGGCCAGCTTGTCTGTGTTAAACAAGTTGGGCTTCTTGTTTTGGCTTCAGCTGTGACTGAAATCAACATCACCAGAGTGCTGTGAATGTCTGTAAGAATCAGCAGGTAACATTATGTAAACTCAATGCAGTGTTGAAAATTTCATATGGCAGTGTTTTTACAATTATGCAGGATCATTTCCCATGACCCATGGTTGTAGCTGATGAGAGTCATGTATTCCAAACAAAACACTGTACCAGTAGAGACAAGCCATGAGGTGCTGCATCTCTTTGCTAATGGAGGGGCTATTTCTCTGGAATCTACTATCACCAGTGACGAGTGATGGCTGGGACACATCTATATGATCCTGAATATGATCCTGAAGGGAAACAGGCCAGCACAGTGTGCAAATTGCTCAGTTTCTAATACCAACAGAAATGTGAAAGTTGTTCCATCTGTAGGGAAAGTGACGGTGATGACATTCTTTTACTGTCCAGGAGTGATTTACCAATATGCAGGTCCTTACACATTACTATTATGCAGCATACTCCACATAAGTATTGGCTACACTTATGAAGCACATTGCAAGGAAAGACCAGAAGTTTCTTGGACTGGATGGCAACTTCATGATCATGCACAGCCTCACATCACAAATCAAGTCTTGCAGGTTCTCATTCAGTTTAACATTACCTGTGTACTGCACCAACCTCATAGCCCCAATATGGCACCCTCTGATTTTATTTTATTTTAGTTCCTATCACTAAAAGCAAAACTTTGGGGCATTTTATTTGAGAACTCAGAGCCATGTTCAAGAAGTGAAAAACGGCCAGCATTGTGTATACAAGCACTGCCAGAGATACTACAAAAAGTGCATTTCAGTAGGAGGGGAGTACTTTGAAAAAGATGTAAACCCTGAAATGGAATAATAAGTAACTGTGAACAAAATTAATCTCCATCTGTTAATCACCACTCTTAATTCATGTGACATGGAGTGATTCACTGGGCAAACGAATGTGGTAGATACCATCTGACACGCCACATGAACAAAGAGATCTCGGTAGTAATGACATTTGTTAGTGAGCATTTCTAGTATGATGGAGTCGAACCATGTGCTGTTAACCTCAGTCGCAAATTTTGAGTCAGATGAGGACTGTACATGGGATTTTACATATCTTAATTTAATCGAGCAGAAGTAATCCTGTTATTTAAACATGAACTGAGAAATGAGAGTACAACATCTCTACATCTACAGCTGTGTGTTAGCTTTCATTTTCATGTGTTGTATGTGAACAAACAACAGATTGTTATTTTAGTGTGTACTACATCTCAAGTGCCACACATATTTCTGCACAATAGGAGGAAAACTGGCGTAGTAAAGCCACAGTCGCAGTATTTAAAACAACTGCACAAACTCCAGACATAAGAATACATTCTACAAAAAACACGTCACACATACCTGTGGTAAGCTGCAGAACAAACACAAAGCTAGTGAGGCTTTAAGTTGCCTGAGTCATTGTAAAGCATATAAATTCAAATCTATAGCAGGCTAGTATGTTGGGCCATTATAGCATTTATGATTGAGAGCACTGTAACACTGTCACTGCAGGCACATAAAATTAGAGAGCACTGTAACACTGTCACTGCAGGTACATAAAATTAATTAACAACTTTAATGCTGTGACTGTCGTTTCCCATAAAGAAATGTCCTGGAAGTAAGCCAAGTCATGTTGATTCATATTTCAGGAGTAACTAGTAATCCAAAGAATGCAAATCATTAATAGTGTAGCATTATGTAGGGGGAAATTTTACAATGGTGATGGAGCAACATCTGTGATAAAAGTTGCGCAGAGGGGATACACCAGAAAGTAAATAATGTAAACTGGAAAAATTAACACCAGACTGAATTAATATCAGCTTTGAAGAATATTTGGGAGCTCTGAATTAGGGGCTTCTATAGTAATGCGGACTAATAGACTGCTGTCATTACAACGAATCCCTGGAATTAATATAATTGGTGAACTGTAAAACACAGAACTTCAGGAAAAAAACCTCCACAGCTCTGAGAATATGCACTTGTGTGCTCCATAAACAGTGTTCTGGTTCTATGATGGTAAATCCCTGTTAAGTCAGAATTCAAAGTGGCAAAGAAGTATTCTACCAGTTGTGCACACCCAGTCACAAAACCTTGCTATTACTAAATAAATAAAAAGAAAAATCCATTCAAGGTAAGAAAAAAGTTGTTACTAACTGCTGACCAGAAACTGGCTTCTAGGAGGAAATCAAAACTGCCCAAATCCACATATATACATGCACACTAAATGCAACTCCATACTGGCCATCAATTCATGTTACTAGGCCAATTTACATTTAAAGCAGACAAAGTAAATTGCCTTGTGGAGAGAGCCCTTTATACTGAGACAGGTTATGCCTTACAGACCCACAGCTGACACATACCCCTGATCTGGGACAACAGTTACACTCATTGGTGGTTCGGCCCCCATGCTTCTCAACAACGCAGCCACTGTCTTCATGTTGAAGGCACACCCCCTTCACTGTTGCAGGCACAGCATCACTGTAGTACACATTTTTAACAATCAGCTCTGCATATGTCACTTGTTAGTCAAAAAAATTTCCATTTACTTATAGTATCGCAATGAAACAGTCCACACTACTCACCATATGACAAGCTCGTGATCTTCCTAATTCCTTTCTCGAGAAGTGGTCTAATTACATTAGTAGACATCACCATCAAAAACAATTCTTCTCTTCACTCTCACTCATTATCAGCATGTCTAGAAGCAGTAATGTTAAGGTTAAATTTTGTGCATTCACTTTCAATATTTCTGTGCTAGGTTAACAGGAAGGATTCAGATATTTCTTGCAACACAAGTTCAATAAGGAACCTATCCACTCAGTTTTGGCAACTGTATAGTTAAGTTTAGGTAGGGTCCACACATTAGGTTAATGAAATAAGCTACATATCAAAATATGGCCAACAGTCAATAGACCTGCCAGGACACACACACAGTGAGCATGTATACATTTTCAAAACAACAAACTTTATCAGGCTAAGCCGGGGCATTCCTGGTCCATTATTTTAAGAACTATCATAAAACCAAAGGAATAAAACAACCTTTGAACCTAAAGTCTAATCATTATCAATAACACCTAAAAAATTACATCTAAAGGTTGAAAATTAACAGCATAAATCTTGCCCAACCATTCAAGATGCTAAGGCTGCTTTCACACTGATTTGTGCAACACTACAGTAAACCCTATTATCACATGACAAAATTTTATTATGGAAGTGTTGCTCTTTGCTGCATCAAAAAGAGACATTGATGTCTAAAGTCTTGCATTCGTTCCATATTAACATCTCATGAAGATGCTTACTTTTACAATTTATAAGGAGTTAAGACGAAACTTAGCCAAATATGTAAGCTGCTTCAAAATACCAATATTACATGGCATGGTTATTTTCTCATACTTCCTCCCAATCATGTTTTTCAGTGTTATTGCATTAATTCTTATTTCCCGAAGGTTGATAACCAAACATCTTGCAGTAGCCTCTTAAGGTTGATAACCAAACATCTTGCAGTAGCCTCTTCAGGGATCTTTAGATTCTTAACACTTTAATGCCAATGCATACTTCCTAACATTATGTGGTTAACAATGGACTCAGGGATGAACTCAGAAGTTGACAACCATTGTATTGGAGTGTAAGGGCAAGAAGCAGATTTTTGGCATGGATAGGTAGAATGCTTGCATGACTGACATTTTAAATAACTGAGTAATCATGCTTAGCGACACATAGGATTTGTTAGACTGATTTAGTTATTTACTTAATGCTATTCTGCACTTGGTTTTTGTTCTTTTGAGTCCAATGTGCTCCAGGGACATTATGTTTCACCACGAGACTACTAACTGATGTGCTTACATCATCACAAGTGTCCGAGTGTGTGTTGCCATGGAGTTCCTCCTGTGTAAAGTTCCATTTTACTGGGCTTCCCAAGAATGAAGAGCTGAGGTGTTGGACAGCAAAGCAGCAAGAGGTGTTGATCAGACCTTGTCCAATTACAAGTTTGCTCTGTTAACTCTTAGTACCCAAACAATAAATTGATTGCTTTTGAGAAATTTATTCCTTAATTAATTGATTAATATTAGGGATGGTTAACTTCCGAGTGAGGGTTCAACTGTCAAGTTTCAATCCCATTGCCAAGGCAATTACTGTGAACCCTCTTACGAGGGAGAAGTAATTTTCATACATCTGCACTCCAAACCAGAATAGGCAGTGGAGTTTTCTAATGAAGTGCAGAGAAGTAAAAGCTACCCAGTAGATCAGACAAAATTCCCAGATATCCAGAAGAACCGGTAAGAATACTGTATTAGCTATTAATCCTTAAAGTAATCAAATTTGGACTACAGGGCAGTGTTCTGTGCAAAGCTAATTTCCATTGATAAATACCTCTTACACAAGGAAATTGCTGAGGTGACAAGCACACGGTTTTGTGTTTCCAGTGTAGCTGATTTTCTCCTTCCATGCACACAAATAGAGAAAGTGATTTGGAAATAATTTTCTTAGTTACCGCTGAAGATATGAATAACATGTCTAATTGGTTGTTAATATTTTTCATGGACAGCCTATAGTGGCCACTTCCAATTTAAAGTATGCAATTTCTTCTATAAATCCCACTATGAAGCAGCATCTATGAGGAGGTGGAATAATATGAATAAATGAATTTTTTTTTCATCTGGGATTTCTGAACCAGGACCTCATGTGGACCACAGAAAGTGACTGTACCTGGTCTCACTAATTAGTCAACTGAAGTGGTAGTGTATAAACACATAATCTGTATTCCTGGCACTAGGTCATTCAGTATTCATTCAAGTCTGAACTCAATTACAGTGCTATTACATATTAAGTTACTTCAGTTAAGAGCAACTCTTTAGGTTTAATTTATTACTAGTATTATTAGACAAATTAGCTACCAGCAGAAAATTTTGAGTTAGAAAATGTTTTAACTATGTTTGTCACACTCTGCAATTCTGAAGTTTGAGTTGAACAGAATGGATAGCCTCCTGGAAATAAGTTGTAACATGGACATCAAACAAAGTTAAACTGGGATAATAGAGTGTTATTGAATTAGGTGATACTGAAGGAATTTGTAAATGAGACATAGAAAATAGTGGATGAGCTTTTTCTATTTGGGGGCAAAATGAATGCCTGTAATATATAATGGAGGCTTACAGTAACAAGATCTTAATTTCTGAAATGGTGATACAAACAAATTTAAGTGTTAGGAAAGCTTTTCTGAAAGTATTTGCAGTGTAGCCCTATACAGTACATAAGCAAAAAATTACAGGAGGAGAATGGGAAGCTTTTGATATGTGGTAATGATTTATTAGGACAATGCTCAAGTAGTAAGGCATAGTACTACTGAGGCAATTGCAGGAAAATTGAAGAAAAGCTTTATGCATCAGTGGTGTATTGGTGCACTGCCACTGAGCATGGGCTCTAAAATCTGGATCATTGGACTGAATCCCACCCATTCCTCTTTTTTTAATGTTTCTTAAAAAGGTACTCATTTCATACCTATTAAATTTGAAATGTAATATGATGAAGACAAGAACTTGCATGAAATTTTATTGAATTTTCAGTGTTATTCAGCTGTACACTAATTTTTATTATTACAAGTAACTGTGACATTTCTACAGGCAAGTTAAAAATTATCAAGTGCCTTCAAACTTTATATTCAACTGACAAATGAGAAATTTCTTCTCATGAAGATGCTATTAAAATACATGAATTGCGCATCACTAATTTTTGGCACTATATTTACAAAAATATTGCATTATGAATGGTATTCTATCATTTTTTTTGGAGAGAAATTTTTCAAAATTTCAACAAGCTTTGTTTTTCCTTATATATTTCAAAGATTCACTTTGCATGTTGACAAATTACATTTTTTGATGTATTAGCTGCTGTTTTCCATGTATGAAAACCATGTCAAAAGCACATCTGATGATTAATCTTTCATTATTGTCATATTCTGGAATACTGTAGCACTGTATTATCGAATAAAGTAATTTGCACCTTTATTTATTAATCTTTAACTGGTTTTCCAAACCAGTCCATTCTTGAAACGTTTTTGCAGCTGGGTATAGGTGCAAAGCAGTTCTTAGTACCTTACCCAGATTACAGGTGTATGGTCTCGTAAATCACAACAGGCATACATTTTCAGAAACACCATGGCTGTTTACTTGTTGATAGTTGATATTTGACATTTGCTGTGATAAAAATTATCAAATGAGAAAACGACATTGAAAATTCACTGGTATGTTCATACAGATACTTATGTCATCGTATTACCTGATTTGATTTGATTTATTGAGCACCCGTTTTATCATGTACAATGATATGGGGTTTGTCATGTGTTACATACAGAAAAAATATGGCTGACAACATATTATGTAAAAAATATCTGTGAACAAGTCTGAATTAAATATATAGGTAAAAATAATTATAGCTTACATGATATAAATTTGTAACAATATAGGACACAAATAAGTTACATATATTCTGTGTATAATGGACAGCAACAAGAAACAATGATTATAACACTCTATACTGACAAATTAATTAATTTTTGTGTGTACATAAAAGATTCTACCCCACGACACAAGTTTGTATATGAGTGAATTATAAGATAGGTGAAGGCACGCTATCTTTCTGAAGAATTCATGTATTCACTAACACTGTAAAAACTATTTCTAATTAACATTCTTTTGAGTTCACTTTTAAAACTGCTCAGCTTCTGAATCCTTTTAATTTTTAAGGGAAGAGCACTATAGAGAATTTTTGGGTGGTATATTGCACTCTTGTTGTACTGAGCTTTCTTATGCACTTCTCTGTGAAAGTCATTACTCTGTCTTGTTGTACAGTCATGGAACTCACTGTTTAAAGAAGAAAACTGGGGGTGAGACTTCAGAAAGCATATACTTTCATAGATGTAAATGGATGGAAGGGTCATGATTTTATATTCCTTGAAAAATTCCCTACATGGATCTCTAGGTGCAGCTCCTTTTATGATCCTTATCACTCAGCCTGACTTGAATTGCCCCAAAATATGACACCATTTTGCAAAATACTATGCATAAATGCATAATATGTACACAATACTGTTTGATCACTGCAGCAATTTTTGAGCATTCTAAATACATAGCAACATTTACTTATTTTTGTATTGAGCACATGTATATGCTTGTCCCACTTTAGATGCTCATCTAACCAAATTCCTAAGAATTTTGTATTTGGCGTTTGTAGTATATTCTGTTGGCCTAGTTTGACAGTTATATTGGGCTTCACATTATTTGACACATGTCTGTAATTCATCCATAATGTTTTTTTTCCCCTCATTCACAAATAAACTGTTGTCCCTGAACCATTTACTTGCTTCAAATGTTGTTTCAATTTTCCTGTAAAGCTCAGTCTCATTCTGAGCTTTAATAAAGAGACTTGTATCATCAGCAAAAAGCACACAATCAGTTTGTGTTAAATAGTTTGACAAGTCATTTATATAATCAAGAACAACAGGGGTCCCAACACCAAACCTTGGAGGCTCCATAACTAACTTCCTTATAACCAGAAAAGTATGACTTTCCATCATGAAATATTTCTACTTTCTGGCATCTGCCAGATAAGTATGACTTAAAACCATACATGAGCGGTACCACAGACTCCATAGCAACTAAGTTTTTCGAGCAGTAGTTTATGATCAATAAAGTCAAAGGCCTTTGATAGATCTTATATATGAAATAGTATGACTAGTGTTGGGAAAACACACACACACACACACACACACACACACACACACACACACACACACACACACACACTCTGCCGGCTCACGCTCATGGTCTCCATGCACTTGTGCATCACTGACATGTTAAATTTCTCTTGCAATTTTCTTAACATCTACATAGCATGCCTTACTATTTTCACATTATGTTTTCCTAATTGACTAATACAAGAGCACAAAATCTGAAGAAAATCTGTAATCTGAATGTCATGACTTCTCCTTTTAAGAAGGGCACTTCATGGACTGGCCTGCATATTCATACTTACAGGATTTGATATTCAGTGTGTGGGCACAAGTTTCCTAATCAGTGTGACACCACTCAGGTACAGTAAAAATCTACTTTTTAGGCTTTTCAGTGATGTTAAGTATAAAAAATTTCATTTTAGTTAAATCTGTCAAGTATTTAATTCCATCGCACTGCTCTAGGATACTGATATCCTTCATAAGATTAGATAATAAAATAGAGATGCACTGAATCGAAGACATGGCTGCAGTGAGCTGGTCAGCACAGATGTAACAGCTACCAGCTGTTGTAAGCACCAGGTAGTGCACAGTGGCTTAATCATACTATAGCCATTATGTGTATATATGAAGGCAATGTTCCGACTGACTGCCCAGTTCAAACCACTAAAGACAAACTTTAAACTTGCATGAAATATTTTTGAAAATGTCACTACATTGGCAGTTCTCAAGATGACCTATGAAAATTTGTATTTGGTTCATCAGTCAGAAATTAGGAAATATGTTTTTTTAGCTTTTTTCAAAATATAGCACCTATGAGAATGAAATTGTGGCTGAAAGTTTTTAAATAATTAAAAACTACACAAGTATTTTTAAATTTACATCTATGGAAAGTGGTATTTAACTTCAAATACAAATAAAAAATATTTGTCACTGTTTTTGGAAATTCATCCCCTAACACATTTAAATAGGGGACGAAAATCTATGAAAATATTTAACAATATTAAAGGGATAGTTGCTACTCACCATACAGCACAAAAGTTGAATCACATATAGGATTTTCCATTGTAAGAAAATGGTTATATTGAACAATTTTGGAAGTTAAATCTATGAAAATTGTTATTTAACTTTTCAGATATAAATAAATCAGTGCTGAGGATTGAAGTTCCTATGGAAATATCTCTACAAGAATGCAAAATCCATGATTAACAAGAACTTAAGATTCAGCTACCAGTATCTTTAGGTCAGAAGTACAGTGAGAAAATACTATGCTTCTATGGCCTTATCAGTGGAACAGTTTAGAAGGTATTACAATTTATAAACAAAAATACAATTAAGAAAAAACAAAGTCTGTGCAGGCTATACAGTCTGCAGAAGCAAAGCAGCATACACTAAGTTAGTTTAAATGCAAGCTTAAAGTTGTCAGTGGTTCCACTGTAATTTAAAATTGCAGATGTAACTACAGTAGAAGTTGCCTTTTAACATTTTTGTATCTCACTCCTGCACGAATGCTGATCAAAACCAAGTTCCTTGTCCACAGGGTAGGCACAGGTGTAAGTGTTGTTAGGGACTAGCATACAAAAATTACTGAAGCTGGCATCTTTGTTAGGGTTTTTCAGCTGGAAACAAGTAAGTTCCCAGTTAAAGGTCAGGTTTCATAAAATGTTTGGCGAGCCCTCTAATTAGGTTACATTTGCTAAATGCAAGTAATTACCTAAGGAAATTAGGAAACATTTTCAATAAGGTCAAGGTTTCAGAAATATGTTCACACAATGAAAAGCATGCTACATTTGCTTGTCAGAGGAGGAGACTATCCATTTCTTCAAATTCCTTTTATAATTTTAACTTTTTGCTGCAATACAATTCAAATTTTTTACTTTGCAGATGCATTCCCCCTTTTGCATTAAAGCCACTGTCAAGGAAAGTGAGAATGTCATGTAATCACAGTAGTGAGAATGCTTGTCTACTTCCAGCATGTTATGAACACATTTAGACACCATCTGCAGCAGTGTCATTTGTGTGCCAAGTTTTTGAAGTTTATAGCATCTAAGATAATTGAGTCACTTGTCAAGTGTGAGATACTATCTTTAATATAGTTGAGCGCTTAGCAGCTGTGCATATTTGCCCTGGTGAACCACCTCTGATTTATGAAGATTTGGTCTGTGATGGGAACAATTTTGTACAACACTGTTTCAGAGGAAATGAATTTCAGAAAATTCAGTTCCTGATGGGTTCTAACAGCAAACAGACTAGACTGTACTTTGTTGTTTTTAACTTTACATAAAATCAGGAATGAGATGAAATTCTTGGACCTTATAGTTGTATGAGGCCAGTCAGCCAAGGGGGAGGTTACCATGAGAAAAGGACTGAATAATCAACGAAAGGATAACATTCCACGAGTCGGGGCATGGAATGACAGAAGCTTGAACATGGTAGGGAAACTAGAAAATCTGAAAAGGGAAATGCAAAGGCTCAATCTAGATATAGTAGGGGTCAGTGAAGTGAAGTGGAAGGAAGACAAGGATTTCTGTTCAGATGAGTATTGGGTAATATCAACAGCAGCAGAAAATGGTATAACAGGTGTAGGATTCGTTATGAATAGGAAGGTAGGGCAGAGGGTGTGTTACTGTGAACAGTTCAGTGACCGGGTTGTTCTAATCAGAATCGACAGCAGACCAACACCGACAACGATAGTTTCAGCTAGTAATAGCACATACCCTGTTCAAGATTCACAAAAGGAGGAGGTATACTTGGAAAAGGCTGGGAGATACGGGAAGATTTCAATTAGATTACGTCATGGTCAGAGAGAGATTCCGAAATCAGATACTGGATTGTAAGGCGTACCCAGGTGCAGATATAGACTCAGACCACAATATAGTAGTGATGAAGAGTAGGCTGAAGTTCAAGACATTAGTCAGGAAGAATCAATATGCAAAGAAGCGGGATACGGAAGTACTAAGGAATGACAAGATACGTTTGAAGTTCTCTAACGCTATAGATACAGCAATAAGGAATAGTGCAGTAGTCAGTACAGTTGAAGAGGAATGGACATCTCTAAAAAGGGCCATCACAGAAGTTGGGAAGGAAAACATAGGTACAAAGAAGGTAGCTGCGAAGAAACCGTGGGTAACAGAAGAAATACTTGAGTTGATTGATGAAAGGAGGAAGTACAAACATGGTCCAGGAAAATCAGGAATACAGAAATACAAGGTGCTGAGGAATGAAATAAATACAAAGTGCAGCGAAGCTAAGACGAAATGGCTGCAGGAAAAATGTGAAGACATCGAAAAAGATATGATTGTCGGAAGGACAGACTCAGCATACAGGAAAGTCAAAACAACCATCGGTGACATTAAAAGCAACGGTGGTAACATTAAGAGTGCAACGGGAATTCCACTGTTAAATGCAGAAGAGAGAGCAGATAGGTGGGAAGAATACATTGAAAGCCTCTATGAGGGTGAAGATTTGTCTGATGTGATAGAAGAAGAAAGAGGAGTCGATTTAGAAGAGATAGGGGATTCAGCATTAGAATCGGAATTTAAAAGAGCTTTGGAGGACTTACGGTCAAATAAGGCAGAAGGGATAGATAACATTCCATCAGAATTTCTAAAATCATTGGGGGGAGTGGCAACAAAACGACTGTTCATGTTGGCGTGTAGAATATATGAGTCTGTTGATATACCATCTGACTTTCGGAAAAGCATCATCCACACAATTCCAAAGACGGCAAGAGCTGACAAGTGCAGAATTATCGCACAATCAGCTTAACAGCTCATGCATCGAAGCTGCTTACAAGAATAATATACAGAAGAATGGAAAAGAAAATTGAGAATGCGCTAGGTGACAATCAGTTTGGCTTTAGGAAAAGTAAAGGGACGTTACGGCTAATAATGGAAGCAAGGCTAAAGAAAAATCAAGACACTTTCATAGGATTTGTCGACCTGGAAAAAGCGTTCGGCAATATAAAATGGTGCAAGCTGTTCGAGATTCTGAAAAAAGTAGCGGTAAGCTATAGGGAGAGACGGGTCATATACAATATGTACAACAACCAAGAGGGAATAATAAGAGTGGACGATCAAGAACGAAGTGCTCGTATTAAGAAGGGTGTAAGACAAGGCTGTAGCCTTTCGCCCCTACTCTTCAATCTGTACACCGAGGAAGCAATGATGGAAATAAAAGAAAGGTTCAGGAGTGGAATTAAAATACAAGGTGAAAGGATATCAATTATACGATTCGCTGATGACATTGCTATCCTGAGTGAAAGTGAAGAAGAATTAAATGATCTACTGAACGGAATGAACAGTCTAATGAGTACACAGTATGGTTTGATTGTAAATCGGAGAAAGACGAAGGTAATGAGAAGTAGTAGAAATGAGAACAGCGAGAAACTTAACATCAGGATTGATGATCACGAAGTCAATGAAGTTAAGGAATTCTGCTATCTAGGCAGTAAAATAACCAATGATGGACGGAGCAAGGAGAACATCAAAAGCAGACTCGCTATGGCAAAAAAGGCATTTCTGGCCAAGAGAAGTCTACTAATATCAAATACCGGCCTTAATTTGAGGAAGAAATTTCTGAGGATGTACGTCTGGAGTACAGCATTGTATGGTAGTGAAACATGGACTGTGGGAAAACCGGAACAGAAGAGAATCGAAGCATTTGAGATGTGGTGCTATAGACGAATGTTGAAAATTAGGTGGACTGATAAGGTAAGGAATGAGGAGGTTCTACGCAGAATCGGAGATGAAAGGAATATGTGGAAAACACTGATAAGGAGAAGGGACAGGATGATAGGACATCTGCTAAGACATGAGGGAATGACTTCCATGGTACTAGAGGGAGCTGTAGAGGGCAAAAACTGTAGAGGAAGACAGAGATTGGAATACGTCAAGCAAATAATTGAGGACGTAGGTTGCAAGTGCTACTCTGAGATGAAGAGGCTAGCACAGGAAAGGAATTCGTGGCGGGCCGCATCAAACCAGTCAGTAGACTCATCACCAAAAAAAAGAGGCCAGTCACTACTCTTGTAAACAGACAACAGTCAATGAAATGGTGATGCACATTGTTGCCAACCAGATAATGCCATATAATTTCAGCAGAAAGAGCAAGGCAATTGTCTTGGGACAGGAAGCAGTAACTGGATTTTGTGCCCAGACAAAAACTGTGATGCACATTTTGTGATGTTGAGAAAACACTGTGTGTGTGCGGAAGGGGGGGGGGGAGTAATTACTAAGAGAACAAATGGATCAGGTAAGAGATTTAAGTGGAAAAGAATTTTGAATTCAATGGAAATAAAGTTTAGCCAGGTGAGTGGTACACGGAGCAATGTTATCTGCTTGATTTGCTCCGTAAGGGTTGGGAAGGGTGGTCTGATGGAATATATGTGGAGCACAAACCACGATGTGTCTCTTGCATGTCTTTTGTAAGTGCACAAAGTTAACTCCAGGAGGGCCTTAATCCAGCAATATACAAAGTGCCCAATACAAGGTAAAGTTAATCCTGAACTTTTCAATCTGCATTTATCAGCAAATTTGAGAAAAAACATTCGATTTTGAGAAGTTGCAGTTACCTTATGTAATGTAGAACCACAATAGTTGCAACCAAGATATACATTGTAATGGTACAATAGGTTTAATTCCAATTATGGTCAGACTTTATAGACAACTGACAGAACAGTTTTGTCATCATAGCTGATATTACCATTTGCTTTGTGTATTCACAAAGTTTGTTTTGCGTGTGTGTGTGTGTGTGTGTGTGTGTGTGTGTGTGTGTGTGTATGTGTTTACTATCCGGATTACATAATCTGGTGTGAGCATAAAATATGGAAGCTCCAAGCTTCTTCCTTGAAGTGTGGCATTCTGGAATCAGATGTCCCAATTCCCTGTTTTCCTTTGGCCGACCGAAGATGTTTGCGTGTTAAGGTAGTTAGTGGGAAGCATCCCACTTTTGAGAGGTTTTATGGTCTGTGCAGATCAGAGTTTTACTGATCCCATGCTATCAGGGAGCTGAGCCATAGACAGGCACCTCTACATGCTCAGAGTCATCTACTCTTTGATGCTGTGGATCAGGGAGAGAAAGATCTCCATGTTGCCAAAAAAATTCACAGAAAAAATGTTTATATTTGTGCAAATTGCTTTTGACGACTCTGACAGACATACACTTGCCTGACTGGAATACATGCAGATGTAGCCTGTTATTTAGACTTGTATATTACAGGCAGTATATTGAGTTCAAACAAACTGCATGTTATTCCAGTAACTAAATCTCTCTGAGCACTTTTCAACGCAAAAGGACAAGTCCACTGAGAAGAGATAATCCACAGTTAAAGGGGCACTGATAAACAAGATCCTTTCAGTGCAAGAAATATGGTCATTGATAAATATGTTTCATGTACTTTGAAATACTGAACTACAAAAATTCTGCAATTGACTAATGACTAATTTACCCATCACCAAAATAAGATAAGTAGGAGAAAACAGCTTCTGCCAGTGACTTACCGAGGGATGGAGGGCAGGGTGGTAGACCTTTATTCTGTAAATGTGGCTTTTGAGCGATGGCAAGGTGACTGTACTTCTTCCCTGTAAACCTGTGACATGGGGTGGTCTGCCATTTTCCCAGTCTGACCAGTACAGGGTGTTCTTGAAGGAATTACCTGGAAGGCAAATCATCGCTTTTAAACCCAGCTGTATGCAGTTCTCATAGACCAAACTTTTAACAATATTCCTTCATGCTTTGTATCATGATGCAAACAGAGGTGTGAAAGAAGTATGTATATTTAACTAACTTATGTCTTAACAGAAATTTCCCCCCACATTGGTAACATATGGTCCTCCAAGTAACAATGGTAGCTCATTTCAGAGTCCTGCTTTGGAAAATGTATTTCTTTACACCAGCAAAACTTCACCAAATCAAATATCCATTTCAGTTTCACATTATCCCTGTGTATCCTTAGTTATGATACTTTTGGGGGATATGTGCACAGAATATGGCCACAATACACGAGAGGCCTACAAGAATCATCACCTCCACATTTTGCAACCAACAGCACCATCTGAACATACATACCAATCAGTTACATTATCTGGTACCACCTGCAGCATAGTGGCAACAAGAGTTTGATTTTCAATATTTCATGCAATTATTGGCCGAATTGTAAAATTATAATGGCATCATAATCTGCTTACTAAGAGGTACAATCTCATGTTTAAGTAACAAAGATGTATTACAGCTAGAAATTGTCTTGAGGTCATTTAATTGCCAGTGCACAAATACCTGGACTTCTTTCATCTACAACTTGAGAAAAGTACTTATTGGTTTTCAGTAAAGCTTAAGTACAATTTCAAAACTTCTCACTGACACACCTGTTTTGCAGTCTATGGTAGAAAAGTACAAGCTAGATGTCCTAAAAGAAAGCATACATCTTTAATACGACATATGATGCTAATTATTTCTTACGCAAAACAAGGGGTAGTAAATGTTAGGATTGTCAAAAGTTTCAAAGCAACCTTTTCACGTTACACTTGCAGCATAAAATTCATGTTACCAGAAAATTTATACCCATTACCTATGATAAATAATGCTAATTTATCTTAATTACACAACTCTTACAATATTGAGGGTGATGGCTTAGAATTTGAGACTAAATTAAACACACAAACGGTGTAAAGGAGAGGTATCACTGAACCCCTGATGTCAGCTGGAAGGATGTGTTTAGTGTGTAGTGACCTTATATGTGAATGAACAGTAGCATTAGTTTTGTAACTAGAATTTCATAATTATATTCCCATATCTTAGTTATGTTTTTATCATTTGATCAAGCTGACATTTATTATACTTGTAATATTGCGTTTGAATAAATAAAATCATTTAAAGTATGACTGAAAGGTTAATTCATGTTGCTTTATAAATTTAAGTGTTTTTATAAACAAGTTTTGCAACTGAATACTTCTTAAATGTCAATCTTGCAGATTTGTTACCTGAGAAACCCATTAATCGTAAAATGCAGGCTATCATATCTGTTGTTTGCATACTTCGTGAATTCTGTTATGGGCATTGGGCTGTGTTTCAAGACATATTTCCAATGCTGCTGACTTCATAGGTTTCAATATCTAAGCCGTAAAAAACTCAAGCTCAATAAGTTAAACTCCTTAACATAAAAACCCAAATTCTTGTTTCTAGTGTTTTGACAGAAACTTAAAATCCTGATATACTACGCAACTTAATAACAGACCTTCAAAAGCATAAAACCCTGCTTACATCTGTTTCAGCACTGATTGTGAATTGTTCAGCTGCTAGAAACATCTGGTACTACATTTGTAGCATGGCTGTCTTTCAGTTGCGGAGGTTACCAGTAGATATCTTTACTGTGTGCAGCTCTGGACACTCAAACTGTGCACTTTCAGACTCTCCTGTATTGTTTAAGCAATGCTTTCAGAAAAACATCTCTCAGTGGACCTGAGCGACACTGAATTTGGGGCCCAGAAAGTGAAGAATGTAATGGAAGTGATGACCTCATCAGTAGTACAAGATAAATACACCTACTGTGCTCCAGTTACATCCAAGATTTATGTCCACAGGAAACTTGGGAGATACATGGTTAGACTTCATTGCTACACACAAAATAAAAATAATTTCAGGTTTCAGGATATTTCAAAGTCCTGTACACAAACACACTCTTGATTGTATTAGTGGCGACATTCACAATTTTAAAAAGTATTTTGAACTTAAAAAGGTGTCTTTATGTGTCTCTGTGCAATGTCAGTCACGATTTTCATTTATAAAAAGTATTCTTTGGAACTACTTGAAAAAAATGTTAAGGGGTTATTATCTGTGCCCATGCAACAGTGTTAGTGACGTCAGGCCACTACTTAAGGTCAGAGTCCCACAAATTTGTGTTATGAATCGTCTAGTGGGAAAGAGCACACCATTTGTCTAAATTCTGTTCTCTACTTCTGTTAAAGAAGTTCGTGCTTTGGAACTTTTATGTCTCTGTACTTCCTAGCTGAGTGATGATTGGATTAAACCACAGTAGCCAAGAAACACAGTTGATGCTTCCTGGTCCCAGCGCACAATCTATCTCTGCTTATTTATCTGTCTTCTGATAAATACTTGCCCAAAAATTACAAGGAAGTTTTCCACAACAACTGCTTTCAAATGCGTGTTCCTATATACCCTGTAATCGCTGCCATACAATCTGACTACAGATTGGCACCCACCCAGTACATGCACTCTTGGCCAGTGTCTATGTTTATTCCATTGGGCCAGTGCACATCAACCATAAAAAGCTGTGGTGAGGATCCGTCCATGCTAGCTGTCACAATCGGTGGATTCTTGCCCCAGTCAGACTAGAACACTGACCTGCACAACAGTGACCATTAGCTTACATGTCATGTCAGATTAACAATTTGGAAAATAAAATTGAAACAAAGGGGTGTGAAATTAAAAAACAGGAAATTAAAAGATTATCTTGTTCCGATACACATGCAATGGTTTACAGCTTCAAACACATAGCACGCTTCTAACAATCACTTTCTAGAGAAAACTAAGAAACACAGCACAGTTCAAATTATAAAGAATTATTGTACATGCTACACAATGCCACACACATACAATCAATTCAGGATCACTCTAGCCTCTTCCAGTGAGATTACTACGATCAGCTCTCCTAAAAGCAAAAATACCCACAAGACAATTGAACCACAAGCTAAATATTAAAGTGCATTGTGCTGTTGCAGCTACACATAGCTAACTCATCACTATCACAGTGTGTCTCTCCAGTCTTAAGTACATTATTGTTGGAACACCTCAAATGTCAGACAGGTGACTGACTTAGGAACTAATGCTTTCGGAAAGAAAATTTAATCTATTGAAGAATGAGTAAGCACATCTGCAACTAGATTCTGAGCCAGTCACAGTTTGTACTCCAGAAGGACCTCTCCACTGACAGCATTTTAGACTATGAATTACAGTATTTCATTTATCAGGATTTGTGTAATGTGTCCATGGCATCACAATCTTTTGAAGAATCTTTAAGCTTATGTCTTTCAAAATGTAGGGAGTAAATGGTTAATATTTGATTTATCAGAAGCAAAATGGAGATGTACTGTGGAAGTCTGAGTTGTGTAAAAGTGGTTCCAGCAAACAAGTGCTATGAAACAGTGCAGTGTATTGTCACCTTTCTCCTTCATTGTGATCTTAGACGATAAGAAACCCTGGGAGCAGTATTGAACCTAGTTGGTTATAGTCTTAAATTTTTTGACACTGTACAATTTAATAATATTACTACTGACAGTCAGTGTTTAGTAGCACTTTTTTTTTTTTACATTTGATGTGTTTATGCTAATTGTATGAACTTGTTTGGTGTTCATGTGAGAGGTTGATTACTGACGAAGACTATCTTAAAGGAACATCACTAACACTCCACTGAGATTAATCATACTCAACATCCAGAAGTCAGCCGTTTATTAGGCTCCAGACATTTCAGTCAGTTTCCTGTGAAGAGTGGACAAAATAAAAAACTTGTCCCCAACTCACTGCAAACTGACTATATAATCAAATCTGTACTGTTGCATAAATCTTACTTTAGAGGAAAATTTGAGCTGTCAAGTTCTTAGCATAAGACTAAATTGTCTTCACAATTCATACACAATGGAAACAAGCACTAATTCAATGTAAAAAGCTAAGTATTGGAACAATCCACTTTCCCCAGATATCTATTATGCTTAATGTATTGTTGATACACGTTAATTTACTTTTCCACTAGTTACAGGTTGAAATATAAGTATAAAGTAAATCAAGTATGTCTGCACAACATTCTTAGCTGTAGGAGTTTTGCAACTGAGTTGTAATGAGAACCATTAAAACACAAGAAACAAAATGACAGCAGCTGTATCAGTGCTTTTTTTATTTCTTGGAGATGAGTCCCTTTTCACACCAATATAGCAGAAGGGCACATTATGCATATTTTGAGGCACTGCTGCATCATATTCTTAACTGAAAATTCACCTCTGAATAAATAGGAGAGTTCATATAAATACTACCAACCACATATGTATGAATCAAATTTTACTTATTTTCCTGTTTCAGCAATTATTTACTGATCAATCTAAGCTGTGGTTGGTGTTAATATTTTCCTGGAACAATGCAACGGTGTTTGAAGAAATATTACAGTCCCAAGGATAAGAAAGGAATGTACAAGAAAAGATAAAAAAGAGTTAAAGATAGATTAGATATAGTAAAACTGGAATGCAATGGCTTTTATAGGGAAGACAGATAGCTAATTTTTTCCCTCCCCCCTCACCTCAACACTTACTGACAAACTGAACTTTGTCACCCTGCTCATTATACTATAATTTCTTTGACTTCAGTTTCTACATCCACATACATACTCCACAAGCTACCATACAGTGCGTGGCAGAGGGTACACTGTACCACTACTACTCATTTCCTTTCCTGTTCCACTCACAAACAGAGCAAGAGAGAAACGATTTTCAATATGCCTCCATATGAGCCCTAATTTCTCCTGTCTTCATGGTCCTTAGACAGAATTTACATTAGGGCAGTAGGATCATTCTGCAGTCAGCTTCAACTTCCTTTAACGTGATCTGGGGAGGACTAAAGTACTAACAGTATTCAAGAACAGGTCATATGAGCATCCTATAAGCAGTCCCATTTACTGGTAAACCATGCTTTCCTAAAATTCTCCAATTATGTGGGCTTTGAACACTTGTAGGTGGTTCGGTCTTTGTATGACTGCACATCAAAAGTAGTTGGTACTATGCCAACAAAAGGGTTTATCAGTGCCCAAGGCCTTTCCAGGAACTGAAAAATTCTTTTACCTATTAAGTAGGTCACAACAGGAGTCTAAATAATTTTAGACTGCAATGCAGTAACGTAACCAACAAGTAAGGCCTGCAACTTGTTTTACTTCACTACAGCCTCTGAATTTCACACACTTTGGTATGTTTACATTCACCTTTTGCTTCATATCCTTAAGAACCATTTTGTTCAGAATTTGTGGAGGGGAATGAGAGTTCCCATGTAAGTATTTTTCCAAAATCCTCTGCATCACTGAGCATCTCATCAACAAAAATCCAATATGGGAAGGAGAAAACTAGCAGGCAGATCTGTCTGCCACACTTGCTTGAGGACACAAGCACATCAGTGATGGAGCTGTCGTCATTGCTCCAGAGAAGGGCCACCTCTCCTTTGCGGATGTTTGTCCAGTAGATATAAAGCCCGCCTGCCACGTGCTGCTGCCAGTCTTCCATGTGAAGTACACTCGAACCTCAGTCTTTATTGTAAACAGCAAGACAGCTACTCCCTCTGCACACAACAGCAAGAAATAGTACAATTATATCTCAAAATATGGTCTACATGCTACCTTATTACTGTTTAGAATAACCTGTACTGTACATATTTTTCAACATACTGTATATACATGAATTATCTGCACATACTTTTTCCTGCCTTTAAGGACGAAAAACTGTGGCGTGTTGAAGTAATTGTAATAAGACTGGTACTGCACCAACAACAATACATCCTAGTGTACTATAGTGTTCGAGCCTCAGTCCGACATGTCAGGAGCATACTAAAAGTGAAGAAGAGGACATTGGAAACAGTACAATGTGAATAAGTGTTGTATTCACAACTGGAAAAAAAAAGAAAATGCAGCTTGAAGAAACTAAGGGTAACCACCAGCTGAGAGAGACAGAGAGAGAGAGAGAGAGAGAGAGAGAGAGACAGAGAGACTCTGCAATTGTGAATGCATGGTTACTAATGAAATGTGTGTACTCTAGCACTCGCTTTAGCCAAAGAACTAGGCATCACTGGTTTCCAAACTAGCCAGGGCTGGCTATGAAGATTTTTCAATTGAAATTTATGATAGAAGCTGAAGAAATAAAAGTTTGTGTTGTGGCCAGTACTTTACCCTGGTTCTCCTGCTCACTAGGCAGAAGCGCTATGCATTACATCACAGTAGCAGTATGGCTAACACAGCTGCACGGCCTATTCTACTACAATGCTCTCCCTAACACAGAGTTCTATTCACACTCTCAGCCCATTTTTCCGCTTGGTGTGAACTGAAGTTTATGTTACAGAGGACATTGGCCTAGGGCACTCTGTGCACCTGTTTTAGCCATACTGCTACTGTGATAGTACTTCTTAGTAAGCAGGAGACAAGGGTTCAAGTCCCAGCTGTGGCACAAATCTTGATTGATATTTTCAGTTTCTATCATCATCAAAGACAAAGCAGAAGTTCATGGAAGAAATCTTAATTCCATCAGATCAATGAAATGGACTAGACTTCTGGAGAAAAACTACCATTAATGGATTTCAGGCGATTATAGGAAAAAGTAGGGATTTTTCATCACTACTTGATAAATTTTCACTGCAAACATTCCTATATATTATTGCAACCTGGTGACATGGATCAAATGCCAGTCTATTCTGATTTGCCACTCTACAACACTCAACAGAAAGGGGAATCCAGCATCATAATATGAACTGCTGGCAATGAAAAGCAAACGTGTGTAACTGGTGATGGATAAAAGTATCACCTTACTTGGAATTTTAGAGGAAACCTATTCTATGTTATGGAAAGTGAAAACTGAGTATCATTATCCCAGAGGCCTACTACATGTCCTGTAACCAATACATGTAATCAGTCATTCAAAGCTGCTCTTAAATAGCATTATGCACAATGGATGGCTGAAGAAATCGCTAAGTTCACACCGAGTGGAAAGCCAAACAGCAAGATTTGTCCCAGATTTGTGAGTAGATGAAATGTGAATAGGAGTCTATATTCCATTAGCACTGGTGGAAAACCCATAAAATCTATCACATATTAACTAGATGGAACTGAGAACTACACTCTGCGGGAAGATGGTGACAATGATTCTTCACTACTGATTATGAATAGAATCTGCTAGGAAGTTTCAGTGCCTTTGTCTGATTAACAGGACATTAGGAGCTGGACGGTTAACACTAGAAGTGAGGGAGATGAGTACAGAGATTTAGCAGTGTTTGCATAATCAATCAAACAGTTTATGATGGAGAGGATTAGAAGAGGAAAACAAGAATATACAGAATGAACTTCGAAGGTAAGAAGTGAAGAAAATCAATCTGGAAGGTTTGAGGAGAGTATCACTGGAGGGTAAATTCTTTGAACAAGTAATAATCTCAGGCACTTAAGAAGTTAACGTTGGAAAAAAAATCAGCTTTTTATGAGGTTTAAGGTTCACTGACAGTGTAGGGTGCATACAGTTTTCAAATGTGGGTATGAAGATAATGGACTGAAAATGATGAACAAGAAAATACTTTTGGCACTAAGAGAAAATTAATAAAAAATTTTCTACCGAGCGAGGTGGCGCAGTGATTAGCACACTGGACTCGCATTCGGGAGGACGACGGTTCAATCCCGTCTCCGGCCATCCTGATTTAGGTTTTTCGTGATTTCCCTAAAATCGTTTCAGGCAAATGCCGGGATGGTTCCTTTGAAAGGGCACGGCCGATTTCCTTCCCAATCCTTCCCTAACCCGAGCTTGCGCTCCGTCTCTAATGACCTCGTTGTCGACGGGACGTTAAACACTAACCACCACCACCAATAAAAAATTTTCTGTTACTTCGGCTTCTGAGAATACTAAACTTGTACTGTTAAGCTATGAACTGATCTAGTGAAGAACCTTCCACGTGATTACACTAGGGATTAAGTCTATTGCAAACCAATTTAAAACCTTAGCAGCATTTTGTCTTCCCAAGCTTTGCACAAGTAATACTTCCACTTTACAGCTGCCACCCATTCCATGTCAAGAAGTCTCTTGCGTACAGCCTACCCACCTGTGGCCATCGCGTCTACAGTGACGAACAGTTCCTCTTGGAATATACTGTGTGTCTCACTGAAGCCTTATCCTCCCAACAGTCAAAAGCTGTTAGAATTTGGAGAATTAACATTCATAGACACTGTCAAGTATTACAACAAATATTTATTATTACATTCCAAAATAACTGGAGAAATACTTATTTTTACTTTCCAAAATACCAGGAACTGAAGTTTATGTAGACCAACACATATCTAGCAACTAATAATGACTCACTTTATCAAGACATGTTCCTTTCCCAAACAGGACATATTCCTGTTGACTGTGTGCAGAACTGAACAAACAGAATCTGTACATGTAACCTCTGTTGTACAAAGCGGCTGCTAGATGCTAAGTAAAATTGTGAAACCAATAGCTTGATGAAGTCACTTAATTAACTGCTCAATTGAATCTGGCAGTCTTTCTGAATTATTGCAAACAAAGTGATTCCTACTGTCAGAGGTAGGTGAGAAGAACAATGAACAGTTCAGTATATTTAATCCTAACTGAAGTTACTGATATACACCGCAGAACTCTCCTAAAGACGCTTTAATTTCATAGTATTACGTGTTGAATGAGTGGACTCCATTTCCTTGCAACCATAAGAAAAAATATGGATTGTATGCATAAAACAAATTATTTCAATATCTTTACGAACAATATGTCACCTGCAGGGTATATCAAAAGTCAGTAGTGCTATCTCCGATTCCTATCGATCTTTTTACTGTGCATGTTTATTCACAAACCAATTCCTAGCACCGATATTTACTCCAGTTTCAACATACAAGCAGTGTCCATTATGCCAAGTGAGGTGTGGCAGGGAAGGAATAGACGAATTCCTATAAACGCAGTTTTCACTGACGAATATAGAAAAGAGCTGTGCTGCAGATTCTAAAACTACTACCCACTCATCCTCATTGTACTGTAGTTCAACTTGTTCGCTTTGTACTTGAGCAGTTTCTTCTGTAACGATGTTCTATCCCTGTTTCAATGCTCTAGGTGATAATTGACTTCCGAGGCTTTTACAGAAGACTAAGAACGGGCGTTAATTTTTAAAATTAAAGCTGAAACTTGCCACTTAGTACATATTAGTATTGCAATCCAAAAATTCAAACATCAATCACCTTTCGCTACATTTTTATAAACAAACAATGGACAACAAGAAAAATGACAAATGTGAACTGCTGTGTGAATAACATTTGGGCTCGTAACCGGTAACTCCGCTGTTTTATACAGTAGTTTATGAACAGTGGCTGCTTCCTTTTTATTGTTTGTAAAAATTAACTAATTTCTTAAAATAGCTAACCTCTTGCCATATTTTTATTAAATTAACACTAACTATAATGCCGTGATGATACCAGCCACCCAATCACAACAGTATTATCTGATTGGGCTTTTAAACAAATGTAATGCCAACTTAACAAGTTTTATTGCATTCGTACTTTTCACAACTGCACCACGCTAAATTTTAACCTGTTACGTCAGCAGAGCCGCAAAGTTTGTAGAGACGTATGGATGATAGGCGGTGGGAGCATTTGATTTTGGAAGACGACAGGAGACTTGTTAGCATTGTTAGTTGCAACAAGCAGAAGAAGTGCTCTGTTAGTGTGTCACATTTTAGCGATTTTGGTCGAAATAAACTCACGCTGCAGTGTTGTTCTTCGGCACGCCAGGATAGAAGTTTGCACAGAATCACCTACGTGGAAAATCCGTGCAATATGAACGTTTATTTATATATGAAAGCCAACTTCTGAATTTTCGTTTGTGTGAGACCGCATGTACGACTTATAGATGCGCATATTTTACCATATTGTTCGCGTCGCTTCTTCGTAATATTTCATTGATTGTATCGATATCCGTTTGTATTGTGATATACTGTGAAATTTGGAACATGCGCGATTGCCACGATAAACTCCTGTTGTCATCGCCAATTTTAGACAAACTTAATTGCGCTCTTAAAATTTTGTGAATAGTAGACCTATCCTCGTTCAAAACAATCTTTCTTAATTTCATAAATACAAAACTGTATTTTCATACGTTTCTTGTACGATTGTTTTGGGGACAGGTCTTGTCTGGTGTCAGAAGGCGACACGCGCAAAGGGGAAGGGCTATGAATCGTCAGTACAGGGTGGCGCAGATGGATCGGGTGGTTTTGAAGTGGACTGTACGTCTGGAGGGGGGGAGCCAGGTGTTCGGCGACTTCGTCCTGTGGTGGGGGGGGGGACGGGAAGTTTCAGTTGCAGGCTGGCAGTCAGTCGCGATGGCTACGTGGTCCGTTGAGCATCGTGTTTTCGCAGTGGAAGAGTTCATACGCAATAACGAGTCAATTGTTGCTGTGACGCGTGCCTTTCGCCGGCGTTTCAACATCCCACCTCGCGGTAGTGTTCCTAAGCGAGATACGATATTGAGTTGGGTGCATAATTTCCGCACTACTGGTTCATGTGCTCCAAAATGGACGCCTAGACCGCCAACAATAACAACGCCTGAGAACGTGGAGCGTGTGAGACGCGATGTCACTGCGAGCCCACGTCGATCAACGAGACGTCGTGCTCAAGCTCTTGGAATGTCACGTCGGAGCCTTCAAAGGATTCTTAACGAAGAACTGAAATTCCACCCCTATAAAATCCTGTTGGTACAGAAGATTCTCCCAACAGACCATCTTCAAAGGCTTCAGTTTAGCCAACAGATGTTGGAGTTATTGGAAGATGTAAACCTGATTATCATGATGTCTGACGAGGCTCACTTTCACATTAACGGATACGTAAACAAGCAAAATTGCCGTTACTGGGCCGACACTAACCCAAGAGATCTACACCAACGGCCTCTCCATAGTGACAAAGTGACGGTTTGGTGTGGGGTTTCTAAGGTAGGGATAATTGGTCCTTACTTTTTTGAAAATGAAAGGGAGCAGGCGGTTACTGTTAATTCGCAGCGTTATGTGAACATGATTGAAGATTTTCTTCTCCCACAACTTGAAGAGAACAATTACGACATGGGCAATATGTGGTTCCAACAAGACGGGGCAACTGCACATACCGCTAGGATATCAATGCAAGCTGTACGCGCTCTGTTCCCTGGCCGTTTGATTTCCCGTAATGGAGATGTCCATTGGCCCCCTCGCTCACCAGACCTCACGGTATGTGACTTTTTCTTATGGGGCTATTTAAAAGCAAGGGTCTACATGAACAAACCCCGGACCATTCAGGAGTTGAAGGCAGCAATTCACACTGAAATCACATCAATTCCTGGTGATGTGCTTGAGCGGGCAATGCGGAATGTTAAGGACCGACTCCAAGAATGCGTCGCTCGAGAAGGAGGGCATTTGATGGATGTAATTTTTAAAAACTAACATTACTATTTTTTTGTTAATAAACTTCCATTGTAACTACACGTTTTGCACTTTATTTCAATCCAATACCTTTACAATTGACAGTTTGACAAGTATTTTAAAACCACCCGATCCATCTGCGCCACCCTGTAGTTCAAACACATGACAAATGATGGTACCCTTTAGGAAAATGACGGTAATGGACACGAAAGGACACCAGGTGCACTCAATGCATATGCCTGGAAGTCTTGTTGAATAGGCTATTCTGGCTGCCATCCAGGGAACAGGGTGCAGTCAAGTACAGATTGTGGCGCACGTTGGAACACATGATGCTTGCCTGGGATCTGACGTAATATTTGGGTCATTCCAACGACTGGCAGAGAAGGTTGAGAAGACCAACCTTGTGCATGGAGTTTCAATGAAGTTCACAGTTCGTATGTCTTAGTTGAGTGGATGGACTTCGAAGGTTTTGTAAGGCGCTAGGTTGTGACTTGCGCCATAGGATTGAGAACTGTGGGGCCCCCAAAACGAGTCAGGTGTGCACTTCGCGTCAGAGGCTACTACTCAGGTACTGACACTGAGATAGAAATTGAAGCTGCATGTGAGTGAGATTGTTTGGATGACACTCAGCATCAGGGATGGGCATAAAATAATTGGATCCTTATACAGTCCAGCAGACATTTTCCTTGATGTAACCGAAAACTTTAGAGAACTTATATAATTGCGTAGGCTTCCACGGCCAGAGTCTGTCGACATAAAAGTTTTCTGGGTTTGGTACCGCTTCATAATGTAAAAACTACTGCTGCTATAGAAAAACCAACGTTTCGGCCACGATTGCAGCGGCCTCTTCTGGGTCTAATGGTACATAAGTTTCCCAATCATAATTAAATGCAGTTATCTATAATACCTGAGAGAAGCAGCATAAATATTCAGTCAGATTTTGTAAGATTTCTAAGTGCTGTAAAAAATTGGCTACCTGCTTTAAATGCTCAGAAATGTTAAATAACGCACTTCACAAAACGAAAAAAAGTATCTTATGACTATAATATAAATGAGTTACTGTTGAAATCAGCCACCTCATACAAATACCTGGAAGTAACACTGTAGGGATATAAAACAGAATGATCACCTAGGTTCAGTCGTGGATTAAGCACACGGTGTAGACTTCGGTTTATAGGTGGAACACTGATGAAGTGTAATCAGTCTACAAAGGAGGTTACTTATAAATCACTCATGCAGCCGATTCTAGAATATCTGTTAAGTGTGTGAGACCTGTACCAAATAGGGCTAATGAGATATTGAATCTTTACAGAGAAGGGCAGCCAAATTATCACAAGTCTGAAACTTCCTGGCAGATTAAAACTGTGTGCTGGACCGAGACTCAAACTTGGGACCTTTGCCTCTCGCGGGCAAGTGCTCTAGAGATCTTGGACGTAACGTTTAATCTGCCAGGAAGTTTCATATCAGCGCACACTCCGCTGCAGAGAGAAAATCTCATTCTGGAAACATCCCCTAGGCTGTGGCTAAGCCATCTCTACCCATATCCTTTCTTTCCTGCAAGGTTCACAGGAAAGCTTCTGTAAAGTTTGGAAAGTAGGAGACGAGGTACTGCCAGAAGTAAAGCTGTGAGGACCGAGTGTGAATCATGCTTGGGTAGATCAGTTGGTAGAGCACTTGCCTGTGAAAGGCAAAGGTCCCGAGTTCGAGTCTCGGTCTGACACACAGTTTTAATCTGGCAGGAAGTTTCATATCAGCGCACACTCCGCTGCAGAGTAAAAATCTCAATGTACCGCAAGTTTGCTTGGAGGGGTAGGACGTTAAATGGGCCGACTTGGAGCAAGAGAGGCACCACAGGACATTTTAATTTCCACTGCCTGTAGTTTTACAAATAAATTCATGAAACTTTGTCAGAATAACTACGAAGGATTCAGGGGTCACACTCATAGCAGTGGAAGTTCAAAAACAGAACAAAATAATTTTTTTTACATGTGAAATTTCATCATTTTTTCACTTACTATTGGCTGCAGTTTGTTGCTGTAGGTACAATTTTCTTCATAAGTAAGAGAGATTCTTCGATGAAACCATACTTACAAGTGTATGAAAGTCCAGAATTTATTTAATTTATGAAAAAATGAATGAGCTGTTACATTTTAAACTTCATGTTTAGAAAAAAAAACTCAAATTTTATAGTTAATTATCTCAACTTTTAGCACAGTTTTTAATAGATTTGGAAAATTCTAGAGCTTTGTACACCTGTAAGTATGGAAAATACTGGTCCTCCAGCATGTGTCATAGGGTTTCTCCAAATCGGAGAACATGGCCACAGTCTGGGATTTCCGCAGAAAACAATTCATCACACGGGTGGACGAAGTGACGAGATGGTCAACTGCAGAGGGCCGCGCTCAGAAGCCGCACTGTGCAGTGATTAGGAAATTGCGTGATTCTAGCCAGCATATCAGCTGGGCATAAATCATACGATCCAACACCTTGCAAACACAGCTGGTGAGAGAAATCGGGCTGTAGCTAGAAAGAAGGTATTTGTCCTTACTAGGTTCAGGGTTTAGGTATGGGTATGACAGTGGCTTCACACCAGTGTCTGTGAAACGTGCCCTCTGTCCAGATGTGGTTGTACCTTTTTAAGCAGAAAGAGTTTGCCCTCAAGAGAAAGGTGCTGCAACATCTGAATCTTAACATCATCTGGCCCTGGGGTGGACGATCAGAATGAAGTAAGAGCATCATCTAGCTCCTTTTTACAGGGTGTTACAAAAAGGTACGGCCAAACTTTCAGGAAACATTCCTCACACACAAAGAAAGAAAATATGTTATGTGGACATGTGTCCGGAAATGCTTACTTTCCATGTTAGAGCTCATTTTATTACTTCAAACCACATTAATCATGGAATGGAAACACACAGCAACAGAACGTACCAGCGTGACTTCAAACACTTTCTTACAGGAAATGTTCGAAATGTCCTCCGTTAGCGAGGATACATGCATCCACCCTCCGTCGCATGGAATCCCTGATGCGCTGATGCAGCCCTCGAGAATGGCATATTGTATCACAGCCGTCCACAATACGAGCACGAAGAGTCTCTACATTTGGTACCGGGGTTGCGTAGACAAGAGCTTTCAAATGCCCCCATAAATGAAAGTCAAGAGGGCTGAGGTCAGGAGAGCGTGGAGGCCATGGAATTGGTCCGCCTCTACCAATTCATCGGTCACCGAATCTGTTGTTGAGAAGCGTACGAACACTTCGACTGAAATGTGCAGGAGCTCCATCGTGCATGAACCACATGTTGTGTCGTACTTGTAAAGGCACATGTTCTAGCAGCACAGGTAGAGTATCCCGTATGAAATCACGATAACTTGGTCCATTGAGCGTAGGTGGAAGAACGAAACTAAAATGAGCTCTAACATGCAAATTAAGCGTTTTGCGGATACATGTCCACATAACTTCTTTTCTTTATTTGTGTGTGAGGAATGTTTCCTGAAAGTTTGCTCGTACCTTTTTGTAACACCCTGTAGTAAAGGCGGCACTGTAGCAGCCACGATTCTGAGAAGAGAGGGGTATCACCCCAGCCTCCGCCGCACGTTTCCAATGGAGGAAGGCAGGATAATAGTGGGAGTAGCTAGAAATCTCCGAAAAACGGTGGCCCAAAGTATTGGCGATAGCAATAGGGTCCACAACGACGTCGTGTGCTACAGTCAGGCCAGTAATAGAGGAATGGATCTTGGTTCCAAAGAGCCGTCGGAGGTTGATCCACGCGACGGAAGAGGGAGTGGAACTGTTAAAAGAACTAGTGAATGACATCCAGGTAGCTCTTTTTTGCTATCCCGAAGAACGTAACGACACTGCACGCAACTGTTTATAATGAATGCAGTTTGCCATCGTAGGGTGACTGTTAAAACTGCAGAGAGCACGTCTCTGTTCGAGAATTGTGTCGCGACGCGCCTCAGTCCACCAAGGGACCGGGAGACGGCGTGGTAAAGAGGAAGTACGAGGATATGAACGTTCTGTAGCACTAAGGATAACATTTGTAAGATATTTCACCTGGTCGTCACAACTGGCGATATGTTGTTCGTCGAAGGTCGTCAGGGAGGAGTAAAGCCTGCAGTCGGATTTAAAAAGCTGCCATTTGGGTGTGCACGTAGGTTGGGTACGAGTCAGAGATGGATATCACACGGAAAATGGTTGCTCGAGTATGCGTCAGTGAGAACGGACCACTTGAGACGATCGGCAAACTGGGCAGTGCAGAAGAATAGGCCCAAATATGAATAGGTGTGCGTGGAGTCTTAAAGGAGCGTGGGTGCTCTAGTGTTAAGGCAGAAGATATAAAGTTAATTAGGAAGGTCAGCCAAGAGGGCACGTCTCTGACAGGTTCTGGGAGAACCCCAAAACTGATGGTGCGCATTAAAGTCACCGAGTAGCAGAAATAGGCGAGGCAGCTGCCTAATAAGCTGGAGAAAGTATGCCCTAGTGACGTCGAATGGTGGAGGGATGTAAACGGTACAAAGGGGAAAGGTCAAGTAAGGAAGGAAAAGGCAAACTACAAAAGCTCGAAGGCGGGTAGTCAGGGAGATGGGCTGACTATGAACGACACCCTGTATGAGCAGCGTGATTCCCCCATGAGATGGAATGCCGTCAGCAGAGGGGGAAGGGGTGAGGGGAAGGTCAAACCGGACTGGGAAGAAATGCGAGAGCTCAAAGCAGTCGTCAGGCTGCAGTTTTGTTTCATGAAGACAGAGGAGAAGTGAACAGTGCAATGCTAAGAGCAGCTGTAAATTCTTTTTGTTGGATCAAAGGCCACGAACGTTCCATTGGAAGAGAGTAGACGAGGAAAAAATGAAGGGGTGTCACTTCGGCGGCTGCCGTGTGCCAGCCTTTGAAGACTCGCTGCTACAGGACAGAGGCAGGAGGCTCCTGCTCCACGAGGCCTACAGGAGCATCGACATTCTTCTGCTGTCGGCCTGTGGAGTCCAGTGCAGCAAAACAGTTGGCAGTGCGCACAGGCGTCATGGAAGTCGGCTGGGCGAGGGTATCACGTGGCAATACCGTCAAAGAGTATCTTCGGTTTGGAAAAGGAGAGGACTGTTAGCCTTTGTTTGACTTCATGAAGCCTTTCCGGTTAGCACAGGAAGACTCTGAGGGTGGCTGGCTGGAGGGACGTAGGAAGTCTTCACGAGAGTATTCCTTCTGTTCTTTCTGTCCTGCCAGTTGTGTAGCTGGTGACGTCGCCCTGTGAGGCGAGAATTTGGTGGCATATTGTACAGCTGTAAGAGGAGACAGCGACGCTACCATGACACTCGGAGATTTCACAATCGTGGTGCTAAATTTGAGGTCGTTTGCCTTCGTTGCCATGTCCTTCGTGAAGCAAGAGGTAGGGATAAGAGTTCTGTAGGTGCTATATGGTAGAATGTAAGGTTTGTGACTAGCCAATAACTTGCGAGTGATCAGATAAGGAACTTTTCCTTTTACCTGGATCTCCTGGGCACTCATTCATTCAGATACATGGGACAGTCGTGGGAGGAGGTAGCATGATCGCCATTGCAGTTGATGTGTCAGTGAGAAGGAGGCAGACAATTGCCCTCATGAACATCCCTGCCAGAGGTTAAGCATTTGGCTGCGTGTCGACAGGACTCTCGGATGTGATTGTAACGACACTGGTAGCAGCGCATCGGGTTCAGAATATATGATGGTAACTTCATAACCTCTGAGAGTGCCTGTGGGCACTAAGGAGGTATCTACTTGTTTCATCACCTGATGGACGGCAATGGCGTTTGGATTTCTGCCTCGGTCAGACCATCAAGAAGCCTAGTGTGAATAACACCACGTAGAGAATTCAGCATTCGGTGGGCCTCGACACGAACAAGATAGCATGGAGAAGTGAAGCTGCAGGCAGTTGTTGTGCTTGAGAATCAGAAGTAGTCCCCAAAAGCAAAGTACCACTGCGTAAACGAGAGCAGGATTTCAGAGGGCCAGCATCTGCATCGAAACCTTTCTGAATAACAAACGGATTTAATACTGTCCTCAGTACGGGAAACCAGAGGAACTGTGATGCAGTTGGGAGGGTCTTTGAATAGTTAGCCTCATTCCGTTTGAGTTTCGTAGCCATTGACTGAAGATGATTGGCTCATTGCGAGAAAATCCCGTACGATTGCCGGCGTCTCACATGGCGCGTTCCATCCAACTGGGGTCCTTCTTCAGAAGGGAGCGCACCTGCCTTAGGTGACTGTTCACAGCTCAGGTCACACCTCCTGAACACGTGACAGAGCGACCAATCGGCGATTTGGGAAGGTAGCAGTTCAGGTAATCACCCCTCTCCGGGCCTGGCCTGTACCAGGGGGCTATGTGCGAACCCTACCTGTCGACCTAGGGCTGGGAAATAGGCGTTACCTAGTCACCTGTTATGTGTCAGACACATGGGCCGGCCTTCAGCAGCACACAGGGAGGAAGCAGAGAAAGACGAACCTCAAACGCCGAAGAGGAGTTAGGGTAGGAGAATGTGAACGAAGATAGAAAAAAGGATTGAAAGAACAGTGAACAGTGGTGAGACGGTTCCAATGTGGGCCACTGAAGATGCGGAACACATTCCAGAAAACTTCCCATTCCTCAAAGGAGGGGAAAATTACTAGCAAGAGGATAGACATGCAGCATGGAAGGGAAAAGATGCTGCAAAGGCTGGGGCCCGGTAGTAGCCAAGCACGAACCCGTCAAAGAGTGGCAAGCCCCCTGGGGAGATCTGGAAATGGTGATTTCTTGCTGGCCCCATGTGTGTCTTTACCTGGCTAAAATGTTTGTAGTCGGGCCGAAATCACATCCACATGGGCAGGCCATCTATAGTTTCTGAAGTATACTATATCTGAAGTGGCTTTTAATTTCTAGACTTCCGTGCTTTTTTTGGAAACTAATTTTCATGGTACTTAGAAGTTGAAAGATAAATTTCGACGTTCATATTTCGTGACATGAAAATATAGATGCTTCTACTGAAATTCAAATCAAATTACAGGCAGGATAATTCGACTACGTTAATCACATAGGGAAAGTTTCCCAAGAATATTTTGCCCATCAGACAGTGTCTAATACTGTGGTGAAAGTAGTATCATTGTAAGACTAGCACACATTATACATGGTGTTACAAAAAGGCACGGCCAAACTTTCAGGAAACATTCCTCACACACAAAGAAAGAAAATATGTTATGTGGACATGTGTCCGGAAACTTACTTTCCATGTTAGAGCTCATTTTATTAGTTCTCTTCAAATCACATTAAACATGGAATGGAAGCACACAGCAACAGAACGTACCAGCGTGACTTCAAACACTTTCTTACAGGAAATGTTCAAAATGTCCTCCGTTAGCGAGGATATATGCATCCACCCTCCGTCGCATGGAATCCCTGATGCGCTGATGCAGCCCTGGAGAATGGTGTATTGTATCACAACCGTCCACAATACGAGCACGAAGAGTCTCTACATTTGGTACCGGGATTGCGTAGACAAGAGCTTTCAAATGCCCCCATAAATGAAAGTCAAGAGGGTTGAGGTCAGGAGAGCGTGGAGGCTATGGAATCGGTCCGCCTCTACCAACCCATCGGTCACCGAATCTGTTGTTGAGAAGCGTACGAACACTTCGACTGAAATGTGCAGGAGCTCCATCGTGCATGAACCACATGTTGTGTCGTACTTGTAAAGGCACATGTTCTAGCAGCACAGGTAGAGTACCCCGTATGAAATCATGATAACGTGCTCCATTGAGCGTAGGTGGAAGAACATGGGCCCAATCAAGACATCACCAACAATGCCTGCCCAAACGTTCACAGAAAATCTGTGTTGATGACGTGATTGCACAATTGCGTGCGGATTCTCGTCAGCCCACACATGTTGATTGTGAAAATTTACAATTTGATCACGTTGGAACGAAGCGGCATCCGTAAAGAGAACATTTGCACTGAAATGAGGATTGACACATTGTTGGATGAACCATTCGCAGAAGTGTACCCGTGGAGGCCAATCAGCTGCTGATAGTGCCGGCACACGCTGTACATGGTACGGAAACAACTGGTTCTCCCGTAGCACTCTCCATACAGTGACGTGGTCAGCGTTACTTTGTACAACAGCAACTTCTCTGACGCTGACATTAGGGTTATCGTCAACTGCACGAAGAATTGCCTCGTCCGTTGCAGGTGTCCTCGTCGTTCTAGGTCTTCCCCAGTCGCGAGTCATAGGCTGGAATGTTCCTTGCTCCCTAAACGCCGATCAATTGCTTCGAACGTCTTCCTGTCGGGACACCTTCGTTCTGGAAATCTGTCTCGATACAAACGTACCGCGCCACGGCTATTGCCCCGTGCTAACCCATACATCAAATGGGCATCTGCCAACTCCGCATTTGTAAACATTGCACTGAGTGCAAAATCACGTTCGTGATGAGCACTAATCTGTTGATGCTACGTACTGATGTGCTTGATGCTAGTACTGTAGAGCAATGAGTCGCATGTCAACACAAGCGCCGAAGTCAACATTACCTTCGTTCAATTGGGCCAACTGGCGGTGAATCCAGGAAGTACAGTACATACTGACGAAACTAAAATGAGCTCTAACATGGAAATTAAGCGTTTCCGGACACATGTCTACATAACATCTTTTCTTTATTTGTGTGTGAGGAATGTTTCCTGAAAGTTTGGCCGTACCTTTTTGTAACGCCCTGTATACCTGTCAGTTTATCCGACTTAAACCTGTTTAATTTTCTGGTAGCTTCAAATCTAATTTTCGCCGTTAGCAAAACAAATTTCAGAAAGTATGTAGTTTGCAGCACAAGATAAAATGGAGCAGAGATGCAGCTCGTCAGTTTATAATTCAGTGGTTCACCTACACGGAGTCAATGTTCTCTGACTTACAGTATCAAAGTGAGCAGCTGTACTTACGACAGTGCAGCTCGTCGATTCCATCTGGGCAGTCTCTCATACGGTTACAGTGCTTTACTTCCCGTGTGCAGGTGCCGTTGCTGCATTCAAAGAATCCAGGCGGACATTATGCGCACACTGGAAGAGGGGCGAAAAAAAAAAGAAAGAAAATCAAATTCTTAGACAGCTCTATTTGCAGTTCTTCTGTTTCAAATCTCTGATTTGCTTTCGAAGCAAATATTGTCTTTTCAGTTTATTGACATGCTCACGATATACTTTCAATTTTTTCTTTTCAGCTGTATGCTTGTCAGTGTGAAGTAGGCATAATATTAGAGAACAGCAGCAAAATCTTAATACGAGCTATTTTTAATTTTTCTTTATTAGGTCACTTTCTTGTATGTTCGGTTAAATTTCTGCAATTTCAGACTCAATTCTCGATGTATTAAAGACTACACCCCACATTGCTGAGAACTGGGTGGCAATGCATTAATAGCTGTGTGTGCCCGGGTGTACTTTTTGTGTCGCTAACTTTTTCCCCTTTTCAAGTTCCAATCACGAATGTCTCGAGGTAAGTTGAATTGCTTGTATTTACAAAACCAATATACTTTTATCACATTCAGAAAGTGCATTTTTTAGCTTACGCACATTGGTAACCCTGTATAGATAGTCCTGAAAATGTGCACTTCTGAATTTTTGATAGCCATGACAACTTTTTAAAATTAAAACGGAAAACGTGGGAAGCATGCAGTAGATACCACAGTAGAGAGTAGGTGTCAGAGAGGAATGGGAACAGTTCCAATCTGCTGTGCAGCAACACTGTTGGTCACTACACACACACCTGTCTATACACACGTATTTCGTTTTAAATTTTGGTACTATTGTTACAGCTATTAAATTCACAAGGACGGATTTTAAGAACGATCTATAGGGGGATTAGGTAACTAAGGCTAGAAGAAATGTTATACCCTTTAGTCCATTTTAAAAACGTTTTATACAGGGTGGTCCATTGATCGTGACCGGGCCAAATATCTCACGAAATAAGCGTCAAACGAAAAAACTACAAAGAACGAAACTTGTCTAGCTTGAAGGGGGAAACCAGATGGCGCTATGGTTGCCCAGCTAGATGGCGCTGCCATAGGTCAAACGGATATCAACTGCGTTTTTTAAAATAGGAACCCCCATTTTTATTACATATTCATGTAGTACGTAAAGAAATATGAATGTTTTAGTTGGACTACTTTTCTTGCTTTGTGATAGATGGCGCTGTAATAGTCACAAACATATGGCTCAAAATTTTAGACTAACAGTTGGTAACAGGTAGGTTTTTTTTAAATTAAAATACGGAACATAGATATGTTTGAACATTTTATTTTGGTTGTTCCAATGTGATACATGTACCTATATGAACTTATCATTTCTGAGAACGCTTGCTGTTACAGTGTGGTTACCTGTAAATACCACACTAATGCAATAAATGCTCAAAATGATGTCCGTCAACCTCAATGCACTTGGCAATACGTGTAATGGCATTCCTCTCAAAAGCGAGTAGTTCGCCTTCCATAATTTTCGCACATGCATTGACAATGGGCTGACACATGTTGTGAGGCGTTGTCGGTGGATCACGATAGCAGATATCCTTCAACTTTCCCCACAGAAGGAAATCCGGGGACGTCAGATCCGGTGAACGTGCGGGCCATGGTATGGTGTTTCGACGACCAATCCACCTGTCATGAAATATGCTATTCAGAACCGCTTCAACCGCACGCGAGCTATGTCCCGGACATCCATATATGTTGGAAGTACATCACCATTCTGTCATGCAGTGAAATATCTTGTAGTAACATCGGTAGAACATTACGCAGGAAATCAGCATACATTGCACCATTTAGAATGCCATCGATAAAATGGGCGTCAATTATCCTTACCCCCATAATGCCGCACCATACATTAACACGCCAAGGTTGCTGATGTTCCACTCGTCGCAGCCATCGTGGATTTCCCGTTGCCCAATAGTGCATATTATGCCGGTTTACGTTACCGCTGTTGGCGGATGACGCTTCGTCGCTAAATAGAACGCGTACAAAAAATCTGTCATCGTCCCGTAATTTCTCTTGTGCCCAGTGGCAGAACTGTACACGACGTTCAAAGTCGTCGCCATATAATTGCTGGTGCATAGAAATATGGCAAGGGTGCAATCGATGTTGATGTAGCATTCTCAACACCGACGTTTTTGAGATTCCCGATTCTCGCGCAATTTGTCTGCTGCTGATGTGCGGATTAGCCGCGACAGCAGCTAGAACACCTACTTGCGCATCATCATTCGTTGCAGGTCGTGGTTGACGTTCCACATGTGGCTGAACACTTCCTGTTTCCTTAAATAACGTAGCCATCCGGTGAACGGTCCGGACGCTTGGATGATGTCGTCCAGGATACCGAGCAGCATACATAGCACACGGCCGTTGGGTTCAAATGGCTCTGAGCACTATGGGACTTAACTGCTATGGTCATCAGTCCCCTAGAACTTAGAACTATTTAAACCTAACTAACCTAAGGACATCACACACATTCATGCCCGAGGCAGGATTCGAACCTGCGACCGTAGCGATCGCGCGGTTCCAGACGGAAGCGCCTAGAACCGCACGGCCACTCCGGCCGGCGCCACCGCTTCTATTAGGTGGCACCGCTGTCGAAACTGACACGTATTTCGCATTTGTCGCTGCTACCAGGTTGTCGCGACAGCACGATGAACACGCAGTTCTCCCTCCACAACACGCCGTAGCTGCTGTACTTGCGATTTATTGGTGTAGTTTGACGCATGTCAGACTAACTAGCTGAAGTTGCAGGCAGACAGCAAAAGCTGTTACCCGATTTACTAGGGCTGGGCGGACTATACTCGCGTTCGGACGGGCTTTAGCTTTCCATGTACGCTACAGCATTCGATACAATATCGAGCTCGTTCGAAGAATCACGTGACATTTGACTCGCGAGTGCATGGGATACACAGGGAACTACTAACTAGACATAAAAATAAGCTACAGCTTTGCTCAAGATCTAAAACTTGACAATTTCTAACACACTGGAGGAAATTACATTAATCCCTATCATCGCATAACCGCTATTGTGTTTCAACAAATTTACAGTAAGACCACAAAGACGAAAGTGTCATCCAAAAAGTATTCCTCGTCTGAAGCCAGTACAATACTGTCTTTGTTTATGAGAGAATGTAATGTACTAGATCGCAGATAAGCAGTTTAGTCCCTGTTCGTGTGTTATAAGAAGTAAAAACGTTGCTCTGTTTTAATCAGCTTCAGAATAAGACAACATTCAGATGAATCAACAAAATTTGCCAAGAATCAAATGCCGAACGATCGAAACATATTGTAACTGAGCTACTTATTTTATCTCGAGAAAGAGTTACGGCGCCAAGACCCGGTATGGAAACAGTACCATTAGACGTCACGAGTGGGAAGTTAATTGAGCGCATTTTACTTTCTTCACATACTAATTTTACAGTATTATAATCTAATTTGTATGATACATTGTTAGCAAAACAACATTTTTATATTGGCAGTAAGTATGTACTTCATTTTGTCCTAAGTCCCAGTACTTTCTTTACAGAAACGTTGAATTACTTTGGAAACAATTATAGCATTTACGTTCTATTTCTCAAGCGTTCGGTTAGACTTTTAAACTACAAAGTCTAAGGCGCTGCAAATACATGTGCATCGAATAGAAAACTAATGTAAAAATGCTGATTTGCCTCCAAACTTTTACTACAAAACTGAAATACTGCTAATCTGGAGGCAAACTGCACTTGCCAACAGATCCACTAGCAACATATTTATTAGTACCGAGGTAACATCAGACTATGGTAGCTTCCAAAGAAATTACCGAGTATTGATCCAAAAACCTAAAGACGTATGGTTTTTTGGATTTTCACTCGTCTGATTCGAAGCTGACGGCTTCACCACATGATACCTTTTTATTAATAGACGTTTCCGGTCTGCTTTGAGAATATCAGACAACCGACAAATGACAATAGGGAATGATAATATCATGTCATCACAGTATAAGTTTCTAACTCCTGAAGGAATTGTACAAAGTGCAAAGTACCTCAAGAATAAATTCCCATCTGGAATCGATGACATCCCAGCTTTTATCATCAAAAACTGCATAAACAAAATAGCTCTCCCACTCTCAAATGTGTACAACTCATCGTTGATGGCAGGTACATTTCCAAAATGCATGAAAGTGGCTAAAATCCCAGTCTTTAAGAAAGGTGAAAAACTCAAGGCAGAAAATTACAGACCCATATCGCTGTTACCTGTGTTTGGTATACTTTTGGAGAGATTAGTTCACCAAAGACTAATAAATTTTCTTGATAAGAACCAGATACTATCTGATGCCCAGCACGGCTTCAGAAAAAAACAAATCCATGACAACTGCCATATATGAGTATTTACACTCCATCCTAGATGCTCTAGACAAAAAACAAAAAGCAGTTGGGATCTTCCTAGATCTGTCCAAGGCATTTGATGTCATAGACCACAAGATTCTTCTCAAGAAACTGGAGTCATATGGCATCAGAGGCAACCCACTAAACTGGTTCAGCTCATACATGACAAATAGGAAACAAAAAGTGTCAATAAAACATAACAACCAAGGACATATCGAAACATACTACTCTTGCTGTTGCAATATTACACAAGGTATGCCCCAAGGCTCAGTACTTGGACCAGTGCTCTTCCTTGTGTACATAAACGACCTACCATCAAACATCAACGCCAGCACCTGTACACTCTTTGCAGATGATACCAGTATCCTCACAACAAGCAAAAATGAACATGAACTCCAAGAGGCCATAAATGGAAATACATACGAACTTGGTGATTGGTTTGAGAAAAACAAGCTCATAGTTAACACAAAGAAAACCGCTTACCTAAACTTCCACCTAAGATCAAATAAAACTATTCCTGATATGAAATTACATGGTTCCCAAATATCCCCAAATACAGAAACAAGATTTCTAAGCCTATGGATTCAGGATAATCTAAAATGGCAAACACACATTAATAAAACTAATAGTAAGCTAAACCAAGTGTGCTATGCCCTACGTATCCTCGCATACTGCACAAGCCCAGAAGCTGTTCACACAGCCTACTTTACACAATTCCACAGTCTAATGCAGTATAGTATTATATTCTGGGGAGACTCTACACATGGCCCAAACATTCTCCTCGCTCAAAAGAGAGCTATAAGAATAATGAACAAAGCAAAGCCGAGTGATATCTGCAGACCTCTCTTCCAAAAGTTGCTCATCCTACCCCTTGGCAGCCTGTATATACTAGATCTAGGCAAAGTTGTAAAAAGTAATATTACAAAATTTAATAAAAATGTTAATGTCCATGACTATGGCACTAGACAGAAAATGGAACTCCATGTTAAAGAAATGCGCACCTTTGCCTTTAAAAACTCTCCCTTGAACAAAGGCGTTAAAATATACAATAGCCTGCCATCAGAAATAAAAAACAGTAAGTACCTGACTGTATTTAATAAAAAATTAAAATCATTACTACTTGATCATTGTTTCTACAGTGCAAGTGAATTTCTGCTCCACATGTGTGGAAAGAAACATGAAACAAATGGCAGCAAAGAATTTTGTAAAGAATAAAACATTAATGCAAGTATGTGCAAAAATCTTGCATCTACATCATCTGCTACTACGCAAATTAAATGCAGAAAGACTATCCAACCAGGTACTGTTGTGTATATGTGTTAGATGAACATAGCACTAAAATACAAATGTGTAATTGACTATGTAATGTCTGTGTCCATAAATTTGTGTGCCCATAACTTTTCAGAAAATATGTATGTAAGCTCATGTTTATGTAAACTTTTGGCATATTACTTCATGCCAGCAAATTATCACAATGTCCAACATCAAATGTATGTTTGTGCATCACCATGTGAATGTCATGTACAGTATTGATTCAGAGGACTATAAATAAATAAATAAATAAAATAATGGTGCTTAATACAAACTTTAGGCTATTGACAATCGCTTTTTGCTTAGGGCCTGTTCCTTGTAAGTTTGACTGTGAGTGACTCTTCTGAAAATATTTTTTTATTGGATTTTGTAGTTCAAAACATTGGCTCGTGCTGCACGATTTATAAGACTTGCAACATGGAATCTTTAGGTATGCCAAGACGCTGTTTAATTGGAACAATAGCTTGTAACATAAATGAAACACAAGATTAAATAATATCACTGTATTCACAAGATATTACACTAAATCAAATTATATAGGCATATATGTTAATTCTGTTGCTATGTGCAACTTTTAGTACACCCAGTGAGATTGCATCTCAATAAAACAGATATGGCAGATATGCGTCCGATCTGGGTCGCTACAAGAACAAAAAAGGTGCCGTCTTCTCGGCAGGACAACTGATCTGGGTAATTATTCTAATGTTTCAGCCGTTGCAAGCCGCAATCGAAACAATTCGCTTATACTAATTAATATCTTAAGTAATTCTTTATTTGTATTGTCAACTCATCTACAGTTTTGCAATACACCAACGCCCATCCAGCAAATGTGGCTTTAAATTGCCCCCAGAATTGCGAGGCGAAAGGACACACCTGCAAGCGAGCAATTCACTGTAAAGCACATTCAGTTCATATTCAAATACAATTCGTAGTATACAATTTCTGAATGAGGCACGTGCGCCTAGAACATTTCAGTGTTGGTATTGCGGCTGCCACGCATGCGCAGTCAAGTGTATTTCAATGTCACAATGGGCGTTACAGATTTAGTTGAACTCGCGACACGGTGATCACACTTTGTATACAGTTCGTATGTGCATGTGCGCAAGACATCACTGTGACAGGACATTCCATGATGCTTTTACAAAAAAATATGCACTAACATCTAAAACAAGTACAATAATCTTAAAACTAGTACATATGTTAAAAAGCAAAATACATTTCATTATTGGTCATTGTCTCTCATGGAGAGTATTGCATTTAAAATTTCTTTCAGTTTCAGATTAGCTGTCTTTGCACGACGTGCCGGCATTTGCAGTTCACATTCATAATACATACACTATGTGATCAGAAGTATCCGGACACCTGGGTAATTCGGGAATTCAGTATGGTGTTGGCCTTGATGACAGCTTCCACTGTCGCAGGCATACGTTCAATCAGGTGCTGGAAGGTTTCTTGGGGACTGACAGCCCATTCTTAGCGGAGCGCTGCACTGAGGAGAGGTATCGATGTCGGGCGGTGAAGCCTGGCACGAAGTCGGCGTCTCAAAATATCCCATATGTGTTTTATAGGATTCAGGTCACGACTTTGTGCAGGAGAGTCCATTGCAGGGATGTTTTTGTCGTGTAACCACTCAGCCACAGGCCGTGCATTATGAACAGGTGCTCGATCGTGTTGAATAATGCAATCGCCATCCCCGAATTGCTCTTCAACAGTGGGAAGCAAGAAGGTGCTTAAAATATCAGTGTAGGCCTGTGCTGTGATAGTGCCAGGCAAAACAACAAGGGGTGCAAGACGCCCACCTGAAAAACACGACCACACCGTAACACCACCGCCTCCGAATTTTACTGTTGTCACCACACACGCTGGCAGATGACGTTCATTGGGCATTCGCCATACTCACACCCTGCCATCGGATCGTCACATTGTGTGCCGTGATTCGTCAATCTACACAACGTTTTTCCACTGCTCAATCGTCCAATGATTACGCTACTTACACCAAGTGAGGCGACGCTTGGCATTTACCGACGTGATATATGGTTTATGAGCAGCCGCTCGGCCATGAAATCCAAGTTTTCTCACCTCCCGCCTAACTGTCATAGTACTTGCAGTGGATCCTGATGCAGTTTGGAATTCTTATGTGATGGTCTGGATAGATGTCTGCCTATTATACATTACGACTCTCTTCAACTGTCGGCGGTCTCTGTCAGTCAACAGACGAGGTCGGCCTGCACACTTTTGTGCTGTGCGTGTCCCTTCACGTTTCCACTTCACTATCACATGGGAAACAGTGGACCTTGGGATATTTCGGAGTGTGGAAATCTCGCGTACAGACGTGTGACAAAGTGGCACCCAATCACCTGACCACGTTCGAAGTCTGTGAGTTCCGCGGAGCGCCTCATTCTGCTCTCTCACAATGTCTAATGACTGTTGAGGTTGCTGATATGGAGTACCTGGCAGTAGGTGACAGCACAATCCACTTAATATGAAAAAGTATGTTTTTGGGGTGTCTGGATACTTTTGATCACTTACTGTATGTTATAGTGGAAGTTTCAGGGAAAGTACACCATCACTGGTGATAGTGCACCTTAACTAGCCCATTTAGTGAAGGTGGATTACGGATTCCAGTTATGTCAAACAATACACATTGACTAGGGATAGTTCTCTATCACTAGTGAATTACCGTCACTGGCAAGAGGCAAGGATTGTGAACCGTGGCTGTAATAACAAAACAGTCGTACTTCGAAAGTTGCATTTATCATTTGTAGTGTGAAAACATAGTCATATTATGTAAAATTCATTTATTGTAGCAGGGACATGCGACACGGCACCTTGAGATGCACAACACATTTTTGTTTTTGCAAAAGCATCTCAGGGTCTGACATTTTTGCTGGCAGTTGAATTTGAAGAATCCCTGGCCGCTTCCCATCTAGTGCGACGTTACAACTGTCCTCAGGGCAAGAGTTTTCTCCGCTGCAACTTCCCCCTCTGGGATTATTCTTAGAGAGCAAGTAGTGAACAGGGACCTGAAACAAAATTTTGTAGGTGTAGCCGCAGTGGCATATCATATCATCCCTTCCATAATTATTTAAAAACAAACGATTTATTACCGTTCAGCACACCTTCTCTCGTCCCGATATGGTAAAAGCTGTCGGCCGTTGTCTCGAGGAAGACACCCAAGATCAACCTAGTATCTCGTGTTCCTCTGTCGAAGTCTGGAACTGGAACTCTCGCAGTACAGCCCTTTTCCTCTGTTGGAAAGCAGCGATCTAAACACTGCCGCATTCTTTGCGTTTGTTTTTCTAAGCACTTGTTCGCTTCAGATCTGTGTATTTTAATAGCACGAATTACTCGTCTAAATCAGTCAGGCAGTAATCATTATTGTCAGAAATACTTTCTTTCTCTCCGTTCTGAACCTCTGTTCCTGTTGGTATGTTATCCTCGTGCAATGGATCGAGACGTGGCTGCACGATCCGTTACATCCATGTGGATAAGATGCCTGTCATCTCGACTGCTTGTGATACGAGGCCGCTGGGATCCAGCACGGCGTTCCGTATTATTCTCCCGAACCAACCGATCCCATATTCTGCTAACAGTCATTGGAACTCGACCAACGCGAGCAGCTATGTCGCGATACGATAAACCGCAATCGCGATAGGCTACAATCCGACCTTTATCAAAGTCGGAAACGTGATGGTACGCATTTCTCCTCCTTACACGAGGCATCACAACAATGTTTCACCAGGCAACGCCGGTCAACTGCAGTTTGTGTATGAGAAATCGGTTGGAAACTTTCCTCATGTCAGTACGTTCTAGGTGTCGCCACCGCCGCCAATGTTGTGTGAATGCTCTGAAAAGCTAATCATTTGCATATCACAGCATCTTCTTCCTGTCGGTTAAATTTCGCGTCTGTAGCACGTCATCTTCCTGGTGTAGCAATTTTAATGGCCAGTAGTGTATAACCCTGTATTCACCTGACCAAAAGTCTTGTTTCTCCTGCCACCGAACGTCACTAATTCCTACTATATCTAACTTTAACCTATCTATTTCCCTTTTTAAATTTTCTAAACTACCTGCCCGATTAAGGGATCTGACATTCCACGCTTCGATCCGTAAAACGCCAGTTTTGTTTCTCCTGATAACGACGTCCTCCTTAGTAGTCCCCTTCAGGAGATCCGAATGGAGGACTATTTTACCTCCGGAATATTTTACCCAAGAGGACGCCATCATCATTTAACTATACAGTAAACCTGTATGGTCTCGGGAAAAATTACGGCTGTAGCTTCCCCTTGCTTTCAGCCGTTTGCAGTACCAGTACAGCAAGGGCGTTTTGGCTGATGTTATAAGGCCAGACAAGTCAATCATTCAAACCGTTGCCCCTGCAACTACTGAAAAGGCTGCTGCCCCTCTTCAGGAACCACACGTTGGTCTGGCCTCTCAACAGATACCCCTCCGTTGTGGTTGCACCTACGGTACGGCTATCTGTATCGCTGAGGCGCGCAAGCCTCCCCACCAACGGCAAGATCCACGGTTCATGGGGGAGGGGGCTGGGCGGAAAGTGATACGTGGTTGAATAGCACAAAAAGTAATCAGTGTTCTCCTATTGATTACAATTTTTTGAAACTATGGTCGAAAATCGTATTGTGATTAGTGAATCATACCACTGTATGGGTATTACGAATAGTGCTGAAGGGTGAAAACTGAGGTTGAAGAATTCTGTATTTCGTGTTAATTTGTCGGGTTTAAGCGATACAAACATATAACGGCATATTATGAAGTCACAGGCAGCAGATCAGCTACTTTTTACTTTTATTGTATATAATTTCTTCTCTTATCATTTCATACATCTGGTAGATAAATGTGTAATCTTTTAAAGCAAATGAAGGACTGTAGTTCACTGCTACGTCACTTCGTAACAGTATTGCCTGGCTAGCGTTAGTGTCATCCTGCAATACAATGATATTCGATGACGACAGCGAGAGACCACCGAACAGACCAGGTGCGGAAAAGTCTTGCACACTGTACTATTGACAAAGAGCAGGGATTCTTTGCAGCCGCATACTTGGACCGGTTACTACTCCACAACGCCTCGTCGGAGGAACGTACCTGACTTCCTGCGGAATACTCTGCTTGGGCTGCTAGAGAATGTGCGTCTGACAATACGACAGGTTATGTAGCTTCTGCATTATGGAACACCACCCCACTACTTCGCTGACACCGCAACATCATCTTAGCCGGACATTGGATAGGAAGTGGAGGACCTGTAGCATTATCTGCTACATCAGCAGATCTGAAAAGCGTTGTGTGTGCTGAACCAGTTCCTGATGCGCAGAGCCTGCAACAGCACCTTCGCGACACCTGTGACACTACTCGGAGAGAGGCCGGAACGTGCGAAAGAGTGCGGCAATCCAAGGTGCGACATGTGTCCTCCTGTATTACACCCCATGGAGGCCACTGTTGTGACGTGGATGCAAGGCAGCTCTGCACTGTGTTCGGGGATTATTTGTTGTTGCACGCACACCGTCCATTTCCGAACAGGTTCCTCCACCCCCTCACCCTTCTCCACCGAACCCTCAGGAAATCGGCAACCCTCCAGTCTCCACCTCGCTGATACAGGTACACTTTCACATCTCAGTTATTCGAATAGCTCCTCACACTCTATCAGTTACATTGACTACTTAATTAAATTAACCAATTAATTAACCCCTCCCTCTCTGGTAAAATCCCCAACCTGCCTCTCCCACCCCCACCCCCTACCTGGAAACTGGCGGCTCCAAGCTGGAGAAAGATCTCACAATAGGAAATTCAATTACATAGCAGAGGGTATATTGTTTATTTATAAAAAATTCAATTTGCAGGGGTTGTGTCTCTCTTCCTCATCATTCTTTGCTAGTTTTGGAAGATGCAGGTCTTGTACAATACATCGAAAACAGAAATTAGGTCGATGGCTTTTTATTCCAGTTGCGCAAGGAATACCGACGTGAAACACTCTTAACACGTAATTACGCTGTTAAAAATCTTTCGATGGCGAAGCACATACCGTCCGCCATTCAGTCGTGCCGCCTGCGCAGGCTGCCCGGAGTCCGGGTGGAATGGCAGCCCCGCGAAGCGACGTGTCTGTCAGCGACCACACCACACGCCCGTGTCCAACAAATGTCCGTGTGGGCCCCGCGAGTGACGGACCAGGTGACTCGCTCATCGCGGAACAAAAGCACCCGAGAAGTTCCTGTCGAAACAGGTGAACGCTCTCTCTCTCTCTTTCTTTCTCCCTTTTTCTCCTCCTGTAATGTGCCACTGACGGGCCTGCAAGCACTGTCGGTCGCACTCGGACTGAACTGCAAACATGCAGCGTTTACCCAGTAAACCCCTGCGGAATACCGACACACACGACAGCTCCTCTCACGGCAAATTCCTGACAGAGATTGGATTCCACCAGGACCTCTAGGCTGCCATCTAAGCTGAAGGATCTCACGACAAGAAATTCAATTATACAGCATAGGATATAATGTTTCCTTACAAAATTCAATTTGCAGGGGCTGGATCTCACTTTTTTGTGGTGGGGAAAGCTCACCTCCAGCAACTACATGTCCCAGTTACATAATTACAGTGCTGCAGATTGAAGGTGTCTTACTGGAAAGTTTTCATATGTGTGCTCACCTTGACGTGCAGGGGTCGACTGAGCTAGTGCACAGTGCCACCACCAGAGCACACCACAACCCCCTACCCCTTGCCCCTCCCTCCAAACCCCTCCCAGAGAAAACTGGTAGGAAAAAGACTATGCTGTAGAGGAAGGATCTCAAGACGCGGAATTCAAATCAAAGGAAATCATTATTGACATATGTTCTTTATTTCATCCGTTTGCAGGAGAGGGGGTTCTCCCAACTTTGGTAGACAGCATCACCGCACACCCCCCGCCCTTGCTCCCTACGGCATAATAAGGGAATGGAACAAAGTGCGGTGTAGTAGCCACTGTTTGTGGGGTCTAGCGTGTGTGTCTATCTTCAGGGCGCTGCAATGAAGGTAAAACAGGCCAATGTTCTAATTACAGATTACTTTACTGAATACTGGGTGATTAAAATGTCAGTATAAATTTGAAAACTGAATAAATCACGGAATAATGTAGATAGAGAGGTACAAATTGACACACATGCTTGGAATGACATGGGGTTTTATAAGAACCCAAAAAACACAAAAGTTCAAAAAATGTCACACGATGGCGCTTCATCTGATCAGAATTGCAAAAATTAGCATAACAAAGTAAGACAAAGCAAAGATGATGTTCTTTAAAGGAAATTCTCAATATGTCCACCATCATTCCTGAACAATAGCTGTAGTCGAGGAATAATGTTGTGAACAGCACTGTAAAGCATGTCCTGAGTTATGCTGAGCCATTGGCGTTTGGATGTTGTCTTTCAGCATCCCTAGAGATGTCGTCGATCACGATACACTTGCGACTTCAGGTAACCCCAAAGCCAGGTCTGGTGACCTGGGAGGCCAAGCATGACGGAAGTGGCGGCTGAGCACACGATCATCACCAAACGACGCGCGCAAGAGATCTTTCACGCGTCTAGCAATATGGGGTGGAGCGCCATCCTGCATAAACATCATACGGTCCAGCAGGTGTTTATCAGCCAGGCTGGGGATGATATGATTCTGTAACATATCGGCGTACCTCTCACCCGTCACGGTAGCAGTTACAAAACCAGAATCACGCATTTCCTTGAGGAAAAAAGGCCCAATAACGGTAGATGTTGTGAATCCAACCCACACCGTGACTTTCTCGTCGTGCAACGGAGTTTCCACTACAGTTCTAGGATTTGCGGTACCCCAGATTCTGCAGTTGTGGGCGTTGACAGACCCTCGGAGCGTGAAATGAGCTTCGTCGGTCCACAACACATTACTCAACCAATCGTCATCTTCCGCCATCTTTTGAAACGCCCACACCGCAAATGCCCTCCGCTTCACTAAATCGCCAGGTAACAGTTCATGATGCCGATGGATTTTGTACGGATAGCATCGGAGGGAACGCCTCAGTGCCAACCAAATAGTAGTGTATGGAATGCCGGTACGACGTGCGACTGCACGAGCGCTGACTTCCCCGTGCATAGACGAACCCGCAACAGTCTCCGTTTCTTCCTGAACTGTCTCAGCAGCATAACGCCTTGTGCTCGGTCGGCCACTACGGGGTCTATCGTCTAAACAACCCGTGGCTTCGAACTTCGAAATCATTCTCGCCACAGCTGCATTTGTCAACGGACCTTTACCCGTTCGAATCCCCTTCCTATGGTGATAGGATCGTAACGCTGAACTGGCACATTCCCCATTCTGATAATACAGCTCCACTAAAAGCGCCTTTTCAGGTAACGTCAACATGGTGCGACTGCTGGTGCATCTGATTCTGTCTCTCATGACAGCTTCTTTGATACACGATTGTCATGCGCAGTCACAGACGTTTTGCTGTCCAGCACCATCTGTCGGACATTTTGTGAACTTTGTTTTTTTTTTTTTTATTCTAATAAAACCCTATGTCATTCCAAGCATGTGTGTCAATTTTTACCTCCCTATCTACATTATTCCGTGGTTTATTACGTTTTCAAATTTATACGGACTTTTTGATCACCCGGTACCACCGACTACGGACCAGATATCGTCCTTCTTTGATGTCGTGGTCCCCAAAACAAGCCATCAAGTGGCAATTTTCTCTCGATCGTCAAATTCCAGACTCGCTTCCTGCCTCTGTCGCTCTCAAGAGGCCACTCCCTGCTTCTCTGTGTGAACCAACATCTCCAAACACCAAGACAGAGCTCTCCAGCTCTCCTCAGAATACTGTAATCCTATTGGCTAATGCTCGAAACAAAGGGAAAGCTAACACAATTTCGATATCAAACAAAGAGTGCCACAATCCACTCGCACTACACTGTCAAATTAATTGTTTAACAATTTACAGGAGTCACATAGATCGCTTAAACCACTCACTTTCACATTAAGTCGATTCTTCTTCATAATAGTACATATCTTCAACGTTTGATTATCACACGCAAATATTATAGAAGTTAAGTAATGAAATTTCCGTTACAAATAAATCGTAGAGCTAAATATATCAGAGGTCCTGTACGCGTCCTCCTCCACCACAACATTTTGTCTAAACATATCTGGTGGGGGAAAAAAATCCTGACGATCTCACAAACTCGCGATCATGAAGTGCGCCGTCTGCCGACTACAGGGCAGCCCCATCTGCGCCGGCTGGGAGAGGGAGACCCACACCGTGCCAGCCATGCCCACCTGTACCAAATTCATGCAAGCATGCAAAACAACTGTCGGAAACAACAAATTGATCCATCGAAAATTTGACATCGCGAATGGGTTTTTAAAAGTACTATAGACTTCCTAAATTGGTTCTCTGCTAAATTCGGAAGGGGGGAGGAAGGTTCTACTGCTGATAGAATAGAGACGACAGTAAATACCACTGCAAGACAGAGTCAACTGCGATGTACTGAGAAGCACGAAACACGGCACACTTAAACCACGATCCAGTCTGTAGCAGTAAGCTGTCATGGCTATCTCTTGGAGACAGCTAAACACACTCGCACATCCCGCCAGCTCATCTCATAAGGTGCATACGCAGTGCGCCCATCCACCTCATACACCGCCAGCGCCGACGTAAAGAGGTCAGTGAAAATCACTGTCGATGCTGCAGCCGCAGTCGTGGACGCTCATGTATGCCAGAGTGCACAAACCCCTGGCTGTGGAGGTCGTGTGGCGATGACTGGAGTGGTAGGAATTCCGATGTTATCAATTCGTTCAACGCAAACGTCCATCATGTTGAATCTCCTCTAATGCAACACACACACGTCCGCTTCTGTCGCACTCACACAGAACACTGATCACTTCGGCAGCCCTTGCTGCTGTGGGGAAGATGAGACATTCTTTGTACACCTCACAGGCTGAGCTGATCCTTTACTTGCGCTGGTCTGTGCAAGCGACTTCGACCACTGGTCACCTGCGCCAACGGAACAATACCTGTCTATTTGATAGTATTGCTTCACATGCTGAATGCCTGTATGCAGACTGTATTCGTTTTCGATATATCGAAGAAGAGAGTTGCGGTAAAAATCTTATCGAGTCCTCTGTCGGATGAAGTTAGCGGAGCTTTTATAGTTCGTAGTTTTTCTCTGATGGATGGTACAAGATAATGATGATAGTATGTTTCGGTGACAGACGTGAATGCACCCTCAGGGACGTTGATCTCTTTCGGAATGTAGTACTTGTATGTAGTTTGCAGATGCAACGCAATGCAGTGGCATAATTACCTTTCTTCCAGTTCCTCTATGGTGTGGAATCTTCCTAATTTTCCTTATAAGAAGCACCACCTTAACAGTTCGTACTGTATTTTGTACATCCTCGTGGTGCAGGAGAAAGCCTCGTTTTAACACTGACCTTACACATCGTAAGTCGTTGGCGAAGGCGCGACAACATGTTCCCATTTCCACCGACTGGTCAAAAGACAGTCCTATTGCGTTAACTCATCTCAACAAGTTTCTACACGGATTGCAGAAGATGGTGGATGTGGCACTCTCCAATTTCCGTTCACTTCCGACTTAATTGGGACGATCACATGGATGAAGCTGTAGTGAGGTGGCAGAGAGTCAGGACCAGTTACAAGATGCAGAAGGACTGTCTAAAACCACGTTGGAGTTTTGTTGTAATAGATAGGTTCGAAAAAGGTGAAGCGTTTCGAGGTATGAGAGTGGCACGAATATTACTTACCAGTGACTGCAATCATTAAAAGACGCCTCCATAGGATCCAACACAAGTATGTGGTTGAATGGAGAGACTTAATTCCAAATCGCAAACAGTATTTCTACCAGAAAGCGTCCCACTATCAGCGACTCTTGTGTGTGCCTGTAGTATGTAGACCGCTTTTTATGTAGACTGACGGTAACACAGTCGCTCAGATCGTGTTTTTAATTGCGCAGTCCTTATGCGTAATGTATCGTGTCGGTGTCCTGTGGTTACTTTCAGATGTAGGCTCTCAATACTACTCCTCGAAGCGGACTTCGTCTTCCCTCAAGGTATTTCCATTTGAACTCCCTGGTGAGTGTAATCCCACTGCTGAAAAAGAAAAATTTATCGCTTTGCAAAGCGTCTCTCGTGATCAATTTAATTAATTAGCCTATGAAATTGATATCAGTGACATGCATCCTGGCGGGTGTAGGCGATGGCTAGAGCACCACACTTATAATTCTTTACTTGGAGGTTTTTTCGTTGCGGCGCTATCTTTTAACAATATTTCAATCGTCCTCCTATACAGGGAGAGAAAACCGTCCTAATAATATCAGATGTATTACGGAATTTATAAAGTGATACGTAGTATAAAACTTATATTTACAGTTTCTCTGTGATGTTACCTTAAGAGACTTCATATGTGGCGAGATATTTGGTCACCTTAAGAGCGAGTTCGAAAGTGCGGGTCGTCCTGTGTCAGTGGTAGATCTTACCACTCTGTCGTGAACCAAACATGAGTTTAATATTCTAGTCCTGTGATGCACGACGTGACATAAAAAAAAATATTTTTCTACCTGATGAAAGACGTGAAAAGGCGTGTATTGTCCAATTTCTTCTATCTTCGAAAATAACCCACGCAAATGGGAGGAATGTACATTTCGTGAGAAATTCGATATGTATGGTCAACAAGATAGCTGCCTCGGATTAGGTAAAGTAGATTTTTTAAACTGGTGGTTGTGTGTCGGGGTGGAATTGTTTAGAACTGCAGTATACGTGTAAGCTGCAGCTGCTTGTTTCCCCGTGCACCGGGGTTGCCTCCAAGGGCGGTCACGAGGAGTCGGCAACTGGAGATAAAGGATCAGCTCAGCCTGAGAGGTGTACAAAGAATGTCTCATATTCCCCACAGCAGCAAGGGCTGCCGAAGTGATCAGTGTTCTGTGTGAGTGCGACGGAAGCGGACGTGTGTGTGTTGCATTAGAGGAGATTCAAAATGATGGACGTTTGCGCTGGACGTATTGTTAAGATCCGAATTCCTACCACTCCAGTCATCGCCACACGACCTCCACAGCCAGGGGTTGTGCACACTGGCATACACGAGCGTCGACGACTGCGGCTGCAGCCGCGGCAGTGATTTTCACTGACCTCTTTACGTCGGCGCTGGCGGTGTATGAGGTGGATGGGCGCACTGCGTATGCACCTCATGACATGAGCTGGCGGGATGTGCGAGTGTGTTTAGCTGTCTCCAAGAGACACCATGACAGCTTACTGCTACAGACTGGATCGTGGTTTACGTGTGCCGTGCTTAGTGCTTCTCAGTACATCGCAGTGGTATTTACTGTCGTCTCTATTCTATCAGCAGTAGAACCTTCCTGCCTCCTTCCGAATTTAGCAGAGAGAACCAATTTAGGAAGTCTATAGTACTTTTAAAAACCCATTCGCGATGTCAAATTTTCGATGGATCAATTTGTTGTTTCCGACAGTTGTTTTGCATGCTTGGATGCATTTGGTAAGGGAGGGCATGTCTGGCACGGTGTGGGTCTCCCTCTCCCAGCCGGCGCAGATGGGGCTACCCTGCAGTCGGCAGACGGCGCACTTCATGATCGCGAGTTTGTGAGATCGTCAGGGTTCTTTACCCCACCAGATATGTTTAGACAAAACGTTGTGGTGGAGGAGGACGCGTACAGGACCTCTGATATACTTAGCTCTACGATCTATTTGTAACGGAACCTTCATTACTTGGCTTCTATAATGTTTGCGTGGTATAATGAACCATTCAAGATATGTATTATTACGAAGAAGGATCGACGTTATGAGAAAGTGAGTTTTTTGAGCGATCTATGTGACTCCTGTAAATTGTTAAACAATTAATTTGACAGTGTAGTGCGAGTGGATTATGTTACTCTTTGTTTGATATCGAAATTGTGTTGGCTTTACCTTTGTTTCGAGTATTAGGCAATAGGATTACAGTATTCTGAGGAGAGATGAGTGTGTGTGAATTCCTAGGGGACAAAACTGCTTAGGTCATCGGTCCCTAGACTTACACACTACTTAAACTAACTTATGCTAAGAACAACACACACATCCATGCCCGAGGGAGGATTCGAACCTCCGGCGGGAGGGGCCGCGCAGTCCGTGACATGAAACCTCAAACCGCGCGGCCACTCCGCGCGGCTGAGGAGAGATGGAGAGATCTAGCTTCGTGTTTGGAGCCGTTGGTTCACACAGACAAGCAGGGAGTGGCCTGTTGAGAGCGACAGAGACAGGAAGCGAGTCTGGAATTTGACGATCAAGAGAAAATTGCCACTTGATGCTTTGTTTCGTAGTCGGTGGTATTTAGTAACGTAATCTGTAATTAGAACATTGTCTGCCCCTGGTAGCTGAGTGCTCAGCACAACAGTTTGTCAATCCTAAGGGCCCGGGTTCGATTCCCGGCTGGGTCGGAGATTTTCTCCGTCCAAGGACTGGATGTTGTGTTGTCCTAATCATCATCATTTCATTCCCATCGACGCGCAAGTCGCCGAAGTGGCGTCAAATCGAAAGACTTGCACCCGGCGAGCAGTCTAGTCACACGACCAAAAAAAAAAAAAACAAGAAAAATAGAACATTGACCTGTTTTACCTGAAGATAGACACACACGCTAGATACCCCAAACAGTGGCTAGTATACCGCACTTCGTTCCATTCCCTTATTATGGAATAAAGAATATATGTCAATAATTATTTCCTTTGATTTGAATTCCGTGTCTTGAGATCCTTCCTTTACTGCATAGAGTGAGTCTTTTTCCTACCAGTTTTCCCTGGGAGGGGTGTGGAGGGAGGGGTGAGGAGTAGGAGGTTGTGGTGTGCTCTGGTGGTGGCACTGTGCACTAGCTCAGTCGACCCCTGCATGTCAAGGTGAGCACACATATGAAAACTTTCCAATAAGACACCTCCAATCAGCAGCACTGTAATTATGTAACTGGGACATTTAGTTGCTGGAGGTGAGCTTTCACCACCAAATAAAAGTGAGATCCAGCCCCTGAAAATTGAATGTTGTAAGTAAACAGTATATCCTATGCTATATAATTATATTTCTAGTCGTGATATCCTTCCTCTCCAGCTTAGATGGCAGCCCACAGGCCATGGTGGAATCCATCCTCTGTCAGGAATTATCCATGAGGATGTGTGTCGGTATTCTACAGGGGTTTACTGGGTAAACGCTGCTTTGTTTGCAGTTCGGTCCGAGTGCGACCGAGAGCGGATGCAGGCCCGTCAGTGACACGTTACAGGAGGATTAAGAGAGAGAGAGAGAGAGAGAGAGAGAGCACCTGTTGCGACAGGAACTTCTCGGATGTTGAGCGTGTAATCTGGTCCATCACTCGTGGGGCCCACACGTACACTTCTTGGACACCGGCGCGTGGTGCGGCCGCTGACGTACAAGTCGCTTCGTGGGGCCGCCATTGCACCCGGACTCCGGGCTGCCTGCGTATGTGGCACGACAGGATGGCGAACGGTGCGTGCTTCGGGATCGAAAGATTTTTAACAGTGTAATGTGTGTTTCACGGTGGTATTTTTTGCGCATCTGGAATAAAAAAAACGATCGATCTAGCTGTGTTTTCAATGTATCTTACAAGACCTGCATCTTCCAAAACAGCAACGTATGATGAGTAAGAGAGATGCAACACCTTCAAAGAAATTTTTTATAAATAAACAATATACCCTCTGCTATGTAATTGAATTTCCTATTGTGAGGTCCTTCTTCTCCAGCTTGGAGCTGCCAATTTCCAGGTAGGGAGTGGGAGTTGGAGGAGGAGGTTGGAGGTTTTACCTGGGAGGGTGGGGTTAATTAATTGAACAATTTAATTAAGTAATCAATGAAACTGATGGAGTGTGGGGGGCTATTCAAATGACTCAGACGTGAAAGTGTACCTTTATCAGCGAGGGGGAGGGTTGCAAGTTTCCTGAAGGTTGGGAGCTGGAGGGGAGGGGAGGGATTGGGTAGCAATAGGATATGGACCTGTCAATCGAAAGGAACGATTATCCCCAGGGAGTCAGAATCCTCTTCTCAGAACAATAGGTTAAGGAGATGTCAATCAAAGGTCTGCTCTTGATGTAAACAACATGCATTAACAAAATGCGCTGATGGCGCTGTTGCCCTACTACTTACGCAAATCCGGCATCGCACTGCCCCTCTCCGGCAACACTACGCGGCACCAGCACTCTCTCCGGTGCTGGCGTAAGGGAAACCGACGACAGCGTTCAGGGGCCAGGTCGTCAGCGGAGGTCGCCTCCTCAGGCCGACAGCTCAGCCCTTCAGGAGAGCGGCTGCCGACGTCGTAGTTAGTTAGGTGTGTGAAACACAGTGCAGCTAGAGAGGCAGTTCACTGCTGAGTCGAGAAAAGAGTTTATTCAGTTACTGTAAATGCTCGTTATGTTCGACATGACTGCTTCTCAAAAGATAAGTAAATGTGTTTGATTTGTAGCAGCGTCCATTGACATTCTGTAGTGTGACTACCTATCCTGGTCTGTCTCCTGCTTTCCTGACTACGAACTACCATTGTGACCACCCGAGGTACAAGACTCACTTCTCGCTCCAATAGGTCCACAATGAGGAGATACTCCAGGATGTGTAACATGTCAGATAAACAAGAGTACACAATAAATATTTACAACGAAAAGCAGACATGCTAATACGTGTTTCTAAGATTCCAAAAGAAAAGGTCCTCATGGGTGTAAAATAAGTAAAAATAATATTAAACATATTTTTATTTAAAAGGTAATGAATAAGTTGTGACAAAACTACGTGGACGTCACTCCACACTGCCTCGGCTCTATGGACAGAGTTCTTGAACTGCATTGGCTGGTGGCGGACTCTTGGAAACCAATGACCGTCCCTGTGTGGCGCATGCGTAGCTCTTCTGAATACGCCAGTATCCATATTTATACTCTGAAAACCCACTGTGAAGTGCATGGCAGAGTGTTCTTCCCACCGTATCCCTTTATTAGGACTCCTTCCCAGTCCATTCGTGTACGGAGAATGGGGGGAATAATTACTCAAACGCCTCTCTTTTGCCTTCGCGATGCATACGGGATGGATAGGTAGGAAGTTGCAACATATTCCTAGCGTATTCTCTCACGGGACAGTTTGCTCCTGTCTTCGAGCATCTACAAGTCCAGGTTTCTCAGCACCTTCATGATGGTCTCCCACGAGTCTACCAAGCCAGTGACCATTTGTGCTGGTCTTCTGTGTTTACGGTCAGTATCCTCTGTTATCCCTCTGCTAAGAATCCCACACACTTGAGTAATATTCACCATGGGTCATACGAGAGTTTTGTAAGCTACAAAGTTCGCCACAGACTTTACCTACGACTAAGCTTACATGATCGTTCTATTTCATACCTCTGCAGACTGCCTCTCCCAAGTATTAGAATGAGTTAGCTGGTTCCATTTGAGACTTATTGACATTCTGTCATGGAATATTACGTTTCTTCATTCTATAAAGTGCAAAATATTAAATTTATGAACGTTTAAAACGAGTTGCCAGTTTCTGTACTATTCAGAAGTCTTATGAAGATGTGGCTAAACATTTGTGCAGGCTTTTCAGACAGTGGTTCGTTATACATATCTGCAATAAATATGATGTTACTATTTATATTGTGCGCCAGGTCACTATTATACAACATGAACAGCAAGGGTTGCAACACATGACGATACGACACGCCTGAAGTTACTTTTACCCCTCCAGATGATCCCGCATTCAAGCATTCAGAATAACGCGTTGTCTCCTCCCCGCCAAGAAACGTCTCCAATGACCTCGTTGTGGATTGGGCGCTAAACCCTAACCTTCCTACCTTCCTTCCGTGGCAAAAGTACTAAGTCCAATCACAAATTTCGCTTCGTATCCCATACGATGTTACTCTCGATTATAAGTGTAGGTGCGCTTTCCAGCGCGGACTCAAATGCGATTACTAAATAACAAACCCGCTACGTAATATTTCCTTATTCACAGGATGTATGCGTCGTTACCACAAGCTACATTGTTCGGCTGCACTGAAATACCAAGCATGAAGTACAATTAATGCCAGTCTAAAGTTTGTTAAGTCACCCTTTTATTGTGTTGCAATTTTATATGCCAGTAGTATACAAATACGAAATTTGTATGGCGCACAAGAATTAGCAGAGCTGCTGTTAATAAAACAGTAGTCCAATTCCATAGACTTACCTCGACGTGTGGACAGCTGTTCTAAAATATAAGGGGTGTTAGGGATATAAGTCCAGATGCTTTTGCTGTTGACTGAGGAATTTCCTGAATAACATGACATCAGTATTTCCTTCATTTGCACTAATAATTGTAGCTGTTAGGAGGAGTATGTTTTTAGGTTGATTTTCCGTAACGCAACTGACATACGGCCAGGAGAGCTGGGTGCTGACCACGTGCCCCTCCATATCCGCATCCAGTGACGCCTGTGGGCTGAGGATGACACGGTGGCCGGTCGGTACCTTTGGGCCTTCATGGCCTGTTCGGGAGGAGGTAGTTCCATAACACGCATTAACAATAGCGGGGGGGGGGTTAGTTTATGTTCACCCCTAAAAAACTAAAAACAAACAAAATTCGCTAATTACTATTGACTTATATGAACAACATACTTTTTAAAGAGGTTCTGATGTGTTAGTAGGATCCAGAACACGAAATCGTCTTTTACTACACTCTTACGAACATCAACGCACTTTCAATGACGTCTACTAGCAAGCCGAGTGGTAATGTATGTCCACCATAAAAAATTCGAAACGCGAATTTCTTTGACTGGTGTTGACTTTTACTCGCAACATATATTAAAAGAGATACTGATGTGTTAAGTAAGGTCTTGGTCTGAAAGTATTGGATATGACACTCATTGGCAAAAGTGACATCAACTACTAAGACTTAAATTTTTGGTATAAGTTTAACTGAAAAATATAAATACTTGTGGAATCAGATACAGATATTCGTTAAAACAATAAATATTTTTTCAGAATTCTGTAATATAAAGTAAATAACTACAGTACAATATTTTCGCAAAACGGTTAGTCTATAGTGGCAGGCGCAGTCAGTTACAACCGTTAGACGCAGAGAAAAACAACTGACACATTGAGGTGGGTAAATATTAAGGTACCAATGATCAAAATATCTGCGCTTACTTCCCTAAGACCCTGTATGTCAGTACCTGGGCCTATTACAAAAGCAGAGCGTCTGTTTACGAAGCGGAAATAAAAAAAAAAACTACTTACGCGTTACCCTGAATACTTACGTTTTACGTCGAACTGAGCAGGATAGCGGACCGCGCTTATAGGAAGGTCTACACTCGAACTCATCACGAATCAATCCAAATAATTCAAGACGATTAGAGTAACGAACGTCTGTAGCGACTTCTGCAGAAAGGCCATTGCGATGCGAGTGTCTATATGCGTTAGACGCTATTAGGGCGGCCTTACTGTTGCACCTTCCATTTTGAGCGACGTATTGGACAAACGCCAAGATTTTTTGGAGCACTAATTTATTCAGTGTGAGGTCTCGAATATTACGACCTGAAGAGAAAACTCTACACCTGGGACGTCGTGGAACTCAAGGTAATGGGCTCCTTCCACATACTACACTGAAGAGCCAAAGAAAGTGGTACACCTGGCTAATGACGTGTAGGGTCCCCGCCAGCACGCAAAAGTGCCACAGCACGACGTGGCCTGGACTCTACTAATGTCTGACATAGTGCGGGAGGGAATTGACACTATGAATCCTGCAGGGCTGTCCATAAACCCGTAGCAGTACGAGGGGGGGTGGGGATGTCTTCTGAATAGCAAGTTGCAAGACATCCCAGATATGGCGAGTTTGGTGGCCAGCGGAATTGTTTAAACTCAGAAGAGTGTTTTTGGAGCCCCTCTGTAGCAATTCTGCGCGGGTGAGATGTCACATTGTCCTGCTGGAATTGCCCAAGTCCGTCGGAAGGCACGATGGACATGAATCGACGCAGGTGATTAGACAGGATGCTTACGTCCGTGTGATACTGTCAAAGACGTATCTAGACGTATCAGAGGTCCCATATCACTCCAACTGCACACGCCACACACCATTACAGAGCCTCCACCAGCTTGAACAGTCCCCTGCTGACATGCAGTTTCCATGGATTCATTAGGTCGTCTCCCTACGCATACACGTACATCGGCTCGACACAATTTGAAACGAGGCTCGTCGGATGAGGCAACGTGTTTCCAGTCATCAGCAGTCCAACGTCGGTTTTGACGGGCCCAGGCGAGACTTAAAGCTTTGTGTTGTGCAGTCATCAAAGGTACACGAATGGGCCTTCGGCTCCGAAAGCCCATATCGATGATGTTTCGTTGAATGGTTCGTACGCTGACACTTGTTGATGGTCTAGTATTGAAATCTGCAGCAATTTGCGGAACGGTTGCACTTCTGTCAGGCTGAACAATTCTCTCAGTCGTCGTTGGTCCCGTTCTTGCAGAATCTTTTTCCGGTCGCAGCGATGTCGGATTTGATGTTTTACCGGATTCTTGATATTCACAGTATGCTCGTGAAATGGTGGTATGGGAAAATCCCCACTTCATCGATATCTCGGTGATGCTGTGGCAGATAGCTCGTGATCCGACTATAACGAAACGCTCAGACTCACTTAAGTATTGATAACCTGCCGTTGTAGCAGCAGTAAGCGTTCTAACAACGGCGCGAGACACTTGTTTCATATAGGCGTTGCCGATCGAAGTGCCGTCTTCTGCCTGTTTACATACCTCTGTATTTGAATGCGCATGCCTATACCAGTTTTTTGGCGCTTCAGTATGTATTTCAAAAAGAAAATGACCGGGGACATGTAGAGAGGTTATGTAAGGTGTCTCTAAGAACAGTGGTTATCACTGCTTGCCTCGCTCTTCAAACGTGTCTCAGCTACAGTTCGTTAAGGCCCTACAGTGATCACTGTCAATGTTCTGTGGACTCGTTTACAAACTGCTTGGATGTAGGTTCTTGAGAAAAATATCATTAGGGCGTGTTTCACAAAAGGCACTATATTGTGAAAGAGAAAATGCAGAAATGTTTTTCGGTAACACTATGGATAGAACGTAACGGTGGACAAGCAATTGTCTCTCCGCGTGAAGGGAGAACGATGTGTTAATCTATGATGTTAACAGCATAGAGTTCACAACTGCTGCATAAAGATGCTAATTTGTAATCATCGTCCGCTTTAATATGCATAAAACTCTGAAATGAGGTGAATTACATAAATCATGCGTTCCGCGATGAATACAACAAATTGTTTATTTGGACAGTCATCATATCCAGTAGCCGCTTTGATTTTGTCGTCTTACACATATTGGAATTTAAGAGTTATACAGAATGCGCGTTTACAGAGCATGGTCAGTGGTGATTCTATAAATATAGTGTACATAATACGTTTGCTATTGATAGATTAAAACAGTTTTATTGCGACATTTTAAATAGAGCACCAATTTCATCTTTTTCAGTTTTTGCTGCTGTGAGTGTTCAGACGGGATTCTTTTAAACTGATGTTTCAGCTGTGACATGATTTCCCAATGAAGACCTTGTAACCTCCCCACAAAATAAACTCCGTAACCTCACAACAGTAAAAAATATAACTATAACATTGAGATTTAGCGTAACCTCCCAATAAATAAACTGCGTAACCTCCCAACAGTAAAAACAATATAATTATTTATTTCATTCAGTGTAACTGCCCAACAGATAAATTCCGTAACCTACCAATAATACAATGTGACTAACCTCTCAATTAAATTGCGACTCACTTATAACCTTTCAATAATTGACTGTGAATGTAAACTGGTAAATTTTGGACCTCAGCAGTGCTGCGTCATGGCCCTGAAAATTCATTCTGAATAAATTGAAAAATCTTACCTCAATTAGGTCGCCGGATAACGCGAATATATCTGCTCCTATGAGAAATTTTTCTGGCGCAGCTCAGTGCAATGTCATGTATAAAAAGAAACAACTGATTTTCCTTTTCAATAATCGGAATGACCAAGGATTGGAGAAATTCGTAAATTCTTTACATTGAAATGAATGATTGTCAAAAGTTACTTTTTATGAGAAAGATTATTATTCAGAGATTTTTTAAAAACATTTCCATGGGACTTGATATAACAATACTACATATGCGCGAGGCTGCTTTTACCTTATTCTACAACGCTCAGGCACCGCCATCGCTCCACCACGACCGGTCCAGCCAACACGATACACCAGAATGCTAGCAACTACTTACTCCTGCTGCTACACAGTTCCTACAGCTGACAACACTGCTCTCTGGTCTGAGATTCTCTTATAGCTTACATATCGCAGGCACTGCGTGAGCAATTCATCGAAATTACATCTGCTCGAGTGTGCTAACAACAAATTCCTTAGTCATGGACCTCTTACATAACCCACCACTGGGGGGCAAAAATTTGGCAGCGATGGTGAGTCAATTGGACTTGCCATGAGCAACAAATTTTTCTATAATCTATTTAGTTAACTAAGTCTACAGTTACATAATATATACATATATACATATATATATGTGTGTATATATAAATATATATATATATATATAGCTTTATTGATAGATAATGTAAGTACAGAACATATTAAGAAATGAAATAGAGTGCACATGCACTGAGTTCAGAACATATTAAGAATGACAAAATGTATACGCAATGAGTACAAAATATATTAACAAATGACATAAAGTGCACACGCATTGTAAAATTCTTTAGCATTTTTACATGAATTAGACATATGAAAGAGTGAAATAAAGTGCACAGACACTATAGAAGTCTTTAGCATTTTTTTACAAGAACTGAATACATTAAGATATGAAAGAAAGTGCACACACACTGTAAAAGCCTTTAGCATTTGTTACAAGAACTGAATACATTAAGAGATGAAATAAAGTGCACACGCACTGTAGAAGTCTTTAGCATTTTTACAAGAACTAGGAAAGGAATGGGAAGGATAGCATCATGGTTGTGGCACAGTGGGTTGCACGTAGCTGCACTGAAAGTCCGTATCTTTCTACAGAAGTACAACACCAAGTGAGACAATCTGAAGTTATCTTCCTGGGGATACTGGGGCACGAAAATATTTGCTTTTGACTTATTGCTGGAAATAAGGATTAATAACGTCATTCGTCATGAGTCAGCTGTAGCAAGGTTATGAAACAAGTAGAGTATATGTGCTCACATTCATAAATGATAGACAAAACCGGGTAAAAAAATGCAAGTATTAGAACAGGTTTCATAACTAGGTGCTTATAACATATTAATATCATCAAAAGTTTCTCCTGGAAAAAATACAAAATGGGTTACTGACCCAAAAGAAAAAAAATTATATTATGCTGAAAAATAGTAAACTTCGAATTAACAGGTAATGAAACGTGTACTCGATATGTATGTACTCCAGCTGTCTTTCCCAAAACATTCAGTCATTATACTATGCGACATAAGACACACTGTCAAAACAAACTGCAACAAATACTTAAATAATTACATAGCATTTCTTAACTAATAGTAAATATACAAACTTCATCATTAACATCATCTGCAATGAAAAACTTCATTATTCATATTACCATATACTTCATATAACTATTCATCATCATTTATTATCATCTGCAAAAAATAGACACTTCATTATTCATATTTATATTACTATTTTTCTCATACAACCATTCATTATCATTCATTATTTCGTATAGTATAGGGTTTCTTACTTCTAGCATATTTCATCACTAAAATTATCATGTGTCACAGCCTGCATTAATCACCTCGTATTCTGAAAGAAAAATAATTAGTTAAGATTGCTATTATACAGCGTGTATAGTATATTCTTCTTAATGCTTGTTTATTCTGATCCATTTATTCTTCATGACACGGTACTGCTTTTTCTTTCTTTCATTCTGGAGGTAAAATTTCCATTTCATAGTAAACCACTGTGGTTTGATTAATTTATTTCTTTTACACGGTATTGCCTTCTGAAAACGATGAATATGGATTAATATCTTGCATTTAAATCATATACTCATTAAATAAAAACTTGTTTCTAGTGATATAACTAAGCATACAGCATAGCATGACAGAAAACGTATTAGGTCAAAACCATAGACAATTTTCAAGTGCAAAAAATGTACACACAGTATCATAATGTAGTAGCAAAAAATGTAGAATAGTCAAGATATTGAGATATCATAAGGCAAAAATGTCAAAGTCAACTCGCTTATTACATCTTAAAGATTTCATAGTGCATACAGAGAAAAATTCTACTTACGACAAAAAAACAATCATACATACACAAAAAAATGGAAAATGTGCACGGTCTGATGTCTAACGACAAGAAAAGCGAGCTGCTAACCTTACCTTGCCGGGCACTTGCCAAGAAAAAATACGATCATCAGTAAGTAGTCACATAGATATAATTGCACAAGTGGTCATATAAATATCAGGAAATGGCATTACAGTGTGATACATCATGGAGTATGTTCATTCAATAAAGGGTTTAATATTAGAAATATGGTGATTGCCCTTACTTCTTCTGGTTCTCAAAATTTCGACATGTACTACATTGGGGTGAGGAATGCTGCGAATTCTGTATGGACCTGCGTATAGAAGATCAAATTTACTGCATCTACTCTTTCCTATGTTGGATAAATAGTGCGTACGTACTAATATGTTCTGTGCTATGTGAAAGCCATGGCGTGTACAAACCTGTTTTCGCTGTCTTCTCCGGCGCTCTGCGGCACGTTTGATGTTGTTGAGTGCAATGTCAATTATTTCATGGTGGCGTAGTCGACGAGATGTAGGAAAGGATACTATTTCTTTAATTTTGTTAGGTGGTTCAACATTTTTCAATACAACAGCCGGAGATAGCATAGTAGATTCATTTGCTATGGAGTTAATTACATCCTGGAATGAGAGTATGTGTATATCCCAATCAATATGTTTTTTATGGCAGTATATTCTACATAGTTTACCAATTTCTTTCATTAGTCGTTCAGAAGGGTTCGAAGAAGCGTGATACCTGGATATATAGATTGGAGAAATGTTTCTTGCTCGTAACATACGTGACCATATAGCAGATCGAAATTGCGGTCCATTGTAGGAAATTACTTTCAATACATGCCCTACATGAAATAAAAAATCTTTTACAAATGCATTAGAGATAGATTTAGCAGTAGCTTTGCGTAACGGAGTGAAGGTAACAACTTTCGAAGTGAGTTCAACAGCGACAAAGATGTAGCAAAAACCTCTATTAGTTCTGGGAGTCGGACAAAAAATGTCTACAGCGGCCATGTGTCTCAATTTAACGGGTACAATGTGATGTAACGGAGGAATATGTAAAGTCGTGTCTGATTTAGCTTTCTGGCAGATTTTACATGACGCTAAAAATTCGTTCAATACGTTTCTCCATGTAGGCAAATTCTGTCTCAGTATAAGAAAACATTTTCTGGCTCCGTAATGTGCGTAACTTAAATGAGTATACCAAATTAATTTGTTAACAAGCTCGTCAGGAATACATAATAACCAGTTGTTGCTGTCAGGGTGAGAGAGGCGAAACAGAATGTTATTGCGTATATTGTAATGGTTTCCAATGGTAACGTTATTCCTATCTTGCAAAAGGTGTTTAATTTCTTTCCACACGCTGTCTTTGTTCTGCTCTTGTGCTATGTCTAGTAATGACGACGAAATAAAATTTTCAAATGCAACTTGTTGAATATACATGACGCTGAAATTTGTTTGGCAGAAGTTGGTTGCGATGTCTTGCTGATTGTTGCTGAGAGAACGGGATGGTGCGTCTGCTACAATATTTTGTGTACGGATATACGGAATGGAATAATGTTTAACTTTAAATGTGTCATACTGTTTAACTTGAAATTCATATATAAAACCGGACATAGTACCAGGGATGTTGTCAAAAACTGGTGCTTGCTGTAAATGAATTTTGCGTAGGTCTGTACGTTCGTCGTCTGTATTTGCACTGCTATGTTTAACTTTATCAGAAATCATTTGCATAACGTCATAGTCGGCTTCGTCTAGTGTATTGTAGTTGTGTACGTACGTATCTGTGAACAATGTAGAATGACAGTCTATGTTACACGATGTCGAAATGACCTCTGTTCGATTAATTGCTTGTTCTTCTGCAGATAAAGAGTGCTGAAATTCTAAAGCCAGTTGTACATTTTCATCCTTTAACATTAAATAGGAATTTTGAAAGTCAATAATTGCGTCGTGTTGTACTAAAAATATTCGTACCTAAAATAACGTCTGTTGTCAGTAAGGGTACAATCCAAAAATTTGAGTGGAACGTATGACCTGCAATAAAAAATCATAAGTGTGTCTGTAATTTTACATCTACTCCTTTACCAGATGCTGCTCCTTTTACTTACGTAGGATAGGTGTTCTCTTTGTTGCATTCATTGAAAGTTTCTTCATTTATATCTGACATAGGTGATCCAGAATCGATTACTGCTGAAAATGTGGTTGATCCAATCTTTACTTCAACGACAGGGTGGGAAATGGATTTTTGAATAACTGGCTTTTCATGCAAAAGAGTGTCTCGGATGTTGTCAAAAGTAGTAACATTTTCGTGAACAAGATTCTGTGTGTCAAAAGTATTGCTTACGTCGCTGGAAGATGCAACCTGTACTGTATCTAGTCAAATACTTTCTGACGTACTGTTATTTGGGGGAGGATGCTGTGGCATTTCAACTATTTGTACTGTTCTTTTATTTCTTCCTGACGTATTAGGTTCGGGATGATACCGACTGTCTGGTTCATTCATGATAATCTGTTGTTACGGATGATTCTGCTGCTGGTAAAATGGAAATGTCGTGTGGCTAGGGCCTCCCGTCGGGTAGACCGTTCGCCTGGTGCAGGTCTTTCGATTTGGCGCCACTTCGGCGACCTGCGCGTCGATGGGGATGAAATGATGATGATTAGGACAACACAACACCCAGTCCCTGAGCGGAGAAAATTTCCGACCCAGCCGGGAATCGAACCCGGGCCCTTAGGATTGACAGTCTGTCACGCTGAACACTCAGCTACCGGGGCGGACTGCTGCTGGTAAGACCGACTGTTATTAAATGTACGCTGAAAACTGTACTCATTACTTTTACGTCTGTCATGATAATCATTACTAAACGGCGCATTGCGGTAGGCGTTGAAATGATGTATATTCTGTACGTACTGATTTCCTTGTTGATGTGCATTACTAGTTGGTGGGTCCGACGCTATACGCGTAGGCGGCGAAACATTAAAGCTTGGTTGACCTTGCAAACCACATTGTTGGTTAGGTATGCTAATCGGTTGGTTTGGTTGCTGTAGTGCGGAAAAACCTCTAGCGTTGCCTAAATGTGTCTGCGATTGCTGAAAATTTTGTACATACTGATGATTAAACTTTTGTCTGGTATTAAAGTTCTCGTGGTTGTCATTTCTGCAGCGTATAATGATAACTGTCACTTTCAGGTAAAACTTGTCGTATCAGGTTTTCTTTACTCATTCCTACTTATAGATAGATCGAGAGCTGAAGAGCTATTTTGATAGATATAAAGGATGGTAAAAGAGTAGGCAGCGGTGCAGAAAACTAAAGAAGAAATAGCACTACTATGGCTCGAGGCCCTGTTCACGCTACGGTACATATTCATCGGAGTGTAATGAATCCCCTGCATAAGCGCTGCAAATAAATATTAGTTTCTGCGTTACAGGCAATACCGGTGAAAATTCAAAAGCAAATTGTTGTATCCAGTCCAAAGAGTGTGTCTGTATTCTGTCATTCTTAAATACCTTACATTTTCCCAGCGATAGAAAGTGTTTGTAATCAAAATTATCGCCTCTGAATGTCTGAGCAGGTTCAGGATTGCATGAGAATCTATTTATCTGTGTCTGTTCGGGTTCTAAGTCACGTACTCTCTGTAAATTACCTAAGTTATACTGGCTGTATGAGTGCGACAAATGTTCAGAATATGGCGTATGCTGTGACATGTTAGAGACTGCAACATTTTTCATCTCTGTCACTTTAAAACGTTCGTCAATTTGGCTGTTCTGTTGTTCAAATTTCTTATCGACTTTCGCATCCAGAGTGCGTGAAAGTTCTGCTGACATTAATTTAAACTTGTCGTGTAGCTGAGTTGCGTTTTCAGAACATTGTTTAGCGACCGCACTACTTTCATCTCTAAGTAATTTCGTTGTGGCTACATGTGTATTACTTAATTCTTGTGCAACAGATCTAATTTCTTCACTACTGTTCCTAGCACAAGCCTTAATTTCCTCACGTAATTGTTCTTTAGTATCTTGATATTGCACGGCAACGGCTGCAATCTGTTCATTTATCTGTTTAAAGTTCTCATTAATTCGTTTGATCGACCTGTCGTGTTTTTCATTCGACTGTTTGAAACTTTCATTAAGTTATTTGAAATTGTTGTCGTGTTTTTCATTAAGTTGTTTGAAATTGTTGTCTTGTTTTTCATTCGACTGTTTCAGATTTTCATCAAGTTGTTGTTTGAGATTTTCATTATTTTCATAAATTTGTTGTTTGAGATTTTCATCAAGTTGTAGCAACAATGCCATAACTCGATCCATGCCAAAATTAGCTGCTGTATTCTCTGTGCTGGATGATGGTGTATCTGCATGTGTGACGTTTTGTGTACCGGTAACCATTTGGTCATTGTCTGATTCACAAAAAGGTTTGCCAATCGGATGTGCACTGTTGGTCACTACATCGGAATCAAATAAATTTGACGTATTTTGTGTATATTGTTCACCTTCGTTAGAAATATTTATCTGTTCACTGTGTAAATTTTGCAAATCTGGTGTGTTAAACTGGGCAGCGTTCATTGTAACGGAAAGTGCCGCGTCATCAAATGTCGTTAAATTTACAGTGGACATAATTGAATTTGTTTGCTCATCATTTAGATCAGAATGATAACTAGTGATCGGCACGCACTGATTATCTGTAATTAGAGGATTATCACTATTACACAGAGTGTCGCTAGTATTATCGGTCAAATTATTCGAGTCGGCTTTTTCACTCATTGCACATCGCGATGTACTGTTAGCAGTTTTGCACGGCATTTTCACAACTCAAAGTTACGCACAAAATCAAACAAAGACAAAGCAAAAATGGAACAAATACAGTGACAACAAAGAGCAATAAATTGTCGATGATCTGTGAAAGAAAGAGTGACAAATTAGTAAATGCGTTGCGCCAGATGCAAACTTCATTTAACAATAGTGTAAATAAGAGCAGATATATGACTACTTCTCAGAAATTCACAAAAATACGATCCTGGCCGGTTGTCGACAAGTGTAACCTCCCCACAGTAAAATAATATGAATAATATTCACATTTAGTGTAACCTCCCTACAAAATAAATTCTGTAACCCCACAACAGTAAAAAATATAACTATAACATTGAGATTTAGCGTAACCTCCCAATAAATAAATTGCGTAACCTCCCAACAGTAAAAACAATATAATTATTTATTTCATTCAGTGTAACTGCCCAACAGATAAATCCCGTAACCTACCAATAATACAATGCGACTAACCTCTCAATTAAATTGCGACTCGCTTATAACCTTTCAATAATTGACTGTGAATTTAAACTGGTAAATTTTGGACCTCAGCAGTGCTGCTTCATGGCCCTGAAAATTCATTCTGAATAAATAGAAAAATCTTAGGTCGCCGGATAACTCGTATATATCTGCTCCTATGAGACATTTTTCTAGCGTAGCTCAGTGCAATGCTGGCCGATAGATTTGTCATGTGTAAAAAGAAACAACTGATTTTTCTTTTCAATAATCGGGATGACCAAGGACTGGAGAAATTAATAAATTCTTTAAATTGAAATGAATGATTGTCAAAAGTTACTTTTTATGAGAAAGATTATTATTCAGAGATTCTTTTAAAACATTTACATAGGACTTGATATAACAATACTACATATGCGCGAGGCTGCTTTTACCTTATACTACAGCGCTCAGGCTCCGCCATCGCTCCACCACGACCGGCCCAGCCAACACGATACACCAGTCTGCTAGCAACTACTTACTCCTGCTGCTACACAGTTCCTACAGCTGACAACACTGCTCTCTGGTCTGAGATTCTCTTATAGCTTACATATCGCAGGCACCGCGTGAGCAATCCATCGAAATTACATCTGCTCGAGTGCGCTAGCAACAAATTCCTTAGTCATAGACCTCTTACAACCTGTACAGTTTTTAAACTGGTAAAATCTTTTCATAAATTGCTTTCGACCTGGCACAGTTATTACTGATTTTGTTCGTAGATTACTCTTTTAGGTCTTTTAGCTTTGAAGTCTTGCTACAGGCACGAAAGTCGTTGGCTTCGCTCTGGATATTTCTAACACACTCGCGCCTTCGATGTATTTACGTAAAATCACCTTTAACAGTCATTTCTCAGAGAACTTCAGAATTGTTTTCCATTGTTACATGACCACTTACACTGGGTAGCTCATTGCAATCTAATTTCCTTCACTGGAATAACAACCGACTATTGCTGCGGGTACATTATTTATGTTACCATATTACGCTGACGTTGTGCTCCATGAAGTGTGTGTTTTGTTTTCATTACTCGATTTTCTTATAATAAATAACAGCGGCTAGAAGCAAATAAACATATTTTCATTGTGGAGATGCAAGGTGATAAATATTTATGGCATTGGTTATGAAGGATAATTTATTATAAAGAAGTATTCCTCAGTCGTTCGTAAAACATACAGTAGCAAATCGCACAGTGTTGTGTTTTGCACCACATGTAATGGACTGTACGTACGTGGTCCACTCCAGAAACGTATACATTCATCAAAATAGTGAGTACAAACATTGAGCAAAATTACATGAAAAGCCCATAATATTTTAATACATTTTTGTCTTGAAAACTGTAACTTTTTTGAAACGACGGTGTAGTCTACTAAAAACAGCCACTGCGATGTTACTGGTGAGTACGACCAGGGTTTCAGAAGGAGGCTGCTTATAAACCACAAGCCATACAGATAATACACACACATCGGTGGATGGAACGTCTCTCCAAGCTTAGCTTCGTAATACACTAAAGGGCAGCGGAGTCAGAAAATGGTGTATAATGGAGCGATGCGTGCGATTTGTGTCCTTGAATCGCTAAATGTGAGGTCGGTTGTGACGGTTCAGCGACGATTTTGTCCCAAATATCAGGTAAAAACTCTGCTGCGAATTCAGGCCACTCGGAACAGTCAGTTCCGTTCTGACGTTTACAATGACTAGCAGCAGCTACCGCAGAAAGACTTCTTGTAGAACCTGGTTGTAGTGATCAAGCCACGTTTCATGAGTGTGGAAAGGTGAATCGTCATAACGTGTGTGTCTCAGGCAAAGAAAGTTCACGCGAGATTGTGGCAAACATTTGTGATTTTCCTAAAGTAGGTACCTTTTTTCCCATCTCTCTTAAAAAAAATATGAATTTTTATTTTATTATAATTTTTTTCTTTTTTTTTTATCCAGAGAAAGCTGTTACTGGTTTCGTGCACGTGGTCGTGCTTGAGAAATTGATTACGCCACAATTACAAGAAGACAGCGCTGACTTGATTTTGCAATGTGATGGTGCTCCACCACACTTTCTTCCCCACAGTCGTTATCACCTCGATGCCAAACTGTCTCAGCGTTGGACTGGAGGAGGAACGGATCATGACTCTTCTTTAGTTACCCATATAGTCACCTGGCTTAACTCCTGGTGATTTCTTCTTATGAGTTATGTCAAATGTCACGTGTTGCTGTCGCCACTGGCACTTTGGAACAGTTGTAAGAAAGCATAATTAATGTGGTTGTTGATATAGACCATGCCATGTTGGGACACGTGTCGCATCACAGACAGTGACAATACCGAGCATCTGTCGTGTGAGTTACAAACCTGGAGAGAAGTTCCATCTACCGATTATGTGCGGTTGTTTACTATATGTCTTGTACATTACGTGCATCGTCTTCTGAAACGCTGGTGGAATTTATAAATAAGAAAATGCTGGATTCGTCACGATGCAGTTGATGACAATGAAATAGCACGAAAGGTTCAAAGGGCTACTTTAAAAGCATCATATTCTGTTCCTGATTATGAAAAGTAAGAAAAGTCAGTGCTTTAAACTGTGAGGTACGTAGCCACAAACTTTTGTTCGAGTTCTAGCAAAGCAGATTTGTGCACGATGCAGCAAGAATGAGTGATTTTTCTGTACCTGTATGTGCCGTATTTTAGATTAAAAGCCGGCCGAAGTGGCCGAGCGGTTCTAGGTGCTACAGTCTGGAACCGCGCGGCCGCTACGGTCGCAGGTTCGAATCCTGCCTCGAGCATGGATGTGTGTGATGTCTTTAGGTTACTTAGGTTTAAGTAGATCTAAGTTCTAGGGGACTGATGATTTCAGAAGTTAAGTCCCATAGTGCTCAAAGCCATTTGAACCATTTATTTTAGATTAAAAAAATAGACTATTTTCTTTTGTGCAGTGCGTTTATTTCTTTTGTTTATGTGTAATAACGCATGACTGGAAGTAATACATACACAAATTCGAGACATGTGTTTCTCAGGCACTTCTTTTTGCCACTTTAGGCTGTATATATTTGGTAGCTGTGTATTTTGACGTCGTTTCTTGTAACAGGTGGTACCTGTCGCCAATCCTAGGTATATGCAGATTACATGTTATTCCTCCCGATGGAAAGCAATTTGCAAGCGATGTTCAATTTGTTCAGTTACAGCCTCTGGTTTGTTTTTGTCTGTCTCCGGCTAAACTAGTAAAAGAATAACAACTTTTCAGCTAAGTGAGCAAATATTTGTGTGTGTCGACGGGAGTACTTTGCAAAACAGATACAGTAATTGTTGCGCCCTACTGTACTCGTCGGACAGCTGGCAGAACAAAGTGGGGCAGCTTTCGCTGAGTTTGACACGAAATGTAGCCAGTGTGACGTGTTGTTGCTGGGCGTGCGGTACTCGGCAGCCCGAATGTCTCAGGTTACAAGTCGGCTCTGTCACCCTGCCCAGGGATACAGGCAGCGGCTGTGTAGGGCTGGCTTTGAGACCTGACACACTGATGAAGAATAAACTCTTACGGGTATGAACTACGAATGCAATTTGGGATTATCATTAGTAAAGTTCTGCACTAAAATTAGCCACAGACTGCAATGCTCTGGACGAGACTCATGCGACAGCATCTGACTACTGATGATTTAGTTGCAACACCACATACTGGACGACGACGATATGCAGTATTTTTTTTGGATTGGTGACGGTAAAAGAGCCCCATCAACGTTGAAAAGAATACACAGGGACGCGTGCGGAGCAGACGGATTATCAGAAGGCTCCACTGTGACACCACTTTGCAGCTAGTACGGGACAAATGACACAGTTCGGGAGACGCTGGCGTTCAGGCGACTTTGGCTTTGACCCTCCAGGCGCTGAGCCCGCTGAACAGACGCCTCGCCAGCAGGTAGGCGGCGGCGGAGGCGGCGGCGGCGGCGGCCAGCACGAAGGCGACGACGTCGAGCAGCAGCAGCTGCCACCAGCGGAGGTCCAGGGCGGCGCTGCGCAGGTGCGGCGCTCCCTTGTGGCGGACCACGTACTCCAGCCACCATACGGCGCGCTCCACCGAGTCCGCCTTGTGCTCCCTGAACACCGCCGACAGCCGCTTCATGTTCTCCTTGTACCTGCCGCAGAGAGCGACCAGTATTAAAGGCAACCGCCGACTTTTAGCACATCTACATCTACAGACTAAGAAATAACTGAAATTTCAGAAAAACTGGATGAGTTATCCGAGACAAATATCTTCACAAACAGAGCAAGTCAATAAAGCGTTCATCCAGTTCTGGCCTTATGCAAGCAGTCACTCTGCTTGGGGATTGATTGGTACAGTTGTTGGATGTTCGCCTGAGGGCTATCGCGCTACATTCTGTCCAGATGGGGCATTAGATCATAATGCTCCATAATGCTCCAAACGTTTTGAATCGAGGAGACATCCGGCGATCTTGCCGGCCAAGGTAGATTCTGGCAAGGGGACGACACGCAGTAGAAACTCCCGCCGTTTAGGGGGACCCGCAACGTCCTACAGCTCCAATGTTAAATGTAAGGAACATTTTCTCATGCACTATTAACACCAGAATGATGAAACTTTTACAGTATAATATTACATATATTTAATACCATGTACCATATGGATTTTAATTTATTGGTGTTTTTTTGGGAAGATATTGTTTTGTTACTGAAAATAATTGACACATTTTTTGGCACAGTATCTTTGAAATAAAATCTGTTATCAATTATGTATCACAAAAAGGCTATGATATTGTGTATATTGGCACTGTTTAGAAGGCACTGTTTACATTCCTTGAAAATTTTAAGTCTTTATCTCTAATAGTTTAGCAGAAAATGTTTCTTATATGGCAAAAAAGTGAACTTGTGGAAAACGAGTTTCAAAGTTTCGCTAACATTTTAGTGGAGTCCAGCACAATAAGAGTGGTTTTCACTGTCACTAGACATCTCCCCATCTAGCCTTCTTTTCACACCTTTCATTCTTTGTATGGCTTGCTCCTCACACTCCTTTTCTTTCCTTTCAGCATCCCGTTTCCTCTCATTGTCTATCGACATCATTGCACTCACCATGTACTTTCCGGGCATCACATCCAACTTCTGCATCACATTGCACTTTATAATGTTACCTTTGTTGTACGTAGCAATGGCATCATATACTCCAAAATGAAGAGTATGAATTTCCACAAACACATTTTTTGGGATTCTGGTCCAAATTACATTATTCACACTCTCATTTTGATTTTGTGTACGTCCATGCAGACATTTCTTCAAAAGTTCAGTTGCAGAAAGATCTCTGAAAATTGGTTTTATAGCCTTCATGACAGTTTCTGGTAGACTGTGATGTGCTTGTATACACGTTCAGATCCCTGATATTTGTTGTACTTCCACCAAGAATTGGGTCCCTGTGGGCATAGTCCATGTAGTGGTTCCTCGTCAGTCGATAATGGTTGGTAATAAAGCGCCATTACAGCCTTTTCCATTGCATCAACACTGTGAGTATTTTGTCTTATTGCCAGTCCATAGTCTCTCTGCAATCTGTTGATTACCTCGTCTGTCAATCTTTTAGCTCCACCCAAAGGTTTTCCATCACTGGATACTTGGCCTTTCATTGTGGTCTTCAGTCGACGCAGCCTTGTTCCCATACGTTTCTGAACGTGAGCTATGCACTAATGGTAACATCATTGCCATAAGGCTTCAGCTCAGATACAGCAGAAAAAGACTTCGAATCACCATCACGCAGGAACTGTAGGTATCTGACCTTGTACCACAGAAGAGAGCGACTGAAAATGTCTTTCACACCGGAAACTTCCATGGCTCCACTAGACCCACTGTAATTCCTTCGACAGTTTTCTGCATGCTCTTCCTTCACTCTTTTAGGACACCAACAGTGCTTGGATTTAATTACAACATCTATAACTTTTTTAGTACCAGCTCTTGTTGCCGTTATTACCCCATTATGTGAAGTGTGCCCGCGCTTCTGCCACGTACCATCTAGTGCGACAGTCAGGTCCCGAGAATTCTGAACATCTGGAATTTCTTCATTCACCGACACAGCCTCCTCTACTGCTTCTTTCATGGATTCTTGGGCAATATCTTCAACCCAGGATCCAACAACCGAGTTATATTTTGAGAATTTCGTTGGTGGTGGTGGTAGATTCATTACACCACAAAACATTTGACCAGCAGAGTATCCCTTACCGATTGACCTTAGAGCATAAACACATCTAATATTTACACCATAGTACTTGCTTTTCTCACTATCAGTTTCACCTTGGCCTATTTCGACATATTCTGAGTTCCAAAATGAAACACTGTAATGACAACTAGTACAATGGAGACAGATTTCTGCTGCAAGTCCTATGTGTCACTTGACATTTACTGACATACTCAATTTGCAACATTCCTTACACAGTACTGAACTCTCAATAACCTTTGAGAGCAATGAAATGTTAATTATTTCGTTCACATTATCCTCACTACACTTCTCCAATAAACTGCAGTATTTTTCAGTTGATCTATGCAACTTCTTGCTTGTGCTCGAGACAGGAGTAGATTTCACTTAATTAATAACCTCACTATTTTTAGAATCATTTCCCAAGGTCGGAGAAATTGTCACAGTTCCACTAGTGTACCTCGGAGGAGGCTTCTTCCTCTTGTAAACTCTGTTACTACATCGAGACATATTTGATAAGTCCCAGTTACGCAATAGAAATACAACACAAATCGTGCAATAACCACCAAATGCTAAATGTAAACAACAGTATCCAATACGCAGACAAATCGTGTTTCCAACATAATATAAAGTCTTTGGAAAACGGTGTTTTCAATGAACATGTATCCATGGAAATTCAATGTCGCGACATGCCCTCTACAGCACATTATTGAAAATAATGTTTTCAATACTTGGAGTTGAGCTACAGGTAAGATAAATATGTCATTTTAAAGAGGAAGATCTGTAGTATTTTATTTCACAATAAACTGAAAACCCGAAATTTTCATCATTTTTAGGTTCCGGGTTGCCTTAAAGGCGAGCATTATCCTGCAGAAATGTGAGTCCACGATGATTTGCCCTGCAGGGCAACAAAATGCGTAGAGTAGGGGCGACATACCGCTGTGCTCTAAGGATGTCGCGGATGACAACCAAAGGGGTGCTGCTGTGAAAAGAAATGTGACGCTAGACTGTCGCTCCTGGTTGTCGGCCAGTATGGCGGGTGACATTCAGGTTGGTTTCCACACTGGTTTCTGGGGAATTCAAAGTGGTATTCATTGCTTCTACTCCAGTCAATGAGATTCCAGGCGGGAGACGTGCCCTGGAGGTGCCCTAAACAGCGGTGGGATACGAACCTCACAGTCGCCTGCCATACAGCTCGACATCCAGGAGTCATGATCTGGGGTGCATATCTTCTAGTGGCAGGACCCCTTTGGTTGTTATCCATGGCACACTTGTAGCACAGGACGATATTCTATACCTCGTTTTGTTTACCTTCATGGCAAGCCTTCGTGCGCTTACACCGCAGCAAGATAGTGGCCGCCTATGGAGAAAATTTCTACTGCTTGTCCTCGCGCTTGCCAAGCCCTACGTTGGCCAGCACGGTCGCCAGACATTTCCCCAGGAGAGAACGTTTGGAGCACTACTGGCAAAGCCCTCCAACCATCTCCGGATTGTGACGACCTAACCCGCCAATAGGACAGAATTTGACACAATATCCCTCACAGAGACACTGAAGAACTCTGCCAATCATCGCTGAGCCGCATAACTGCTTGCATAAGGGCCTAGAAGGGGGTCAACACTTTATTGACTTGCTCAATTTGTGGAGCTCCTTCTCTTGAATAATTATGCAATTCTGTGAAATTGTGATCGTTTGTTTATCGGTATCTTAACATTGCAACTACCGATTTCCGTCCTATTCGGATAATTCCTTCCTCGTGAGTCGGTCTTTTGTCTTAAAGTGTATAAAAGAGTAGCACTTGACGAAAGCTGCACATACAGGGTGTTACAAAAAGGTACGGCCAAACTTTCAGGAAACATTCCTCACACACAAATAAAGAAAAGATGTTATGTGGACATGTGTCCGGAAACGCTTAATTTCCATGTTAGAGCTCATTTTAGTTTCTTCCACCTACGCTCAATGGAGCACGTTATCATGATTTCATACGGGATACTCTACCTGTGCTGCTAGAACATGTGCCTTTACAAGTACGACACAACACGTGGTTCATGCACGATGGAGCTCCTGCACGTTTCTCAACAACAGATTCGGTGACCGATGGACTGGTAGAGGCGGACCAATTCCGTGGCCTCCACGCTCTCCTGACCTCAACCCTCTTGACTTTCATTTATGGGGGCATTTGGAAGCTCTTGTCTACGCATCCCCGGTACCAAATGTAGAGACTCTTCGTGTTCGTATTGTGGACGGCTGTGATACAATACGCCATTCTCGAGGGCTGCATCAGCGCATCAGGGATTCCATGCGACGGAGGGTGGATGCATGTATCCTCGCTAACGGAGGACGTTTTGAACATTTCCTGTAACAAAGTGTTTGAAGTCACGCTGGTACGTTCTGTTGCTGTGTGTTTCCATTCCATGATTAATGTGATTTGAAGAGAAGTAATAAAATGAGCTCTAACATGGAAAGTAAGCGTTTCCGGACACATGTCCAGATAACATATTTTCTTTCTTTGTGTGTGAGGAATGTTTCCTGAAAGTTTGGCCGTACCTTTTTGTAACACGCTGTATATTCAGTGAAATCTTGATGAGGTTTCTAAGTGGTACAAAGACTGGCAGTTGCTATATGTTTACAGAAATGTCATATAGTGCACATCACAAAATCAGAGAAAAGTAGTATCCTGCTGAAACCCCTCCGTCAGATTTCTGGATGACTCGTTTCTTCTAGATTAATTTGTGCCACCTTTTAAGATTATTTCCCCCAGCTCACTGTATCCAAGAACAAGAATGTATCAGATATAACGGAAATAACTGCGATCTGACAAGTAGCTAGTATCCTTATCGCTTTCCTTTCTGTGTGGTTTTATGCACCTCTTACTATAGCGATGTACAAGCAATTTTAATATTATTATAAGAGGTTTCGATTGTCTTCTTGCGACAATATTTCCGCCGGGGACCGCCCAGCCAGCTTCAGGTGAGTGTCCTCCAATGTCTGTGTCAGTGGCGGAGACTCACCTGAAGATGGCTAGACAGATACCAACCGAAATATTGTCTCAAGAAGGCAACATGATCCGGCTGCAATCCAGAAACCTTGTTTTATATTCAGTACGCCGGGAAAAATTCAAGAATCACAAGTTTAATATTAGTAAAACAATAAATGTCCCGCCATTTAGCATGGATAGATATTCGTGTTTCATTTTGGTCATACCGTGTTTTCTCTGGGCAGAGTGATTCGCTAGGGCGGCCTCCTCTCACATTCCTATGATGGCGGCATATCGGCGCCTCACTGACAGTTACCAGCTCTTAGGCGCGCTTTTTCTTTCACGGGTGAGCCTGTTCGGTTACTTTCCAATGTTTATGGGGAGAGGGGCTCGCGACGGTAACCTCCTCTCACGCCACAGGCTGCCAGTGGGTTACGTGCCTCATCGACCATTGCTGTTGTAGGCGCACCTTTTTCTTTTGTGGGGGCGTCAGGAGGAGGCAGGTGCAAAGTGTTTCGTCAGTATGGACTTTGGTTCGGTAAAGTTTACACGTATCCAGCGTAGTGATCAAATGGCTCTGAGCACTATGGGACTCAACTGCTGAGGTCATTAGTCCCCTAGAACTTAGAACTAGTTAAACCTAACTAACCTAAGGACATCACAAACATCCATGCCCGAGGCAGGATTCGAACCTGCGACCGTAGCGGTCTTGCGGTTCCAGACTGCAGCGCCTTTAACCGCACGGCCACTTCGGCCGGCCGATCCAGCGTAGTGTGTGCTGTTTTGCTGCGATGGCTTAGTTCAACCAATAGCAGCGGTTGCATGCCACTGACTCATTTGGATGATTGCCTAGCACCCCCTCCCCATTCCCCGCCCTCACACCACGGCCAGCTCACTATTTCAACGGTATCTATGAATGTGCAGTGGAGAGTGATCCATGGAGACAACATTTTCGTTTCTAATAACTTGCGACCCACTCCTGTCTAAAGTATGATCCATATAACTTTCCCCTGTATATTTATGTCACTCCTATGTAAATTTTATTTATATGCAGTTTTTAAGTGTGTGTTTATTAGAATAAATAAATAGGGGATTGACTCGACTTTTTCTATTAATCAATGCTAGATATGTCTTCCTCATTATTACTCCCTGATTTTGCAAATACAGCACTAATTACTCATTTACGAGAGTCTTGGGATCGGTCAGTTCACACAAATACACGGAGAGAGGGAACGGCTATTACATCAGATTAATTGGCACAATTGAAGTCTGGAGTGAGCAGACCACGAGACAGCGTCGCGAGGATTAGTCGGTAAACGAGCCATTGGTCTGCTGGAGGCACCGTGGTTATGAGCGTCCAAATAATTTATTAATTGCAATGAGGTGGAAAGGTGCAAAGTTTTCATTAAGCACCGGCATGGCCGGAAATGGCCACAACACGTTTGGCACACAAAACAATGTCTTCCACACACTGCTGGGGAAAGAGAGCGTTGGATCTCAACCCTGCTCTCCATTAGAGCGATACAAGCACGCGGATTCCGTGGAGTTGTCGGAGTTTGAGCGTCTGTCACAGAACAGGACAGGACATTGGTCACATCTTTTAGCTTGTACAAGAGGAGGGAACGTTGACTACGTCCTATGCTTTCTCTCCTCAGAAGAACCGACCAAGGACGCAGTCGTCTGCTTTTAGTCACCTATCAGACTGTATGTGGTCAGTAAGATGTGAGACAGGATCGTTGTAGAAGGTAAGTGCTTGGTAGTGTGCTTTCTGCCACCAGAGAAACAATCATCTGTTTCATTAGTTTAGCTTAGACCTAAACTAATTAAGATTCGTTTACAATAGAGTGTGTCGCATGCTTGATTGATGTAAGTCGAGTAATTACTCTGCGGAACAAATCCACAGTAACTACAATTCGTTGGCCGTTTATTTCTTTGATAGGGCCTGCCGCCTCACTGATATATATCCCAGTGGACAAAGGAAAACTAGGGGAGGAAAGATCATGTAGTCGCAAACTTCTGCACGGTGATAGGATAGACCACCATGAACAACACACTACAAAACCCCACCGGAGGAGTGTGAGCATGCGGTGGGGGTGGTGGAGGGGGGCGTTTAAACGTTACTTTTTTACGTTTTCCTTCTAGCGAAAACGTTTCCTGGGACTACATTAAATTACGTACAAAAAAGGTCTGATCACTGTTCGTCCAGGGCTAATAGTTTTCGCGTTACAGAACGTGAAAAAAAGACATATTACTAAAAACAGTTTTTTAATATTATAAAATTAATATTTATTGTTATATGAAGTGGGTTAAGAACAAATTTTAAATATATATACCACGTGTAAGTTCATTTGAGCCATATTAATGGATTTTTATGTTCTGGGGCACAAAAGGGTGAAGAAGGCGGACTTGGAGGTTAAAAGCGCGAGAGAATGTAGGTTGCCGGTTCGGTATAACTTCGCGAAACGTCCTTTAGTTGCTTTGAGTGTTGTCGTAGGTAGCTCGCAGACCTTTGAAGAAGGGGATGGCATGACAAAAATCAGGCGACCTACCTTCCCTCGCGCTTCTGCTCTCCACCTCCCGTCCCTGGACCCTGTTACATCCCGAGAAGACAATTTATCCCTTACTGCGTGTCTAATGCACTTAGACGTGATACAGATATTTAATATCTGTTCTTGACCCACTTCATTTAGAAATGAACATGAATTTTATACCATTAAAATATTACTTTTAATAGTACGCAATTTTCCCATTCTGTACAATGCTTCTAGACAAAAATGAATTGGAAATTTTTTTAGGAATCTTAATTTAGTACTGGGAAATATTTCATTTAGAAGTCACGGTTTTCGCGTTATTCAAGCCTTCAAAAGTCCCACTCCCCTACTCCACTTTCACCAGTGTATTCTTCTTTTTTTATTTTTTTTAAAAAAATGGGGTTCATTACACTCCTCCATTGTACAAAAATTTGCAACTTAGAAGTTTTTTCCTCAATTCGATCGTTTTTGATCTTCATTGACAGGGCTAATATTTCAGTATACTGCTTCACAAAAAATGGGGAATCGCCCTGAAGCGGAGGAGGAAACGAAGTGAAACTGCACGGAATGTTTCAGTGATTACAAAATCGAGTCAAATTTACAAAGAACAAGGCTGTATGAGGCCACTTATCAGTATGATGTTGCACCACCTGTGGCCTGGATGCGCCCAGAGATTAGGTTGGGAAGGCGTTGTGTCGTATCCTGAAGCAATAACTCCTGTTTCTAGTCCTCGATATCCTTGATACTGTCAGCTGAGAACGTGTTGACGTCCGAGCTTGTCCCACCCATGTTTTATTGGGGACAGATGTGGGGATCTTGCTGGCGACGGAAGTACTTCAAGATGACGTAGAGTGTTGCTAAGGATGCGTGCCACATGTAGAAGTGCACTGTCCTGCTGAAGAATGGCAACACGATACTGCCGCATGAGAGGTAACACATGAGGACACAGGATGTCCGTGACGTACTGTAGCCCCATCACAGTTCCATAATTTCCTGTCAGCCGTGACCTAAAGTCATAACCTATAGGTCCCCATGTCAGGGGTGACACCGCTGGACCTCTTCAAAACAGTGGGAGAATGTGACATCTCCACAGACCGCCACAGTACTCGCCAACGATGGATATCCGTGGCAGTGGTTTAGCACAATTCGTTGTTGGACATTATGTGACACACTTCAGCGGCAGTCCACGCTTCCCGATCTCGCCATCTGGTGTTAATGGCAACCCACACACATGACGGTAACGGCTCAGTTCAGCTGATGCTGTTTTCCGCACTGTGGTGCAGGATGACAATGAGTTTTGCATTGAGTCAACTACTTGTTCTCGACTGGCAGACACAAATGTAAAGGGGTTTATGAAGATCCTCCCTAACTGTGGCAGATGTGGTCTTCCGGAGCCTTAACGAAGAGTATACCGGCACTCGCGATCTCAGGCAGTCCCATGTCGAGCCACTGGCACAATCGAATGCCCCACAGATTTGGATATTGCACGATTCGACGAGGAAGCCCAATGGAGACCTACAGTGAGCATCGTTCCAAACTGTCAGGTGCTGACGACGCTCTCTCACACGACTACGCGGCGTCTTCGAGTCCGTCACGGTGATCACTCAACATCTGACGCTGTTCACGACGCTTATGCTCTCTTCCACGCAGCGTGACAACACTAATACCGTCTGTGACCGCTCTGTCACAGAGGATAGTAACTCTTAATCATTTACTTACCCGCCGGTGGTGTGTACGCGTACGACGTTACACTGACATCAGACCACGTCTTCAGGGAGCTTTACTTTTTGTCAGGTAGTGTATTACTTCGACACAGTCTAGTGGTGTTTATTTACAGTAGCCAGAAGGTAACGTGTTTCGTTTCAGGAACTAGCTCCTGGCTCAATACGTTGCGTTTTAGAGGACGAAACGAAGTGACCGGTACATGAGATGGAGCACCAGCAGACACCACTAACAGCACATGTAAAATAGCGTGCACCGGATGTAAATATCCAGGGATATGAAATGAAACCGTCGCATAGTCTCATTCGGAGGCAAATAAGATGGAAGCATTCACGGGTAGCATAGAAAAAGCAATCAGCCTACAAAGAGACTGCTCATAAAACACTCGTGGAACCAATCCAAGAATACTGCTCAAGTGTATAGAATCCATACCAAATAGAACTAACGTGGGATACTGAACTATGCAAAGAACGGCATCACAGATAGTTACAAGTTTCTTTGGCCAGTGGGAAACCGTCACGGAGTGATGGAAAAACTGAAATGGCAGACGCTCGAATATAGACGCAAACTATCCTGCGAAGGTCTAAGAGTACTTACAAAATTTCAAGAATCAGCTTTTAAGTAAGCAATATGGGAATATACAACAACATATTTCTCCCGCAGCTCTCGCGGAGACAAGGTTATACTAATGTTTAAAGCTTTCCCGGCATACTGATTGTTCCATAAAAACACGGGAGAACTGCCGGATATCAGTAACTTGCTGCCACGATATTTCGGCGCAGAGTCTTCTGGCCATCTTCAGGTGAGTGCCACTGTAGTAGTACTGGCGAGCACGCGCTGAGTTCCACTATTTAAAGCCTTCTGAGGTGACATTGCGCATGCGCTGCTCAGCGTGCGCGTTCATAAAGGCTCCGTGCGCTGCGCCTCGCGCCCTCCACGGCGAAAGCCTGGCGTATCGGTGTCCGGTCGATTTCCATCTTCATGCAGATAACTACGTCGACTACGAAGTTTCTCTATAACAGGATTCCAAGCAGAGTTCAGCTGATAACAGCTATCTCGATTGATGAGAGTCTCGTTGTCAGACAATCTTATTTCCACAGATTCATTGATAATCGAGCTCCAAAAGTTTTGGCCCATACATCAAACTTTTGGAGCTCGATTATCAATGAATCTGTGGAAATAAGATTGTCTGACAACGAGACTCTCATCAATCGAGACAGCTAAACTCTGCTTGGAATCCTGTTATAGAGAAACTTCGTAGTCGACGTAGTTATCTGCATAAAGATGGAAATCGGCCTGACACCGATACGCCAGGCTTTCGGAGTGGAGGGCGCGAGGCGCAGCGCACGGAGCCGTTATGAACGCGCACGCTGAGCAGCGCATGCGCAATGTCACCTCAGAAGGCTTTAAATAGCGGAGCTCAGCGCGTACTCGGTGACATTAAACTTATCCTCCGGTCCAAACGCAACACGGCCCCTGGTCACAACTGTGTCACCTACCGTCACCTTCGCGAAAGCCCCTATTCCTTCCTGACTGTCCTCGCCCATCTCTATAATGTCGTCCTCGCTACTGGCTTCTACCCTGACCTGTGGAAGATCTCCCGCGTCCTCTTATTCCTCAAACCCAACAAACCCCCTTCTGCCGCCTCTTCCTATCGTCCCATCTGCCTCACCTCCGTCTTCAGTAAGGTCTTTGAATCCATCCTCTCCCTCCGTATCCATCAGCACCCTGCTCAACACCACCTCCTCCCCCTTACCCAGTGTGGCTTCCAACCCTCCTTCTCTGCTGATGACCAACTCCTCAACCTCGTTCACCTTCTGTCCCTCCAGCTCAACTCCCGTCGCTCGGCCATTTTTGTTTCCCTTGACCTCCAAAATGCCTATGACCGTGTATGGCATCCTGGTCTCCTCTTTAAACTCCTAACCTACGCCCTGCCTATCAATTTTGTCCGTCTGGTCGCTTCCTTCCTCTCGCACCGTCCTTCCTATGTCACCCTCCACAACACCAACTCCCGTATCTTTTATCCCACGGCTGGCGCCCCCCAGGGTTCTGTCCTCTCCCCTCTCCTTTATCTCTTGTATACAGCTGATATGCCCAAGCCACCCCCACCAGTCCACCTTCTCCAATATGCTGATGACACCGCCTTCCTGGCTCTCTATCCTACCCTTCAACGGTCTCAACGTACCCTCCAAACCCACCTTAACCAGTTCACCATTTGGTGTAACCAGTGGTTCCTCTGTCTCAACCCCTCCAAAACCCAGGCAATCATCATAGGCTGCACCACTCGCTCCTTTCGCCTTCATGATTTCTACCTCACCCTTTATGGTCGTCCTATCCAGCTCACCCCCACCCTGAAATACCTTGGCCTCACCCTTGACCGACACCTCACCTAGACCCCTCATCTCCTGACCATCCAGCAGAAAGCCCATTCCCGCTTCCGCCTGCTGAAACTCCTGTCTGGCCGGACATGGGGATTGCATCCTTCTACCATTCTCCACACCTACAAATCCTTCATCCGTCCTACCCTCTGTTATGCCAGCATCGCCTGGATCTCCGCCCCCACCCACTTTTACAAGGCCCTCCAAATCCTTGAACACCATGCGCTCCACCTTGCCTTCCGTATCCGCCTTCCTTCCCCCACATGGCTCCTGTATGAACTGATCCCCTTCCCCCACCTCCTCCTGTTCCTCCAACATCTCCGCATCCTTTACATTGTTCGCAGGCTTGATCCCCCCCACCCTCTGGTTTCCTCCTTCCTCTCCACCCCCCGCCCGTTGCCGCGCCTCTATCGCTGTATCCCTCCCTCTCTCCACCGCCACACCCTCCTTCATCAGGGCAATTTCCAACGCCTCCCCCTCCCGGATGACAAACTTCGCCGTGACATCTACCCTTCCTTCCAACTATAACCTGGCCTTGTTCACCCCCCCCCCTCCCCTGAGACCCTGCACCCCATACTTGCCTCTCTCCTTCCCACATCCCCCCCTACCTGGCCCTCTTCCGCGCGCCCCCCGCTCACCTCCCCCATCTCTTCCCCTCCCTCCCTTCTTCAGGTCTCCCTCATCTCCTAGCGCCTGGCAGATCCTCTGTATTGATCATCATCAGTGTGCCACATCAGTGTTGTGTTTAGTGCTGTTTCTCGTGTGCGTCTAGAGGTGTGATTTTAATTGTGAACTGCCTTGAGGTTCGCCGTCGGTGTTATGTTATGTGCTATGCCATCCGTCACTACCTTTATGCTCCTGTCGTACTGTGCCTTGTGTTCTTTTAACCGTCGCAGTGTGTGGCTTTTTGTGTGTGCTACTTTTAAACAGTTTTTTATCTCCATTTTACAGTCACCCCGTTTTTTGTCTATTGCCTTCCATGATGTTCCCCCTTTTATATATCTACGTTCACCTTATTCTCTCCTTTGCTGTTTTTAAATGTCTTCTATTGTTTTGTTCTATGTCTTTCGGCTGAAGAGCAGCGCCTATGCTGCTGCCAGCCCGCCCCGATGGGGAATTGAAATACAATAAAGAAAGAAAAAAAAAGCGTACTCGCCAGTACTACTACAGTGGCATTCACCTGAAGATGGCCAGAAGACTCTGCGCCGAAATATCGTGGCAGGAAGTTACTGATATCCGGCAGTTCTCCCGTGTTTTTATGGAACAAAGGTTATACTAGTGTTGAAACAATTATTCGTTGCGCACTCCATACGACAATGGAACGAGAAGAATCTCTAGTAACGGGTATGTTGGTAAGCAACGTCACATAGTCAGTCCACAGTAGTTTGGGGAGTACAGATGTAGAACATAGGTGTGATGGTATAGGGTTGCTGTCAGCACTACCAGGATAACTCATGTTCACAAGAAGCAGGACATCTTGCCCAGATACAGGACACTCATGCCCACACGGCACGTACATTAGTGTGTTCTGCAGACACGATTAACATTTGAACCATGTTGGCCCGTGGGTCAATGTCGATATCGCGGCACATCACCTACCGACAAAAGGTGCCTACGGCACTTGTTGTCGCCATAAATAGAAGGCAATGGGACGGTGTGATTTGAGCAGACGTGCAGGGTGCCTCGCAGATGTGAGTTTGAAAGAGGGTGCATTATTGGCATGAGAGAATGTGATGCATACATCCTGGAAACTGCTGCTCATGTGGGACGGGTGATTCAACAGTGCAATGGGTGGGTGCAGAATGGTTCACGGAAGGCCGTAGAACACGACGAGATTGCTCTGGTTGACCACCCAGACCAGCCACAGAGAAGACCGACGCGTCAACCGAATGGCATTTCACGACAGATCTGCGTCCCTCTCGGCTCTGGCGCAACAGTGGAATACTGTAACACATTTTACTCTATCAGGGGTGACAGTCTGTCCAAGTTTATTATGGCATGGGTTACGTGCGCTTCGTCCACTTCTCCGCCTATCTTTGACGAATGTGCAGGAATGGTGCATGGAGCGACGTCACTGGGAACAGGAATGGCATCAGATATTTTTTTCCGACGAATTCAGGTTCTGTTTGTTTGAAAATGATGGCCGCATTTTGATTCGGCGCAGACAGGGGAAGCAGCATGACAGTGACTACATTCGCACAAGACATATAGCGCCAGCCTAAGGCCTTATGGTGTGGAATGCTATTGGGTACAACTACAAATCACAGCTGGTGCGTGTCCAGGTCTCTGTGACCATTTTGACCAGGTCTCTGTGACCATTGTGACCTATGTGAATGACATGCTACGACCCGTGGCCATACGCTTTCTGCCCAATACCACAGACGCCATTTTTCAGCAATATAATGTACGACCACATGTTGCTGCACGAACGCTTGTCTTCTTGGTGTCACAGGAAGTCAGCCTTTTGTCCTGGCCCGCCAGGTCAGCAGACTTGACGCCAATCGAAAATGTGTGGGATGAGCTGAAACGACGGGTGCAGCGCTTTGAGCAAATGCCAACCACCACATATGAACTTTGGAACCAACAGGTGAATGCATCATGCATGGCTATACTGCAGGACGCCATTCGCGCCTTATACGCGACGATGTCATCGCGCATGGAGCAAGTTACCAGGGGCCATGGCGGCCGCTGTTCCCAGCAGGCAACAGGACACACGCTGAACCGAGGTGACTGAAGCGCTAATCATTTGAGCAGAACACATCAATGTACGTGTCCTGTGGATATGAACGTCTTATCTCTAGTCGCTCAAGGTGTTCTTTTTTTCTGAACGTAAATGTATTGTAAGTTACGTTCTACGTATGATTCACAAGTAGCATCTGTATTCGATTATTTTTATGAAAAAAAAATCCGGACAGTTGCGAGTAGTACTGTGGGTTTCGTACAGACAAGAGGAGTCCGTTCATCCATTTCGGGAATCGAGGGTCTCGACGATTTTGCCTGTTATCGAAATTGATACCGGCAAGATACCTGTCCCAAAGATTCCAAGACTTTCGAGAATGTTTTAATTTCAATAACTACCTGGTATTGTCAGACGGAGATCAATCTCTATATCAGCGTAAGAAAACTCCCAAAATAGATTGCCCACACTGCAGTTGATACATACCCTGATTAATAGTTTCAGCAATGTTATATTGGCACCTTCAGATCATCGGATATGTGAATTATATAGCCACTACATGTGGCACATTGTCATCTGGCCATTGAGAACATGGAGGTAAACTCACGGAAAACACTTTCCCATGCAACATTAAGTACACTAAAATAAACGCCATAAGTGTGTCGGCAAGGCACAGAGGTGTCACATACGTCGGATACAAAACATACACCTTGACACCAGGCTAACTATCTATTTGATGTACTTGACACCTCTATGGTTTCCTGCACGGTTATGGCTTTTATGGTATTCTACCAGTACTTAAGTGTTGCACGGCAGTTTCTTTTCTGTGAGTTTATCTCCATGTTTTCAATAGCAAGATGACAATGTACCATACGTAGTGGTCTTATCATTCACCTATGCGACCATCTGGAGATGGCAATATAACTTCACCGAAACTAGTAATCCTATACGTATCATCTACATCTACGTGATTACTCTGCAATTCAAAATAAAGTGCCTGGCAGAGGGTTCATGGAACTCCTAATAATCAGCATATATATCATCTACGTCTACATGTGCAATTAACAATGAAGTGCCTGGCGGAGGGTTCATCGAACCATCTTTAAGCTACATCTCTACCATTCCATTCTCGCACAGCGCGCGGGATACTAATACTTCGTGGTCTAACTTTTCTTTCATTATTATGATGATCATTTCTCGCTATGCAGTTGGGTGCTAACAAAATCTTTTCACACTCTGCAGAGAAAGTTGGTGATTGAAATTTCATGACAAGGTCCTGCCGCAGCGAGAAACGCCTTGATTTTAATGACTGCCACCCGAATTCGTCTATTACGTGTGATCTAGGCATTAATACTTCTATTTTCGAAACTTTTTTGCATGTTAATTTTAAGATTAAAGTTGGATAACAAATAACAAAAGAAATATTCTTTTTGTGTGACGTAATTACAAATTAATAAATTTCCGATTCTTGTCCTGTACTTGTACTGCGAAGTCTTTCGTATTGCCAAATTTCATGACTCTAGTCCAACGGGAAGTACCCTGTAAGTGAATTCGCGAGTATCAAAATATGTGACATAAATGGCTTTGTCTTTTTTTACATCGCCAAGGGACCGAAGACCCTAATACGGGACATAAATTTCAACCTGATACGTCCACTTGTTCCTGAGAAAAAGGATTTAAAAGAGGCAGACAGATGGACAAGAAAGCAAAGGGGAGCAGTAAACGAAGTGAGATGGTACGTGATGTCTTCTCAGTGTTTACGAAATGGAGTCAAAGTTCCACACAACTTGGCAGTATGAGCAAACTCATCACTGTGAGGTTACACCCCCTTTGGATTGGATGTATGCAGTGATTCAGCTGGGAAGACCGTCCTAAAGTCGTTGCATCCTCTCCAGAGGGAAACTGGCTCACGTGTGTTGTAATTGGTCCTAAATATCCTGGATACTGCACTCGTCGGAAATGACCTCCTAGCTAGTCCCTTTAGTCCCACACATTTTTTTTTTTGACACATGAGTCTTCTGACTGGTCTGATGAGGCGCGCCACGAATTCCTCTCCTGTGCCAGCCTCTTCAACTCAGAGCAGCTCTTGCAACCTAAGTCCTCAATTATTTGCTGGATGTTTTGTTTTCCAGTCTCTGTGTTCCTCCATAGTTTTTGCTCTCTACAGCTCCCTCTAGTATCATGGAAATCATTCCCTGATGCCTTGAAAGACATCCTATCATCCCGTCTCTTGTCCTTGTCAGTGTCTTCCTCATATTCATTTCCTCTCCATACTTCTTACCTCGCTCCTTACCTATTTTTCGACATTCTTCTGAAGCACGACATCTCAAATGCTTCGACTCTCTTCTTTCCCAGTTTCCTCAATTGCCATGTTTCACTACCATACAACGCTGTCCTCCAAACGTACTTTCTCAGAAATTTCTTCCTCAAATTAAGGCCTATCTTTGATACTAGCAGACTTCTCTAGGCCAGTAATGTCGTTTTTGCTAGTGCTAGTCTGCTTTCGATGTTCTCCTTGCTCGGTTACTTTTGCTGCCCACGTAGTAGAATTCCTTAACTTCATCTATTTCGTGACCATCAATTCTGATGTTAAGTTTCTCGTTGTTCTCATTTCTACTACTTCTCATTACCTTCGTCTTTCTCCGATTTACTCTCAAACCATACTGTGTACTCATTAGACTGTTCATTCCGTCCAGCAGATCATTTAATTCTTCTTCACTTTCACTCAGGACAGCAATGTCATCAGCGAAACGTATCACTGATATCCTTTCACCTTGAATTTTAATCCCACTCCTGAACCTTTCTTTCATTTCCATCACTGCTTCTTCGATGTACAGATTGAACAGTAGGGGCAAAAGACTACATACTTGTCTTACACCCTGTTTAATCTGAACAGTTCATTCTTAGTCCACTCTATTCTCTTTTGCCTCGTGTAAATATTATCTGTTACCCGTCTCTCGCCATAGCTTACCCCCATTTTTCGCAGAATTTCAAATTTCTTGCACCATTTGACATTGTCGGACGCTATTTCCAGGTCAACAAATCCTACTAATGGATTTTTCTTTGTCGTGCTTCCATTATCAACTGCAATGTTAGAATTGGCTCTCTGGATGCTTTACCTTTCCTAAAGCCAAACTATCGTCGTCTAACATACCGTCAATTTTTTTTCAATTAAGAACACATATTGGGATCTTGCTTGCCACAAGCTTACCTCATCATCATCGCGCAGACAGTCGATACAGACACATGTCTGGACAAGCATTTTTCTGCTGAAAAATGGCAGTACGATACTCTCGTATGAAAGGTGACACATGAGGACACTGGATGTCCGTGACGTGCCGTACTGCTGTCAGAGTTCTACACCTGCATCTACACCTACGTACTCCGCATGGGACCGTATGGTGCATCCCTCGGTCACAATAAGCCGTGACCTGAAATCATACCTGATGGCTTCCCCCCGCCCCTACCGATACGCACACAGCTTGACGGTAAGCTGTGCCGCTGCCAAGGTTGCCGGTACACTCGCCGGCGGCTGTCGCCCTGGCCAGTGCAGAAGCGCGACTCGTAGGTGAACACAATGAGGCGCCATTCACCCGCAACCCACGGCTCTCGGTCACGGGACAACTCCGAACTCGGTCAACTGAGCTACTGAGATGTTGTATAAGATGTGGCTAGAAAAAAACCGGACTAGTACTGGTGAAACAATAAAACGAATGCAATAAGGCTGAAAGTCGCGTGGCCTGTCACGTGACTCTCGCTCCGCCTACTGCTCGAGTTTCATCTGCCTCCTGCACTCAGTCTGCCCGTGGCGTCTGTTTTAAGTAGTTGACGTTTTGTCTGTGCGTCGGAAAATGTTGAGTGTACAGAAAGAACAGCGCGTTAACATCAAATTTTGTTTCAAACTAGGAAAATCTGCAAGTGAAACGTTTGTAATGTTACAACAAGTGTACGGCGATGATTGTTTATCGCGAACACAAGTGTTTGAGTGGTTTAAACGATTTAAAGATGGCCGCGAAGACACCAGTGATGACACTCGCACTGGCAGACCATTGTCAGCAAAAACTGATGCAAACATTGAAAAAATCGGTAAACTTGTTCGACAAGATCGCCGTTTAACAATCAGAGCAGTGTCTGAGTTAACAGGAGTTGACAAGGAAAGTGTTAGGCAGATTCTTCATGAAAGTTTCAACATGAACAAAGTGTGTTCAAAAATGGTTCCAAAGTGTCTCACAATTGAACAGAAGGAACGCCGAAGAATGATTTGTTCTGACATCCTGGAAAACATTGAAAGTGATCCCACCTTCTTACAAAATGTTATTACTTGCGATGAATCGTGGTTTTTTACTTACGATCCCGAAACCAAACACCAGTCGATGCATTGGAAAACTCCTGGTTCTCCACGACAAAAAAAAGCACGAATGTCAAAATCGAAATTCAAGGCAATGATGATTGTTTTTTTTGACATCAAAGGGATTGTGCACATTGATTGGGTACCAGAGGGACAAACAGTGAATCAGCATTACTACATTAGCGTCCTGGCTACCCTACGTGAGCGAGTACGGAGAAAACGGAACGATTTGTGGAGAAAAAAGTCATGGATTCTTCACCAAGACAATGCCCCAGCTCACAGTGCGTTGTCAGTGAAGACGTTTTTGGCAAAACACAACATTCCCATCTTAGATCATCCACCCTACTCACCTGATTTGGCCCCCTGTGACTTTTTTCTTTTCCCTAAAGTCAAGTCAGCTTTGAAAGGAACTAGATTTGAGACTGTTGAAGCAGTAAAAGAAAAAGCGACGGAAGTAATGTATGGACTTACCGAAAATGATCTGCAGCATTGCTATGAACAGTGGAAAATTCGTATGGAGCGGTGCAGAGACCGAGGAGGAGAGTACATTGAAGGAGATAACATGAAATTGTAAATAATTGTAAATAAATGTTTTTTCCAGCATCAGTCCGGTTTTTTTCTAGGCGCACCTCGTATTTCCACACCGCCACATCTCGTCACATAAAATACTGATTTGAATAATGAAAGAGGCCAAGAGCCATTAATTTGCCAATGTACAATATTTAACTATGCATTGTAATGATGTAGTTTGACGATTTACAAGGAGAAATAAATCCAGCGCTAATGACGCGCCAAAGAAACTATAGACTAATTCAGCGCGCATGTAGAAACATCGATATTAAAGACAGACTCTTAAGACATTTGAATATTACAAATAACAAGAGCGCAACCCATCGTCCACTGCCGGACGATATCAGTCTCTTTTTATCTCCTGTATAATACGGACGCACCTTTACATAGGCGTCATTATAAGATTTGTAATTTGTTTAAATCTACAGAGATATACTATTATTTTGTTGCATGTGAGACTAGTATGTGTGAAAAACGCAGAGTGGTTAATGAATGAGCATTTCTACGTTATTTCTAAAGTTTTCAAACCACTCAAGCTCTGTCATTGTCATTGACTTAAGTGTTAACATGTTATATGTGTTTTAAATCCAAGCTCGTAAATATAGTGTCAATTACTCTAAATTTGCGTTTGCCTTGGTAGTTGGACAACCTTAATTATTTCCTTTCTATGTGCCAAGTTCTTTTCCACAGAGCCAACCGTGTTCGAAGCGTCATTGTGAGGACAAAACAAAAAAATGGTTTAAATGGCTCTGAGCACTATGGGACTTAACTTCTGAGGTCATCAGTCCCCTAGAACTTAGAACTACTTAAACCTAACTAACCTAAGGACATCACACACATCCATGCCCGAGGCAGGATTCGAACCTGCGACCGTAGCGGTCGCGCGGTTCCATACTGTAGCCCCTAGAACCGCTCGGCCACCCCGGCCGGCGAGGACAAAACAGTCGAAGCCGACGTCAACATACTACTTACATTCTCCCCTTGTAATATTCCTCAAACTCAGTTTTAAACTGGCCCTTAGGTACATTTTCAGTGCGAGTGACGTCCGGGAATTTCTTAGCAAACTTTACTTCTCAAATCGCACATCGCTCGCACAAAGCCTCGCTGTTCCACAATGGTACGCGGCACTTTCTAAACGGTAAAGGGAGCCACGCAAGTATATGTTGCTTCCCCTTCTCAGTCTGATGCTTACAAGGGAACCTCCCCATCGTACCCCCCTCAGATTTAGTTATAAGTTGGCACAGTGGATAGGCCTTGAAAAACTGAACACAGATCACTCGAGAAAACAGGAAGAAGTTGTATGGAACTATGAAAAAAAATAAGCAAAATATACAAACTGAGTAGTCCATCCACAAGATACGCAACATCTAGGAGTGTATGTGCTCAGGAGCGCCGTGGTCCCGTGGTTAGCGTGAGCAGCTGCGGAACGAGGGGTCCTTGGTTCAAGTCTTCACTTGAGCGAAAATTTTACTGTCTTTATTTTCACAAAGTTATGATCTGTTCGTTCGTTCATTGACGTCTCTGTTCTCTGTAATAAGTTTAGTGTCTGTGTTTTGCGACCGCACCGCAGAACCGTGCTATTGTTATTGAAGTCGCGAGCTATATTTGCTGGATTCATATTGTCCACGGAATACACCTCACGTATTTAATGCACTCTCGTCCAAAGTAGCGAACAGTCAACTGCCAGCCAGGGAGCCTCGTTAGCAGGAATACTGTCTCTTCCGTGCGCTGTAGTCGAGTGACGTCGTGTGTTTCGATGTTTGTTTAGGTGTAGCGCCCCATACTACGTCGCAGTTACCTCGCATCGCACGGACGGATAATAATTGTCAGAAAATAAAAATTTAAACTTTTCACACTCGAGAAGACTTGAACCAAGGACCTCTCGTTCCATAGTTGCTCACGCTAACCACGGGACAACGGTGCGCCTGAGCTCACATTGTCCTCGATGTTGCGTGTCTTGCGCATTGACTACTCAGTTTGTATATTTTGCTTATTTTCTTCAGTTCCACACAACTTCTTCCTGTTTTCTCGATTGATCTGTGTTCAGTTTTTCTAGGCCTATCCACTGTGTCAACTTATAACTAAATCTGAGGGGGGTGCGATGGGGAGGTTCCCTTGTTAGTTGTAATAATAATATTTCCTTACATGACATTACGCTGTTAACGGCAACGTACGTGTGGGAGGGCAGTTATTTCCTCCGATTTCTGTTAGTCTCCGGTCTCCGAGCATTGGTGTGGGACGATACAGAATGTTGCGTAGGGGAGGCGGGGCGCAGGCACTACTTGTTCTCAGGCGCAGTGGAGGGCTCGCGTCGTGCTCGGTGAACAGCAGGACGATCCATCCCAGCGGTGATCAGAGGCGGTCAGCGGGAACCTCGGAGACGAGTGTGGCCGCGCCCACGTGTCCCCATGCAGTGCAGCGTCGGGCCACAGTCACAACATGCGAGTGCCCAGCAATTCTGGGCCTTTCATAATTCCGTGATGACGCTCCAATCAGACTCTGCCAGGTGCTAGCACTAGTTAAAGTGTGTCTCGCATCTGCGTGTCCTTCACACTCACTGCTCGAGATCTGACGCTGTTCACGAGCCGTGTAAACCCTGCCACTCCTGGTAACAACAGCGCGAACAGTACCAACGCACTGTGCTCACACAGAGAACAGCAACTCCAACAGTTTACATTCCAGCCGATGGTGTGTATGTGCACGGAATTACACTGACATCGGACTCTGTCTTCTGGGTGATTCACTATTTTTGTCAGACAGTTTCTGAAAGATAGTGACTCATCTTCTCGCAAATCACTGTTAGTCTTTAATTACCGTGACGAGTTCAGAGATTTTAAATCTCACAAGTTAGTCTAAAATCTTTCATATGTCATTAGGTTGTATTCCTGAAAGTCAGACATGAAAGTCATACAGAGCAGAATCAGTAAAAGGATGAACGTGCTGTTTTACTGTGGGTTACGTGCGGTAATCTAACTCCCTTTATTGGAATCTCCATCCTCACACGAAGTATGCGGCTGACACAACCACACTCTCCAACTGAAGAGTTCTTAAATGTGAGGGTGTCTCGCCCTTATCGTTCCATTGCGTTTCTGTTTCTTGCAAAGGTTGTAAAGTAGGCTACATAATGTCACTTCCTTCCAGGAATTTTTAGAATATTTTATGTTTTCTGTAAAATCATGAATATGTATTGCTTTTGCCATAGACGCACGTCTTAAAAAATTTGGTTCTGAAATGTAGACAGTTGTTCGGAATGAGATGTCCTCGTGTGATTCCAAACGTCGTCTACCTTCTTCTATAAAATGGTGAGCTCTCATTAGGTCCAACTAAGATAATATTAGATGGGCGAGTAAGTTCGTAGCGCCTTTGTTTTGCACTTTGGTGTTCCAGTTGCTGTGGGTATCGGCTGTCATTTCCTGTTTGTAGTTCACTGTTGCTCTTTAGGTTTACATACTGTCATTCTGTCATTTAGAGATAGTGAGTGGAATGGTGGACGCTAGAAAATGTTGTACTATGTCGAGAAATCGGAACGTTTCCGACATATTCTTCCCTACTAGTTCGGTAGACGGGTGCCAGCAGCGAAGGCAGCCAGAAACATATACGAGGTTTGTCCGGAAAATACGTACAAAAGTTGAATAATGTCTTTATGTTAAAAGTTGCATTCATCGCCAGGTGGGACTACTGCTGTAATCAATCCCATCAACGCTCATTTCGAGTCAGAGCACTCTGCGTGAAGGTGGGAGTGTGCGGCAGCTTGTTGACAGTTACCCTTTTTCACCTGCCGTCGGCATGGAGCTCTCTCTGATTGAGGAACAGCGCGTCAACATCAAGATTGTTCCAAAGCTAGGCAAGAATGGCCGTGAGATTTTTGAATGTTTGAAACAGGTTTACGGAGACAATTCTCTGAAGGAACCAACCGTGAACAAGTGGTTAAAAAGGTTCCGGGATGGCCGTCGACATCGAGTTCCGATGCAAATGTTGAACGAATTCGGGCTTGTGTTCTTAAACACCGTAGATTGACAGTCAGAATGATTGCTGACGAGCTGTCAATCCCCAAAACAATCGTTAACGAAATCCTGACACAAAAACTTGAAATGAAGAAACTGTGTGCGAAAATCGTACCGAAGCTCTTGACGCCAGAACAGAAAGCAAAGAGGGTTGAGTGCTGTGAAGACTGGTTCGAAGCAGAGGAACGAGGGGACTTTCTCAACCGAGTCATCACTGGAGACGAGTCCTGGTTTTACGAATTCGATGTGGAGATCAAATCTCAAAGCAAGGAATGGAAACTAGCAGGAGAATCGAGAACAAAAAGGTCGCGAAAATCACGGTCCAATGTGAAGACAATGTTGATTGTTTTCTTTGATTCTAGGGGCATTGTTCACAAGGAATTTCTCCCTCCCGGCCAGACAGTGAACGGAAATTTTTACGTTGAATTTCTGGCACGTCTCAAAGCTCGTGTGGCCCGAGTTTGACCGGAGTTGGCAAAAGGGGGCAGGTGGATCCTTCATGACGACAATGCGCCCGCTCACACGTCGCTCGTTTTGCGCGAGTTTTTGGCCCGAATCTCAATCACTGTGACAGACCACCCGCCTTATTCACCCGATTTAGCCCCGTGTGACTTCTTCATGTTCCCGAAATGCAAAATGGTGCTTCATGGGCGGCACTTGGGAGATGTGGAAGCCATCAGGGCGGAAACGACACGGCAACTGAACGCCACAACTGAAGACTTTCAGCAGTGTTATCAACAGTGGAAACGGCGTTGGCGAAGTGTATCGCGTCTCAGGGCGAGTACTTTGAAGGAGACCATATTGTAATAACCTGAATAATTGTAAAATAAAATTAGTGTTCAACTTTTATACGTATTTTCCGGACAAACCTCGTACTCCGTGTATGGCGATAATAACACTGGACGGAGCAAGGCAAGCAAATGGATCGTTTTGACATTAATGACTCTCCACGTTCAGGAAGACCTCCTGGGTTTGATGAATATCGTTTAAACGCATTAATTCAGAATGGTCCTCGCCAGTGTACTCGAGAACTGGCAAGTGTGATGCGCTGTGATCATTCCACCATCGTGCGACATTTGTACTTAATGGGGAAGGTTCAAAAATCGGGTGTATATGTACAGCATGACAATGTTGACTGGAATACTCTCTTTCACATTCTAAAGGTGGCAGGGGTAAAATAGAGGGAGCGAAAGGCTATTTACAATTTGTACAGAAACCAGATGGCAGTTATAAGAGTCGAGGGGCATGAAAGGGAAGCAGTGGTTGGGAAAGGAGTGAGACAGGGTTGTAGCCTCTCCCCGATGTTATTCAATCTGTATATTGAGCAAGCAGTAAAGGTAACTAAAGAAAAATTCGGAGTAGGTATTAAAATTCATGGAGAAGAAGTAAAAACTTTGAGGTTCGCCGATGACATTGTAATTCTGTCAGAGACAGCAAAGGACTTGGAAGAGCAGTTGAACGGAATGGACAGTGTCTTGAAAGGAGGATATAAGATGAACATCAACAAAAGCAAAACGAGGATAATGGAATGTAGTCAAATTAAATCGGGTGATGCTGAGGGAATTAGATTAGGAAATGAGACACTTAAAGTAGTAAAGGAGTTTTGCTATTTATGGAGTAAAATAACTGATGATGGTCGAAGTAGAGAGGATATAAAATGTAGACTGGCAATGGCAAGGAAATCGTTTCTGAAGAAGAGAAATTTGTCAATATCGAATATAGATTTAAGTATCAGGAAGTCGTTTCTGAAAGTATTTGTATGGAGTGTAGCCATGTATGGAAGTGAAACATGGACGATAACTAGTATGGACAAGAAGAGAATAGAAGCTTTCGAAATGTGGTGCTACAGAAGAATGCTGAAGATAAGGTGGGTAGATCACGTAACTAATGAGGAGGTATTGAAGAGGATTGGGGAGAAGAGAAGTTTGTGGCAGAACTTAACTAGAAGAAGGGATCGGTTGGTAGGACATGTTTTGAGGCATCAACGGAACACAAATTTAGCATTGGAGGGCAGCGTGGACGGTAAAAATCGTAGAGAGAGACCAAGAGATGAATACACTAAGCAGATTCAGAAGGATGTAGGTTGCAGTAGGTACTGGGAGATAAAGAGGCTTGCACAGGATAGAGTAGCATGGAGAGCTGCATCAAACCAGTCTCAGGACTGAAGACCACAACAACAACAACATGTACAGCATGCTGTAAACCAAAATCACAAAATTCAGCGAGTGGCCATATATGCATCTCTACTTGCTAGTCATCAATTGGCTAGTGAACAACACTGACCTTTCCTGTCCTGTATCGTTAATGGTGACGGGAAACGTAGTCTTTATGTTAGCATAAGGAAAAGAATGGAATGATGAGACCATACAAAGCAGCAACTCCCCCAACAAAGTCCTGCGCACATCCACGAAAGTTAATATAATGCATCTGGTGGAACAGCGGTCGTGTGGTGTACTAACAATTGCTTCCCCGAGGTGTAATCATCACTCCTGACATCTGTTGTCACTAAGTGAGGCGTCTTGCACCTGGAGTCAGAGAACAACTACCAGGAAGATGGTGTGAAGTCATGTTACTGCACGGTAACGCCCAGCCGCATTCTGCTAGACTGACAAAAAAAACTCAAGGAGTTGTCATCTGACTATTGGGTGGGGTTGTTACTGGAAGTTACGGAATCCAGTTGCTTATGGTCCCGCTTCACTCGACTTTGTTGGTTGCACATGCTGGCGTAACATGCTTAATAAACTCTGCTGTTTCCATTTCAAGAGTCCGTTGTTCTTTGTCGTTTTGGTTCGTACTTTGATGGCAGATTACGGTAGGGGCCTGAAGATGACGCTCTTTGTAGTAGAAACTGGTAACATGTTTTGAGTAAACGACGTCGGATTACAATAAACCTGTTGGTTTCAATTGTCATTATTCAATTGTTAACAGTTATAGTAAGGATTCTGAGGAGTTTAGAGTGCACATTATTTGGGAAGCAAGAACAAAAAGCACTATTCTTTTACCATTGTAGCCTTCTTAAGTTGGGCAACGGTCTTGCCGCAGTGGCTACATCGGTTCCCGTGAGATCACCGAAGCGCTGTCGGGCGTGACCGGCACTTGGATGGGTGACCATCCAGGCCGCCATGCGTTGTTGCCATTTTTCTGGGTGCACTCAGCCTCGTGATGCCAATTGAGGAGCTACTCGACCGAATAGTAGCGGCTCCGGTCAAAGAAAACCATCATAACGACTGGGAGAGCGGTGTGCTGACCACACGCCCCTCCTGTCCGCATCCTCCACTGAGCATGACACGGCGGTCGGATGGCCACTCGTGGCCTGAAGACGGAGTGATTTTTAGTGGTTCTTAAGTTACACATGGATATTACTGTGGAGTGGGGAACGCTATTGGAAGCTTCATTTGTTATGAATCGAGTCAACGTTCGTTAACAATTATTTAGTGAGGCACAACATAAATCAGGCTGGACAGCTGAAGATTCGATCAGATACTGCCGAGTACGAAGAGCATCAGATCTTTCTTTGCCATCCCATAGCGGCTGGAACCGACTTTCGGAGCTGGAGCACGCCCGCCACTTACTTGCTGTCCTGGAGTATAGCCCTGAGGTCGCGCAGCAGAGCGTCCTTGGTGACGTCGGCGTACTCCAGCCAGAGCCCCACCTGGGCCTGCTGCACCTTGGCGGCGTTGTGGGCCTGGTCGGAGAAGAAGGGCACCACCAGCAGCGGCACGGCGTGGTACGCCGCCTCGTTGAGGCTTTGCAGGCCGCCCTGGCTGATGAACACCCGCACCTTAGGGTGGGCTGCGGAAACAACCACATCACCTCAGAGTAAGCAGTGGGCAGCGGCTCCGAATCGTACAGCACACCGTATGGCACACTCAGTAAGTAAAACCTAGTCAAGACGTGTTTTGATTTCGCTAAACACAGGTTACGTAACTCTAAGATTTTGTGTCTATATATAGCTAGTGTCTTCTGTAACTGACAGCTAAGTAGCTCGGTAACTCCACGGCTAAACATACGAGGGTCATTCAATAAGTAAACTGGTACGGGGAAAAATTGTTAGTAGGGCAAGTTTCATACTTTCATGGAATTAAGTTGGCATCACTGGGATGAGCCCTGATAAACTGATCTATCAACATTGTTTTGTTCATAACCTCAAAAATACTTTTCAAGATGGTGAGACCGCTTGAAACGTCCACATTAATTGAACAACGTTCTGTTATTCGTTTTTTACTTGCCGAAGGCGAGAAACCAATTAATATATACTGTAGAAGGTAAAATTTTATGGTGAACGTTGTATGAATCGTGCACATTTTTACAACTGAGTAGCGATTAAAAAACACCGTTCTGGCCGACCAGTTGCAGTATCTACTCCCTCACTTGCAAGTCATTAAAATGTTGAAATGTTTGTGAAATCTTATGGGACTTAACTGCTAAGGTCGTCAGTCCCTAACATTATACACTACTGAACCTAAATTATCGTAAGGACAAACACATATACCTATGCCTGTGGGAGGACTCGAACCTCCGCCGGGATCAGCCGCACAGTCCATGACTGCAGCGCCTAGACCGCTCGGCTAATCCCACGCGGCACTTGCAAGTCGAAATGATGACATTATTCTTGCCGACCGCCGTGTGACTGTAAATGATAGTTGATAAGGTCCAAGTTAGTACTGGTACAGTTCATAACATTATCTGTAACAACCGCCAAACATGTGCAAGATGGATTCCAAAGGAGTTGACGCGGCTACACAAGGAAACAAGGTTGAGAGTGTGCACAGAGCTAAAGGAACATTATGAAAGAGAAGGTGAGCACTTTATCAACAAAATTTTAATTTGTGATGAAATTTGGGTTCACTATTATGAGCCAGAATCAAAAAGACAAAGCATGGAGTGGAAGGACACCAACTCACCTGTCAAGAAAAAATTGAAAACCCAAGCATCGCCAGGAAAAGTCATGTTGACGATGTTTTGGGATGCTGAAGGTCCAGATTTTTTGTGATTACCTCGAAGATCAGCGTACAATGAACAGCCGAAGTTACTCGGATTCGCTTTTAAACAAGCTGAAGCCAGCCATAAGAGAGAGACGTCGTGGATCTCATAGGACAGGTGTGATTCTCCAGCAATACAACGCACGCCCTCATATTGACCAACAAACCCGTGAAACCATCGACAAAATGGGCTGGGACCCATGCTGACACCCCATGACACAACCATGGACCGATACCAAAGAGAAAAAAAAGGTTACTGGCCTAGAAAAGTTCAGCAAGTTGTAGTATCTCCCAAGAGCTTCAGACGATTTGTCTGGGTTACTTATGCGTCTAGGACACAGTGACTGAGCGACTGCATGACTCTCCATTGCCTAAGGAACGGGACCTATTCGGGATGTATACATGCTCTTGTGAGGGAAAAATAAAAGATAGATATTCACCAACGAAAATTGAACATATGGAACCAGTATACCAAGGCTGTCTGATGCCAGGAGTGGGAAATACCCGTCCAGCCATCCAGTTTTAACATTCCGATGGTTTTCCTGAATCGACGAAAGCGGATGATGGGATGGTTCCTTTGAAGAGACCACGGTAATTTTATCCCTCTTTCTTGACTTATTTGTGTTCAAGGTCCATCCTTTGAGACCTCGTTCGCCGATCCGCTGTTAACCCCACAGTCTTCTTTGTTTCATTGTACCAAAAACCTCTCGAAGACATAAGACTGACACGAGGGGTCCTGATGGTTTAACGCAGTTACACTCTGAGTACAAATCTTCAGGAGCTGGATTTGAATCATGGACTGTGGGAAAAAGGGAAAAGAAGGGAATCGAAGTGTTGAAGATGTGGTACTACAGAAAGATGGTGAAAATTAGGTGGGTGGAGGAGACACGAAATGAGGTTCTACTCAGAATCAGCGAGGAGATGAACAGTTGTGAAAAACTGACAAGAAGAAGGGACGATAGGACATATGTTAAGGCATAAAGGAATAACTTTTATGGTATTTGAGGGATTTTCAGCAGTAGGGAAAGAGAGACATTGAAATAACTAACAAATCATTGTGGGCATCTGAAACTGAGGGACTGACACAGAGGAATTGGAAGAGGACCGTATCTAACCAGTAAGAGGACTGATGATTCAAAAAAAGAAAAAAAAAAGAAGATTAAAAGCTATCCCTAGTATTTTGAAATTTTCTTTTCTGACACAAAGTTAATTTCATATTTTCTTAATTTTATGAGTATGAAAAGCACCATGCTTATATATCTGGCTCCATTCTTGGGATGGAGGGAGGCAAGGACATATGACATCTTTCAAGGGCTAATAATGTGCTGTGGTGATCCGAGCACCCTTCAGATTGATGATAGCTCCACTTTTCCTGTACTACTGGTTGTTAACGTGAGGGAGAAAGAGACCATGATGACTTCATCCACATCCTACATCTCAGCTAGGAAATTAAAAGGCTTATCTATGCATACACCAACATAGGGAACTAGCTGAAATACATTTGATGCACTTCTTACTCTCCCAGAAAGTCCTGATGGGGCAACCACTTTCTGACCACGTGAGTAGTGGGATAATGTTGGTATGAGCAGATTTCGTTTGTGTAAGTTGCTAGTTGTAGCAATAGCAGTAATAGCCCTGTGGCTAGTGGTAGCTCCCTCTCCTATCCTTTTAGTGAATGACATCCCAACAGCAACATTAAGGGGCCAGCATACATTCAGAGGCAAACTTGATTGATTTATGACCTTAACCTATGATAATTGATTTATGGCCCCTTGGGGGTTGATTTACTACCCCTGGGGATAATCCCCACCCCTCCTCTCCCCCTCCACCTCCCCCAGCCCTCTGGGAAATTTCCATTCCATCCTCCCTTCCCTTATCAATAGAAGCACACTTTTGATATGAAATTAATTGAGTACTTAATGAAATCGATCAATTAGTTTCGCTCCTCGTCTGGAAAGCCCCACTCCTGCCTCTCCCCCTTCCTCCCCACTGATATGACTGCACTTTTTTAATTTCGTGCATTTTTGAATGAGGTTTCGGCTGCACTTTTCTTTGTCACCCTCCACTCTGGAATAAGTGCATATTCTAAAAAAAATATTATTTTTCTCGTAGTTTTTTGATGTGTATACGTTTTTATTGTTAAAAATTAATATGTGGTTTCAGGTAATATCAGTGAGATGGATTGATGGCTCTTCCCCATTCCATGTGAGGATGAAACGCCACAGTGGGTGGAGGAGATGGAGACAGACCTTTATCAGTGTGAGTAGGTGTTGGTTGACTGAGGGAGGTGCCAAGGAACCAGAGTGAAATAGGGACTTCACCATGCCCTTATAGGGTATAACAGAATAATGACAGTGAAATCCATGGTAGAAGTAAACCACGTCGCAATCCTCCGTGTTCTTGCACACTTCACATATTTGAAAGACATCGGGTGTTTGCTAAGAATGTCTCTGTTACTCCGGCGTCTTCTGTGTGTGTTATGAATACAACATCTTTAAATATGAACTGTCTATGCTCATCATCATAGAGACCACGAGCATCTGCAATGATGCTCACACCCCCAGATACCGTGGTGGAATGCTCTGGGTTTGTCCGCAGCCTTTGTTAAATTATACAGCTCATTGCACAAACCGATGGGCGCGCAGTAGTCAGTCACACGGTCACGTAGAACTAGAGCACACAGTCCAGTGAGATCTGGGAAATCTGCCGGAGATTCAAATCAATTCGTACATCTGTAGGCCCAGATTTAATCGTCTCGTCCTGTTTAGAGCACTCTATTACGATGATTGGCGCCAGCTCCTTGAATTTCCGTGGACTGAGTAGACTCCCTCTTTCTCATAGTACGAAGCATGAAACCGTGCATACATGTCATTGACAGACTGAACACATTTTCATCCCACTGCAGGTGTAAATTATCATACGGGTATATTTCAGAGTTCATTTACTCTCTGGCATTAGTTAACCTGCAGTTATCAAATTCGCTGTATTAATTTGCTGTATTCCTTCTTCTGTTGGTCTGAATCCCAAGTAGGGAGAAGCTGGCTACCTCCAGTTAAGGAGAGGTTTTAACAGACTACGTTTGTCTGCTTGCTACTGCACCGGCATTCAGAACTTTTAAAAGCCTCAAACCACGCTCATCCAATACAGTAATGTATGGCATTTTCCATATTATTTTATTGATGGTGATATCGTTCTCCCCTTGAGTTCCTTGAATGTATGAGTTGGTATGCATTGCACTCCGTACCAGTATAAGTTTCTGCTTAGCAATCAGAACAGTTCGCTGCCTGTACTCAGAGTATCCCATAAGCAATTCTAAACGTATATACGCACTAAATCCCTTGTACTCTTCCACTGTTCTATCCACTGCCTCGTCTACGAACCATCCAGCATTTTCTGAATCGTTCAGATACGAGGGAGAAGCAGAAACGTATGTTTTAAGAGTTGATGTTATGCCTGCTTTACATGTACGATCAATCTCGACTCCGTTAAATTCATTTTGTACTTCATGAAGCAGGAATGCTACAGCATAAATGTAAGGTTCGATGCCACAGTAGCACTACCATCCCTGTTCGTAAATCATCCATCAAGGTAAGAGTATGTGGAACTCCTGCACGTGGCGGTTAAAGCGACTTCATAATGGGTGACAACCCTAAATTTGTCGTTTTTGCTAAAAGTGATTGACGCATATGATTTATGCGACAAGTATTCCTGCCTTATAGTACACTCGTCATATTCCACTGGGCTAATTATTCCGAACGACGTCATTGCGTGGCTTCAGACCCACTGATTTAAGAAACTCGTAGTCTGCACGTGTTTTCAACTTGGTGTTCTGTCGTGGAGTACTGTACTGTGTGTTGTGTACGTCGTATGTTTGGCCTTACGCCTGTCCTCTCTTCGTTAGCAATACGGGGACGCCACGATTCCTGACTGGTTGAACCTCGCCGACAACGCTTCTGACTCCAACAGGTACGGGTTGCTTGAAGGCTACCACCGCCTCTGTGTCTGTACACTTTCAAGGTCACCGGTGGTTCCGCCTTAGATGTAGCCGTACAACGATTTCCTCGCAACGAAAATAGACAAGTTCATTGTCGTGGTCCACAATACGCAGCTCCAGATACTCCAATGCCTGAAGTGATGCTGGGAGGTAAGCAAAGTTGTTATGGGTGCCAACGAACTCATACTCTGTTCCCACCGATGGGAAGAATCCGTAAATTGTATGAATCAATCTGAGATAAGAATTTGTTGCAGTGTTACACCTGACACAGATTATACTGACAGGAAGTATATCCACTGACTGATCGGATCTATAGAATTTATTAGGATCCCTCTTCAAAACCTGTCCTTTTGTGAAACCCAGTAGCTGGTTAAAGTCAGTCTTTGCACTTGTTGTCTTTATCTGAGATTTAAGTGTGTTGGTGTTTGCACGTAGCGCTCTCCCTTTTCCAGACCGTTCTTCGGTCAATCGTTTAAATCGTCAATATCGTATGCACTAGGTTCTATGCCCACACTTTCTTTTCCACCTTTAATTTCGAGATGAGATTTATTGTTAGCCTCGGAATATTGTTGTAAGTATCCAGTACAGTCAGCGCATACTCCACTCCCCACTGCTTAAACCAGTCGGTGAGAAGAAATTCGCGCGTAATACTGACGATCGTTATTTTAAAGTCACAGTATACGACACTGCATCTGAACCTTGACTGGTGGGTGGATGCTTAATGCTTCTTCGTAAACGTTAGGCAGAATGTGCTGTGCCTGCGTAAGTGGATATTTAAGTCTTAGTAGCTCTGAAAATTGTAGAACACTTGTCTTCTGTCGGTGAAATATCGTTGTAACAGTTCTGGCGCCTGGATGAGCCGAAATAGTAGACGTTATTTGTACTTTTCTTAACCTGCGTCACCCAGTGGTTTCCTGGTCCTCCAGCAACATCTCAATTCATAGGTGCACATTCTCCGGATTTACACGTAGTCTTCGGTAATGAATCTCCCATAAAATTCTTACGGAATCTTGGAATGCTGAATTGTTTCCTGATAAACTTGAGCAAATCTTTATTTGTAAGAGATCCATCCAGTAGGATAGCTAACAAGTTTTTTTTAAAATTTATGAGTACACCTACTCCTTCCTTATGTGGTTTCCGGCATAGTCCATTTCCGATGGCTACTGCTTCCATCATGTAGTTACGTCTTCTTGCTTTGTCTAGCTGCTCCGGGGTGTTCTGTGCGTTCTTGACTGTTCTAGTAACAGTCGCAGCACCGCCAGCGAGTGTGCCCGTCGCTGAGAGACTTGCTGGGGCTGGGGCTGGACCTGATGTCTTGTGTATCGGTAGAATCCTGGGTGCTTTAACGGGTCCTTTATGCTTCAGGGCACTCTTAGCTGCATAAATCGCTGTCAGGATACTGTTGTTTAAACGTCCCCGCCCTGGCTTCTTCTTCTTCTTGTTCTTCAGTGCAAGACGTCCAATGTTCATAAGTCGCTTGAAATTCGTCACCCCCTAAGTCAAGCTTAGTTTTACCACGCATGATTTTATCACCTACAAATGCTGCAGTGCGCTGTCCTATACCGATATCCTTTCTCTCCCGCACTGCCTTGGGTTCATCAGCTAAAACTCGCTCTGCAGCATGACGTCTTGTGCGATCTTTATGCTCTGCGTACGGAATGTCGCGGTCTAAACACGCCTCGCCAAGCAAGTTAATTCTCTTATCACCACAAACGCTTTTCAAGTTTTGTACAATGTCTGCAGTAATTATACCCTGGAATGCGCAGTTCCACGGAAAGTTTGTCGATAATGCCGCCATCTCCTATAAGCATCCTTTCACGCATGTTACGCTACTTTGCTGATTGTGCTCTATGGACCCCATTATATAGGAAATTGTCAGTGTCAATCCACTTGTTTTATGTAGCAGGAAAACCAAGCCATTTAATTAGTGCTCTATTCTCTCGACGTCTTATGACACACTGTATGAGAAACACGAGTGGCAACAAATGCTCGAACACATCCGCAACATTTCTCACAATTTTAGCTTTAACAGGTACTGTCTTGATAAATTTGGAATATCTATCAATAACCATTAAAATATATTTGAATTCATTGCTCTCATATGGATATTACGTCATATTTACAAGATCAGCCTACCACAAATCATCCAAACCCTTCATCATAACATACCTACGAGGGTATGTTTTGCATGCTGGTTTGTGCAGTTTTCCAAATACTGTCGTCAGACTTATTCGATTACCTCTTTCTCTCTCTCTCTCTCTAAGCTCTGAAATTATTGAGACAACCTCATCTGAATGAGCAGTATTGCCTGCAGCAGCTGATGCCATGAGCAGTCGTAGTTGATCTATTAGCTCATAGGGGTCGTTGAAATGTTCAAATGTGTATGAATTTCTAAGGGACCAAACAGCTGAGGTCATCGTTGCCTAGACTTACACACTACATAAACTACCTTATGAAAAGAACAAAACACACACTCAAGCCCGAGGGGGGACTCGAACCTCCGACGGCAGGGGCCGCGCAATCCGTGACATGGCGCCTCTAACTGCGCGGTCACTCAGAGCGGCCATAGGTGTCGTCATAATGTATGTATTGACGGGGCTGATAGCTGATTCTTTTGTGCTGAATGACATTACCATCACCAATGCTATACCGACCTTCTAATAATAATGGTTTCATAATGTGTCTGTATTTCGCACTGCATTGGTTTCCTGCTTTCCTGTGTACATTGGTCACTTCAGGTTTCTGCCGCCAGAGCGCTCGAGTGCGCAGTGAGACAAAATGGCGACAGCAACCGAGAAAGTGTATGTCGTGCTTGAAATGCACTCACATCAGTCAGTCATAACAGTGCAACGACACTTCAGGACGAAGTTCAACAAATATCCACCAACTGCTAACTCCATTCGGCGATGGTATGCGCAGTTTAAAGCTTCTGGATGCCTCTGTAACGGGAAATCAACGGGTCGGCCTGCAGTGAGCGAAGAAACGGTTCAACGCGTGCGGGCAAGTTTCACGCGTAGCCCGCGGAAGTCGACGAATAAAGCAAGCAGGGAGCTAAACGTACCACAGTCGACGGTTTGGAAAATCTTACGGAAAAGGCTAAAGCAGAAGCCTTACTGTTTACAATTGCTACAAGCCCTGAAACCCTATACAAAGTCAAAAGCTTTGAATTTTCGGCGCGGTTGCAACAGCTCATGGAAGAGGATACGTTCAGTGCGAAATTTGTTTTCAGTGATGAAGCAACATTTTTTCTTAATGGTGAAGGGAACAGACACAATGTGCGAATCTGGGCGGTAGAGAATCCTCACGCATTCGTGCAGCAAATTCGCAATTCACCAAAAGTTAACGTGTTTTGTGCAATCTCACGGTTTAAAGTTTACGGCCCCTTTTTCTTCTGCGAAAAAAACGTTACAGGACACGTGTATCTGGACATGCTGGAAAATTGGCTCATGCCACAACTGGAGACCGACAGCGCCGACTTCATCTTTCAACAGGATGGTGCTCCACCGCACTTCCATCATGATGTTCGGCATTTCTTAAACAGGAGATTGGAAAACCGATGGATCGGTCGTTGTGGAGATCATGATCAGCAATTCATGTCACGGCCTCCACGCTCTCCCGACTTAACCCCAAGCGATTTCTTTCTGTGGGGTTATGTGAAAGATTCAGTGTTTAAACCTCCTCTACCAAGAAACTTGCCAGAACTGCGAGCTAGCATCAACGATGCTTTCGAACTCACTGATGAGGACATGCTGCGCCGAGTGTGGGAGGAACTTGATTATCGGCTTGATGTCTGCCGAATCACTAAAGGGGCACACATCGAACATTTGTGAATGCCTAAAAAAACTTTTTGAGTTTTTGTATGTGTGTGCAAAGCATTGTGAAAGTATCTCAAATAATAAAGTTATTGTAGAGCTGTGAAATCGCTTCAATCATTTGTAATAACCCTGTATTATTTCATCACACATCTCCAGATCTTTGGGTAAAAGTTTACTGTTTTTTGAGGGTTTTGGGAAAATGAAGTTCAGTAGACCTGGCGTTCTGTGAAATTCCCCATCGCCTATCTATATTGTTTTTTCATTTAAAGTTATTGGCAGCATGCCCAATATCTATGGTTTTTAACCACTGACACTGCAAATTTTGTCTCTCACAGCATCGCTGTGCCAGTTAATGAAAAAAACAGCGTCGTCATCGTCGTTGTGAAATTTCATTGAGAGTCCATCGTGAGATTCAGTGACTGGTTTAAAGGTTCCTCTCAATCTCTGCTCTCGTTCCAAATGCCCTAACCTTGGTAGCCGTGACTTTGCTCGAACAACCTTCCATGCTGCTATTACATTATGCGTAGTCGGCAACTTGTTATATATTCAGCGTGCTGATTCACGGGCTGCACCTTAGATACATTTCGCTCAACCTTCTACATCTACATGGATACTCTGCAAATCACATTTAAGTGCCTGGCAGAGGGTTCATCGAACCACCTTCTCAATTCTCTATTATTCCAATCTCGTATAGCGCGTGGAAAGAACGAACAGCTATCTCTCTCCGTACGAGTTCTCATTTCCCTTATTTTATAGTGGTGATCGTTTCTCCGTATGTAGGTTGGTGTCAACAAAATATTTTCGCATTCGGAGGAGACACTTGGTGAATCGAATTTCGTGAGACGTTTCCTTCGCAACGAAAAACGCCTATCTTTTAATGATGTCCAGCCCAAATCCTGTATCATTTCAGTGTCACTCTCTCCGATATTTCGCGATAATACAAAACGTGCTGCCTTTCTTTGAACTTTTTCGATGTACTCCGTCAGTCCTATCTAGTGAGGACCCCACACCGCGCCGCAGTATTCTCCTTAGTAGATCTATTACATATCCTAAGTGTCCTACCAATAAAAAGCAGTCTTTGGTTAGCCTTCCCAACAACATTTTCTATGTGTTTCTTCCAGTTTAAGTTGTTTGTAATTGTAATTCTTAGATATTCAGTTGAATTATGGTGTTCATTTATCGTGTAACGCAAGTTTGACGAATTCCTTTTAGCACTCATGTGGATGATCTCATTCTTTTCGTTATTTAGGGTCAACTACCAATTTTCGTACCATTCATATATCTTTTTTAAATCGTTTTGCGATTTGTTTTGATCGTCTGGTGACTTTATTAGTCGATAAACGACAGCGTCATCTGCAAAAAACGTAAGAAGGCTGCTCAGATTGTCTCCTAAATCGTTTATATAGATAAGGAACGCCAGCAATCACTTCTGTTTTACTCGATGACTTTCCGGCAGTTACTACGAACTGTGACCCCTCTGACATGAAATCACAAATCCAGTCAATAACTGAGTCGCTATTCCACAAGCACGAAATTTCACTACAAGCCGCTTGTGTAGTACAGTGTCAAAACTCTTCCGGAAACCGAGAAATACGGAATCGATTAGAAATCCCCTATCAATTGCACTCAACACTTCATGCGAATTAAGAGTCAGTTGTGTTTAACAAGAACGATGTTTTCTAAACTGATTTTGACTGTGTGTCAATAGGCCGTTTCCTTCGAGGTAATTCATAATGTTCGAACACAATATATGTTCCAAAATCCTGCTGTATACGGACGTTAACGATTTTTTTTTTTTTGGTCATCAGTCTACTGACTGGTTTGATGCGGCCCGCCACGAATTCCTTTCCTGTGCTAACCTCTTCATCTCAGAGTAGCACTTGCAACCTACGTCCTCAATTATTTGCTTGATGTATTCCAATCTCTGTCTTCCTCTACAGTTTTTGCCTTCTACAGCTCCCTCTAGTACCATGGAAGTCATTCCCTCATGTCTTAGCAGGTGTCCTATCATCCTGTCCCTTCTCCTTATCAGTGTTTTCCACATATTCCTTTCCTTTCCGATTCTGCGTAGAGCCTCCTCATCCCTTACCTTATCAGTCCACCTAATTTTCAACATTCGTCTATAGCATCACATCTCAAATGCTTCGATTCTCTTCTGTTCCGGTTTTCCCACAGTCCATGTTTCACTACCATACAATGCTGTGCTCCAGACGTACATCCTCAGAAATTTCTTCCTCAAATTAAGGCCGGTATTTGATATTACCCCCCCCCCATGAACCATGGACCTTGCCGTTGGTGGGGAGGCTTGCGTGCCTCGGCGATACAGATAGCCGTACCGTAGGTGCAACCACAACGGAGGGGTATCTGTTGAGAGGCCAGACAAACGTGTGGTTCCTGAAGAGGGGCAGCAGCCTTTTCAGTAGTTGCAAGGGCAACAGTCTGGATGATTGACTGATCTGGCCTTGTAACAATAACCAAAACGGCCTTGCTGTGCTGGTACTGCGAACGGCTGAAAGCAAGGGGAAACTACAGCCGTAATTTTTCCCGAGGGCATGCAGCTTTACTGTATGATTACATGATGATGGCGTCCTCTTGGGTAAAATATTCCGGAGGTAAAATAGTCCCCCATTCGGATCTCCGGGCGGGGACTACTCAAGAGGATGTCGTTATCAGGAGAAAGAAAACTGGCGTTCTACGGATCGGAGCGTGGAATGTCAGATCCCTTAATCGGGCAGGTAGGTTAGAAAATTTAAAAAGGGAAATGGATAGGTTGAAGTTAGATATAGTGGGAATTAGTGAAGTTCGGTGGCAGGAGGAACAAGACTTCTGGTCAGGTGACTACAGGGTTATAAACACAAAATCAAATAGGGGTAATGCAGGAGTAGGTTTAATAATGAATAGGAAAATAGGAATGCGGGTAAGCTACTACAAACAGCATAGTGAACGCATTATTGTGGCAAAGATAGATACGAAGCCCACGCCTACTACAGTAGTACAAGTTTATATGCCAACTAGCTCTGCAGATGACGAAGAAATTGAAGAAATGTATGATGAAATAAAAGAAATTATTCAGATTGTGAAGGGAGACGAAAATTTAATAGTCATGGGTGACTGGAATTCGAGTGTAGGAAAAGGGAGAGAAGGAAACGTAGTAGGTGAATATGGATTGGGGGACAGAAATGAAAGAGGAAGCCGCCTGGTCGAATTTTGCACAGAGCACAACATAATCATAACTAACACTTGGTTTAAGAATCATGAAAGAAGGTTGTATACATGGAAGAACCCTGGAGATACTAAAAGGTATCAGATAGATCATATAATGGTAAGACAGAGATTTAGGAACCAGGTTTTAAATTGTAAGACATTTCCAGGGGCAGATGTGGACTCTGACCACAATCTATTGGTTATGACCTGTAGATTAAAACTGAAGAAACTGCAAAAAGGTGGGAATTTAAGGAGATGGGACCTGGATAAACTAAAAGAACCAGAGGTTGTACAGAGATTCAGGGAGAGCATAAGGGAGCAATTGACAGGAATGGGGGAAATAAATACAGTAGAAGAAGAATGGGTAGCTTTGAGGGATGAAGTAGTGAAGGCAGCAGAGGATCAAGTAGGTAAAGAGACGAGGGCTAGTAGAAATCCTTGGGTAACAGAAGAAATATTGAATTTAATTGATGAAAGGAGAAAATATAAAAATGCAGTAAGTGAAACAGGCAAAAAGGAATACAAACGTCTCAAAAATGAGATCGACTGGAAGTGCAAAATGGCTAAGCAGGGATGGCTAGAGGACAAATGTAAGGATGTAGAGGCCTATCTCACTAGGGGTAAGATAGATACTGCCTACAGGAAAATTAAAGAGATCTTTGGAGATAAGAGAACGACTTGTATAAATATCAAGAGCTCAGATGGAAACCCAGTTCTAAGCAAAGAAGGGAAAGCAGAAAGGTGGAAGGAGTATATAGAGGGTCTATACAAGGGCGATGTACTTGAGGACAATATTATGGAAATGGAAGAGGATGTAGATGAAGATGAAATGGGAGATATGATACTGCGTGAAGAGTTTGACAGAGCACTGAAAGACCTGAGTCGAAACAAGGCCCCCGGAGTAGACAATATTCCATTGGAACTACTGACGGCCGTGGGAGAGCCAGTCCTGACAAAACTCTACCATCTGGTGAGCAAGATGTATGAAACAGGCGAAATACCCTCAGACTTCAAGAAGAATATAATAATTCCAATCCCAAAGAAAGCAGGTGTTGACAGATGTGAAAATTACCGAACTATCAGCTTAATAAGTCACAGCTGCAAAATACTAACACGAATTCTTTACAGACGAATGGAAAAACTAGTAGAAGCCAACCTCGGGGAAGATCAGTTTGGATTCCGTAGAAACACTGGAACACGTGAGGCAATACTGACCTTACGACTTATCTTAGAAGAAAGATTAAGGAAAGGCAAACCTACGTTTCTAGCATTTGTAGACTTAGAGAAAGCTTTTGACAATGTTGACTGGAAAACTCTCTTTCAAATTCTAAAGGTGGCAGGGGTAAAATACAGGGAGCGAAAAGCTATTTACAATTTGTACAGAAACCAGATGGCAGTTATAAGAGTCGAGGGACATGAAAGGGAAGCAGTGGTTGGGAAGGGAGTAAGACAGGGTTGTAGCCTCTCCCCGATGTTGTTCAATCTGTATATTGAGCAAGCAGTAAAGGAAACAAAAGAAATATTCGGAGTAGGTATTAAAATTCATGGAGAAGAAATAAAAACTTTGAGGTTCGCCGATGACATTGTAATTCTGTCAGAGACAGCAAAGGACTTGGAAGAGCAGTTGAATGGAATGGACAGTGTCTTGAAAGGAGGATATAAGATGAACATCAACAAAAGCAAAACAAGGATAATGGAATGTAGTCTAATTAAGTCTGGTGATGCTGAGGGAATTAGATTAGGAAATGAGGCACTTAAAGTAGTAAAGGAGTTTTGCTATTTGGGGAGCAAAATAACTGATGATGGTCGAAGTAGAGAGGATATAAAATGTAGGCTGGCAATGGCAAGGAAAGCGTTTCTGAAGAAGAGAAATTTGTTAACATCCAGTATTGATTTAAGTGTCAGGAAGTCATTTCTGAAAGTATTCGTATGGAGTGTAGCCATGTATGGACATGGACGATAAATAGTTTGAACAAGAAGAGAATAGAAGCTTTCGAAATGTGGTGCTACAGAAGAATGCTGAAGATTAGATGGGTAGATCACATAACTAATGAGGAAGTATTGAATAGGATTGGGGAGAAGAGAAGTTCGTGGCACAACTTGACCAGAAGAAGGGATCGGTTGGTAGGACATGTTCTGAGGCATCAAGGGATCACCAATTTAGTATTGGAGGGCAGCGTGGAGGGTAAAAATCGTAGAGGGAGACCAAGAGATGAATACACTAAGCAGATTCAGAAGGATGTAGGTTGCAGTAGGTACTGGGAGATGAAAAAGCTTGCACAGGATAGAGTAGCATGGAGAGCTGCATCAAACCAGTCTGAGGACTGAAGACCACAACAACAACAACATTTGATATTAGTAGACTTCTCTTGGCCAGAAATGCCTTTTTTGCCATAGCGAGTCTGCTTTTGGTGTCCTCCTTGCTCCGTCCGTCATTGGTTATTTTACTGCCTAGGTAGCAGAATTCCTTAACTTCATTGACTTCGTGACCATCAATCCTGATGTTAAGTTTCTCGCTGTTCTCATTTCTACTACTTCTCATTACCTTCGTCTTTCTCCGATTTACTCTTAAGACATACTGTGTACTCATTAGACTGTTCATTCCGTTCAGCAGATCATTTAATTCTTCTTCACTTTCACTCAGGATAGCAATGTCATCAGCGAATCGTATCATTGATATCCTTTCACCTTGTATTTTAATTCCACTCCTGAACCTTTCTTTTATTTCCATCATTGCTTCCTCGATGTACAGATTGAAGAGTAGGGGCGAAAGGCTACAGCCTTGTCTTACACCCTTCTTGATACGAGCACTTAGTTCTTGATCGTCCACTCTTATTATTCCCTCTTGGTTGTTGTACATATTGTATATGACCCGTCTCTCCCTATAGCTTACCGCTACTTTTTTCAGAATCTCGAACAGCTTGCACCATTTTATATTGTCGAACGCTTTTTCCAGGTCGACAAGTCCTATGAAAGTGTCTTGATTTTTCTTTAGCCTTGCTTCCATTATTAGCCGTAACGTCAGAATTGCCTCTCTCGTCCCTTTACTTTTCCTAAAGCCAAACTGATCGTCACCTAGCGCATTCTCAGTTTTCTTTTCCATTCTTCTGTATATTATTCTTGTAAGCAGCTTCGATGCATGAGCTGTTAAGCTGATTGTGCGATAATTCTCATACTTGTCAGCTCTTGCCGTCTTCGGTATTGTGTGGATGATGCTTTTCCGAAAGTCAGATGGTAAATCGCCAGACTCATATATTCTACACACCAACGTGGATAGTCGTTTTGTTGCCACTTCCCCCAATGATTTTAGAAATTCTGATGGAATGTTATCTATCCCTTCTGCCTTATTTGACCGTAAGTCCTCCAAAGCTCTTTTAAATTCCGATTCTAATACTGGATCCCCTATCTCTTCTAAATCGACTCCTGTGTCTTCTTCTATCACATCATACAAATCTTCACCCTCATAGAGGCTTTCAATGTATTCTTTCCACCTATCTGCTCTCTCCTCTGCATTTAACAGTGGAATTCCCGTTGCGCTCTTAATGTTATCACCGTTGCTTTTAATGTCACCAAAGGTTGTTTTGACTTTCCTGTATGCTGGGACTGTCCTTCCGACAATCATATCTTTTTCGATGTCTTCATATTTTTTCTGCAGCCATTTCGTCTTAGCTTCCCTGCACTTCCTATTTATTTCATTCCTCAGCGACTTGTATTTCTGTATTCCTGATTTTCCCGGAACATGTTTGTACTTCCTCCTTTCATCAATCAACTCAAGTATTTCTTCTGTTATCCATGGTTTCTTCGCAGCTACCTTCTTTGTACCTATGTTTTCCTTCCCAACTTCTGTGATGGCCCTTTTTAGAGATGTCCATTCCTCTTCAACTGTACTGCCTACTGCGCTATTCCTTATTGCTGTATCTATAGCGTTGGAGAACTTCAAACGTATCTCGTCATTCCTTAGTACTTCCGTATCCCACTTCTTTGCGTATTGATTCTTCCTGACTAATGTCTTGAACTTCAGCCTACTCTTCATCACTACTATATTGTGGTCTGAGTCCATATCTGCTCCTGGGTACGCCTTACAATCCAGTATCTGATTTCGGAATCTCTGTCTGACCATGATGTAATCTAATTGAAATCTTCCCGTATCTCCCGGCCTTTTCCAAGTATATCTCCTCCTCTTGTGATTCTTGAACAGGGTATTCGCTATTACTAGCTGAAACTTGTTACAGAACTCAATTAGTCTTTCTCCTCTTTCATTCCTTGTCCCAAGCCCATATTCTCCTGTAACCTTTTCTTCTACTCCTTCCCCTACAACTGCATTCCAGTCGCCCATGACTATTAGATTTTCGTCCCCCTTTACATATTGCATTACCCTTCCAATATCCTCATACACTTTCTCTATCTGTTCATCTTCAGCTTGCGACGTCGGCATGTATACCTGAACTATCGTTGTCGGTGTTGGTCTGCTGTCGATTCTGATTAGAACAACCCGGTCACTGAACTGTTCACAGTAACACACCCTCTGCCCTACCTTCCTATTCATAACGAATCCTACACCTGTTATACCATTTTCTGCTGCTGTTGATATTACCCGATACTCATCTGACCAGGAATCCTTGTCTTCCTTCCACTTCACTTCACTGACCCCTACTATATCTAGATTGAGCCTTTGCATTTCCCTTTTCAGGTTTTCTAGTTTCCCTACCACGTTCAAGCTTCCGACATTCCACGCCCCGACTCGTAGAATGTTATCCTTTCGTTGATTATTCAATCTTTTTCTCATGGTAACCTCCCCCTTGGCAGCCCCCCCCCCTTCCCCCCGGAGATCCGAATGGGGGACTATTCCGGAATCTTTTGCCAATGGAGAGATCATCATGACACTTATTCAATTACAAGCCACATTTCCTGTGGATACACGTTACGTGTCTTTAATGCTGTGGTTTCCATTGCCTTCTGCATCCTCATGTCGTTGATCATTGCTGATTCTTCCGCCTTTAGGGGCAATTTCCCACCCCTAGGACAAGAGAGTGCCCTGATCCTCTATCCGCTCTTCCGCCCTCTTTGACATGGGCGTTGGCAGAATGAGGCTGACTTCTTATGCCGGAAGTCTTCGACCGCCAATGCTGATTATTTATCAAAATTTAGGCAGTTGCGGGGATCGAACCCGGGATCGAAAACGTTTTGATTATGCATCAAAGACGCTACCCCTAGACCTTGGGCTAGTATCGCTATACATCGGTGGTCCTTCACAGGGTGATGCAGGAGCTGACAGCTGTGCTATCACAATAAAAAATGCGTCGCCATTGTTTAAATATTCCACACGCTGTATCAGAAAAAATGTTTAAGTAAACAATATTCCATACACTGCAATCGATTTTCCACCAATCAATCAATATTCTCAGAAGGGGGCAGTTCCACGAAGGAAACGTTCCACACAAAAGGATATCAATTAATTAGCCAATCCATCTGAGTGGTGGGAAGGGGGCCACTCGAATAGCTCAAGCCTCACCTGAAGCAGCTCATGTTCAATGACAGAATATTGGACGTGGCTTAATAGGTCAAGGGTTATTCCTGCAAATTTTTTTCTATAAACGCAATTGATTCATCGATTAATTTGATATCAAAAGTGTGCTTTTATCGGCGAGGGCGAGGGGGGAGGGGTTGGGCATATCCCAGATGGGTGGGGAAGGTGGAGGAGTAAGGGGTAGGCTTTCTGTGAAGGACGGATTATCCCTAGGGGGTCATAAATCAATTAGCACAACAGTAGGTTAAGGCCATAAATCCATACCCTTGGCCCTTAATGTACACAATCCGCTCGTACCACCATTATGCCACATCTTATGAGGTTGGCTGGCTGGTCGGGCAGGGTGTCGCTCCCTCACTTCCAGAGCACACAGTGTGTAGTTCGGGTACTCACCCAGAATGTCCTGCTGGGGCAGCCACTTGCTGACCATGAGGTTGGCTGGCTGTTCAGGCAGGGTGTCGCTCCCTCACTTCCAGAGCACACACTGTGTAGTTCGGATACTCACCCAGAATGTCCTGCTGGGGCAGCCACTTGCTGACCATGAGGTTGGCTGGCTGGTCGGGCAGAGTGTCACTCTCCCACTTCCAGAGCACACGCTGTGGCAGCTCGCGGAATGCCTCCACAAATGCCTGTCGCTTCCAGTCTGGCAGCGAGTTGCTGCGCACGTTAGAGCCCAGGCTGAAGTAGATCACTCCATGCTCTGCTTCGTCCAGGAATTTCTTCACGTCCTGTGGGTACCAATATGTCTCCTTTAATCACACTGTCTACACATATATGTTGGGCTGACGTGAACATGACTTGGAGTGTTGTGCGGATGGAGTTGTGTGGTCCTCTGCAGAGGAACAAATCCAGATTACTTATGTGCAAAGAGAATAAGGTAAAATGTCTTAAAGATGCAGGAAACTCAGTCCATCTTGCTCAAATTGAGGTGGCCATAAAATCTACATGTACTAAAATATGAATGCTGCATCATGCTTGCTGAGTGCGTCTGATGCATTTACTAGAAAAACAGAAATCAATGTTCAAAAAAAAAACCTTTTATTACAGAAATAGGGTACTGTAAAAATACAGATGATCCTGTACATGCTAGATTGCAAAGCAGGCCAAATTAGTGTAAACAAAAGGCTGTAGCTTTACACTAAAATAACACATTAATATATTAGTACCAAAGAATTAGATATGGTATACTACTTCACTGACAAAATACATGCGGGAATGTTACAAAATGGTAGTACATCATTAAACAATGGTTTTTTATAGTCACTTGGTCGTTTTATCGTTATAATTTCTTTGTTGCGTAGAAATCAGATTTAAAGTGTGTATTATATATATCCAACGAGACCTGATTGCCACGAACAACAGTCTTTACGTGGTATCTGACATCACTGAACGTGTACATCTGAGAAAGGAACGTGTTATTAACAAGCAACCAAACTCATCAAGAACAAAAGCCATCTCCACACCTGACATGCATTTGCCCTCCTTATATTGCGTTTGTCGTGTGTAATATTAGGTTTGGATCTAATCTCAAACTGTTGTACGTGCTCTACACAACTTGGAACTCTAGGCATTGGTTTCTGAGATTTTTGCTCTGTCTTAACCTCATTTATTGCGACTTCGCGAAAATTGACAAATTTTAGCCTTACACCCTCTCACCATTCCTAGTTTTTAATGTAGCCATGTGACACCTTGAACAAGATAATGAAATAAAATTCTCTTCAAGAGAACCCTTAGTTGTCTTTTATGAGATAATTAATCTGTAATATATCATCTTTTTTTAAATAAAATGTCGAATCCATATACTCGAAAACTGATGTGTAAGTTTCCGCGAACCTGACCGACCACAAAATTTGGCGGAGTTTACCCATTTTTATCCCTATTCTAGAAGTGTGGAATTGTTTCAACTGAAATTGGAGAGAAATTGGCTCCGCCTTTTTGAATCAGTGTTAAAGACTTTTTCACCAGAAGTATGAAGAAAACATTCCAGAGACATGAGTAACTCTGAAGCTGGAGCGTTGTCAGTTACTCATTGAAGGTTAATTAAAAACAGAGGACCAGTCTTGACTGAGACACTTTATTTAGCATCCCCATATAAATGCTGCACAAAAATAACGTAAATTGAGTCACTGAAGTAGATAGAATCAATTCATTAAAGACCAAAGGTGGCAAAAATAGCAAGACACACCCGTTATTCACATTGTACTTCAAGTAAGTAGTCTCTGTGAAGGAGTGAAACGCGATGTGCAAACATAACGATGAACTCGCATTTTCTGTAGTTACTGTACCGCCAATAAACACGAAAGGATTCCATGCATCTAAACAGAAGGGTAAGTGACCTCTTCAAACCATTCACTATCTCATGCACTGTATGATCTAAATTTCAGTGGAAACCAGGAAGAAAATACACTAAGTGATCGAAAGTATCTGGATACCCCCAAGAACATATATTTTTCATGTTAGGTGTTTTGTACTGCCACCTACTGCCAGGTACTCCATGTCGACGGCCTCAGTAGTCATTAGACATCGTGAGGGAGCAGAATGGGGCGCTGCGCCGAAGTCGCGGACCTCGAACGTGGTCAGGCGACTGGGTGTCACTTGTGTCATATGTCTGTACGCGAGATTTCCACACTCCTAAACGCCTCTAGGTCCACTGTTTCTGTTGTGATAGTGAAGTAGAAACGTGAAGGGACACGTCCGGCACAAAAGCGTACAGGCCGACCTCGTCTGTTGACTGACAGCGACCGCCGACCGTTGAAGAGGGTCGTAGTGTGCAATATGCAAACATCTATCCAGACCATCACACAGGAATTCCAAACTGCATCAGGATCCACTGCAAGTACTTTGACAGTTAGGTGAGAGGTGAGGAAACTTGGATTTCATGGTCGAGCGGCTGCTCATAAGCGACACATCACGCCGGTAAATGCCAAACGACGCCTCGCTTCGTGTAAGTAGCGTAAACATTGGACGATTGAACAGTGGAAAAACATTGTGTGGATTGACGAATCACGGTACACAACCTGGCGATCCTCTGGGAGGGTGTGGGTATGGCGAATGTCCGGTGAACGTCATCTGCCAGCGCGTGTAGTGCGAACAGTAAAATTCGGAGGTGGTGGTGTTATGGCATGGTCGTGTTTTCCATGGAGGGGGATTGCACCCCTTGTTGTTTTGCGTGGCGCTATCACAGCACAGGCCTACATTGATATTTTAAGAACTTTCTTGCGTCCCAGTGTTGAGGAGCAATTACCGGATGGTGATTGCATCTTTCAACACGTCGGAACACATGTTCATATGCACGACCTGTCGCGGAGTGGTTACACGAAAATAACATCCCTGTATTGGACTGGTTGTACAGAGTCGTGACCTGAATCCTATGGAACACCTTTGGGATATACTGGAACGCCGACTTGGTGCCAGGCCTCACCGACCGACATCTATACCTCTCCTCAGTGCAGCACCCCGTGAAGAATGGGCTGCCATTCCCCAAGAAACTTTCCAGCACCTGATCGAACGTATGCCTGCGAGAGTGGAAGCTGTCATCAAGGCTACGGGTGGGCCGACACCATACATTACCACTGGAGGGCGCCACGAACTTGTTAAGTCATTTTCAGCCAGATGTCTGTGTACTTTTGATAATATAGCGTAACTACTCTGCAATACATACTCGTACTGTGTGGTACTTCAACGGCTGTAAGTTAGACACTCCTACTCCATAACGTTACGCAAAAATGTAGAAAAGTATTGAGAGCCTTACCTTTGGCAGTGGCTTCTGCTCAGTCGCGACGTGTATGCCGGTCAGCTCGATGATATTTGGAAGATGTGGCCGCGGATACTCCATGCAGAAGTGGTTGTTAATGATTAAGAGGCTGAAGTTCCTTTCCATCTCGTAGATAGGCGGAAGATTGGACCCAAAGTACTTGTGCATCAGCTGCTCTTGAGCGGGCATCAGGTCGTAGAACCACATGTACATCAGCCTCAAGTAGAAGTAGGTGTTGTAGAGGCGCTGCCAGAAGTCCATGTGGTCCGAGTAGCCGAGCCACATGTCGGGCATGTAGGCGGGGTTCATCGGGTTCCCGAAGCCGTGGTAGATGGACGACGGCGGCGACAGCGTGATGAAGGCCACCGCGGGCGGCGCGCCCACCCTCTGGATCAGGCCGTAGTAAGCCAGGTAGCCGAGGCGCTCGAAGATCACCAGCTCGAACTTCTCACCGGAACTGCGGAAACAAAACGAACTGTTAGCTTTTCCAATAAAAAAGTTGTGAGGTACGGTTTTTCTTAAACTTACACCACTGCGTGATTGATGAGATGCATATGTTCCACTAAAACCTCTCACAGCCCATTCTTGTAATTTTCCTGTTGGTTTTAATCGTCTTCCATTCCATCCCGAAATAAAGAGAGCGGGACTTGTAGAACTTGGTTCTTTCGAGATCAGTCTAGCTATAGCATTTGGCCAGAGGGACTCAAATTCGGTATAGCAACTTGTGTCTTGGCACGATATTTTTGAAGTTGCGGCGCTTACGTAGTCGTAGTAAGGGGGGCTGTGACCCGCTGTAGAGTAAGTTTGTATAACCCGACACTAAAGTAATACATACACTCCTGGAAATGGAAAAAAGAACACATTGACACCGGTGTGTCAGACCCACCATACTTGCTCCGGACACTGCGAGAGGGCTGTACAAGCAATGATCACACGCACGGCACAGCGGACACACCAGGAACCGCGGTGTTGGCCGTCGAATGGCGCTAGCTGCGCAGCATTTGTGCACCGCCGCCGTCAGTGTCAGCCAGTTTGCCGTGGCATACGGAGCTCCATCGCAGTCTTTAACACTGGTAGTATGCCGCGACAGCGTGGACGTGAACCGTATGTGCAGTTGACGGACTTTGAGCGAGGGCGTATAGTGGGCATGCGGGAGGCCGGGTGGACGTACCGCCGAATTGCTCAACACGTGGGGCGTGAGGTCTCCACAGTACATCGATGTTGTCGCCAGTGGTCGGCGGAAGGTGCACGTGCCCGTCGACCTGGGACCGGACCGCAGCGACGCACGGATGCACGCCAAGACCGTAGGATCCTACGCAGTGCCGTAGGGGACCGCACCGCCACTTCCCAGCAAATTAGGAACACTGTTGTTCCTGGGGTATCGGCGAGGACCATTCGCAACCGTCTCCATGAAGCTGGGCTACGGTCCCGCACACCGTTAGGCCGTCTTCCGCTCACGCCCCAACATCGTGCAGCCCGCCTCCAGTGGTGTCGCGACAGGCGTGAATGGAGGGACGAATGGAGACGTGTCGTCTTCAGCGATGAGAGTCGCTTCTGCCTTGGTGCCAATGATGGTCGTATGCGTGTTTGGCGCCGTGCAGGTGAGCGCCACAATCAGGACTGCATACGACCGAGGCACACAGGGCCAACACCCGGCATCATGGTGTGGGGAGCGATCTCCTACACTGGCCGTACACCACTGGTGATCGTCGAGGGGACACTGAATAGTGCACGGTACATCCAAACCGTCATCGAACCCATCGTTCTACCATTCCTAGACCGGCAAGGGAACTTGCTGTTCCAACAGGACAATGCACGTCCGCATGTATCCCGTGCCACCCAACGTGCTCTAGAAGGTGTAAGTCAACTACCCTGGCCAGCAAGATCTCCGGATCTGTCCCCCATTGAGCATATTTGGGACTGGATGAAGCGTCGTCTCACGCGGTCTGCACGTCCAGCACGAACGCTGGTCCAACTGAGGGGCCAGGTGGAAATGGCATGGCAAGCCGTTCCACAGGACTACATCCAGCATCTCTACGATCGTCTCCATGGGAGAATAGCAGCCTGCATTGCTGCGAAAGGTGGATATACACTGTACTAGTGCCGACATTGTGCATGCTCTGTTGCCTGTGTCTATGTGCCTGTGGTTCTGTCAGTGTGATCATGTGATGTATCTGACCCCAGGAATGTGTCAATAAAGTTTCCCCTTCCTGGGACAATGAATTCACGGTGTTCTTATTTCAATTTCCAGGAGTGTAGTTTTAGTTCTGAGGGTTGGGCGGTATGTGCCCTAAAAATGTCTGGTGCTGCCATCTAGCGAGAAGCTTTCGGAACTTGGTTCAAAAATACTGAAATCTCTGGTTAAAAATGGTTCAAATAGCTCTGAGCACTAGGCGACTTAGCGTCTGAGGTCATCAGTCCCCTAGAACTTAGAACTACTTAAACCTAACTAACCTAAGGACATCACACACATCCATGCCCGAGGCAGGATTCGAACCTGCGACCGTAGCGGTCGCTCGGTTCCAGACTGCAGCGCCTAGAACCGCACGGCCACTCCGCCCGGCAATCTCTGGTTAGGCTTTATTCCGTGCTGGTGCAATAGTGCTTAATTGGCTGTTAGCCGTAGTTTGTACAACTGCCCCAAGTCCGTGCCTATATACAAGGCTGTGAGCGATCGAGTGGCGGTGTGTGTGAGTGTGTGTGTCTGTGTGTGTGTTTGTGTGTGTGTAGCTGATGTGGCATGTCTGTTTTACGAAAATCATATTAAATCATATCACTGTCTTCTTCATTCCAAGAATGTCTGTAGTTGTGTTTCCTTACACATTATAAACACCGTTTTGAAAGATTACTACACTCCTCAGTAAATCTACTGGTGTGTACATAATTGATAATGGGTGCATATGTCGCAACAGACTTGGTATAATGTAAACAAAATTGGTGTGATATCTCAAAATCATCTTCAAATTTTGTGACGATAATTTGTATGCTATATTTTAAGTTTTTAATTCTCATAAGAATAAGCGTATTCTGGTACTGAATCACAGGTTTTCCATATTTACCATTCTGCTAAGTCTCTCTACAAACAAAAATTTAACTTTAAAATCCTAGATCTTTGTGAGGACATGTACCTAGTTAGATTCATGGCACATATGTGACACACCGTATTGATTTTCAAAATCGATCAATGCAACATGTGTTTTATTGGTACTAAAAGAGTAAGTTTGTTTATGAATGACGTAGGTTTTCTACCATTTACTTTTTGAAATATTTCAATGATTTTACAATGAGGAGGAAAAATCCATCAGTTACGCTTAAACAGAAGGTACGACAAAAAAATGGCTCTGAGCACTATGGGACTCAACTGCTGAGGTCATTAGTCCCCTAGAACTTAGAACTAGTTAAACCTAACTAACCTAATGACATCACAAACATCCATGCCGGAGGCAGGATTTGAACCTGCGACCGTAGCGGTCTTGCGGTTCCAGACTGCAGCGCCTTTAACCGCACGGCCACTTCGGCCGGCAGAAGGTACGACTGTGCAGCAGATATAACGCTTTTGTCTCGGAACACGGGTTAACGGATATGCACGTTAAATTTAAGCGGAAATAACTCTACCTCTACGTCTTTACTACAGAAGTCAGCGTACGTTTGTGTCGGAGGACGCATACGATCCCCCCCTCCCCCCACCCCACGGCTCTCATCCAAGTTCTCTGTACTATATGCGGCTGGTGCTGCGAGGAAAGAAATACTGTAGGGACTTCTATTTACTCGTACGTTCGCACTGAGTTTGATACGGGCTGAAGGAAATTTCTTGATTCGCATTAAAACGTGAGTTTTCTGAATGTTTAATCCCTTCGCAACGCACAGCGTCCTTCTGGTACGTAGCATATCGCCATGGACTTTGTTGCGTTTCTTGCTCTCACACCAGTTCAGAAAACGCGTAACAAAACTCGCACTTTACCTTTGAATTTCGTCTCTCATTAATCAAGATTAGTACAGGTCTCAATTAGAAATATCTTAAAATTGGTGGTGTGAGTGTTTTCAAGAGATGCAGTTACGCTCGTACAGTTACTGAGTAGAAGATCTGTAAAGGAATGAATTTTCGTTACAGGACACATGAACATTAAATCGCTTGTGATTTGTCGAGTTACTGTAATCTTGGTGAGATACCGATAACGGTCAAAAATACTGGAACTGCTTATCAAATGTTCACAATTAAATGAGACTGACCCAAGCGAATACTCCTCGCGTTAATTCCATTCCAGATGTGTCCAACGGGCCGGCCGGAGTGGCCGAGCGGTTCTAGGTGCTACAGTCTGGAACCGCGCGGCCGCTACGGTCGCAGGTTCGAATCCTGCCTCGGGCATGGATGTGTTTGATGTCCTTAGGTTAATTAGGTGTAAGTGGTTCTAAATCTAGGGGACTGATGACTTCAGATGTTAAGTCCCATAGTGCTTAGAGCCATTTGAACCATTTTTGACTCAATATGATACAGCTCAGGAAAAATGGGGAGGTCCGATGTAGCATAGAGCCCATACTGTCTAGCGAGGCAGTCGATACGTTGCTGCTCACCGTACCCCACTGTTCGATTGTGGCTCTCCTGAAGTCATTCAGTCCGTGAGAAGGTTGCCGCGACGGAGCTCAACTGGTGCCAAGAAGGCTCAGTAGGATTCATGCCAAGGTATTCCATTTATTTGATTCCTGACTCATGGGGGAAGGTGTGCCCAAGGTGGGTGCAGTCAGCACATGCGTTGTCCTAAGACGAACCATAGCTGAAGTGTTGAACGTAGGTATGTGCAATAGTTTTTTTTAGGATCCTGTTCCAATGCTGTAGAGCTTCAAATTACTCTAGATACCAATGAGAGACCACCGAAATCCATACACGATTCCGAAACAATGCTTGCATGACCCACCTTCCTGGTGAACAAGTGGTAGTGCATATGTCGGATGGGCAATGGCAGCTAACTGCCTGCACACTCTTCTTCGAAAATGATCAGGAGTACGGAAAGTTCTGCACTCGTCGGTTTCCATTTTAGTTCTCACACCCACCTTCTCCGCACAAAACTGTCGTGGGCTTTGTGTCAGTGTTCGTCATGGTTACATAGAGCCCACACTGATCGTGTAGAGACCAATACGTATCGTCCAGTCCTCTCAGTAGCCTCCAAAAATGCACCTCGCAGTGGCCTTGCCTCCTCTCCGTATCGATCAACTTGTTTTGTGGTTTTCTGTCAACAGCTGGTGATGCTAACCGCGAGTCACCACTACGACATAGATATTCAGTGTTTAATGTCTACAGCTACAACTGGAATCGAGCGAGTTAATGCAGTAGTTGTGACTGCAGAGCCATTCGGAGTTGTTTCTTGTATTGAGTCACTACCAGAATCAATATATCCCTGTAAAATCCCAGCTTATGCTCTGTCTCTAAGAATTTCGTTGTCCATGCGATGTTAAACTCAAAATCTTCGTTCCTCGTGTGTGTTTTGTGGTGTCACCGCCAGACACCACACTTGCTAGGTGGTAGCTTAAATCGGCCGCGGTCCATTTAGTACATGTCGGACCCGCGTGTCGCCACTGTGTCATCGCAGACCGAGCGCCACCACAAGGCAGGTCTCGAGATACGGGATAGCACTCGCCCCAGTTGTACGACGACATTGATAGCGACTATACGGACGAAGCCTTTCCTCTCATTTGCCGAGAGACAGTTAGAATAGCCTTCAGCTAAGTCCATGGCTACGACCTAGCAAGGCGCCATTAGCCTTACATAGTTTGATAGTTATCGTATAAATGTCTCAAGAAGAACGTTGTAAACCAACAAAGAATAAAGTTAAGTATTCGAGGAGCTGCATACTTTTCTTATTAGCATTCAATAGTTATCCTGTTCCAGACTTCACGCCAGTCGGCGTGTGTGTACGCGTGCCTTTCTTTCGGCTACCCGTCACTGTGGACTGGCTGCCTTAGCAGTCCACATCATGTTTAACTTATTCTGGAAGAGAATACTGGTAGCTCTTTCTTGTAGTCAGTTTCCATAACATGTAAGCAACTGGAGACGTGCCAAGCGGCTTTATCTGCCAATTTTAATACGATATTTGTCAATTCATTCTGCTAATGCATTGTATTTTATACTGAATGTCACATGTAAACGTCTTATGGCTGTTCACTGAAGCGTACTCACCTTACGAATTTTTGAACTTGTGGATCACTCATCTGCAGCTCTATTGAAGCTCTTGGAAAGTCACGCAACATTTTGACCGTCTCCGTTGGTGGTTCTTGGGACATCTTCACAAAATCGTAGTCACCGCGCATATGCTTGTAAGAGATTGACAGGTCCACTTCTGTGTAGTTTTCATGATTTATCTGCAAAGAAATAAATTTATTCTGCAGAGTCTGTACAGCTATATTCACCTTAGAAAGAGCAGGATAGGATATACGGAAAGAGTGACGATTCTTCTGAGTTATAAACACATCAGACAAATATACGATGTTCAAATAATGTGATAGTACCTTTTATTTCTGAATAGAGTCTATTTTACTTAGGCATTTATAACCAGGCATCACACATATACAATACAATGAGGTGAAAGAGCCATGGGATAGGGATTTGAAAATATACAGATCCCGTAGACAAGGTATAAAAGGGCAGCGCATTGGTGAATCTGTTCTTTGTACTCAGGTGTTTCAAGTTAAAAGATTTACGACCTGGTTACGACTGCACGACGGGAACTAACAGACGTTGAACATAGAATGGTAGTTGGAGCCAGACGCATGGGACATTCCATTCCTGAAATCGTTACGAAACTCAATATCCCGAGATACAGTGTCAAGAGTACGCCGAGAATACCATATTTCTGGCATTACGTTTCACCACGGACGATGCAATGGCCGACGGCTTTCATTTAACGACTGAGAGCAGCGGTGTTTCCGTGGAGTTGTCAATGCTGGCAGACAAGCTGCACTGCTTGAAACAACCACAGAAATCAATGTGGGACGCACGACGAACGTATCCGTTAAGTCAGTGCGGCAAAATCTGGCGTTAACGGCCTATGGCAGCAGACAACCAATCAGAGAGTGCCTTTGCTAACAGCCCGACATCGACTGCAGCGCCTCTCCTGGACTCGTGACCATATCGGTTGGATCCTAGACGACTGGAAAATCGTGGCTTCGTCACATGAGTCCCAGGCGGTAAAGAGCTATTAGTAGGGTTCGAGTGCGGCACAGACACCACCAACTCATGGACACAAGTTGCCAACAAGGCACTGTGTTGGCTGGTGGTGGCTCTGTAATGGTGTGGGCTGAGTTTACACGGAATAGGCTGAGTCCTCTGGTCCTGGTCCAACTGAACTCATCATTGACTGGGAATGGCGATGTTCGTCTACTTGAAGACCATCTGCACGTTGTCAACAAGGCACTGTGTTGGCTGGTGGTGGCTCTGTAATGGTGTGGGCTGAGTTTACACGGAATAGGCTGAGTCCTCTGGTCCAACTGAACTCATCATTGACTGGGAATGGCGATGTTCGTCTACTTGAAGACCATCTGCACGTTGTCAACAAGGCACTGTGTTGGCTGGTGGTGGCTCTGTAATGGTGTGGGCTGAGTTTACACGGAATAGGCTGAGTCCTCTGGTCCAACTGAACTCATCATTGACTGGGAATGGCGATGTTCGTCTACTTGAAGACCATCTGCACGTTGTCAACAAGGCACTGTGTTGGCTGGTGGTGGCTCTGTAATGGTGTGGGCTGAGTTTACACGGAATAGGCTGAGTCCTCTGGTCCAACTGAACTCATCATTGACTGGGAATGGCGATGTTCGTCTACTTGAAGACCATCTGCACGTTGTCAACAAGGCACTGTGTTGGCTGGTGGTGGCTCTGTAATGGTGTGGGCTGAGTTTACACGGAATAGGCTGAGTCCTCTGGTCCAACTGAACTCATCATTGACTGGGAATGGCGATGTGCGTCTACTTGAAGACCATCTGCACGTTGTCAACAAGGCACTGTGTTGGCTGGTGGTGGCTCTGTAATGGTGTGGGCTGAGTTTACACGGAATAGGCTGAGTCCTCTGGTCCAACTGAACTCATCATTGACTGGGAATGGCGATGTTCGTCTACTTGAAGACCATCTGCACTCATTCATGGACTTCGTGTTCCCAAACAACGATGGAATTTTTATGGATGACAGTGCTCCATGTAACCACGCCAAAATTGTTCACGATTGGTTAGAAGAACATTCTGGCCCATTCTAACGAATGATTTGAGCACCCATATTGCCTGACATGAATCCCGTCGAAACTTTGTTGGACGTAATCAAGAGGTCGGTTCGTGCATAAAATCCCGCAGCGGCAACACTTTGGAAATTTTTGACAGCTACATGGACAGCATGGCTCAAGATCTGTGAAGGGGACTTCCAGCGACTTGCTGAGTCCAAGCCACGCCGAGTTGCTGCAGTACGCCGGGCAAAAGGAGGTCCGACACGATCTTAGGGCGTATCCCACAACTTCTGTCACCTGTCTGGGCTCGTACAGCTCGTGAGTGAGGAGTCCACCGTGACAGACGTATGCTAGTGTCGCAGGGCTACCTGCTGACAGCTTACGGCGTCGGCCTTGATGTGTCACTGCCGTACAGGAGACGAACTGTTATGCCTGATATTGTAAAACTGAAAGCAACATTTACCATATAACAAATGAAATAAAACTTTATACCATGTATTCGTATTTCAACAGCTAACAGTAGTGTAAATTTCAGTAGCATATTTGCTGCACTTTCAGAGATATGATAAAACGGCTGAAAACGTAGAATGTAAAGCTTACATGAACTACTAACTTCTTGTCAGGAGCATGCATGTTATCTAACAAATTATTTTGATTTTACGTAAGACTGCTTATTTGTCGTCTTACTAACCGGGATGTGCCGGTATGTGTTTTGTGAATATTTGTAAGTGTGCATAACTGACTGTGTGATGTGGACTGTGGGACTGTGTATCTGGAGTGAGTGAGTGACCCATATGAGAAGCGAAATTTGTGATCTGTAATACGCCAGTTTGTGATACTGGGGAAACAAAAATTTACTCTAGTGGTTCAGATATGTAAAGCAGTGATTATTTTGTTATTTTTGGGTTCTCAGAAACTAATTATCTAGTAAGCAAATTTTAAGATATCTTATTACGTGAGAGGTCTAAGATGGAGTCACTGAGAATCACAGTAATTTCAGTATGAATTGCTATGACGCTTCCTAGCCAATCATAAGAGGTTAACTACACGCCCGTCTTGTACGGCGAGGCGGCTGCATTCTTGAGGCCGGCCGGTGTGGCCGAGCGGTTTCTAGGCGCTTCAGTCTGGAGCCGCGCGACCGCTACGGTCGCAGGTTCGAATCCTGCCTCGGGCATGGATGTCTGTGATGTGCTTATGTTAGTTAGGTTTAAGCAGTTTTAAGTTCCAGGGGACTGATAACCTCAGATGTTAAGTACGATAGTGCTCAGAGCCATTTGAACTATTTTTGAGTCTAACGATATTCGGGATCGGTCATTATTATGGTCGGACGTGTTAGTACACAGCACCGAAAAGATGTTATAATTTTGACCATTCGTGGCATTAAAAAGATCGTGGAGTGTCGGAAAATATTAATGGACGAACTATAAAGTCGTATGTGAAGATTTCAGATTTTTTTGTACGATCTGTGACTTTAGTGAGTAACTTAGATCCGTGTGGCGTACTGTACAAGTTGTAAACTAAAACTAGTATTTCAAAGACATCATGTTTACGCCGTGACTGTTAAAGTTTTTATTTCCACTCTTGCAATTTCGGCCTTAGGCCATTATCAGGCTCAGATGTTTTGGCTTTAAGCCATGTCAACTTTACACGTGCTGACACATTTATATGTTGTTGTCATTTGCTGTTATATACATTCGTATCGCTGCTAAGTAGTGTCAGCGTGTATAAAGCTGACATGGCTTAAAGCCAAAACATCTGCACTTGATTATGACCTAAAGCCGAAATTGCAATAGTGGAAATAAAAAGTCTAACAGTCACTCGCGTAAACATGATGTCTTTCAAAAAATTTTACATGACCGTGAATCCGAGATATGAAAAGATAATTTAGTACTTCAACGTTAGCAGTCTGTAGAGTACAGAGCGAGCAATCAATCCACAGCCAACCTGTGTGTATATTTCCGATAGCATGTTACAGTGTATACCGTAAGATGACTGGTGCGAATGATTGTGCTTACATGTTTTTAACGTTCTGTTCAAAAGTACAAACTAATGTGGACTTGGTAGCTGAATGTGTATTCAATGAATGACGATCGATAATCGGAATTTTCATTCAAAACCTTTACCTCATTTAGTAGCTTAGAAATTATATTGTGCACCCTGCAGATCAGTTCAGTACAACTAGCTTTTTGGTACAAATTCACTAGTCGATACACCATACTCGCTGCTTCACGAAAGGCATGATCTGCAGAGGAAGAAACCAATGAAAGGAGGGTGACTTTCTGTATGCAGCGACAATCCTAACAGTGCCTCGGCACAGAAGGAGAAGGAAGAAACGACATAAATGGGCAAAAAGTGTTTCAGATATCTCCGAATTGCTGGCTGCAAGAGAAGGTACTGATATAGACTTTTAACAGAATCACAGACTACGGTTGGAATCCCACTCGGATTTTGTGCAGATTACATCTTCTTATTTACTCCATTATGAGCCATTTTCGTCCAAATACAATCCTGTTTCAAAAAGCGAACAGTCTTCTCCTACACAAGTAAGGCTCATATCACGTCTCTCATTTCTTAACCAGTGCTTCAAGCATTTAAAAACGATGAGATTTGTTCAGTATTTGAAATTACAAATAGTGACAGTGACGAGCACTCGCTTAAAGGTATCATCTTCATCTGCATTGGTGCCGCTGTGACCGAGCGCTACTAGTTGCTTCAGTCCGGAACCGCGCTGCTGCTATGGTCGCACGTTCGAATCCTGCCTCAGGCATGGATGAGGTTAGTTTAGGTTTAAGTAGTTTTAAGTCTAGGGGACTGATGACCTCAGATGTTAAGTCCCATAGTGCTCAGAGTCATTTGAACCATACACCGAAGGGGAAAAAAACTTAACACCAAGAACAAGTTGTGCGACATCTGATACGTGATATTTATTCAGATTTCGCGCCAGTCGCATAAGAGCGGACCTAGTAGCGCCACTACGAGTATGCAGATCAGATTTGCTTTAAATACGCGCTGTAACGGTCGTGAGCGCTAGTTACCATTGAGACTGGACGTGGTGAGTTGACGATAGTCAAGAATGCCCTTAAGGCGACAACCCGCCATTATCAACACCTCACTGAGTTTGGTCGAGGTCGTGTAGCAGGGCTACTAGAAGTTGGATTTTCCTTGTGCGTTGTCGCGGAAAGACTTGGCAGGAATGTGCATGACTGCTGGCAGCGATGGTCGCCAGAACGTACAGTCGCAAGGAGGCCGTGCTCCGGATGGCCACGTGGCCCTACCGGCGTGTGACTCTGGCGCATCGTACTGCTTGTGCATCAGCAGTCTCAGCACCAGTTGGCACCACAGTGACACAACGAACTGCTACAGATCTGGCACTTCAAGGACAGCTCCGAGCAGACGCCATGTACCGGGCATTCCACTGACCCCATTTGCGACTTCAGTGATGTCGAGCGAGAGCTCACTGGAGGGCAGAAGAGAGGTCTGTTGTGTCTTCTGAACAAAGCTGGTTCTGCTTCGGTGCCAGTGATGGCCGTGTGTCGGTGAGGAGGAAGCCAGCTGACGGGCTTCATCCAACCTGTCTGCGTGCCAGACACACCGGACCTAAACCTAGAGTTATGGTCTGCTACACGATTTTGTGTGATCACGGGAGCGCTCTCCTCGTCATAACACGCACCGTGACTGCTAATTTGTACATCAGTGTGGTGATCTGACTTGTTGTGCAGCCATTCATGATCAGCAGTGCAGAGGGTGGGGGGGGGGGGTTTCCAACAGGATAACGCTCGCCCGCCTACCACTGTTGTAATCGAGTATGCTCTACAGTGTCGACATGTTGTCTTGGCCTGCCCGATCGCCAAATCTGTCTCCAGTCGAGCACATTTGGGACATCGTCGGACAACTCCAGCGTCATCCACAAACACCATCAACCATCCCTATTTTGACCGGCCAACCAAGTGCAACATGCATGGATCCTTATCCCACAAACTGACATCCAGCATCTGTACAATACGATGCACGCACGTTTACATCCTTGCATTCAACGTTCTTTCGTTTACACCGAATATTAATGTACCAACATGTCACATTTGCAATGACTTGTCTCGCGTTTACATTAACCTGTCATATTACAATGTTACTCACTTAAATATGTTACCTAGACAAACGTTTTCCCGAAATTTCATTGCTCTACATTAATCAGTTTTTGGTGCTGCGATTGTTTTCCGCCAGTGTATTATATAGTTTATGTTATTACTAGACTATAGTAAATCACATTAAAAAACGTTTTTCATTTGGTAAAAGTTCACATGATTTTTTTTGAATTTTACATCTTGTAACGTCCTTTTATAAAAAAATAACTTTAGACTTTACGATGACCTTGAATGAATGTCTGATTTGTGGACTGGGTATTGAATCATCGTGCAGCGTGTTGCAACTGCAAGTGCTGTGCTTACTTTGCGTTGTGGTTAGCAAAACTTTCACACGAATTGATTGGGCCATGCAACTCCCAGTACCAATAAAGAAATACAGTCACTGCAAAATACTTTTAGCCTCTTAAGCACTGAATCATCTGGCCCTGTTAAATTGACACCTTTGGTCCCTGTCCACATAACAAATAAATTAAATTGTCATACCTCTAAAGCAGCAACGGAGTAACGCGGTAATATACTGGTCTCTCACGAAAAATATAAATATGCTACCTACAGGCTCAGCAGTGTGCAACGCTGGTCATAATACTTAGAAATGCACATGAAATTGTTTTGGCTGATAAATGAAAACATTAACGAAAAAATCCAACTTTTTTGGAAAACATATGACCCGGGCCGTGGGTGGGGGGGGGGGGGGAGGGGGGAGTGGTACTGATTGTGGTGAATTACTACCACTGAGTTTCTGAGTTTCTTTTTTAGCAAAATTACATTATAAGTTAAGTTTGTCTCTTCATAAACGCTCTGACAAGTGAAGTTACATTACACACAACCGAGTCACAAACAATGACATTTAAACAGCAAGTATTATCTAACCTCACTAATTCAACATAAATGCAAATCATCAAATTAAATATAGGTCTGTTAACAACCCCCCCCCCCCCCCCCCCCCCCCGTGAACCATGGACCTTGCCGTTGCTGGGGAGGCTTGCGTGCCTCAGCGATACAGATAGCCATACAGTAGGTGCAACCACAACGGAGGGGTATCTGTTGAGAGGCCAGACAAACGTGTGGTTCCTGCAGAGAGGCAGCAGCCTTTTCAGTAGTTGCAGGGGTAACAGTCTGGATGATTGACTGAACTGGCCTTGTAATACTAACGAAATTGGCCTTGTTGTGCTGGTACTGCAAACGGCTGAAAGCAAGGGGAAACTACGGCCTTAATTTTTCCCGAGGGCATGCAGCTTTACTATATGGTTAAATGATGATGACGTGCTCTTGGGTAAAATATTCCGGAGGTAAAATAGTCCCCCATTCGGAACTCCGGGCGGGGACTACTCAAGAGGACGTCGTTATCAGGAGAAAGAAAACTGGCGCTCTACGGATCGGAGCGTGGAATGTGAGATTCCTTAATCGGGCAAGTAGGTTAGAAAATTTAAAAAGGGAAATGGATAGATTAGAGTTAGAGTTAGAATTAATGAAGTTCGGTGGAAGGAGGAACAAGACTTCTGGTCAGGTGACTACAGGGTTATAAACACAAAATCAAATAGGGGTAATGCAGGAGTAGGTTTAATAATGAATAGGAAAATAGGAATGCGGGTAAGCTACTACAAACAGCATAGTGAACGCATTACCGTGGTCAAGATAGATACGAAGCCAACGCCTGCTACAGTAGTACAAGTTTATATGCCAAATAGCTCTGAAGATGACGAAGATATTGAAGAAATGCATGATGAAATAAAAGAAATTATTCAGATTGTGAAGGGAGACGAAAATTTAATAGTCATGGGTGACTGGAATTCGGCAGTAGGAAAAGGGAGAGAAGGAAACGTAGTAGGTGAATATGGATTGGGGCTAAGAAATGAAAGAGGAAGCCGCCTGGTAGAATTTTGCACAGAGCACAACTTAATCATAGCTAACAGTTGGTTTAAGAATCATGAAAGAAGGTTTTATACATGGAAGAAGCCTGGAGATACTGACAGTTTCAGATAGATTATATAATGGTAAGACAGAGATTTAGGAACCAGGTTTTAAATTGTAAGACATTTCCAGGGGCAGATGTGGATTCTGACCACAATCTATTTGTTATGACCTGTAGATTAAAAGTGAAGAAACTGCAAAAAGGTGGGAATTTAAGGAGATGGTACCTGGATAAACTGACTAAATCAGAGGTTGTACAGAGTTTCAGGGAGAGCATAAGGGAACAATTTACACGAATGGGGGAAAGAAATACAGTAGAAGAAGAATGGGTAGCTTTGAGAGATGAAATAGTGAAAGCAGCAGAAGATCAAGTAAGTAATAAGACGAGGGATAATAAAAATCCTTGGGTAACAGAAGAAATATTGAATTTAATTGATGAAAAGAGAAAATGATGCAGACCAAAAGGTTTTCAAAAGTCTCAAAAATGAGACCAACAGGAAGTGCAAAATGGCTAAGCAGGTTTGGCTAGAGGACATATGTAAGGATGTAGAAGCACTATCACTAGGGGTAAGATAGATACTGCCTACGGGAAAATTAAAGAGACCTTTGGAGAAAAGAGAACCACTTGTATGAATATCAAGAGCTCAGATGGAAACTCAGTCCAAATCAAAGAAGGGAAAGCGGAAAGGTGGAAGCAGTATATAGAGGGTCCATACAAGGGCGATGTACTTGAGGACAATATTATAGAAATGGAAGAGAATGTAGATGAAGATGAAATGGGAGATACGATACTGCGTGAAGAGTTTGACAGAGCACTGAAAGACCTGAGTCGAAACAAGGCCCCGGGAGTAGACAACATTCCATTAGAACTACTGACGGCCTTGGGAGAGCCAGTTCTGACAACACTCTACCATCTGGTGAGCAAGATGTATGAGACAGGCGAAATTTCCTCAGACTTCAAAAAGAATATAATAATTCCAATCCCAAAGAAAGCAAGTGTTGACAGATGTGAAAATTACCGAACTATCAGTTTAATAAGTCACAGCTGCAAAATACTAACGCGAATTCTTTACAGACGAATGGAAAAGCTGGTAGAAGCCGACCTCGGGGAAGATCAGTTTGAATGCCGTAGAAATATTGGAACATGTGAGGCAATACCGACCTTACGACTTATCTTAGAAGATAAGGGAGTGAGACAGGGTTGTAGTCTCTCCCCGATGTTATTCAATCTGTATATTGAGCAAGCAGTGAAGGAAACAAAAGAAAAATTCGGAGTAGGTATTAAAATCCATGGAGAAGAAATAAAAACTTTGAGGTTCGCTGATGACATTGTAATTCTGTCAGAGACAGCAAAGGACTTGGAAGAGCAGTTGAATGGAATGGATAGTGTCTTGAAAGGAGGGTGTAACATCAACAAAAACAAAACGAGGATAATGGAATGTAGTCGAATTAAGTCGGGTGATGCTGCGGGAATTAGATTAGGAAATGAGATACTTAAAGTAGTAAAGGCATTTTGCTATTTGGGGAGAAAAAAAACTGATGATGGTCGAAGTAGAGAAGATATAAAATGTAGACTGGCAATGGCAAGTAAAGCGTTTTGTTAACATCAAGTATTGATTTAAGTGTTAGGAATTCGTCTCTGAAAGTATTTGTATGGAGTGTAGCCATGTATGGAAGTGAAACATTGACGATAAATAGTTTGGACAAGAAGAGAATAGAAGCTTTCGAAATGTGGTCCTACAGAAGAATGCTGAAGATTAGATGGGTAGATCACATAACTAATGCGGAAGTATTGAATAGAATTGGGGAGAAGAGAAGTTTGTGGCAAAAGTTGACTAGAAGAAGGGATCGGTTGGTGGGACATGTGTTGAGGCATCAAGGGATCACCAATTTAGTATTGGAGGGCAGTATGGAGGGTAAAAATCGTAGAGGGAGAGCAAGAGATGAATACACTTAGCAGATTCAGAAGAATGTAGGTTGCAGTAGATACTGGGAGATGAAGAAGCTTGCACAGGGTAGAGTAGCATGGAGAGCTGCATCAAACCAGTCTCATGACTGGAGACCACAGCAACAACAACTGCTAACATATCTTAGAAACATAACATAAGTGAAATATCTAACTAGCCTTTTTATCAAACCAGTTTACGTACATTCTGGGGTTACTCGACAATTAAAAATTATCAGCCAATTCGTCTATACAAACGCGCTGGCAAAAACAGAAATCATAATTATTTAACATCTGTACTCCTGATTCCATGTCCAACAATACTGACATGCGGTGGTGGCTTCACACAGCACACCACAAAGACTGCCTACTCCATCATATTTCCGCCACAGACAGCTAGACCGAGCGAGGTGGCGCAATGGTTAGCACTTTGGACTCGCATTCGGGAGGACGACGGTTCAATCCCGCGTTCGGCCATGCTGATTTAGGTTTTCCGCTATTTCCCCAAATCGCTTCAGGCAAATGCCGGGATGGTTCCTTTGACAGGGCAGGCTCGACTTCCTTCCCCAACCTTCCCTAATCCGATGAGACCGATGATCTCGCTGTTTGGTTTCTTCCCCCAAAATCCCCCCCCCCCCCCCCCCGCAACAGAGTTACCTATAACTGTGCGTCAAGCGCTGTCTTACTCCAACACTATAATAATCTCAGAGCAGAAGCAGTAACTCCGGGTCTGCGGTCTTACTTAGTCAGCGATATAAAGCCTGTCAAAGACATACATCGTTGATAAAATCATATTCGGGTGCCACATATAAATGTGTCCCAGTAGACTCCGTTGATTTTGCTGAAGGCTTTTCGTTGGTGCTGAAGAATTTTGGTTGCGAGAGCGTCCACAGCCGCAACAGGTTACCAGAATGTTGATATTTTACCACGTAAAGTGTAATCATTCAGGTAATGATGTCGGTAGTTCCTACCACACACAAGTGTGGAAATCATTGATGAGTTATTAGGCCTTATTGGCCCTTGCGGTAATTGTAACTTACACATATGGAAGATACCTTGAATCTCTTTCTCTGCATTACTAATGAGTGTACTTTTCCTGAGTTGTTTCCTCTACAATCAGTGCGTCGTATGACATTTCGAAATGCTTTCTCTTATTTCTTCCAAAAATTTTGTGGAAGGTAACCTCAGAGTTACACGTGTGCGAGGTCAATGACACTGTGAAACCTTCATTTTGGACAAGCCATCAGTTATAGAAATACTCTTTCATTAGTATGGTGCTCAACAGTTTTGAAGGCTAAACAGTCAGTACTGGTTTTTATAAGTCTACTGCAGTACTGCCGTTATAAAGAAAGAACAGAAATTTGTCTCTTGATCTTTGGTCGTTGGTTTTAAACAACCTTCTATTTGATGGTCGTATTGCTACTGGTAGCATTTCCGATTCACTTCTTTTGCGATTCGAGCACCAGTCTTCTCATCAAACACCTTGTGGAAAAAGAGGAAGAAAATGGAGATGAGAATTTACGTCCGGTGAACGACGAAATAATTGGAGACGAAGAATCTGCTCGGATTGGAGAAGAGAATCGGCATTGTCCTTTTCAAAGGAACCGCTTCGGTATTTGCCGAGAAACACCCAAATCTGGATTGGTGGACAGCGGTTTGAACCGTTGTCCTCCCGAATGCAACTCCAGTCTATTAATCAGTTTGCATTCTCTAGAGGTTTGTAGAAAGTAAAAATGGGGCAATTTTCTATTGGACAGATCCAAATTTGGAGTATCGCAGTAATAAAAACCAAAAATTTTCGGTTATTACGACTTTATTCTTACAACGAAATGTACATCTTACAATATTTTCCAGCGTTTGCTTGCAACACGATATGCGCCGTTGTATTCGGAGCACTGTTTGAGAGAGGGATACTTACAGAGACGAAGCTTTTTCACTTCAACACTGGTGCGCAGAATAGTATTAACTAGTGGTGTGACAGACTGCTCAGTAATTTCTTTGTCCAGTTTAATTACACACATTGGTCTTCTCCTTCTACGGCCTGTACTGCAGCAGCGACCGATGAAGGAAGCCGATAAACGAGCGCAGCATCATCGACTTTAAAGTCACCTCTGTTAATCCCTATGAGGTATCTATAAGGACTGTAAAGCGATGTTAACAGTCTTTTAGTGACAGTGGAAGCTGTACATAGAAGCACTGACCAGGCACGCAGGCTTCAAAAGTCTAGTGAGGTGACTACAGAATGTTGTCCGTTCTCTCAGCTTCACTTTTCGCTACAGTCGCGTAATCTCTCAGCGCATAGCTTTATTTCATTTCTTTGCAACTGTTATATATTGAGTGCATCATATACAGTTAGTTCCACAAGAAAGTTTACGCCGCTATCCGTATGAGATAAAAGACACTATTATAAATATAAGTTTACATGAAAATACGTGTTATTACTTATCGTACAATTACCTAATACTTAATTCAGTCTCCACCATTATAGATTACAGCTTGGCACCTCTTTGGCGTGCTTTTCACGATCTCCATATCGCCCTGATTTTATATGACAGCTGCTTCAAAGTACATATTGGCTTTCCTTTAAGCTCAATCTTAATATACGACCAAACATTTCGATCGGATTTGCATCCGGAGACATTGCAGGCCAGTCCATCGTGGACACCCCGTTGCCTTGTTTCCACGCTGTACAGAGACACCTGCGATGTTTCGGATCGCGTCGCATCGTATTCGCCGTAGTTTTATTTGGGCCTGACTCAAAGTAAGATCTGGTTTCTGCTTCAAAAGACGCATGCTCTCATTGTCCTGAGTTTTTGTTGTCGCTCACTTTAGCCCTGTCTCCGGTAAATCATCCACATTTCCAACCTGTAAATATCGTTGGACCCACTTCGCAAACGAATGTCTTTGACTTTCTAAGAATTTTAGCAGCAACTCCATATGAAAGCTTTGGTCCCTTTGGGTGATTTACAAGTAACACTGCCTTGTGAGGCTTCAGATATTTTGCACTCATTTTAAACTGCAACCGACAAAAGAAAAAAATTCAACTCTCGCACTGTTTATCTAAACACTGTGCAAAGGCACATTGATTGCAGATCCGACGTGACTACCAGAGATGTCGCTGCGGACGTTATTACGGCGTACGCTTTCTTGTGGCACTACATGCAAAATTAGCATGCCTTAATGCACCACAGAAGATCGTCTAATTTATTTTTATGAAGCAATGAGCCACATATTGCTCAAGAGCCGTATCATTTAGACCAAACAGTATGTAATTTGTGTCGAGAAAGTGAAGTCTGATCCGTTAAGAAGTTACCTGACTATTAGGAACACTAGTGATATTGCAGAAGAAGAGTGTGAAACAATTTACACTCAGTTCAATACGTGGCTCTCACTGTAAAGACTAACAAAATACGTCCGCTGTATTTTTAGAATCCATTCCATAGGATGTAAGCGTATTAACTGCCTCTAGTATTAGCTGAACCTACCACTATTTGTTGATTGCTCGCAGTAACTTCTTCTGCATATAAGAAGCAGATTTTACACTGTTATACAGTCATTATGAAGAACGTCTCATTTTTTTTCCTTACCTTTGGAGAGTCTGTTGTCATCAAAGTGACGCGGTGTCCTCTTTCGAGGAGTGCTTTGGTCACGATGTGAAACGGCAACTGGTGGCTGAACGAAGCGGTCGGCGAAATAACCAAAATCTTCGCGGCAGACGAACCACCAGCGAATGTCAGGATTGCGAGAAGGACAGCTCCGAACGTTGCCATTGCTGAAACAATTATTTGTGGCTGTAGAAGGAATACCAATGTAAAAAGAACGGAGTTTAACAATACCGGAAAGTATAACCAACATATTCTCTAAACAATAGTCTCTTTGTCCAGCTTGCAGTGATAACTGCAGTTGACTGTGATCTTGTACGGAAATCCTTAATGATTGATCATACACTAAAGAGCCATAGAAAGTGGTACACTGCCTAATATCGTGTAGGGCTCTCACGATCACGCAGAAGTGCCGCAACATGAAGTGGCATGGACTCGACTAATGTATAAAGTAGTGCTGGAGGGAACTGACACTAGGAATTCTGCATTTTCTACACAGCACGTTGCAAGGCATCCCAGATATTCTCAGTAATGCTCATGTCTGGGGAGTTTGGTAGCCAGCGGAAGTGTTTGAACTCGGAAGGGTGTTCCTGGAGCCATTCTCTAGCAATTTCGGACGTGTGGGGTGTCGCATTGTCCTGCTGGAATTTACCAAGTCCGTCAGAATGCACAGTGGACATGAATGGATGCAGGTAGTCAGAAGGATGCTTACAAACGTGTCACCTGTCAGAGTCGTATCTAGACGTAGCAGGAGTCCCATATCACTCCTACTGCACACGACCCACATCATTACAGAGCCTCCACCAGCCTGGACAGTCTACATCTACATCTACATCTACATTGATACTCCGCAAGCCACCCAACGGTGTGTGGCGGAGGGCACTTTACGTGCCACTGTCATTACCTCCCTTTCCTGTTCCAGTCGCGTATGGTTCGCGGGAAGAACGACTGTCTGAAAGCCTCCGTGCGCGCTCTAATCTCTCTAATTTTACATTAGTGATCTCCTCGGGAAGTATAAGTAGGGGGAAGCAATATATTCGATACCTCATCCAGAAACGCACCCTCTCGAAACCTGGCGAGCAAGCTACACCGCGATGCAGAGCGCCTCTCTTGCAGAGTCTGCCACTTGAGTTTGTTAAACATCTCCGTAACGCTATCACGGTTACCAAATAACCCAGTGACGAAACGCGCCGCTCTTCTTTGGATCTTCTCTATCTCCTCCGTCAACCCGACCTGGTACGGATCCCACACTGATGAGCAATACTCAAGTATAGGTCGAACGAGTGTTTTGTAAGCCACCTCCTTTGTTGATGGACTACATTTTCTAAGCACTCTCCCAATGAATCTCAACCTGGTACCCGCCTTACCAACAATTAATTTTATATGATCATTCCACTTCAAATCGTTCCGTACGCATACTCCCAGATATTTTACAGAAGTAACTGCTACCAGTGTTTGTTCCGCTATCATATAATCATACAATAAAGGATCCTTCTTTCTATGTATTCGCAATACATTACATTTGTCTATGTTAAGGGTCAATTGCCACTCCCTGCACCAAGTGCCTATCCGCTGCAGATCTTCCTGTATTTCGCTACAATTTTCTAATGCAGCAACTTCTCTGTATACTACAGCATCATCCGCGAAAAGCCGCATGGAACTTCCGACACTATCTACTAAGTCATTTATATATATTGTGAAAAGCAATGGTCCCATAACACTCCCCTGTGGCACGCCAGAGGTTACTTTAACGTCTGTAGACGTCTCTCCATTGATAACAACATGCTGTGTTCTGTTTGCTAAAAACTCTTCAATCCAGCCACACAGCTGGTCTGATATTCCGTAGGCTCTTACTTTGTTTATCAGGCGACAGTGCGGAACTGTATCGAACGCCTTCCGGAAGTCAAGAAAAATAGCATCTACCTGGGAGCCTGTATCTAATATTTTCTGGGTCTCATGAACAAATAAGGCGAGTTGGGTCTCACACGATCGCTGTTTCCGGAATCCATGTTGATTCCTACATAGTAGATTCTGGGTTTCCAGAAAGGACATGATACGCGAGCAAAAAACATGTTCTAAAATTCTGCAAGAGATCGACGTAAGAGATATAGGTCTATAGTTTTGCGCATCTGCTCGACGACCCTTCTTGAAGACTGGGACTATCTGTGCTCTTTTCCAATCATTTGGAACCCTCCGTTCCTCTAGAGACTTGCGGTACACGGCTGTTAGAAGGGGAGCAAGTTCTTTCGCGTACTCTGTGTAGAATCGAATTGGTATCCCGTCAGGTCCAGTGGACTTTCCTCTATTGAGTGATTCCAGTTGCTTTTCTATTCCTTGGACACTTATTTCGATGTCAGCCATTTTTTCGTTTGTGCAAGGATTTAGAGAAGGAACTGCAGTGCGGTCTTCCTCTGTGAAACAGCTTTGGGAAAAGGTGTTTAGTATTTCAGCTTTACGCGTGTCATCCTCTGTTTCAATGCCATCATCATCCCGTAGTGTCTGGATATGCTGTTTCGAGCCACTTACTGATTTAACGTAAGACCAGAACTTCCTAGGATTTTCTGTCAAGTCGGTACATAGAATTTTACTTTCGAATTCAATGAACGCTTCACGCATAGCCCTCCTGCTGACATGCAGGGTCCACGGATTCATGAGGTTGTCTCCGCAGCCGTGCGCGTCCATCCACTCGATAAAAATTGAAACGAGACTCGTCCGTCCAGGCAACATTTTTCCAGTTATCAATAGTCCAACGTCTGTGGCGACAGCCCCACGCGAGGCGTAAAGCTTTGTGTCGTGCAGTCATCAAGGGTACACGAGTGGGCCTTTGGCTCTGAAAGCCCATATCGATGATGTTTCGTTCAATGGTTCGCACGCTGACACTTCTTGATGGCCCAGCGCTGAAATCTGCAACAATTTGCGGAAGGGTTGCAATTCTGTCACGTTGAACGATTCTCTTCAATCGTCGTTGGTCCTGTTCTTGCAGGATCTTTTTCCGGTCGCAGCGAGGTCGGAGATTTGATGATTTACCTGATTCCCGATATTCACTGTACACTCGTGTAATGGTCGTACGGGAAAATCCCCACTTCATCGTTATCTCGGAATGCTGTGTCCCATCTTTCGTGCGCCGATGATAACGCCACGTTCGAACTCTTGATAACCTGTCATTATAGCAGCAGTGCCGATCTAGCAACTGCGCGACACGTGGCTTATACAGGATGTTTCACGAAGATATGTAGATATTTTGATATGTTATTCTACAACTAAAACTAAACAAAACAGTTCATATTAACATAGGCCCGCAAATGTTTAATTACGGAGTTACGCCTAATAAAAGCTTTTTACCTGAAATTTCGCTAATATGAAGCCATTGCAAAACTGTACGAGGTGAAAATAAAGCCCCATTTCCTTTTATTTTGTTGTTATCGTTCTGGTGAATCTAATAAAACATGTCCCAGGCTTGTATCTGCAGTAGTTTTCCAGAACAACCAGAGAAGCAACAAAGTAATTTCGTAAATTTTTTAATTTATTAACTACTTGGCCCAATTTGTTTTTTTAAATTCCAGAAAGTTGCGCAAAGTTTTCAACAGAAGTTGTAGATAATTTGATTTTGGAAAAGTGGTGGTAATAATGTTAACTGAAACAGTATGGATGTGTCAGATAATCGGCTCGTGTTAATACCATAGTACACTTGAATTCATGTTAAACCGGAAAAAACAAAGGTCAGTGTTAGGGAAGTTGTCCAGTGTACACACAATTTCACAGTACATTCACAATACACGTTCGAAAACGTCTCCACCGAGTTCAATGCATTTGGAGAACATCAAGAGCTCAGATGGAAATCCAGTTCTAAGCAAAGAAAGGAAAGCAGAAAGGTGGAAAGAGTATATAGAGGGTCTACAGAAGGGCGATGTAGTTGAGGACAATATTACGGAAATGGAGGAGGACACAGATGAGGATGAGATGGGAGATACGATACTGCGTGAAGAATTTGACAGAGCTCTCAAAGACCTGAGTCGAAACAAGGCCCCGGGAGTAGACATGCCGTTAGAGCTACTGATAACCTTGACAGAGCCAGCCATGACAAAACTTTACCATATGGTGAGCAAGATGTATGAGACAGGCGAAATACCCTCAGACTTCAAGAAGAATATAATAATTCCAATCCCAAAGAAAGCAGGCGTCGACAGGTGTGAAAATTACCGAACTATCAGTTGAATAAGTCATGGCTGTAAAATACTAACACGAATTCTTCACAGACGAATGGAAAAACTGGTAGAAACCAAACTCGGAGAAGATCAGTTTGGATTTCGTAGAGCTGTTGGAACACGCGAGGCGATACTGACCCTACGACTTATCTTAGAAGAAAGATTAAGGAAAGGCAAACCTACGTTCCTAGCATTTGTAGACTTGGAGAAAGCTTTCGACAATGTTCACAGGAATGCTCTCTTTAAAATTCTGAAGGTAGCAGAGGTAAAATACAGGGAGCAAAAGGCTATTTTCAATTTATACAGAAACCAGGTGGCAGTTATAAGAGTGGAGGGGGCATGAACGGGATGCAGTGGTTGAGAAGGGAGTGAGACAGGGTTGTAGCCTATCTCCGATGTTATTAAATCTGTATATTGAGCAAACAGTAAAGGAAGCAAAAGAAAAATTTGGAGCAGGAATTAAAATCCATGGAGAAGAAATAAAACCTTGAAGTTTGCCGATGTCATTGCAGTTCTGTCAGAGACAGCAAAGGACCTGGAAGAGCAGTTGAACGGAATGGACAGTGTCTTGAAAGCAAAAGATGGATAATTGAATGTAGTCGAATGAAGTCAGGTGATGCTGAGGGGATTAGATTAGGAAATGAGACATTATAGTAAAGGAGTTTTGCTATTTGGGGAGCAAAATAACTGATGATGGTCGAAGTAGAGAGGATATAAAATGTAGACTGGCTACGGCAAGGCAAGCATTTCTGAAGAAGAGAAATTTTTTAACATCGAGTATAGATTTAAGTGTCAGGAACTCTTTTCTGAAAGTATTTCTATGGAGTGTAACCATGTGTGGAAGTGAAACATGGACGATAAATAGTTTAGACAAGAAGAGAATAGGATCTTTTGAAATGTGATGCCACAGAAGCATGCTGAAGATTAGATGGGCAGATCACGTAAGTAATGAGGAGGTACTGAATAGAATTGGAGAGAAGAGGAAACTGTGGCACAACCTGACTACAAGTAGTTAGTAGACACAAGTTAGTAGGACACATTCTGAGGCATCAAAGGATCACCAATTTAGTATTGGAGGGTATCGTGGAGAGTAAAAATTTTGGAGGTAGACGAAGAGATGACTACACTAAGCAGATTCAGAAGGTTGTAGGTTGCAGTAGGTACTCAGGAATGAAGAAGCTAGCACAGGATAGAGTAGCATAGAGAGCTGCATCAAACCAGTCTCTGTACTGAAGATCACAACAACAAGGATACAGATTATTGTACTCCAGTGTACGCCATACCTTAGATTGTCAAATGCATAATCATTGAGAGGTACGTCGCGTACTGGTACCCGGGCTACATCGAACGTCATCCATAATATCCGCATCATAGTCTTCACGCATCGAGCGCTCGTACTGATTATGAACGCTAGGTAGAGAACCTGTCTCCTGTAACATTCGAAATACTCCACTAATGGTTCGTGCACTCGGAATCCTCCGAGTTGGATAACGTACGTGATATTCGTTAACTGCAGCCGTAGCATTACCATCACATTTGCCATATCGGCGTATTCCTCTGCCGTAAATTTGAAAGGCATCCCCATTTCATAAATAATCTACAAATTACCACAGTACTATGTGGTTTCACTTAAATACACTGTTGTTATTGTGTTCTTTCACTCAACAATACAGAAAACTAGCTCGTGTCAAGGTTAGGAAACGAGTGAAACTATTCACTAACGGTTGACAACAATGACACAAACGTTTCTAAATTCCTAATCGAAAGTAAACAAATTTACTTGTATAATAATCTTTGCTTCTATGGATGTTGTGGAAAACTACGGCAGATACACGTCTGGGACATACTTTATTAGATTCAGCAGACCGATAACAACAAAATAAGAGGAAATCGTGCTTTACTTTCACCTCGTACAGTTTTGCAATGGCTTCATATTAGCGAATTCGCTGAATTTCAGGTAACATTTTTTATTAGTCGTAACTCCGTAACTAAACCTATGTTTGTAACGGCTTTTTTGTTTTACTTGTGGAATAAAATATTTGCATATCTTCGTGAATCACACTGTATGGGCGTTGCCTACCGCAGCGTCGTTGTCTGCCAGTTTACATATCTCTGTATTTGAATACGCATACCTATACCAGTTTCTTTGGCGCTTCAGTGTACTTCTGCTTCTACACGTGAACTCCGGCAGCCACCTTATGCCGTGCGCCGAAGGGTCCTCCGTGCACGCACCACTGCTGCTGTCGCGAATGGCATTCTCCGTTCATTATAAGAATAAACTTGATGTACACGAACACGAACACGATGACTGATCAGAAGCCGCAGTGCACGCACACTGGTGTTGTTACGCTCTTGGAAGTAGGTCCTACTTATGTATTAGATACGTTACGTTAAATGAAACTTTAAGATATTCTAATGTATTAACAGCCAGCAACGTTTTTCTTAATCGCGCTTTAGCTATGTAGTTTTTATTTCAAAAACCGTGTACAGTTACAGTCACTGCACTGTTGTACTCCGATTGTCGCGCTGTTAATGCGCAGGTTCAAAATGACTGAGGCTACTTCTTCTTCCATAGTGAAACATGCGCGTGGAACACTGTTCAAAAAGCGCCGAGAAATAGGTTGTTCTCTATGTTTGTCGTAAGTCTACAGAAAAAAATCAGCTTTGAAGTTTTTCCGAGAGAATGTATTCGATACAGTTGAGTAGAAACATGCACTGGATTTTGTAACGGAATCTATTAAAGGCTTTACTTTACCGAAGAATGCGATACCCTCCAAATTCAACCAGTTTAACGAGTATTTATGATTATAGAAAAGTTCTTGTGTATGTTAACAATGATTGCATAACCTGTCTCCATAAACAGTCAACCCATTAAACTATACTGAATAACTGACCCACACAAAAGTTAATATCACTTGATCACTGATACAGCAAATGTCATCATGTAAAAACACTAAATTCATCTTAAATAATTAATATGAAGTACGAAAAATAGTGGCCAACTTACGTATTTTGGATCTCCTTAAGCAAAAATCACCCAGTGAAACCTATTTGTTCACTATGACCGTTTTCACTCACTATTCACGTAAACACTCCTATTTTAGACGAAAACCAATGTAATTCTTAATAATTCATGTTATTTACTTATTTATGCAAATTAGAGAAGTCAACTGACAAACTTCTAAAAAAACGGCCTTTTTGTAACAAAGAATTATTCTGTCAAGTCAACAAATCTGTCTGTCATTTTAATAACCTGTTAAATTACGTCACTCGATATAAATTAATAACTTTTCTGCACAAATTACGATAACAGATGTACATGTGACTTATAAACTATATCTCTTTTTAATAGTTCTTTGACAAGGTTATAAATACAAGCAGCAACAAGGGTTGGGAGCGGAGTCTGAATGTCACTTCGGTAAAGTGTGTGTGTGCTATTGTTCGAGGTGGATAAACATTGCAAAGAGCATGTAAAAGAAGTGCTACTTTGTGTTCTGTCATTGTCTTTGGTGGACAGTGGAATTAAGATGGCCACCAGAGTAATAAATATTTGAAGTTTAAATATTTGTTGGTTTCGCTCATTATTTATCATCAAAAGCACATCAAAAACACGGGACCTCATCTTTTTACCCCTAGACAACCAGATTTAGAGCCAGCATTAGCATCGAGACACAGCAGCGATCCAGAAAGCAGCAGCGATTACCACAATGCATTTTAATGGAGCCAACCTAACATCAGGTGCTAACAAGCTCCGTAAATGGGAGTGAAATAGTGCGATTACAGCAATATCTACGACTAGGCGACCATTATAATGTATAGCGGAATTGGTAGATTAGTAACTGTTAAACTGTGTGCAGTTCATGGATCGCTGGTACAGGTCTCGCCTTAGACATTTTGTTCGTTCAATTTGAAATATCTACATCTCGTAATTGTAAAATTCTTTGTCATTTTTTTATGAATAACGCACATCTTCTTGTTTCTAATTGCATATTGCACGCGAAATTCCTGCTTTCATTTCAAATATTAAGCATTAATTACCCATAGTTAATGAAAGACTGTTAAAAAAGATTGCTTGAATTAAGAAAGCTTAACAATGTAATTTTTAGGGCAATAATGAAAAATCAAATACTCTTTACTTGGGACTACGTCTATTGGTTTATACCACACATGTCTCACACGAACCAGAGTGAAAGGTGTCGTAGAAACATGAAAAACAGCATCGAGCACACCATACAAATGGAGTATTTTTACCCAACACTGTCATCATTACAATATGAACCCAACAGGACTGATGTGGAGCCAAGTTAAGGGATCTGGCCCGAGAAATAACATGACTGTTTAGCTGCCAGTCGTAGTGGAACTGACGCACGGTGATTCTTCACGTCACCGCCGAACGCTGGCGGGATATAAAACGGCGCCGCCATAAAAGGAGAAAATGCGGTGCCTGGGTGGTTTCGCGGATTCTGTTGTTGATCGACTCGTTATCAACGTAGCAAATGACACTTCCAGAACTGAAATGTGTTTTTCGAATTTGGATAAGGAAAGAGCCAAGAGATTACCAGACGACTGACTGTGAATAATACTCAGTGTTCAACAGTACGGTGAAATCCCTGCAGCACGCTTTTGCATCAGACATAGCTCCCTCAGAAAAATTACCCTGTGTGTAAGAATTTTCATCTCTTCTGTTCGTAAATATAATACACTGTCAGGTGAGAACGAGAGCATTTTATGCTTTCCGTCTGGTCACCTAAGAAGCGTGCGGTAGTGCTGGAGTTCTGCCGAATACTATTTCATTCTGTTAAAAAAGTAAATGACATTCGAAGCTATATTGTTAGCTGGACCAGCTGGCTGGCCAGTGCTGCCGAAGTTTAATGCTCTGGTAAAGCCGTTGTCCCGCATTGTTGTTCAGCCTATATGCGTGTAACACACCATAAAACGTGTCCTCATGATCGTACTTAACTGTACTGGACACAGCTTGGCTTCCGGTCCGATTGAAACTAAATCCAGGGTGATTTAAGCAAACGCGGAAGAATACATGGCGTAATATTTACATCAGATTTATCCTTATGATGTACACAGTACAGCGGTAAACCTCTGTGTGCTCTCTAATCTATCTAATATTACCACCGCTGTCTCTCTGCGAGATATACGTAGGAGGAGAAAGCAATGTATTGATTGACTCTCCCAGGGACGTACATTACCTGAATTTTAACAGGTAACCACACCGTAACTAATGAGGAGGTATTGAATAGGATTGGGGAGAAGAGAAGTTTGTGGCACAACTTGACTAGAAGAAGGGATCGGTTGGTAGGACATGTTTTGAGGCATCAAGTGATCACAAATTTAGCATTGGAGGGCAGCGTGGAGAGTAAAAATCGTAGAGGGAGACCAAGAGATGAATATACTAAGCAGATTCAGAAGGATGTAGGTTGCAGTAGGTACTGGGAGATGAAGAAGCTTGCACAGGATAGAGTAGCATGGAGAGCTGCATCAAACCAGTCTCAGGACTGAAGACCACAACAACAACAACCACACCGCGGTGAGTGGCACCCTTCTAGCAGCTGCCATTGGAATTGGATGAGGTCTAGCGCTTACTAAACGAACTGTTACGAAACGCACTGCCCTTCTTTGAATCTTCAGTGTTTCCTCTATCAATGCAGTCGCGTGCGGAAACCATACTGTCAAGCAGTATTCAAATATTGGTCGAACGAAGGTCTTGCAAGTTACCTACTTCATGGCTGGTCTGCGCGGGATTAGCCGAGCGGTCTTAGGCTCAGCAGTCATGGACTGTGCGGCTGGTCCCGGCGGAGGTTCGAGTCCTCGCTTGGGCATGAGTGTGTGTGTTTGTCCCTAGGAAATTTAGGTTAAGTAGTGTGTAAGCTTAGGGAGTGATGACCTTACCAGTTAAGTCCCATAAGATTTCACACACATTTGAACACATCGTGGGTGGTCTACACTTCCTGAGAATTCTTCCAGTGAACCCCAGTCTGGCGTTGACAGATTTGCGATTAGTTTTTTACGGTCTTCCCACTTTGAGTCGCTCTGTACTCTCACTCACAGGTATTTAGTGAACGTGGCTACTTCCAATGATTGTTCTGGAATTGTGTAATCGTACAGTAAAGCGTCTTTCCGCCTATTCATGCGCAATACAATGCATTTGTTGATACTGACGTTGCAGCAAGCACTGACACTCTGCAGGTACTATGGCACCTCGTTACAGTTCCCTAGCGCTGTGGCTTCTCCGTGTATAACAGCATCATCCGCGACAAGCCTCATGCAACCTCCGATGTTGCGCAGTAGATCACTTACATATATTGTGAAAATAAATGGTGCTATATTTCTCCGCTGAGGTATGTCGGAAGTTACTTTTACTTCTGAAAATATTTTTCGATTAGAATGGATGTCTGTGTTCTATTTGCTCATAACTGTTCAGTCAAATCACAAGGTGTATCTGATACGTCGTACGCTTGTGTTTTCTTTTTTTTTTTTTTTTTTCGTAAGGCGACAGTGCGCAACTACATCGGACGCCTTCGGGAAGTCACGGAACACGGCCTCAGTGTGGGGAGCGGCACCAGCCTTCCGGCACTCGTGGACCAACAGAGCGAGCCGAGCTTCGCACGGTCATTGTTTGCGGCGTCCTCTTTGCTTCCTGTAGACCGTAATTTCGTTCTGCACAGACGTCGTAATACGCGAGCGTAAAGCACGATCCAAAATTCCGCAACATATTGACGTCAGTGATATGGGTCCAAAGTGTTGTGTGTCAGGTCGAGGACGCATTTGGAGAGCGATGAGTGAGTAGTTACTGCAGTTGGTACTACAGTGGCAGCAGAAAGCCCTGCATGCGAGCCACGAGACGCGGATGGTCGGCTGTCGGTAGTTGGAGCCAGTCGCTAAATTTACACAACTTTCGGTACTATTTTAAGAGATCCAATTTCAGATAACACTATAACATATATGTACAAATTTTATGTGTATATTCACTTGACATTTACATAAAATACAATCGAATGGACCAAATTAATCACATAAAACTAGGGACCCGGTGTTCTCGCGTTAGAGTCCGAGAGCCACTCCATCTCTTTCTGGTTTTACTCAGGTTCTACGCTCTTTTGTGAGATCAACTGAACTGCTACCTGGAAAGAAAAAAAAAAGCCGACGCGTGAAGTAACAACGTAGTGACGATTTTGTCTTCTCGTTGTCGAATTTAAAGTTCAACGATTTTTATAGAACTACATGTAAATTTTTTTATTTTTGTTCATCAGTCTTCTGACGGGTTTGATGTGGCCCGCCACGAATTCATCTCCTGTGGTTCAAAATGGTTCAAATGGCTCTGAGCTCTATGGGACTTAATACACTGCTGGCCACCGTAAATGCAACACCCTGAAGGAAGCATCCGAATCAAGTGAAATTTACACCATGGGTTTGCAGCGATGAGATATGCAACTGATTAGAATTTCAGCGCAGACGTACATCACGCGCGCCTGTGGCGCCACCTCACAGCGCCATTTAAGGCTTGGCGATTTCGACGAGTGTACGTTCGGCACGTGTGTTTACCTTGTGGTTGTTTCACAAGATGATCAGTTATGCCTCGTAGACAACAGCGAACATCGTTTGATAAAGTATCCGAGTTCGACAGAGGAAGGATAGTGGCTTACCGAGATTGTGGATTATCATACAGAGAAATCGCTAGTCGTGTTGGACGAAACCAAACAACTGTAATGCGGATATGTGACCGTTGGATGCAGGAGGGTACGACGGACCGACGTGGTCGATCGCATTCACCACGGTGCACCACTACACGTGCTGATAGGCAAATTGTGCGCATGGCAGTGACGGATCGCTCAGTGACATCCCGAACCATAGCACAGCACATTGCGTCTCTAACGCATCATCCAGTGTCTGCGCGTACCATTCGACGCCGTTTACAGCAGAGTGGTCTGTCCGCAAGACGTCCATTGCTTCGTCTACCATTGACGCAGAACCACAGACGTCTCCGTCGCCAATGGTGTGATGACAGACGGATGTGGACGGCAGAATGGAATGACGTTGTCTTTACTGACGAGGCACGCTTCTGTCTGCAGCACCACGATGGTCGGATTCGAGTGTGGAGACACCGTGGAGAGAGGGTGCTGGACAGCTGCATTATGCACCGCCACAATGGTCTTGCACCGGGTATTATGGTATGGGGCGGTATTGGATATTACTCTCCCACGCCTCTAGTACGCATTGCCGGTACTTTAAATAGCAGGCGCTACATATCCCAGGTGCTGGAGCCAGTTGTCCTTCCTTACCTTCAGGTCTCGGCCACAGCCATTTTTCAACAGGATAATGCGCGACCACACGCGGCACGCATTGTCCAAAGGTTCTTCGTCAATAACCAGATTGAAGTGCTTCCCTGGCCGGCTCGCTCTCCGGATCTTTCGCCGATAGAAAACGTGTGGTCCACGGTTGCTCAACGAGTGACCCAGATTACATCTCCAGCTGCCACACCAAATGATCTTTGGCAACGTGTGGAAGCTGCTTGGGCTGCTGTACCCCAGGAACACACCCAACGTCTCTTTGACTCAATGCCGAGACGTGTGGCAGCGGTGGTCTCCAACAATGGCGGCTACTCTGGCTACTGATTCTGGCAGGAACCACATGTCACAGACGTCTGTAAACGTAATCATTTGATACTTGGTCAACATGTTATCTACAAAATAAATTTTGTTGTGCTACCTCTTGTCTTTCTTGGTGTTGCATTTACGGTGGCCAGCAGTGTATCTGAGGTCATCAGTCCCCTAGATTTAGAACTACTGAAACCTAACTATCCTACGGACATCACACACATCCATGCCCGAGGCAGTATTCGAACCTGCGACCGTAGTAACAGCGCGGTTCTGGACTGAAGCGCCTACAGCCGCTCGGCCACAACGGCCGGCTCATCTCTTGTGCCAACCTCTTCATCTCAGAGTAGCACTTGCAACCTACGTCCTCAATGACTTGGTGGACGTATTCCAATTTCTGTCTTCCTCTCCAGTTTTTACCCTCTGCAGCTGCCTCCTAGTACCGTGGAGATAATTCCCTGATGTCTTAACAGATGTCCTACCATCTGTCCCTTCGTCTTGTAAGTGTTTTCCAAATATTTTTTCCTCTCCGATTCTGCGCAGAACCTCCGCATTCCTTACCTTTTCAGTCCACCTAATTTTCAACATTTGTCTGTAGTATCGAATCTCAAATGCTTGGATTTTGTTCTGTTCCAGTTTGCCCACAGTCCATGTTTCACTAGCATACAATGCTGTGTGCTCCAGATGTACATTCTCAGGATTTTCTTCGTCAAATTAAGGCCGATGTTTGCTAGTCTGTTCCTTGCTAGTCCTCCTTGTTCCGTCTGTCGTTGTTTATTTTGCTGCATAGCGAGTAGAATTCCGTAACTTCATACACACCGTGACTATCAATCCTGATATTAAGTTTCTCGCTTGTCTCATTTTTGTTCTTCTCATTGCTTTCGCCTTTCTTCGATTTACTCTCAATCCGTATTGTGTACTCATTAGACTGTACATTCCATTCAGCATTCGCTGAGGATACCAGTGTCATCAGTCAATCGTATCACTGATATCCTCCCACCATGAATTTTAATTTCACTCCTGAACCTTTCTTTTAGTTCCATCATTGCTTCTTCGATCTACAGGTTGAACAGCATGGGCGAAAGACAACATCCCTGTCTTACACCCTGTTTAATCCGAGCACTTTATTCTTGGTCCACTCTTATTATTCACTCTTGGCTCTTGTACATATTACCTATCACCCGTCTCTTCGTATAGCTTACCCTTATGTTTCTCAGAATATCGGATATATTGCACCGTTTGACGTTTCGAACGCTTTTCCTAGGTCGACAAATCCCGTGAACGTGTCTTGGTGTTTATTTAGTCTTACTTCCATTATCAACCGTGACGTCAGAACTGTCGTTCTGGTGCAGATTATCGGGCACAATGGTTATGGTACTTTGGTGGAATGAGGGCGACTAACTGTCAAGATGCAGATAATTTGACCAAAATGTCGCGGGTCAAAAAGGCACACTGCAGAATTGGAAAAATGCAAAGAACACATTAGCGTTCCACTTTTGAAATTTTCTTGCTGTTGTAAAGTCAGCTACTGTGTTTAATGGTGCTGTTTAAGGAAATGGAGCGTGAATGCAATAGGTGATTGGTCTCAGTCATAGAAGTGGCGTTGGATCAGAGATTTGACAGTAGAAGAAAATGAAATCTAGATGTCTAATAAGAATCGTCAACACCATCAAAGTTAACGTTTGTTTCTAAGGTAACTGTACTTTTATCGCAAACATTTTAAACGCCTATAGAGCCTATAATACAGTATAAAAAGATGAGACATAGAACGTAAATGTGACTGAAAAGAAATTGAAGCAAACAGAATAAAGAGAAGTGAAACGAAACACGTTTGAACAGAGTGTGCATTATGTTTTGAAACATTGCTGAGGAAGCCTTCTAGTGTGTACGCCGTAGGTTGGGCTATAGGGCGCACGTGTTGATACCAGACAGGCCCCGAGTACTGTATGCAGATTGTAATGGGCAGCAGATTGCAGAAGGACATTTTTACGAGACTTCTACGGTGGAACTATTGGCACGACGTAAATATGTTCTGATCAACATAAGTAACATATGTTTAAGAACTCTCGTGATGACGGCTCTCAGTCGATAATTTTACTTTTTACGTTCTCTGAGAATCCTACATCCTCCTCGTTACAGGCGTGAGACGTGACGGGCTGAACTTTGCATCGGATGATATACATTATTTGATATAACTATCGGGACTCCTCCCGCCCACCCCCCCCCCCCCCCTCCCCTCCCAAAACATACGTTTTCATATTAGGTGCATTGTGCTGCCACCTACCGCCAGGTACTCCATATCGGAGACCTCAGTAGGCATTAGACATCGTGAGAGAGCAGAATGAGGCGTACCGCAGAACTCACGGACTTCGAACGTGGTCAGGTGATTGGGTGCCATTTTTGTCATACGTCTGTACTCGAGATTTCCACACTCCTAAACTTCCCTAGGTCCACTGGTGCTGATGCTATAGTGAAGTGGAAACATGAAGGGACAAACAGAGCACAAAAGCGTACAGGCCGACCTCGTCGGTTGACTGACAGAGACCACCGACAGTTGAAGACCTTCGTAATATGTAATAGGCAGACATCTGTCCAGACCATCACACAGAAACTCCAAACTGCATCAGGATCCACTGCAAGTACTATGACAGTTAGACGGGAGGTGAGATAAGTTGCATTTCATGATTGGGCGGCTGTTCATAAGCCACACATCACGCCGGTAAATGCCAAGCGACGCCTCGCTTGGTGTAAGGAGCGTAAAGATTGGACGATTGAACAGTGGAAAAATGTTGCGTTCATCGTTCCGCGTAGTCAGCGCGTACACAACTTTCCCACTAGAGCGCGCCCCGCTAAGCACAACAGCGCAGGCGCAGCGCTCGTCCGTTTCCGCACTACGAGATGGCGCTGTCTTAGAGACGGACCAAATTCTGCTTCCGCCGATCCACGTATTAATATGTAACGCAGCCAGTGAGATTGCTGCTAACGTAGAACCTTTTCTCCTCGCGGATCACACTCGCGCAGTGATACCTGAACGCTCGAGGTATTATAACGAGTGTACAGACCTCCGACTAGTCAGTCTACATTAGTCTGTACCAGCCTGTAGTCAAGTTTCAGTCTGCGCCTAATGAGATATTCCTGTACATAGCCATGAAGATAAATGTATAGACACTTTGTTAAGTATTAGAGATATGTGAGAATAAGATTAACGTACCAAGACCAAAGGAACTTCAGATTGTCAATTGTAAACAGCATCCAGAATCAAGTTACGTCATATCTATGATTTTTATTATTTAAATAAATGTGTGTGAAAATTAATCAAGTTTTGTTTAAAGTTGGTCACCGTCAATCTGCTACTCTAAGCGTGCAAGTGGCATTTCTATCGTCTGACCTAACAGCAGGAGATTAACACGCCACGATAAGACCACGAGACATATTGCTGACACTCGCCTACTTCGTTAGAGCGACAAGTCAAATAATCTGATGGTGTGTGTACCGAAGGTCTTACAGTACGCACACCACAAAAAAGTTGTGTGAAGTGATGAATCACGGTACACAATGAGGCGATCCGATGGCAGGGTGCCGGTATGGCGAATGCTCGGTGATCGTCATCTTTCAGCGTATGTAGTGGCAACAGTAAAATTCGGAGGCGGTGGTGTTACGGTGTGGTCGTGTTTTTCATGGAGGGGGCTTGCATTCCTTCTTGTTATGCGTTGCAGTATCACAGCACAGGCTTACATAGATGTTTTAAGCACCTTCTTGCTTCCCACTGTTAAAGAGCAATTTCTTCGACCTTTCAACACGATCGAACACATGTTCATAATGCATGGCGTGTGGCGGAGTGGTTACACGACAATAACATCCCTGTAATGGACTGGCCTGCACAGAGTCGTGACCTGAATCCTACAGAACAACTTTGGGATGTTTTGGAACGCCGACTTCGTGCCAGGCCTCACCAACAGTCATCGATACTTCTCCGCAGTGCAGCAATTCGTGAAGAATGGGCTGCCATTCCCCAAGAAACCTTCCAGCACCTGATTGAACGTATACCTGCGAGAGTGGAAGCTGTCCAGCCCCTGTAACTCACACACTCCAGGAAGTTCGTAGCTGTGACCATTTTGTTCATGGTGGAGATTGTATGTATCAAATCACGTTACTTTTAACTGCTTGTTGTCCCGTCGTCCCCAGTTGTGTGTAATGTTATGTTGATAATAACTACTTTGCAGTTGTGACTGACTACACGGATCCAAAGCAATAATTATCAGCATTATTATTCAGTATATATTCGTGTAAGAAAATAAACTCCGCATACAAGTCAACAAAATGGCTCTGAGCACTATGGGACTTAACTTCTAAGGTCATCAGTCCCCTAGAACTTAGAACTACTTAAACATAACTAACCTAAGGACATCACACACATCCATGCCCGAGGCAGGATTCGAACCTGCGACCGTAGCAGTCGCGCGGTTCCAGACTGTAGCGCCTAGAACCGCTCGACCACCCTGGCCGGCTACAAGTCAACAGTAGCATAGTAAATATGTACTTCATATTGATGTTAGCAGACTGTTTTGTCCTTTTAGACAAAAGCGAGACTGCCAGGAAAGTCCGCTTTCATGGGTTTCATTTAAAAATATGAGTAATAAGTCCTCTAGTGTAGCTTTTACACTGCTAAAAAGTAAATGAAAATATGCACAAGCAGAAAGTATGAATCACTCTGCCATCATTTTGAAGCCATATGTCCACAAGCATTTGCCAATTACATATCTACATCTGCATCTACATTGATACTCCTCTTGCCACCGTATGGTGCGTGGTGGAGGGTACCCTCTACCACTACTAGTCATTTCCTTTCCTGTTTCACTTCCAAATAGAGCGAGGGAAAAACTACTATCCACATGTCTACGTATTTTATTTCATCTCATCTTCGTGTTGCTTAAGTGCAATGCATGTTCGCGGAACTGAAATGGTTTGCAGTCACCTTGAAATGCCTATTTTCTAAATTTTCTCTCTCGAAAAAAATTTCTTCCCTCCAGAGATTCCCAAATTAGTTCCCAGAGCATATCCGTAACACTTAGGTGTTCTTCGAACCATCTGTTAACAAATATACGACGGTTGACTGAAAAGTAATGCCTCAACTTTCGTAACTCTTCAACAGTTGGCAGCATTGGTATGCGGCAGGTACGGGCTTGTTCCGTAGCCTCTTCTCTACAGTTCCAGTTGGCAGGAGCATTGGACGGTTGTGTTGTTACAGTGTAAAGCATGGAACCTTGCGTAGACGGTCGGTCAATGCGATTTAAGCATTGTGCATTCATTGAGTTCCTTACAGCAGAAGGTATCACCCCAAAGGAGATTCATCAGAGAATGAAAACAGTTTATGGTGATTGTGTTGATGTGAGTACTGTGCGTCGTTGGGCGAGTTAGTTTTAAAATGTTGAGTCGGGAATATCTAAGCGGCGTGACAGACAAAGAGTTGGACGTCCTGTGACAGCAACCACCTAGTTTCACAAGTGAAATGTTGACAGATTGATCGTCGTATCACTCAGAGAGAAACTGCAAGCACAATTCGTATTTCACAATAATGTGTGGGTCACATTATTGCTTTGCTTGGCTATCGGAAGATCTGTGCACGATGGGTAGCCCGGGTGCTGACTCCTGAAATGAAAGCGCACAGACCTGAAATTTGCCAGGAACTCCTCTCGCGTTACGAGAATGAAGGTGACGTCTCTCTCCATTCAATTGTGACAGGAAGCGAAACGTGGATACACCATTGCGACCCGGAGACGAAACTTCCGTCTATGGAAAATCGAAACAAAGAGTCGTCCCAGAAAAAGAAATTCAAGACGCAGCCCTCAGCTGGAAAAATCATGGCCACAGTGTTCTGGGACGCAGGTGGTGTTATCCATGTTGATTTCCTTGATTGTGGAACAACAATAAATTCAGAGCTTTACTTCACAACGCTGCGAACTCTGAAACGACGGCTAACAACGGTCCAAAAGGAAAAGGGAAGTGTTTTCCCGCAGCATGACAATGCCAAAGCACACACTTCACGTGCCACCACAGCAGAACTTCAGAGACTGAATCACACCACCGTACGGCATCCTCCATACAGTCCAGACTTTCCTCCATACAGTCCATATTTAGCACCGTCTGACTTCCAGCTGTTCCCGATATTGAAAGACGATCTGCCGGGTCATCATTATGCTTCTGATGAAGACGCTGAGAGAACTGTGAGACTGTGGTTGCAGAAACAGAGTGTCGACTTCTTCCGTGACGGCTTCAGAAAACTTGTTCATTGTTGGGAGAAATATAGTCAATTAGCTGGTGATTATGTGGAAAAGTGAATATTGGTAATTAAAGATCACATTCTATGGATTATTTCTGCTTTTCATTTATAAAAATATTCCTATCCAAACCAAATTAACGAAGGTAGAGGCATTACTTTTCATCCAACATTCGTAGCAACGCGCCTCTGAATTTTTTCAATGTCTTTTTTAATCCGACCAGATACGGCGGATCCCAAAACTCGAGCAGTAGTCAAGAATAGGTCGCACCGTTCTCCTTTACATCTGAACCACTCTTTCCTAAAACACTTCCAATAAACCGAAGTCGACCATGCGCCTTTCCCACCAAAGTTGTCACATGCTCATTCCACCTCATACCACTTTTCAACGTTACGCCCAGATACTGAAACCAACGTTACAAGTTCGTTCTTCCGACTCATCCGGATTATCTTACATTTTTCCACATTTAGAACTAGCACCAATTCATCACAACAACTAGAAACATTGTCTAAATCGTCTTGTATCCAACTACTGTCACTCAACTGCGACACCTCACCGTTTACCACAGCATCATCAGCAAAAAACTGCAGATTGCTTTCCACCCTGGCCAACAAATTATTTATTTATATAAAGAACAACAGCGGCCCTATCACACTTCTCTGGGGCACTCCTGCCGATATCCTTGTTTCCGATGAACACTCGCCTCGAGGACAACATACTGGGATCTATTACTTAAGAAGTCTTCGAACCATTCACATATCCGTGAACTTATCTACATGATCGCACTTCGTTAACAGCCCTCAGTGGAACACCGTGTCAAATGCCTTCCGGAAAAACAGAAAGATGGCATCTGCCTATGCCGTTCATCCATAGGTCGCAGTATATCATGTGACGAAATGGCAATCTGAGTTTCGCACGAGCTATGCTTTCTAAAACCATGCTGATTCGTGGACAGAAACGTCTCAGTCCGAAGAGAGCTTATTATATTTGATCTGAGTATATGTTCAAGGACTCTGCAGCCAGCCGAAGTCACGGGTATTGGTCTGTAATTCTGCGGGTAAGTTCTTTTACCCTTCATGTACATTGGAGTCACTTGTGCTTGTTTCCAGTTGCTTGGGACTCGTGCTGGGCGAGAGATTCAAGATAGGCAAAGGGCCAATGCCGAAGAGTTCTCTTTGTAAGACCTATTTGGGATTCCATCCGGACAGGGTGACTTATTTGCGTTAAAATCTTTCAGTTGTTTCTCTACGCCAGGTATGCTTATTACTGTGTCGTCCACAGGAGAGTCTGACCGGTGATCAAATGACGGTACGTTTGTACGAGTGTAACTTTGGTTTTCGTTTTGTTGTCTTCAGTTGCCAGACCAGACTGGTCAACAAGAGACTGAAAGGAAGCCTTAGACCCACTTACCGATCTTAACACAGGACTAGAATTTGTCGGGTTCTCTGCCACATCTTTTGCTAAAGTGTGACAGTGGCAGTTGCTGTATGCTTCGCGCATAGGTATTTTCACAGACGCACGAATCGCTGTTAACCTTTCCTTTTCGTCATTTGTGGGTTCTCTTTTGAAACCATGGTGGGTCCTTTCTATTATTTATCTACTTACTAGGCACATAACTCTCCAGGTCACGATATACAGGGTGTTATAAAAAGGTACGCCCTAACTTTCAGGAAACATTCCTCACACACAAATAAAGAAAAGATGTTATGTGGACATGTGTCCGGGAATGCTTAATTTCCATGTTAGAGCTCATTTTAGTTTCGTCAGTGTGTACTGTACTTCCTCGATTCACCGCCGGTTGGCCCAATTAAAGGAAGGTAATGTTGACTTCGGTGCTTGTGTTGACATGCGACTCATTGCTCTACAGTACTAGCATCAAGCACATCAGTACGTAGCATCAACAGGTTAGTGTTCATCACGAACGTGGTTTTGCAGTCAGTGCAATGTTTACAAATGCGGAGTTGGCAGATGCCCATTTGATGTATGGATTAGCACGGCGCAATAGCCGTGGCGCGGTACGTTTGTATCGAGACAGATTTCCAGAACGAAGGTGTCCCAACACGAAGACGTTCGAAGCAATTGATCGGCGTCTTAGGGAGCACGGAACATTCCAGCCTATGACTCGCGACTGGGGAAGACCTAGAACGACGAGGACACCTGCAATGGACGAGGCAATTCTTCGTGCAGTTGACGATAACCCTAATGTCAGTGTCAGAGTATTTGCTGCTGTACAAGGTAACGTTGACCACGTCACTGTATGGAGAGTGCTACGGGAGAACCAGTTGTTTCCGTACCATGTACAGCGTGTGCAGGCACTATCAGCAGCTGATTGGCCTCCACGGGTACACTTCTGCGAATGGTTCATCCAACAATGTGTCAATCCTCATTTCTGTGCAAATGTTCTCTTTACGGATGAGGCTTCATTCCAACGTGATCAAATTGTAAATTTTCACAATCAATACGTGTGGGCTGACGAGAATCCGCACGCAATTGTGCAATCACGTCATCAACACAGATTTTCTGTGAACGTTTGGGCAGGCATTGTTGGTGATGTCTTGATTGGGCCCATGTTCTTCCACCTACGCTCAATGGAGCACGTTATCATGATTTCATACGGGATACTCTACCTGTGCTGCTAGAACATGTGCCTTTACAAGTAAAACACAACATGTGGTTCATGCACGATGGAGCTCCTGCACATTTCAGTCGAAGTGTTCGTACGCTTCTCAACAACAGATTCGGTGACCGATGGATTGGTAGAGGCGGACCAATTCCATGGCCTCCACGCTCTCCTGACCTCAACCCTCTTGACTTTCATTTATGGGGGCATTTGAAAGGTCTTGTCTACGCAACCCCGGCACCAAATGTAGAGACTCTTCGTGCTCGTATTATGGACGGCTGTGATACAATACGCCATTCTCGAGGGCTGCATCAGCGCATCAGGGATTCCATGCGACGGAGGGTGGATGCATGTATCCTCGCTAACGGAGGACATTTTGAACGTTTCCTGTAACAAAGTGTTTGAAGTCACGCTGGTACGATCTGTTGCTGTGTGTTTCCATTCCATGATTAATGTGATTTGAAGAGAAGTAATAAAATGAGCTCTAACATGGAAAGTAAGCGTTTCCGGACACATGTCC